>NC_080539.1:176106735-176706735 GCF_028640845.1 Ahaetulla prasina | reverse complement strand
CTTGATTGGCTTTAGTCCACCAAAGCAAAAAAGCATATTGAAGAATGATGACATTATAAGGAAAACAGAAAGATTCCAGAGTACTTGACCTGAGCTTGATTGCCCCATTGGCTGGGAACGCTACTTTTGACCAGATTAGCATGACCAGGAGAACTGATAAAATTGATTTGATAAGGTTGATTGGCAAAGGAGCTCCCTAGAGATATGCTTGTCACACGAAAGTATTCATCAGCATCAGAGATTTAATTAGAGTTAACATTTCTTAATTCTAAAACAGGCAATATAAACTCTTTTCTAAAAGCAGCTCTCGATTGCCAAGATTCAACAAGTGACATTTTCTCATTTTGACCATTTTTTTTCACATAGTTAGGGTAAACAACTCTTTGAAATAAATCCTTCCTAGTTTTGTTCACCCTGCCAGAGGGGCAGACCTGCTGTGATCTATTCGGTTATTTCCCTGTCCATAACTTTCCATTATGAATGTGCTATCTAATGGCACTCCTTTCAGAAACAGGATAGCCTTGAAAATGGTACTGGAATCCTGTCCATCACCCCAACTGGTTTGCTACTCTGAGGAACATCAAAATGCAGTCTTGCTGGAAATATCTCAGAACTTTGTGGCAATCATTGATTTGCTCCAATTGGCATGCCAATCAGGGCATAGATTTGACCTGGTTTTTTTGGCTTCGGCAGATTAACAATGAATGTAGATTTTTTTCACCTATTGCCATGGGTAAATCATTAACTGATAGGGAGTATACTCACCTGGACTTGGATCTTCTGCAAAGATGGAGACTTAATTAAAAATTT
The DNA here is from genome assembly GCF_028640845.1 of Ahaetulla prasina. Lineage (NCBI taxonomy): Eukaryota > Metazoa > Chordata > Lepidosauria > Squamata > Colubridae > Ahaetulla > Ahaetulla prasina. The sequence continues at coordinate 176,705,925 of NC_080539.1, read as the reverse complement.
TCTTTAGCAAGTTGGAGGATCTGAATAGCTTTCTGCTGACCCTTTGAGATTTTCCTATCACCTCAGTAACAGTTACTTCTGTTACAGTGTCAGACTTCACAGTAGCCACAATTATAAATCTCTATTTTCAAAAAATAGCGTCCCACATTCAGAACAGTAGAGCATATGATATGCATACAAATACCGTAGTTTTGTTGAAGCCAAGAAAGTATTATAAGTATGCAGAGTTGCCTTATGTAGATCGCTGCAGTAAAAGCCTGCAAGGCCCTTTCTCCCTTCCTTCTCAAGTCAACAACTATTTCTCACTGCTATCTTCAGTGCCCTGAGAGGCTAACTGTAGTGATATGATTTGCCTAGAAGTTCTGTCTAGCTTGAATACTTTACCAGTTTTAGCTCTGTGGAATGGAGAAATGGTTGGGCAGTAGACACAAGTGTGCCTGATACTCTTTGTGTACTATTTCAAGGAAGCTTACAGTAAAATAAAGCAGAGAGAATGGTGGCTGGAGTGACATTGACAGAAAATGCCAATGACCTATTGAAGATGTTTTACAGTCCATTTGAAAGCCTGTATAGTGATGATGGTGGTGGTAGCAAAGGAGTAATTCTTTCATCTGCATTTGCACAGTCATCCAGTTAAAATCATCAAAGACCTGTGAGAAAAAACTACTCAGTACAATAAACACACGAAGAGTTTGTTTTTTTTTACTTCGCAGATAACATTTCTTCTGTTCAGTGTTACTGCCATGACTGAAATAAATTGTCCAGTTAGAAGGCAACAATATAGCAGATCAAGGAATGAGGAAGTAATCTGTAGTAATGTTTCTCAACCTCAGCAACTGGTAAGATGTATGGACTTCAACTCCCAGAATTCCCCACCCAAGGTAACTGGCTGGCTAGGAAATTCTGGGAGTTAAAGTCCACACATCTTAGTTGCTACAGTTGAGAAACACTGCTGTAGTGGATGAGATCATACTGCCGCTGTTTGCGATCTAGGGATAGTGTGGGCATGAGTACAAGTCTTGTCTCCTACAGTGGAGAAGAAACCATTTAAGACTCCCATTCCAGAGTTAGGCTATTTCCTAATTAATCTTACATTATTAACCAGCCGTTGTTGAGCTGATGCGTCTCCTCACTGCTGATTTTAGCACAATGATGGTTGAATTATTCCAGATGCTGTAGGTCACTAGTTGATTAGTTTCCAGTCTATTGCAGAACAGCAAGTGTAGATTACCTACTACATGATGGGGAAAAAGCCAATTTCAGAGCTCAATTTTCTTTTCACAATTAGAAACCAATTTCTTGTGCCAAACCTTCATAAAAAAAAAGACTTGAATTTTTTTTGGCCTAACGTTCTTTTGTTTCACATACTCCTTTTGTGATTTTTTAATGTTCAGAACAAAACAATGTTATTTTAAGCACGTGTGATGGTGGAGGATTTTGAATGGCAACAATGGGCTAAAAGGATCGTGTTCAAGAGTCTTCAGAAAGGATTTGGATGAAACAGTAGTAATAAAATATAAGGAACAGAGCTGTTAAAAGGAAGGAGGAAGCAACGGTTGCAGAAAATGAAGGGAGCATGCTTTCATTGTTGATCGCCGTGTCATCGAAACCGCATTTTTAGCACAGTTACATGGCTCCAAGGGCACAAAACATACCGCGGGGAGACTGGAAAACAAGAACCAAAACAAGGAGCGAACCACAGGGCTGCGTTTTCCGAGAGGTGCAACCAACAAGGCGCGCGCTCTGACTACTCGGGACCATTCAGCAGGGAAGGCGCCTGAAACTCTACTACAGGGTTTCCACCTCGGGAAGCGATTATTTTTAAGACGGTAGTTTTCCAGCTCGCAAAGCGATTGCACGGCAGGAATGAGACCCCACCCCCCCACGACACACTGAACCGCAGCCAGCCGAGAGGCCTTTCGGAAGGCGGGCATTATCATTCTTATCGCTCTCATTGTCTCGCCTTGCGCAATCCAAAAAAAAAAAAAAAAAAGCAAACAAAAAAAAAAAGCCACCCGAATACATGAGAGAGTTGCCACGCCGCCGCGGGAAAGCACGCGCCCACGCTCCCTTCCTCCCGCGCCGAACAAGGAGGAGAAGCAGCGCGTGCTCTGCGGCGGGCGTAGGGCCTATAAATAGAAGCGTTCTAATACCAAGGGGGTGCGTCATCTCGCCCCGCCCACAGGGGTTTACTCAACCCTCCGGCTACGCGCCGAAGGAGTGTTGGGGGGGAAGTGAGGGGGGGGAAAAACCAGGTAGCAACAGCGGCTGCAAGCAGTGGGAGCGGTTTATAAGGCGCCTTGGCGGCGGCGACGACGTCTCCTTTCCTTTCGCGGACTTTTGCCTCCAGCGCGCTGGACAAACGTAGCCCTCTTTGCAAGACTCCGGGATTTGAGACCGAGGGACAGTCCGTCTCCCACCCCCCCTCCCGAATCCGAAAGGGAGGAGAGAATTCGCTGCTGGCAGGTCTCGGGCGCTGAAGACCGACCCGTGGCCAAAGAAAGCGGCTGCCGTCGAAAAGGCAGCATAGCCAGACGCCTGTCGCTCGGAGGGGGTGGTGGGGAGGGAGTCACGGAGCAGCTTTTGGACGGATTTCTGGAACAGTTCGGGGAAATCTGGAGCAGGAGGGGAGCGTTCCCTTCGGGGAGGGAATGTGAAGGTTTCTGGCGGTCGGGACAAAGCAGGGCTGGTTCACCCGCAGACAGACGTCTAGAAACAAGGCTCGGGCTGAAAGGGAGAGGAAAATCCCTGCACGCGAGGAAGGTGCTGGAACAATGCCGTGGGAAGGGGAAGAAGGCCCCAAGTAGGTGGGAGGGAGGTGGGTGCAGGGTTGGAAAAAAGATCATTACTCATACTGAACATTGGACCGAATTGCTATTCCTGAATTTAAACTTTATAGCTAAAAGTGGGGAAGGGGGCGGGGGTGAAACAGGTGAAATCCAGCAGGTTCTGAAAGGTTTTGGAGAATCCGTAGCGGAAATTTTGAGTAGTTTGGAGAACTGGCAGATACCACCTCTGGCTGGCCCCAGAGTGGAGTGGGAATGGAGATTTTGCAGTATTCTTCCCCTGCAATGCCCACCAAGCCACGCCACACCCACAGAACCAGTAGTAAAAAAAATTGGACTTCATGGGGGGGGGATGCAAGATAAACTAAACATCCTGTAGAACCAAATCCTGATACCAGCACCAGTTCAGTGTGTCTTGAAACTGACTGATGTCCCTTCAGATAGTGCTGAAATGGAAAAAAGGCAAGGCAATTGAAAACTCAAGTGAGGAAAAAAATATAGTAAAAATGAAAGGTTTTACTTACATTTATTTATTATTATTTATTTATTTTATTTGATTTTTATACCGCCCTTCTCCCGAAGGACTCAGGGCGGTGTACAGGCATAATAAAACCGACAATACAATATATAAGTTTAAAATACGATTTAAAAAACTTATTTTAAATTAGCCCAATGATTAAAATTTCCCATACTAAAAACCCCGTTTAAAATAAATAAATTTAAACATTAAAATCCCAATTTAAGCCAGCCCAGCGGATAAAAGATGAGTCTTGAGTTCGCGGCGAAATGTCCGAAGGTCGGGTATTTGGCGTAAACCGGGAAGCTCGTTCCAGAGTGTGGGAGCCCCACAGAGAAGGCCCTTCCTGGGGCCGCCAGCCGACATTGTTTGGCGGACGGCACCCTGAGAAGTCCCTCTCTATGGGAGCGCACGGGTCGGTGGGAGGCGTGTGGTAACAGCAGGCGGTCCCGTAAGTACCCAGGTCCTAAGCCATGGAGCGATTTAAAGGTCATAACCAACACCTTAAAGTGCACCCGAAGGCCACAGGCAGCCAGTGCAGTCTGCGCGGGAGGCGGTGTTACATGGGAGCTACGCGTAGCTCCCTCTATAACCAGCGCAGCTGCATTCTGGACTAACTGAAGCCTCCGAGCGCACTTCAAGGAGCCCCATGTAGAGAGCATTACAGTAATCAGCGAGAGGTAACGAGCGCATGAGTGACTGTGCATAAGGCATCCCGATCAAGGAAGGCGCAACTGCGAACCAGGCGAACCTGGTGGAAGGCCCTCCTGGAGACGGCCGTCAAATGATCTTCAAACGACAGCCGATCATCCAGGAGGACACCCAAGTTGCGCACCCTATCCTTTGGGGCCAGTAACTCGCCTCCAACAGCCAGCGGCTGCAGCTGACTGAATCGGGTGCCGGCATCCACAGCCACTCCGTCTTGGAGGATTAAGCTTGAGCCTGTTTCTCCCCATCCAGACCCGTACAGCTTCCAAACACCGGGACAGCACTTGACAACTTCATTGGGGTGGTCCGGGTGGAAAAGTACAGCTGGGTGTCGTCAGCGTACTGCTGGTATCTCACCCCAAACCACTGATGATCTCACCCAACGGCTTCATGTAGATGTTGAACAGCAGGGCGAGAGAATCGACCCTGTGGGACCCCACAAGTGAGGCCTCTCGCGGTCGACCTCTGCCCCCCTGTCAACACCGTCTGCGGCCGGTCAGAGAGATAGGAGGAGAACCACCGATATACGGTGGCTTCCACTTCCAATCCCTCCAACCCGCGCAGCCGGATACCATGATCGATGGTATCGAACGCCGCTGAGAGGTCTAATAGGACCAGGGCAGAGGAATATCCCTGTCCCTGGCCTCCAGAGATCATCCACCAATGCGACCAAAGCTGTCTCCGTGCTGTATCCGGGTCGGAAGCCGGACTGGAACGGGTCTAGATAGACATCTTCATCCAGGTGTTGGGGCAGCTGTCGCGCCACGGCACTCTCTACAACCTTCGCAACAAAGCGAAGGTTGGAGACTGGACGATAATTACCCAAAATAGCTGGGTCCAAAGAGGGCTTCTTAAGGAGGGGTCTCACCACCGCCTCTTTCAAGGCGGCAGGGAGAACCCCGTCCAACAAAGCAACATTGATAATCCTCTGGAGCCAGCCTCGTGTCACCGCCTGAGTGGCCAGTACCAGCCAGGAAGGACACGGGTCCAGTAAACATGTCGTGCCGTGAAGCCTCCCCAACAACCTGTCCACGTCCTCGGGAGCCACAGGGTCAAACTCATCCCAAATGTGCTCAACAAGACGTGCCTCCTCTCCCTCGCTTGGATCATCCCAAATTCGGTCCAGACCGTCCCTCAGCTGAGCGATTTTATCGTATAGATAACCACTAAACTCCTCGGCTCGTTCCTGCAAGGGTCATCCGAACCTCCTGATGTAGGAGAGAGCGGGTCACCCGAAACAGGGCGGCCGGGCGGTTATCTGCCGACGCAATGAGGGTGGAGGCGTAGGAGCGCCTCGCTTCCCTCATTGCCACTAGGTAGGTCCTAGAATAGGTCCTAACTAGTGTCCGATCAACCGGGCGACTGGACCTCCAGGTGCTCTCTAGGCGTCTTCTCCGGCGTTTCATCTCCCTCAGCCCCTCGGAGAACCAAGGGGCCGGACGAGACCTACGCCGGGTCAGAGGCCGCAAAGGCGCGACACGGTCCAGGGCCCCGGCCGCGGCCCGCTCCCAGGCCACGACCAGTTCCTCAGTCGTGCCGTGGGCCAGATCCTCAGGGAATGGCCCAAGCTCCGTCTGGAACCTCTCAGGGTCCATCAGGCGCCTGGGACGGAACCACCGTATAGGTTCCGTCTCCCTGCGGTGGTGAATGGCGGTTCGGAAGTCTAGGCGAAGGAGAAAATGATCCGACCATGACATTGGTTCTGTTACTAAATCGTCTAATACCAGATCATTTAACCACTGTCCAGAGATATAAATCAGATCCAGCATGCCTCCCCCCATGTGCGTAGGGCCATCATTTACTCGAATCAGGTCCAAGGCCGTCATGGAAGCCTGGAACTCCCGAGCTGCCGTCGATGCCAAGCCAACTGATGGCAGTTGAAATCCCCATGACTATAAGTCTGGGGTCTCAACCGCCACAGCAGCCAGTACCTCCAACAGCTCGGGCAGGGCTGTGATCACGCAGCAAGGAGCCAGGTGCGCGATCAACAAGCCCAACTGATTCCTATGGCCCCACCTCACATAGAGGATTCACAGCCGGCAATCTGAGGAACAGTGGCCTCCTCGGCTCTAGATCTTCCTTAATAACAACCGCCACCCCCACCCCTACCTTGGGCCTCGGCTGATGAAATGCTCGGAAACCTGGAGGCACAACTCAACAAGGCACCCCTCCGGGCCCAACCAGGTCTCCGTAATGCCCATAAGGTCCGGACTCCCCTGAATAAGATCGCAGATCAGGGAGCTTTATTAGCCACGGACCGGGCATTACATAACATCAACCGAAGATCCAAGCTCTGAGGGTCATGGCCTCCTGAGGAACGGGTAGGAACTGAGGGGCCGGAGCACGTGATCGCCTTCAAACATCGAACACGTGCTCCCAGGTCTCGATACGGCCCCCCCTCCGCCATATCTGCCTCTCCCACTAACCACACAGATGGAACCACAATTGTCATCTGGAACATCACCCTCCCCCCCAACCTTCGGACCTATTAACACTCCGCCGCAAACACGCGCAGTGACTGGCCCCACCCTCGGCGGGCTACTCCCAACACCCGCCCTTTCCCTCCCCCCTTAAAATTCCCCTTAAAATCCCCCGATAAAAAACGACTAAAAGAGTTCATTAAAAATCCCCTAAGCCTCCTAGATTTCGCATGCCATCTCTCGGGGTTCCAAAACCCGTCCTCAAGATGTGCCCTCGATAATGTGGAGGGCCAGACCTGCGAGAGAGGGGAATCTCGCAGGGCAAGAAGGTCCGCGGTTGAAAATCTTCGCATAAGTAAATAAAAGTACAAAACGGTCAGCAGTCCATCCAGGCCGGTCAAAATGTCAAGGTGTTATTGTAGCGCGGTTATTATAGCAAGGTTAGGCTCCCTGGCTGGCGAGATGAACCGTGGACTTCCAGGGCTCCATGGGGCCGTTATAGAATTTTAAAATGTGCAGATCATAATAAAGGCATTCTATGTCCACATAAAATAGATAACATACATCTTTATAGGTGGTCCTCAGGTTATGACCACTCAGTGGCCATTTAGAAAATGGTGTAGGAAAGGGGTACTTACAATCGGTCTTCTAAATTCCAGTACTATTGCAGCACTCCCAAGGTCATGAGATTACAATTTGGGCACTGGCATGTCCCCTGATCATTATTTGTGACCACCTCTGCTGATAACCCAGAAGGGAAAGTCTCGAATCGCGCCCATAAATTGACCCTGCTCCACTGCTTTTTCTCCTTGCTACAGAGTGTGAATTCCCAGGCTTCTCCTACTCAGTAGCATGCTTCTGCAACACCTTGACCCTGCTCTGTAGTGCCTGTCCCCAGAACAGTTGCATTCCCCTGCCCAATGCTCATCTGCTCATTGGCCTGCTTGCAGATTGCTTAAAAGAAATTCCTCTTGTGACTAGGGCTTGCAGCTTTCCCTTAACCTGCTGGTTGGAAGCTGACAGTAAGTGTCAAGTCACAATCACATGAGGTCCTGCTAAACAAACTGCAGTACTCACTTAACATTGGCCACTGGGTTTGTTCTCACTAAATGATCTGGTCCTGTGACTTGTACTTTGCAGCTATATTGCTTATTGATGCAAATTCCAGTTCCAAGCAACTGCCGCTAAGCAAATACTATATTTTGAACATGAGCGGCGGTGCACAGGAATAATTGAAGTTGCCCAGATTGTTGAACTATGGAAAAGTGTATTGTAGAATTAGCAACAACATGTGTGTCACTTGAAGCAATTTCAAGGCATAAAAAATCAAATCGGACTCAAGGTGCTGAGGAGGAGCATTTTAATTATTTTCCTTCCTGGGAAATGGATCTTCTGTTGGTGCAGTTTACAGCTCCATAGTTTACTGACTGAAGATTTAATCAGGATTCCAATGGAGACATAAAGGATCCATCTTTTTTACTGTATACTATGCTCCCAGTCTATATTCTTCTAGTCCTTGATTTTAATTATAATAACAAGCTGGAGTTATTTCATGGGATACTTTACGTAAAGTGTATTTAGACCTTCATCACTGCTTATTTAAATCATGGAAGCTCAAGTGGAATGTATAGTACCAATTAGGAAAGACATAAATATAGCCAAGACGATTCAGTTAGAGAAGCTATAAAAAGCTGGAAGGCTCTATTTCAGAATCAGAGCCTTTCCCAAATGAAGAAAATAAAAAGGGAATTAATGAATACATCTAAGTTGACTGTAAAGGAGATTTTTTTTAAAAAAACCCCAATGAATATATATTGCTAAAACATTTCATTTGACTGCCCTGAATCTCCTACTGTTCAACTGCCAGTAATAATATTATGAGAGAAAAGAATAACATTTACTCACTGTTTACACCTTGATAATAATATCTGCCATTATTCACGTTTATCTGAGGTTAAAAAGATCCCATTAGTTTAAATATGTTCCAGCAGCATGGATGCTATAAAATTGTCTTACAAGGCTAAACTGCTCCTGTCTGATCTCTTGTACTTAACTTCTGCAAGGGCTGCAGATGACTGTTGGTGAAACTATTAACTGATTAGCACTAACAGGTAGTCCTCAACGTACAACCATAATTGAGCCCAAAATTTCTGTTATTAAGTGAGACATTTGTTAAGTGAGTTTTGCCGCAGTTGTTAAGTGAGTCACTGCAGTTGATAAATTAGTAACCTGGTTGTTAAGTAAATCTGGTTTGCCCATTGACTTTGCTTGCGAGAAGGTCGCAAAAGGTGATCACATGACCATGGGAGACAGCAAAGGTCTTAAACATGAGGCAGTTGCCAAGATCTGAACTTTGATTACATGATCATGGGGATGCTGCAAAAGTCATAACTGAAAAATGGTCATAATCCATATTTTTCAGTGCCATTGTAACTTTGAACAGCCACTAAATGTACTGTTGTAAGTCAAGGACTACCTGTACTCATTTGTGCCAATTTATTCTGCTTTTTAATTGTTGTCTTGTTTGCTTTTAACATGCATTTCATTCTTCATTATTTTTTAGCAGTTATTTATCTTTATTACAGTCCGTTCTTGGATCTTTTTGGATAGTTGGTATATTAGAAATATTTCAGTTTAGTTAATTACAAAAATGAATACATGTGCCATTTGTGTCTTACTCTTTTAAACATTCATCTTGCAAAGGATCAACATTTTTAATCTCTTTTTTTTAAAAAATCCAAAAACCAGAGGCCACAAATGAAGGTGATGATCGCTAGAAACATCCAGAGTATCTGATGTTGCCACCAATCCTGTTCCTCTTAAAAAGCCTTGAGAAAACCAGGAATGAGAAAGGAAACTCTATAAGCCAGGGGTGTCAAACTCATGGCGTCATGGCGGTGTCACATGACATATCGCGACTTTTCCCTCCTTCACCAAACTGGGTGTGGGCGTGGCCAGCGCATGATGCATCTGGGCCGTGGGCCGTGGGTTTGACAGCCCTGCTATAAGATAATGCCAACAGCAACAAATCTCAAATTGTTGATATACCCGAGCAGAGAAAAAATTAAGTTCTTTTAGACTTCCTATATAAATGGATTTGTATGCGAAAGCCCTCCTTTACGTATGTGTCTCTGAGCTTAAACAACCTTATTTTTCCTCCCAATATGCTCATGAGCACTTCTTTTCAAGAACTTAATTGCTACCCAATCATTCTGTGTGCCATCACATATTATTCCTCACTGTGTATTTGATCTTACTATGGAAGAATAAGAATATAGAGTTTTAAGAGTGTGTGTTTCTGGATTCCTAGAAACATTGACAAAATATAAGTTTAGTACTAAATATTTTGGAAATTGTGAAGATAATATGCTAGTATCATACTAGCAAGTCTGCACGATTCTGGAAGCAAAGGCACTCAGCGTGCTGGATGTAAATTATGTTCCTTTTTTCCTCTTTCTGTTTTCTTGATTTGCTATAAATTTCCTTGGCTTGTTCAATTAGTTTTGGATCCTTTGATGAACAGCTAAAAATGAGGAGTTTGTTTAAAAAAAGGATTTACAAGGGTAGTCAAAAAGGGCCATTTTTCCAGTATACTTGGGGGTCATTAAAAATATAATAGTACTGTAATTGCTCAAGAAAGATACCAATAAGTCAAAAGCATTCAATAGTATAGTTCAGGGATGTCAAATTTGATTTCATTGAGGGCCACATCAAAGTTACGTTGCGGGGTGAAGGGGGGGTCATGGGGCTTGGCCAGCTCGATGTCAGTTATGTCAGGGGTGCCTGTGGTGGCCCGATCACTCTGCCAGTGAAAACGGGCTCCCAAGCTCCATATTTGGCTGTGACAGCCTCCTGCAACCCTCTGCCAGTAAAATAGAGCTCAGGATGGCCATGGGCGGCCCTCCTGAGCTCCGTTTTCACCGGCAGAGGCACTGCGGGCTAATCTTTCACTGTTTCCAGGGCAGCCCTGCTGGCCAGATCTAAGTACCCCGCGGGACAGATCCAGCCTGGCCCCTGGGCCTTGAGTTTGACACCCCTGTTATAGTTAGTGGACGCTACTAAAGAAAACCTGCTCCTCCCTCCTCCCATAAAGGCATTATTGCCCACATAAGAAATTCCAAAAGGAACTGAAACCAGCACCGAAGAAATTCAGGGACAAAATATATAATGGGGAAAAAAAGCAAGCCCATCGCTGGCAAACGTAAGACCAAGAATAAAAATATTTAAATATCAAAAATAGAAAACTGGCTATGGAAACGATTGCACTATCAGATGGCAATGGGATTAAAGGTGTACTAAATGAAGACAGCAAAAAGGAGAGTCTGTTTTCTACATTGTTGTAGAAGGTCTGAAAGTGAATCTGGGGAACGGGGGCAAAAAAAGCTGATAAGCTTCTACATCATAAAGTTCTGAGGGGATTCCTAAAAAAAAAAATCATTTCGGGGATTTTTTTTAAAAAAATCAAAAATATGTAGCATGGCTGAGATGAGTGGTCATATCGAAGGACAAAAGAAATAAGAGAGGATCCAGGAAATTATAATCATGTGGCTGGATATCTGTTCTGGGTAAATCAGTAGAAAACTTTGCTTTCTGCAAAACTATTAAGAGACAGAAGTGTTAACAAATGTATGAACATGACTGATGCTGTGGTGGTGGTTTCTTAAGACTCTCCAAAGACTCCCCAGCTCTAGCTATCATGGAAGGAAAAAAAAATCCTTGCCTTCAAGCCCCAGTAGCCACTTTTCACCTTCCAAAAGCTAGATTTGTATACACGTAAAAGCAATATATTATTTATAATATCGGGCCATTTTGTTACTATTGAATTAAAGCTTTATCTAGCTGTCCTGCTTTGGCACAAGCTGATACCATGACAAAATTAGCTGTCCCTATCATGGGTCTCTTACATTTGTGTGACTACCTTCAGAATTGTACTGATTTTTGGAATTGCTAGTCATAGGCAAGGTGATCGCTCTTCTATTTCTGTTTTACTGCCATTCTTTTCAATATATCACTAATCTTTAGAAAAACCTTCCCCAATCAAGACGTTGCAACCTGGATGAGTTATATTTTGATACATGCCAAAAGAATTTGGCTGTCTTGGTAGATTGCAAGCTAAAGTGAGCCGACTCTTGTGAAGGTTAATCCTCCTGCCAGTAAAAAACAAGGAAAGAAAAGAAAGGAAAGGAAAGGAAAGGAAAAAAGTGCTATAAAAACAAAGGCCAAGTGGAAACAAGCCATTTAAAAAAAAGGGGGGGGGAGCAGATGATACATTAGCTAAGATGGGACAAAAACAATTCAACTATTTGGATCATATTTTTGTAAAGAAAGGTACAGTTTGTAAATAAATCCGTGCAGAAATTACTTGTCTGGCTTCAGGATTGGAACTGCTTAAATAAGCTCACAAGAAAGTTCCAAATTTGAGAAAAACTTTTGAAAAAGTAGAAAGCTGTTACCAAAATAATTTCTTGAAAATGGGCTGGCTTGTTTCAATCTTTCCTTTATATTAACAATGGTTAAAGATTTGATTTTGCCTTGTTTCTTACTATAGGAAGCCCCCTTCTCCAGATTAAAATATTCTTTATTTTTTATATATTCTGCCTCTCTTAAAATTATTTCCCTGAAGGAGAAATGAAGACATGCTCTTAAAGGCAGAAAGCAGCCGCAGTCTTCCTGCTATAAGAAACAGCCTCCAGCAGACGCCTGAAGTCTTTAGAAATAGATATTTTGTGCCCATTAAGAAATCCAGGCCAGCGTATTCATAAACAAAACACCTTCAGCCTAGCTCCACCATAAGAGATTAAAAGTAGAAAAACAAAGACTCCTAAAATCTACATTCCCCACCCAAATTCTAAGGACAGGACATCCTGTTACCTCTAGGACCGGGATGGCAAACATGGCACGCAGCACCTTCTCTGATGGTACGTGAGCCATCGCCCCAGTTCTGTTCTGTGCATGCACGCATGCCTCCCACTGGCCAGCTTGTCCTTCGGGTCTCTGCCGTGCATGTGCGGGGTGTGTGCATGTGGGCGGGGAAGGGATGCATGCGTGGGGTGCACATTGCATTTGGGGGGGTTTGTGCACACATGCGCGCGCGGTCCAGAAAATGTTAGCCATCCCTGCTCTAGGACATAATGGAGATTAACCCACCACCATTAGAATAGCAAAAGACACTACATTGCACAACCCCCTGGAGCATCTCAATCACAAAACCCCAAAGAATGTATAAATCCACATCTATCCCATCCCTATTTTGTCAGCGATCCCAGAACTGCATGCTGTTGGTTCTGCTCATCAATAAACCTTTCTTAAGCAGCTTCCATTTTATTCCCAGCTTGGAACAGGACCCAATGTTTCTTCCTACATTACTCATAATGTGAAAACTAAGTGTGGGATGCAGCTGCAAAACAAATCTGCCAATCTTAGGCAGTGTCTACTTGACACTGAAGTATCAAGATGATGACGATGGCGGCTTCCTTACTCCATAGTGAATTTGGGTAGCTGATGGATAATTGAGGGGGAAGAAAGGACAGCTAACAGCCAATAACCAACTAAAGGGGCTTGATTCACAATCTAGCACATATCTTGTGAAAATATCAAGTTCTCTTTATATCGGTCAGATTTTACTCTGAGCACTTCATCCGCTGCATTTTAGAAAGGACATAAAAAACTAGTGTATGTCCAGAAAAATAGCAACCAAGATGATGTGGAGCCCAGAAGGAAAAACATATGATGAATGGTTGGAAGGGCTGAATATGTTTAGCTTTAGATAAAGAAGTCTGTAGAGAGATATGACAGTTTTCTTCAAGTATTACTGGAGCTGTTCTGCATAAAAAAGGGCCTGAACTCTTCAAAGTTGTTCCAGATGATAAAAGAAGAAATGCAATTAAATGACGAGAAAATCATTTCTAGTTGGATCTAAGGATACATTTGCTCATAATGACAGCAATTCAGCATTGGAAAAGGCTACTTTAGGAAAACGTGGTGGATTCTTCCACCTGGAGGTGTTTAAATAAAGCCTGGTTGGCCAGTTTTTGAGATGGTGTACTACACTAGTGGATTCCTGCACTGGGCCAGGCGTTGAACCAGAAGATCTCTGTTCCAGCCCTTACAATCTAAGACTGTGTTGTTCTGATGCAAAATTCTCCATTGGCCTCTCTGAGCTGGTTTATCTATCCTTTTCTCACATCCCATTTGACATCCCCAAGTTCAAAATAGTGTACAATGAACTGATTTGGGAACATAGTAAACGTGTCTACACCACCAAACTGATTTTAATTATACCAGTATAATTAGAGATTCTGAGGGAAATACCAGGACAGAAGTAGCCCCAGAGGAGAGAGAGAACACTTGCCAATAGTGCTCGTAAGTCCTATAGACTGACTAACGGCATTAATCTCTTTCATCAGGGGAAGGGAAAAGTGATGGGAAACTGGCAAATAATACAAGTACAGGTAGTCCTCAATTTACGACCACCATTGAACCCAACATTTCTGTTAAGTGTGTTTTGCCCCATTTTATGACTTTCTTGCCATAGTTGTTAAGTGAAACACTGCAGTTATTAAGTTAGTAACACGGCTGTTAAGTGAATCTGGCTTCCCCATTGACTTTGCTTGTCAGAAGGTCACAAAAGGAGATCAGATGATCCTAGGATGCTGCAATTGTCATAAATACGTGTCAGTTGCCAGATGTTGAATTTTGAACATGTGACCATGGGGATGCTGCAATGGTTTGAAAAACCGTCATAAGTCACTTTTCTTTAGTGTCGTAACTAGTGTATGGTCACTAAATGAACTGTTGTTAATTGATGACTACCTGTACACACCTGATTATATTCAGGATATGTCACTGAGGAAAAAGGTGGGGTGGTATATCTATCAACTGATGCCTTTTCAAAACTGCCCAAATAAGGATTACACAAATGCTACCTCTTCTCTCCAAACAAATTAATGAAAATCAGACCAAAAACAATAATCTAATCAAGGAACCAGTAAAGAGGAAACTACATTTCCTCCAAAATTAGCACAGTAAGCAACTACGCATAAACAGCAGGGGTGAAATGCTACCGGTTCAGGCGAACCGGTAGTGATAAAAACTACGGTTTTGGAGAACCGGAAGTTTAAAAAAGCTCCTGGTTCATCTGAACCGGTATTTCCGACGATCAGCTGTGCCGCGCAGTTTATATTAGCTAGAAAGCAGGAAATCCTGCTTTCTAGCGAAGCTAAATTGTGTGGCACCGCTCCCCGTCTCCCCGCTGTTCTACTTACCTACTGAAGTCTTCTTTTTCCGTGCGAAGCATGCGTTTGGTGCGCACTGCGAATCCGCACGCAGTGTGTTTTTGGTGCATATTGTGCATGTGTGCGCGCAGCATGCTTTTTCTGTGCACCGCATATGCATGCACGCAGCACACGTTTGGCACGCATCGCGCATGCACAGGCAGCAAACTGGTGGAGATCCATGGAGGAGTTCACCACTGGCAGCAAAACCCCACATTCACTAGCGCTGATGATGTTACCTAGTTGGGTAATGAAAACAACCAAGTTGTCTGCAAACAACCAAGTTCAGAGAGCACCAAGAATACCACAATTCCTAAGATGCTTTACTTCCCTACTTAAGCAAAGCAATCAAACAAGAATTAAATGCAATAACTAAATTATTGGAGCTGCCTTTTGGAATCTCCCTAGTTATAGAGTTGCCTCCGGTGCATTGATTACTTTTCTGGTCTCTTCTTGTAATTTTGGCTCTTAGCTTCCCTGCACTTCCCCAACACCAAAGAACTCAATTCTAGGTTAGGCACCAGATTGCTACCAACCCTGATTACTGTTTTCTGCAGCTGCATCATTTTCTCCAACCTAAAGGTTTATAGCTCAATCAATATTTGGGTTGTTTCAAGCCATTCAGCCACTGTAAATTTGGCTTCAAGTGGTTATGTCATCTGTATCCACATCTAGTTAGTTACAGAAGCACCCACTAATGAGATGGTTGGCTGAGTGCTTTTCATTCATTTCTTTGGCAGCCTACTTGTAAGATGTTTATTTTAGCTATTATCACAGAGTTGTCAACCACTACAGCAGAGTGGTTAGAACCATTATTGTACACAATTAATTCACTTTCTATTGGGAAAGTGGCAAAAAATAAACATCTTGAGCCTGACACCCCACCATTGTCCACAGGCTCTGAGAAGTTGCTTATGTTTGCAGAAAGCAAACAGGAAGTGGTAGTTCACTCTCAATTACCCAGTGGGGATGCCCACAAAATAAAAGAATGGAAGAGGAAACAACAACTATAATCACGTGTATGATTACACAGCGCTCTGGAATGGGCACAGCAACAGCATTTGTAAAGGAGATGAACATGAGAAAAATAAGACAAAATTCTCAATTGTCAGCATTTAATTTGTAAACTATGGGGTCCTTAGTGCTCTCTGAGCTTGGTTGTTTTTTTGCAGATGTTTCATTACCAAACTAGATAGCATCCTCAAATAAGTTGTAAAAAAAATGCTTTTAAAAGTAAAAAAAGGCTCTGACGATCAGGCAGCTCAGCTGGAATCATCATAGCCTTTACTTTTTAAAAGCATTTTTTTACAACCCATTCGGCCCAATAGGTTGTAAAAAAATGCTTTTAAAAGTAAAAAGAAATGCTCTGACGATCGCGTGACTCAGCTGTGATCATTAGAGCCTCTTTTTTTAACCTTTTAAAAGCATTTTTTAAAAGAAGCAGCAAGGGGGAAGCGGGCAACTGGGCATTGGGTGGGCATGGGCCAGGGAGCCAGGGATTTTTGGTACTGGTTCTCCAAACCACCCACCACCATTGCTACCGGATCGACTGATCTGGTCCGAACCGGGAGCATTTCACCCCTGACCCTCAGGGATAGTAAGGCTCCTTCAGAACCCTGGGTATATTTTACAACAGAAAAATTAGAATCTCTGTATAAAGATGATTCCAATTTAGCAGCAGCAACAAGGTGAATTATGTAGTCTTCATAAATTAATTAAATGTGCACTTTTAAATTTACTCTTCATACTTTTCTTCTGTTCTAACAGATTATACAGAGAGGTAACACTCTAAACAAGGTAGAAAAACAGTCTTCCTAACAATTGTTTGTTTCAAGATTCACCCTGGCTTTTAATTTCTCTAATGATATAGCCTTTTTTCATTGTCATAAGACTAGAGACTTACCGGTATATGTGATAGGGAACACTTAAAACAATAAATAAATCTCAGGATGTGGCTGCATAGTTGCCCCAATCTTCTGGTCTTTTGTAAAATTTGTAGGCATAGATCATATCCTTGAAAATATGCTGAAAGCCATGACACCTAGAAATCCACAGATTCTAAAAATTAAAGCACATATTCTCATCTACTGAATTTTGCAGCCACTAGCAACCAGCGGTATAGCTCTTCTGAAGGGCAGAATGTTGGGGAAGATTGTTGTATGGCCAATGCTAAAAAAAAAGAAAGAAAAAGACAGGTTATTTCCCCAAATCATTCGTACGTGAGTAAGGATTCATCAGTGCTGTGTATTCACTATGTATTTGACCAAAAGAATAAAGAATACTGTATTTCCCCGAAAATATGACATGTCCCGAAAATAAGGCCAAGGCTGATTTTTGGGGTGGGCATAAAATATATTCCCTCCCCCGAAAACAAGCCCAAGTGAAGGGGTGGGCATGGCCAGCACAGGAGGCAGCCCTTCCCTTCCCCAGTCACCTCCTGGAAGTTCAGCCCCTTAATTGCTGACCGCTGAGCCAGCGAGGGCTGTGCAACTCGGCCCAGATCTCCAGAGCACCTCCCCAGCTGCCGGCCTCCTCCCCCTTTTCCTGCCAATCGTTCTTTAATTGGGACGCAGCAGATACACATCCCCAAAATGCTCCATCCGAAGCCTTCAGCCTTGGAATCCTGGGAGGGGCGTCTGTGCTCCAATCCCAAAGAAAGAATGGTGTGTGTGAGAGAGAGAGAGAGAGAGAAAGAGAAAGAGAGAGAGATCCGATCCAACCTCAGAGAGTTATCCAAGCATGGCAGCAATGTTCTCTCCGTCTCCCCACCCCTCTCTCTCTCTCACACACACCCCAACCAAAAAAACCCCCAAAAACAAAACAACAAAAAACAACAAAAAAGGGGGTATGCATAAGCACAACAGCGTGCCTACCGTCCCTGTTCTAATGTTTTCTTTTATTCGTATCCTTTACATGTATTTATAATTATGTTTACACTTGTATCTGTCATAAAATACATGCTTGACAAAATCAATCAATCAATCAATCAATCGATCGATCAATTCCTCCCTCCCAAGGCAGCCACATCCCTTCATTAACCTGCTTTCCAGCTCCATTCTCCACCTTCACATGCAGAGGAAGAAAAGTACTGCAGTCTGTAGGGCTACTGTAAAAACACCTTCCAACTTTTGAGATTTTTTTTTGCTTCATGAGAAGTTGGAAGGTCTTAACTACCGGTATTTTTTTTTTTTACCATATCCAACACTACTTTTTCTTGTCCTGAACGCGCAGCGGAGAACAGGTTAGTGAAGGGGTGTGGCTACCCTGGGGGGGAGGGGTGGGTTTGGCATGGGTGGCCTGGCTGAAGGGCCTTCAGGTAAGCCGATGGGGGGCCTTGGGGCAACTCCATAGCCCCTGCCTTGCTTTGTCCTCCATCACCACCCCATCACCTTGCTTCCTTCTTTGCAATATGCAGCCTCTCACACTCAGGAGAATTGCAGGCAATTCTTGTTACTGTGAGAGGCTGCACATTGGTTCTGAGCAGGGGAGGCTTGGTACTCTTACCCGTTTCTCTTATTCTCTCTCTCTGTCACTCACCCACACAGATATTTTATCTCTTGAATTGCTGCGCATTTTTCCCCCAGGAAGAGAAGAAATGGGTGGAAAGTGTTTGGGCACCCAATAGGCACTGGCCTGCATTGTCAAATATTTGGGCTGCTGAGCGCTGGCCCTGGTGGTCGCTGCAGTTCTCATGCCAGCTCTGCGAGGCAAGCAAGCATAGGGCTGCCCCAGTTGCCTGTGGCAGCTTGGCAATCACCTCGCCTTCTGCCTAGCGTAGCCCACCACCAAGCCCCAGTTGCTACCCAGTAGCTTCCATTACTTCCCGCTGGAACTATGGTACCTCACACACAGCTAACCTGAGAGCTGCAGCACCCACCAGACCCAGGATTGTAGCCTGGCACATGTGTTGTGCCTCGTCCTCCCTCCTCTCCTCAGCCGGGCCCCTCCCGTCTACACCCGGGCCTGCTATCAGACTCCGAGTCTGATAATGAAGATGAACGGCCTGTCATGCCTCCAGCCCCTGGCCCTGGCCCCATGCCCGGACAGGATGTCAGGAATGAACAAACAAACCTCACTCATACGACGTGTGTTCCTTTGGCTCAGCCATCAGAGGAAGTCAGCCACGGATTGGAATTACTCGGGCCTACTCCTTCTGACCCCTGCCTTTCTCAAACAGCAGAAGACAATTCAAAGTGGGAGGATCCTCGCTTCTGGAGATCTGAGAGGTGACGCCAGCAGAAGGAAGGGAGGGGCAGGCCTGGATAAATGCTGAGTCATGGAGCCACACCCCACAGCCTATATAAAGGACCTGCTTTTGGCATTCCAACTTTGAGTCAAGCAAAGTCTCATCTAGTTTGCTGAAGTCACAACTTGGACTCCTGCCTGCCCTGAGAAACCTCAGAGGAATTTGGCAAAGCTGCAGAGGCTTCGTTGCCATGCTTGATACGGACTTCCTAGACCTGGTCGTCGGAGGGGGAGTGGGACACGACAACATGCAGCACCAAGTAGGTGTGCAGGCTGGTTCTCAGTAGCCCAAAGAAGACGCCTTCCTGCTGGAGTTCCATGTCCAGCCGGGGAGTGGTTCCCAGGACTGCCTGATTGTCAACTAGCCGGCTGCATAGTAGGAGGGGGCTTCCTGCCCACCTGAAAGAGAGGCTGGGTTGCGTAAAGGGGCTTTCTCCCCGCAAGACTCTCTCAAATGCTGGGCTGTGGGCTCCACCCCAGGAAGCCTCAATCAGAGCCAAGCTCTTGGCAACCGATTGAGTAAGTCTGTTCTTGAAGTGGGCATGAGATGCGTGGGGCCTCCTGCTGCTTTTGTAGCCGACTGAGACTGCAAAAGCAGCCGTGATTTTTGCCATCTCTTCTCCCCACCTCACTGGGCATGGCCGGGCTTCCTGCCCCTCACTTCTCCCCCGCCCCACCCCTCACCTGCCACCCCCAATTGTGCCCCAAAATAATAAGACCCCCCCCCGAAAATAAGGCCACGCCCTTATTTCAGGGTTCAAAAAAATATAAGACAGGGTCTTATTTTCGGGGAAACACAGTGTTATAAAATTACTTCCATAGAAATAACTGTAATAATAATATTTTTGTTCATGTAGTCCTCGATTTATGACCACAATGGAGCCCAAAATTTCTGTTGTTAAGTGAGACATTTGTTAAGTGACTTTCCCCCATTTTACGACCTTTCTTGCCTCAGTTATTAAGTGAATCACCACAGTTAATTAGTTAGTAACCCGGTTGTTGAGTGAATCTGGTTTCCCCATTTGACTTTGCTTGTCAGAGGTCACAAAAGGTAATCAAACCTCCCTGACCTTGGGACACAACAACGGTCATAAATATGAACCAGTTGCCCAAATATCTGAATTTGGATCACATGATTATGGGGATGCTGCAAAGTTTGTAACTGGAAAAATGGTCATGTCATTTTTTTCAGTGCCTTTGTAACTTTGAACAGTCACTGAATGAACTGCGGTAAGTTGAGGACTACCTGTTTTGTCGTTTAAAAATCTCTGTAAAATTGAAACATTTTTGGCCTACCCTGTTTCCCCTAAAATAAGACATCCCCTGATAACAAGCCCAATTGGGCTTTTGAGCGCATGTGCTAAAATAATCCCCCCCCAAAATAATCCCCCCTCAAAAATAATCCCTCCCTGAAAATATTCAAATGCATACGCAGCTGGTCCCCGCCATTTCTCTGGTGAGGGTTAGGGAGACAGAGCTGGAAATCAGGTAAGATGGCAAGAGGAGCCCTGTCTTGCTCCACGCGCCCCAAAATAATAACACATCCCTGAAAATAAGGCCAAGCACTTATATCAGGATTCAAAAAAATATAAGGCAGGGTCTTATTTTTGGGGAAACACAGTATATGTGTTGTGTCTTGCCCGCTCTCACCGCAGCCGGGGTCTGCTTATCTGCTTCCGAACACGGAGGAATGTATGCCTCCCGGCCCCAGTCCTGGCTCCATGCCCAAGCAGGCTGCAGAGGAGGGAGCACCCCCCGGCCCCAGCCCTGGCTCCATGCCCAGGCAAACGGAGCAGCTAGACCCCTCCCCCTCCTCCACAGCATGTGAGCCTGAGAAAAGTTTATTTCCAACAGCTGCTGATTGGAGTGACCCTCGCATCAGAAGACTGGATAGGTGGAGGCAACAGAAGGAAGGGAGGGGCAGGCCTTAATGAATGCTGAGTCATGGAGCCACACCCCATGGCCTATATAAAGGATCTGCTTTCTGGCAGTCTCTGAGTCAGGCAAAGTCGAACTTATCTTGCTGAAGTCACTTTCTGGTCTCCTGCCTGCTCTGAGGACTTTGCTAGGACTTTGGGCAGAGCTGCAGAGGCAAGCCTGATTTGGATTTCCCTGACCCGGCCGTCAGCGGAGGAGTGGGACACGACAATATGATTTTTTGATCAGTGATATGATCATGCAAATCAAATTTCTTACAGTCTCTCACTGAGTAAGGATTACAGTGACTTCTCATTGCCCTTGATTCTTGTAACCCTTGCTGTGATCTGAATGGAGGCAGCCCTTCTGCAATAAGATCCAAGGAGCTCTTTTACTCTTGAGCTGCAGATCATGCTTTGCTTTGTTACTATGGCTTTCCCTCCCCCTCTTCACTTCAAGAACTTAGAAACACAAATGGTCTGAAACTAAAAGAGCAAAAGAAAAGATAATGAATGAATAGGTGTTCTTCTTTTATATTAAATTTCAAACCATCCACTAACAGGCTTCTCAGTGCAGATTAACAAGCTATTAAAGCAATTCTTAAAAAAGATGAACAGCCAGGGGAAAAAAAAAAACAGAAATGCCATGATCTCTGAAGGTTTTTAAACAGCTCAAAGGCTCAGTTTGGCACAACAAAACAAGCAATGCAGGTGCCAGCCATGGCTCTTGAAAACAGAAGAGGAGCCTCACTGGGGCTGTTCCTTATCACCATCC
This sequence comes from Ahaetulla prasina, assembly GCF_028640845.1. Classification (NCBI taxonomy): domain Eukaryota; kingdom Metazoa; phylum Chordata; class Lepidosauria; order Squamata; family Colubridae; genus Ahaetulla; species Ahaetulla prasina. Next base: position 176,684,285 of record NC_080539.1, on the reverse strand, counting down.
CTCCATGTTCAGAAACGGCCAAAACAGAGCAGCCTGTTCTTACAATGGATGGTTTCACATACATTATGCCAACAAAAACAAACTACACTGAAATGGAAGGTGGTGCATGAATCAGCTTTGGAGTATATTAAGCTTTGGCAAAACAACAACAAGAAGAACAACCCTAATGCAGGCCTGTTAATCTGTGGTAAATGCCACCCAATTTATGGCAGCTTTAGAGCCCTACTTTGGCAACTGCTTCCAATCCCAGTCTTCAGAATTCGGGAGGTTTGTCTCTCCTCCATCAACTGAAAAACCCTATTGGTGTTGTAGCCAGATGATTTAAGCAAATAAACAAATTAAAGAATTACAATATAGAACCAGGCCTAATGTGTGGCTACAATGCTGTTGGCTACATCTTGGAGCGTCTCTGAAGCGCTGCCTGTTTTCAGATCATCAACAGAGCCATCTTGAAACCATCTCCTGCAGGCTGGCTGCAGACTGCAGCGAGGTGGAGCCCTCAGTGAAAGACTGGCAATCTTCCCCAATCCTTAAAAGCCAAAACAGTTTGGTTCTCTTCCAGAAACAGCAAACTCTTGCTCATTTCCACCATTAAGTTAAAAAAAAAAATGCTGGAAAAATCCACATTTTTTATTAATCAAAAGATGAACCAAGTTTTCAGCGCAGTTTTGTGGAACTCAGCCTTCCAATTGTGTGCTCTGCCTTCCTTTTTCTCCTGTAAAGAGCAAATCCGAAGCTTGCTTTCATTTCCAACAAACTAGGATATGTTTATGTCCAAGTATGGGACTGGGATTAGCATTATCTATGGTTTCACAAAACAGCATAGTTTCACAGACTGAACGTTTTACTTCTCAGTTTGATACTCTGCTTTTCCCCCCCACTGTGTTTAACATAAACAGGTATAATTTAATTATGTTTTTAAAAGAAATTTACTTTTAGTTTCAGAACAGCTGTAAAACAAAATTCAACAGGACTCCTTATAAAAAGGTAGATGCTTCTCTGTCCAGTCATGGTTAACTCTAGGTGCTGTGCTCATCTCCATTCATTGGCTGAGGGAGCCAGCGTTGACTGAAGACATTTTTTGGCGGGAGCATGGCTATGCGCTAAAGGCTCATGAAATACAAGAGCAAATCCCATTATTGGCTTATTTCTCTTAACTATTAGTAAAACTAAATTCAGTTATCCAAATTCATATGTAATTGTGACAAAGGAAACCACATCTGGTTCAGACAATTAATTGAATTAATTATATAATTTCCAAAGAATAAGAGTAAGTTGTTAGAAACTGGAATATAGAATGACCGAAATATTGGCAAGAAAATTATGTTTGAGAGCCTAATCTGTGTAAATTTGAGAGCTTAATCTGTGAGCCCACTGGAGATGGACAACCAATACATTTAAATGAGTAAATAAATAAATGAACTATGACAAGCAATAACTCAACTGTTAAATAGGAAAGCACCAAGCACAGATGAAATGCCCACTGAAGTTGCAAGAGAAGAGTCACTTCAAGTATTAAGAGCTCTATGCCAGCAAATGTGGAACAAGTTTACATGGCCTAGAAAATGGAAGAGATCAGTTTTTTATGTTCAGTTTTATACTGAAAAACAGAGTGAAAAGAGTTAGTGCAAACTGTTGAACCATTTCATTAATTGCACACATATAAAAATTGTGGTTTGAAATCTTACAGAGAAGAATAGATCTTTCTATTCTATGGAGAAATTCCAAATGCACAGGGATATTCTGAAAAGGCAAAGAGAAAAGAGATCAGATAGACTATATAAGATAAATAATAGAGAGCAAGAGAAGAGGTGGTTTCCCAGTTCCCAGTTCCCCCAAAAGTGGGGTCTTTCAGTCAAAATTTAAGATTTCCTAAATTGGTATGAACAAATCATAAATTTTCCCCTTATGCAGTTGATGGAGCTGGCTCAGATAACAAATCAAGCTTTGTTGGAATCAGTACGAGAGGTGAAATGCTACCAGTTTGGGCCAGTTCCCCTGAAACGGTAATAAAAAATGCTATAAAAAGTAAAAAAAAGTTCCGACAATCACGCACCACTCAGTTGATCTTCGGAACTTTTTTTTTTTACTTTTAAAGCATTTTTTACTACCGGTTCTCCGGAAACAGTAGTTAAAAATGCTTTAAAAAGTAAAAAAACAGCAGGAAATCCAAAGCGCACATTTGAGGTGGAGTGTGCATGCTTGCGCAGCATACATCTGATGCACACTGTGAATGTACACATGTGCAGTGTGCATCCACCATGCACTGTGCACGCACCACACATGTGCACTAGGCAGTGAACCAGTGGCGACCGGCAGAGGATTTCACTACTGATCAGTACCAATCATAATTAATTTGCATTGAAAAGGTACAGTTTCTATTCTATTCTTCTATCACTCTGACCATTTCTTGTTTTTTATCCCTCATTTTCAGTATCTAGAAATCCAAGTTTTGTCTCAATTTATATAATTGCTTTGCTTTGACTATACTTTGAGCCTTTCTTAAAGTACCAAGTTTTCTTGGAAGAAAATGAAATAGCTATGATATACAGTATGTGTCATGCATGTATGTTTCAGAAATAAAGATATACCTGGAAATTTATAGTCACTCTAGCTACATACCTGGGCTGCAAAAAACTGGATGGCAGGAAAAACAAATGGAAAGTTCAAATCCTTTTGCTATAATAGAGACACTAGAGGGTACAATGGAGCAGTGGCTTAATGATGCTGGAACTGCCAACCAAAAATGGTCTGCATTCCAGTGGTGCGAGCCCAGCTCTGAGAGACAGGGTGAGCTCCCCTGCTTGCTCTTTGGCCCCTGCCCACCCAGCAATTTAAAAGCATGCAATATGCAAATAGATAAATGGGTACCACTTTGACAGGAAAAACCTAGCTGCATTTGTGTGTGCAGAGAGTGGAATCCAGCACTGGATCTGGCCTGAGACGAGGCAACGCAACACGAGATGAGGCAAGGTGAGATTGGTAGAGGAGCCTGGAAGAACCAGTAACCTTAGTGCCACTAGTCAGCTGGTGTAAGCTAATTCACCCTCTTCAGTGCCACAAGGATTGGCATGCAAGTGCTGAACAGAATGAATTAGCACCGTGATGGCGAACCTATGGCACATGTGCCACAGGTGGCACGCGGAGCCATATTGATGGGCACAAGGGTGTTTCCCTAGCTCAACTCCGGCATGCACCAGCTGATTTTTGGGCCTTCCGGGCCCACTAGAAGTTGGGAAACGGGGTGTTTCCAGCCTCTGGAGGGCCTCTGGGGTGGGGTGGGGGTGAAGGCTCGTTTTTTGCTCTAGCCTAGAAAGGCTCTGGAGCCTGGAGAGAGCAAAAAATGGGCCTTTCCATCCCATTGGAAGTCGGAAAATGGGCTGTTTCCGGCCTCTGGAGGGCCTCTGGATGGGGGTTGGGTGGGAGGGCAAAAACGGCTTCTGAGAAGAAGTAAAGAAAGCCTCTGGAGCCTGGGGAGGGCGAAAAATGGGCCTACTGGGCCCACCGGGCCATTCTGTACCAAATGTGAGGGAACACAGAAGGAGGTGTCATACATGCATGCATGAGGGGGGGGCAGGGTGCATTGAATTATGAGTGTGGGCCAGGGGTGAAATGCTCCCAGTTCAGACCAGATCACCTGATCAGGTAGTGATGGCGGCGGGTGGTTCGGAGAACCTGTAGCAAAAATCCCTCCCCAACCCGCTCCAGCTGAGCCACATGATTATCAGAGGTGGTTTTTTTTTTACTTTTAAAAGCATTTTTCTTTGGCCAAAACAATGCTTTTAAAAGTTAAAAAAAGCCTCTGATGATTGCGTGGCTCAGCTGGGATCATCAGAACCCTTTTAAAGCATTTTTTCCTCTGGCGATCCCAGCTGAATTGCCTGATCATCACAGGCGTTTAAAAGCATTTTTTACAACCTCTTCAGATGAAGAGGTTGTAGAAAAAACACTTTTAAAAGTTAAAAAAAAAAGTTGGCCACACCCACCCAGTCACATTACCCCCCACCAAGCCACACCCACAGAACCGATAGTAACAAATTTTACATTTCACCCCTGGTGTGGGCATGCGTGTGTGCGTCCCCGCGCTCCCCCCACTTTTGGCACGCAACGCCAAAAAGGTTAGCCACCACTGAACTAGCAATTTAGGCTGTCAAGACTGCATTGTGTCTAGCATTTGTAGATTTCCCTGACATTGTATGCCAAATGCTAAATAAATAAATAGGAAAGCTCTAGCTACAAAGTGTAGCAAAATAGTGATATGTTCTGCAAACCAAATTTAACAATGCTTTTAAACAAAACACTGCTACTTAGGTAAATGTAGAGCTGGGGTACAGATGACTAAGAAAATCCTAACTTTTACGTAAATAAATAGGGTTTTCATTGTGTCTGTGAGAATCCTGACATCCTGACATCCTTTCTAATAAAAAGTTAGGCTAGAAGAGAGGCATATTTTCAAATAAAGAACTTACCAGTGGTGGGTATCAAATTTTTTTACTACCGGTTCTATGGTATGGCTTGGTGGGCGTGACATGGCTTGGTGGGCGTGGCAGGGGAAGGATACTCTAAAATCTCCATTCCCTCCTGATCAGCTGGAGGCAGAGAATAGATGGGGCGGGGCCAGTCAGAATTTTTATTACCGGTTCTCTGAACTACTCAAAATTTCTGCTACCGGTTCTCCAGGACTGGTCAGAGCCTGCTGAAACCCACCTCTGGAACTTACACTCTAAAAGATGATGAATGCTGAATTGGGATAGTTTGCACTGCTTTAGAAAACACAATTTTTGCTTCCTTGTCTGCTTTTCACTGGAACAGAACAGTGCCTAACTGTTTAACTTGTGGTTAAGGATTATTTGTATCAGGCCCTTCTGTAGGTAAAGAGGCATGCATTTGGTAATATGCCCGTAGAGCCCTGCTCAGGATCTCTGGTTACACACTGCAACTGAGTAACATAACAGGAAACCTGGAGCTTGATATTATTCCACGGGAAAGATTAGTTATTTGGAAAAAGAGCTCTACAGCAGCCTAATGGATTTTTGGAGAAAAGGCAAGCGACACCATTTTAAATTCACAAGGCAATATTATCATTTGGGAATCACCTATCAAAAGCAGCCCGTTTTTTCTCTTCTATCTGTGTACCTTTTTCATTCCAGTTCTGAGAACTTCATGTGGGGAAAAGCCCAGAAACCCTTTTCATTAACAGAGTTCAGTTTTATAATCAAGAAAGATGATCAGTAATCAAGAAGTTGATGGTATGGGAAGAGTGTCATTCTCTGTGGAGAAATTAACACTATTTCTTATTCACGAAACATCAAGGACCAGGGCTTGGTCTTAGATGCTAAAATTGCTTTTATGGTGCCTAACATTGTCATGCATTGACATGAGGATTGTAAATGCTGAGAGTTGTACATCTAGAGGCACCAGGATGGGGAAGGTTGCTTGAACTTTGTGAGAACTGAGAGATTGAGATCAGTAGTGGGTTCCACTTATCTTCACTACCAATTTGGAATTGGGAGCGTATGCGTGCGCTCGCTTCACTCATGCGAGGCACTTCTGCGCATGCGCAGAACCTTCTGCGCATGCGCAGAGCATCTGTGATGACGTCCAGGTGGGTGGGCGGAGCCTCCTGCCGCCGCCACTACCCACCACTGATTGAGATCCTCCTGAACTACACTTCCATCATCCTGAATCATCATCTTGAAGATTATAGGAAGGGTATCACAATTTCTGTTAGATTGTTATTGTTTCTCAAATCAACGCTTACTATTATGGGCTACAGAGTCAGGTTGTCACAGTTTGGCAATATTTTTGGAGGTAGCATGGCTTTCTTCCTAGGACTGAGAGTGACCTGCTTCAGTGCCTAAAGTAAAACTAGAACTCATGGTCTTTTGGCTTCTAATTTAGCACATTAATCACTGAATCACACTAACTTTCTCTGAGACAGTTAGAAAGAACAACATGGGTGTGGGGGAGTCTAAAGGAACAACAATAATGAAAGAAAAATAGTAGTTGCATGATAACCATTGGCATTAATAGTTCACAGACACATGCTTTGACATTCCCCAATCTTCCTGCCCCTCCTAATTACAGCTAGTCCTTGACTTACGATTCAAACAGGGATCCGAACCTCTGTCACTAAATGAGGTGGTTGTTAAGTGAGTCACACTACATTTTATGATCCCTTTTTTGTCAGGGTCATTAAGTGAATCAAACCATCATTAAGTGAATCCAGCTTCCTCCATTGACTTTGCTTGTTGGAAGCTGACTAGGAAGATTGCAAATAGCTATCACATGAACCTGGGATGCTGCAACCATCGTAAATATTGCTGGTTGCCAGGCACCCAAATTTTGATCACATGACCGTAGGGACACATTGACAGATGTAAGTGCAAGAACCAGTTGTCACATTTTTCAGTGTGATTGTAACTTTGAACTGTTGCTAAACAAATAGTTGTAAGTCTAGAACTACTGTACATGTACATTCCTTTTAAAGGATTTTTTATTTTTTATTTTGTCACAACAGTATACGCAAACATTGACATAAAACAACAACACATCATATAAACATATATATAATCAAAAGTATGCAACAACTATATTAATTTGATATAATGAAAGGGAACAGTAGGACAGGAACGGTAGGCATTTTTGTGCTCTTATCCCTTATAGTCCTCTTAGGAATGGGGTGAGGTCAATAGTAGATAGTTTTTGGTTGAAGTTTTTGGGATTTTGAGAAGAGACCACAGAGTCAGGTAGTGAGTTCCAAGCATTAACAACTCTGTTACAGAAGTCATATTTTCTGCAATCAAGATTGAAGCGGTTAACATTAAGTTTGAATCTCTTGTTTGCTCTTGTATTATTGCGATTGAAGCTGAAGTAGTCTTTTACAGGAAGGACATTGCAATAGATGATTCTCTGTGTTAAACACAGGTCTTGTTGGAGTCGGCAGAGTTCTAAATTTTCTAATCCCAGGATTTCAAGTCTGGTGGTATAAGGTATTTTGTTGTTTTCAGAGGAGTGGAGAACTCTTCTTGTAAAATATTTCTGGACGCATTCAATTGTATTAATGTCAGAGATGTGGTATGGGTTCCAGATAGGTGAGCTGTATTCAAGAATAGGTCTAGCAAATGTTTTGTATGCTCTGGTTAGTAGTGTTAGTAGTAGTTAGTAGTAGAATAGTGTAGAGTAAATTCCAAATAATAAATGGGAATTAGTTTGCTACAAAGCAAAACATTAATTGGCACTTTTTAATACGTCATATATAAAATGCTTCTGGCCCCACAGAGCCTTAAAGAATAGAATAGAATAGAATTTTTAATGGCCGAGTGTGATTGGACACACAAGGAATTTGTCTTGGTGCGTACACTCTCAGTGTACATAAAAGAAAAGATACATTCGTCAAGAATCGTAAGGTGCAACACTTAATGATAGTCATAGGAAAGAGACAATTCAAGGTTTTATTGAATAGTTGTTCACTGAGCCAGAGAAAAAGGCCAAATTTAAACCAGGGTAATTGAGAAAATCTTGGGGGAGTAGAGGGAATGGCAGAGTATATAACTCCACCATTTGCTTTCTGGTTTTAAGACTAGCCATGCCTCTCATGCTAGCCATTTTGACAGAGCTCTCTCAGATATGCTCTCCGTGCTCTGAATGTGCCCATTGATCTAAAAGTTTCCTTCATCCTGAAGTATAGCACTATTTCTATGACCTCCCCGGGTGAAATATATTACACACATTTGGGAAAGAAAAAAAAGAGCTCCGTTCAAGGCATTCTGGTTTTTCTTTTGTTTCCAAGCCATGTGGCATGGATTTTGCCACACAGGATGCTCTCCCTTGCTCTGACAATGGGATGCATCCAGAGCCATGGAATGTCTCCAGCCACATGCTGTCTTTTCACTATCATCTCAGTGACAGGAAAAGATTGTTAGAATCTGTGTCCAAAGAGTCCCATGATCTGCATTCCTTTTGCACATGTTTGTCTTCCCAGAGGGAATGTGGTTTGAAAGGGGAGGGGTGGTGGTTGAAAGAACTATTTTTAAACCAGCACGATATGCCACTTAATACAACTTTTACACCCAGAAATCACTAAACTGTTGCCTGCTTCAGAAGCACAATGCTATTCCTTCCTAAGCACGTTTGCAACATTTGCCCAAGATGCTAAATAAGGTGTGCCAGTCAGTGCCAAACAGGAAAGCCTCTTTGAGACCATTGTCCTTGGGGTGAATTTTGGATGAGCTCTGGAGCTTTGAACAAGCCAGGCACGGAATATTTTACCTAGATCTGTGATTCTCAATATTAGCAATATTAACAACTTTAAGATATGTGGACTTCTGGAATTCCCCAGCTAACAAATCTTAAAGTTGCCAAGGTTGAGAAATATGGATCTAGATACTTAGACACATAAGTGGTGGGTGTGTCTGTTTGAAGAAAAAAATGTTATGAAAAGATTAACTATTTGTGGCTTTTGAAAACTAAACCAACTCATCTAAACAAGTATTTCCCTGATTTTTCTACACCACTCATCAAATAAGGCAACTGGTTCTTATCGCCATTGTTGTTTGAATCAGATTTAAATCATGTCTTTCTTCCATCAAGTCACAGTAAGATGTTCACATTCACTCATCCATCCCCCCCACCCCATCCCACCCCACAACAACCAGATGAGATAGATTGAGTTGACAGAGGGTGACTAGCCCCAAACCATGCACTGAGCTTCCATGGAGGATGTAGACTTGAATTGGGGAACGCCTGGTCTTAAGTTCTAGATCTCCCTTGCTCTGCTAAATACTTTAAGCCAGTGGTGGGTTGCTTCAACCAAAAACTGTCTACTATTGACCTCACCCCATTTCTAAGAGGTCTGTAAGGGTGTGCACAAGAGCACAAGCGTGCCTACCATTCCTGTCCTATTGTTTCCTTTCGTTATATCCAATTAATATAGTTATTACGTACTCATACTTATATATATGCTTATATATTGTATAGTTATTACATGCTTATGCTAATATATACTGTGTGACAAAAATAAATAAATAAAAAATAAATAAAAAATAAAAATACTGGTTCACCCGGTTTGGGTGAACTGGTAGCAGTGGTGGCGGGAGGCTCCGCCCACCTGCCCTGACATCATCAAATACGCTCTGTGCATGTGCAAAAGTGCACTCACGAGGAAGCGAACCGGTAGCAAAGGTAAGTGAAACAACCACTGCTTTAAGCCATCTATTATTTCCAGTTGTGGCTGTTGTTCTGTCCACTTTCAACCCCATAGGAGCTTTTCATAAGTGTCTAATCATTAAAAAATGAAGATAGTAGGTGAATGTGATAAATTCTAAATGATTCCAGGTATTAATTTAAACTGTAAAAAACATTGTTACACCTACCTGCCTCAAAACTGATCAAGTTTGGAAAACAATCCTCACTTCACTGCAAATTACCTACTGAAAAATTTAGCTGACACTGGAATGGTTGTCTACAGATCTAAAGTACACTATTAGCAAAAGAACAAGGATTTGCATGGCACAGTTGGCAGAAGAAAAATATCTGACCTTATTGCCAAAGTTATGATGTAAGGTATGAAGAAGAAAATCTTGATATACTGCTGAAACATTTTGAACAAAGCACCTTGGATTGATGAAGCAAAAATTGAACTCTTCATTGAAGTCACCAAGTATATATTTGGAAAAAAGAGAGATAAATGATTTGAAGCCTAAAAATTTGCATAATATAAATAAATGTGAATATTTATAAGCAACAACAAAGCAGAACTATTTTTAAATTCTACTTTAATGTTCTTGCTGTAACATATGTGGGACTGGTGCCACGAAACTCATCATTATCTTTAAAGTTATTGACTATCAATGAAACTTTTTTCCTTCAGTCGGTTCAGTGTTAGAAAGGAAAGGAAGAACATTTGCAAAAGTATTATGATTCATCCTGCATACTTCCCCAGTTGGTTTCCAGCTCCAATTTTCAACATTTTTAGAGTGCACCAATATTTAAAAGTTGAATTGTTTTGGATTCCCCACCCCTTCTGTTCCATGGAAATTTATCTGAGCATGGTCTTTTCTTTCTAATAATGCAAGTCTGCAAGGTTTATGGTGTGTGTGTGTATGTGTATGTCTGTGGAGAGTGGATTATGAACCTATTGATGAGGACTTTTGTGTCATTTCATCTCCTGTCTCTAAACTTCAAACTCTTGTTCCTGGTGCTGGACTTGAACTGTTGTTTAGAACCTATGTCCTCCCTTCCATATCCTGCAGCACCTTGCAGCCATGGTCAGAGATGCTGGATAAAAGACTTGGTTGTAAAAATCTTAATTGCTCTCCTTTCCCCTTCACAGTTTTCAAGAGGCTTCTAAATGCAGAACAAAATAAAGCTCTCTACCTCAAAGCATTTCCCTGATATCTGCCTCAGATTTTTTTTGCACACAATCAGAGGAAGCAATGTGAACTAAAAGCACAAGTAATGTTTATTAACAATTTATCATATTTTTACCCCCCTGTGATGTAAGGAATAGTGTTTTTTGTTGCTCCAGGATAACTTGATATTTTTTATTCTCCCATTAATCAGCTGCTTTTGACTAACTGGCCACTATAGGATGCTTCATTCCCCCCCCCCACTTTTAAGTTTGGCAAAAAATGAATCCAAAATAGCTTTGAACAGCTGCTTTAGTGGGATTATGGTTTGGAAATGCCTTATCTTACCTATGGCTTAGGACCGGGCTACTTACGGGACCGTCTACTGCCGGCCTCTATCTCCCATCGTCCGGTGCGTTCCCACAGAGAGGGACTCCTCAGGGTGCCGTCAGCCAAACAGTGTCGACTGGCAGCCCCCAGGGCGAGGGCCTTCTCTGTGGGGGCTCCGACCCTGTGGAACGAACTTCCCCTCGGGCTTCGACAACTACCTGACCTTAGGACCTTTCGCCGCGAACTTAAAACCTATTTATTTCGTATGGCTGGACTAGCTTGATTTTACTTTTAAATTTTAATTGAATTTGATGGGTTTTTAAATTTTTGTAATTTTATGGGGTGTATTGTTATTTTAAATTTTTGGGCAAATTTAAATCAGTTTTTTAAGGGTTGTTTTAACTATTGTGTATGTTTGTATTTTATCTGCCTGTTCACCGCCCTGAGTCCTTCGGGGGAAGGGCGGTATACAAATTAAAACATTATTATTATTATTATTATTATTATTATTATTATTATTATTATTATTATTATTATTATTATTATTATTATTATTATTATTATTATTATTATTATTATTATCTGGAATAGAATAGCAATCATGCCTGGTTGTATAAGGTCAAAAAATAATTGTCTACAACTGTTGTAAGTGGGTGTAGAGCACATGGGGCAGCTCCACCCCAATCCCTGCGTTAACTTGATTTTTACCCATGTGCCTCACTCTACCTCGTGCAACCAGGTGGGCAGAGTCTTAACTAGGGCTTATTTGGGGGGCGGGATAGGGTTTATATTGGGTGCATGTGTAAAATCAAGCTAGGATTTATTTTTGGATAGGTCTTACGCGGGTATGACGGGGATGTTTAGTGACCATTCAAACTGAAATGACAGCACTGAAAAGGTAGTTTTACTACAGGTCCTCAAACCTATGACTTACAACATGCCTGCGGTCATGGGATCACAATTTGGCTACTTAGCAACCAGTGTGCAATTATGATGGCTATTAATTGCCATTTGTGAACTTCATAGCCAACTTCCAATAAGCACTGTCAACAAGAAGTTGGCAAGAAGTTACAAGTCATGGCCTTGAGATGTTGTGCTTAATGACTGTAGGTGATTCACTTAACAACTGCAATGGAACTGACACTCCAGCATGATCACATGAAGCTTCACGTAATGATGATGCTGTTGCTAAGCATGAAGTTTCCACTCCCCATTGGAGTTCTTTAAGTGAGGGCTACCTGTACATAGCCCACCTGCACGCTCGCACACACTCACTGTCTCTCACACATACAAACATACCAGTGGTGAAATCTTCCATGGATTGTCACTGGTTCTCTGCCAGCACATGCACAGTGCACGGCAAACACACACTGTACGTACACATGTGCAGTGTGCACCAAAAGCACGCTGCGCGCAATCATGCAGTGCACACCAAATGTGCACTTCACGCATTTGAAGAAAAAGCCTTCTTTTGCACAGAAAAAGAAGGCTTAACAAGGTAAGTAGAACAGCGAGGGGGAGAACAGCTGTGTCACACGATTTAGCTTCGCTAGAAAGCAGGATTTCCTGCTTTCTAGCAAATATAAACCGTGCAGCACAGCTGATCATCAGAAATATGGGTTTGGATGAGCTTTTTAGCTTTTTTTTTTACTACCACTTCGCCTGAACCAGTAGTTTTTATCACTACCAGTTCACCAGAACCGGTGTGAACCGGTAGCATTTCACCCCTGAAACACACCCTTTACAAAACTTTCTCTTCTGTTAAACAGTGCTATGGAAAGCAAGGAAAAAGAATAGTCATACACAACAGAAACTACAATCAGGAGACAGGAGAAAAAGAAATCTAACCAAATCTAAATGAGACACAAACAATTCACTGCATCTCTCCTTTCTGTGTACACCCACAAGCCATTCTTGCTTCTACTGCATCCATAGACTACTTCATTCATGGCTTTTTATTCTTATCTGTCTGTTTTCAAGAATTTTATAAATTCTATCCAAACACAGCTTTCTTGGTTACACTCTGCTCTTCAATCCATTCAGTCTTCCTTCATATATTTTGTTATTTAATCTTCATCACTGTTCTCTATATGACTAAATCACTTCTGAGTTCAATCCACATTCATTAGCACCATAGTTTCTAGATCCTATCTCTTTGTTTGCCACATACATACTTAAGCGCCCCATTCTCGTTGCATTCAGCTTATTTTTAATGTTTCCCCTGACACATCCAACTCTTACCTCCTTATTACGGAGTGGACAGAGGTTTGCCCTTCTACACTGACACTTTTGCTTCTTTTGTCAAGGATTCATTACTCATAACAAGCCACAAATAAGTACTACCTTTCTGTTAATAGCTGTGAAAATTTCTCCATTCATTTGCCCATTTTTATTGGGCCGGGTTACTTACGGGACCGCCTACTGCTACCGATTGCCTCCCACCGACCCGTACGCTCTCACAGAGAGGGACTCCTTAGGGTGCTGTCCGCCAGGCAGTGCCGACTGGCGACACCCAGAGGAAGGGCTTTCTCTGTGGGGGCCCCCACCCTCTGGAACGAGCTTCCCCCAGGGCTGCGCCAACTTCCCGACCTCCGAACCTTCCGCCGCGAGCTTAAGACACATCTATTTATTTGCGCAGGGCTAGCCTAGGGGTTTTAGTTTTAAATTTAGTTTTAATGGGGTTTTATACTATTTCTGCCTAATTAATAAGTTTTTTAATTGTTGTTTTTATTTGTATTATTCTTATGTTTTTATTTGGCTGTACACCGCCCTGAGTCCTTCGGGAGATAGGGCGGTATAAAAATTTGAATAAATAAATAAATAAATAAATATTAAACATTCTAGTGATGTATGTAAGTTCCTGCAGTAGCTCTGATTTTTCACAATTGATGTTAATTCAGTTTTCCCTGTCAAAAAGATATACTGATCTTGGGCACCTTCATTTTAATGCCAGTATCCCTTGTTGCATCATGCAGTGTAACGTTGGCACTAAATCATCCGGATTCTCAACCAACAATATGATATAAAGTACACATACTTTAGTTGGAGGGGGAAGAAGGAAGTTATTAAGAGGACTCCTCTTACATACTTGTGTTGAGTTATCACGATGCAATTATGAAAATACACTTGAGTCATGTTATCACAATGCATGTATCATTATTTTGGTATCATCATGATTAGGAACAGATGCCTATGGAAGTACACACACATTTTTGTGTACCAACACAGCTTCTAACAAATCACAAGCATTCTTTACATATTCATCCATAAATACATGAAAGAATCAAGAAAAAAAAATGTATCTTCACTGCCTTTGAGTCAAATTAAAAAAAGTGGGAAATAACAACAATAACTTTATCTAACTTTTTGCGTGGCATCAAATCATTTGCTAAGCATTCAGTTTATCCTAATACATCCTTTACTTACTTATGTATGGATTTATTATTCCAATTTATATAGCTACCCATCACACACACACACACACACACACACACACACACACACACATATACTGTAACTCTGGAGGTGTTACAAATAGTAAAAACAATATAAAACTTTATTTCCATAATATACTATTCTTATTTCACCTAGCAAACAACCTTCAGCTCCATATTCTCATATAATGTATACTGCTACAGAAATTGTAGATTCCTACACCTTTTCTTTTTTTCATTTTATGCTACTTTAGTTTTCTGCAAAAAAACCTCATCTCTTGATGGTGAGTTTTAGGAAAATAACAGGGCCAGTTCCATACTTTCTTTCTTCTCCTTCCTCCACCATTAATTTCCTTGCATACTTTTTCATTGTTATTCTAACACATCCTCAGCAGTATTGTACTGAATCTTTCCCTCATCACTGACAAGATTAAGTCTCTCAGATGGAGCTTAGCTAAAACCACCAATACTACAAGTATATCTTGTTCAAATTAAGACTTTTCTTATGTACCTACTATTGTATCTAATGCTATTTTCTCAATAACTCAGCTTTTTCATTACTAAATCACATCAAGATGTTTCTTCTGTCATTGTTTCTATGATTTCCTCTCCTTTGTATTCTATTGATTTAAAGCATAGCTGTCCGACTTTCTAGCTTGCCTGGGCCACGTTGAGCGAAGAGGAGTGTCTTGGACTACATATAAAAGATTAGTTTATAGTTTATGTATATAAATAACAGACTTCCTTTATTGTTTAATATTTTTATTATAGATTGTGCGGCCGCATTACTAGCTGCCCAGAGCCACCTGCAGCCCGTAGGCTGTGGGTTGGACACACCTATTTTAGAATATATATGTGCATAATAAATTCATAATAACTTATACAGATCATCCTTGACTTATGACGGGTTGCTTAATGACCATTCAAAGTTATGAAAAAGGAGACATGACCGGATCTGAAGTTCTGATTATTCCCTCCCTGCAGTCATGTGACCGCAATTTGAGCATTCAGCACTTACGGCCATTTGCAGAATCCATCTTCTGGTTAGTTTACATTAATAATCACCCCTTCTCAAGTTGTCATGTGGGCAGTCATGTGACCTGCCCATTTTACAACTGTTTTACAACTGTCATGGGTTGGCTTCATTAGAGGAGTGGTGTGGTGGCCTAGAGGTGGAGGTCTCGCCTCACATTCAGGAGGCTGTGAGTTCGATCCTAGGTAGAGGCAGATATTTCTCTCCCTGGGCACGTTGAGATGGTATCTGCTGAATATAACTCTGCATTGGTGGTAGGAAGGGAATCTGGCCAGTAAACACTCAGCTCAATTCAGTTGCCCAGATTCCACCCCGCAAGGGATTATGGGGTCATTAAAAGATGACGAAGACGATGATGGGTTGGCTCCATTTTGATAATCTGTCAAGAACTGCTTCAGTGGTGGGTTGCTACCGGTTTGCCCTGGATTGGATGAACCGGCAGCAGCAGGAGGCTCCCCCACCCACCTGGACATCTCTGCTTCTGTGCATTTCCAGAAGTGTGTGCACACACGAGCACGTGGGCACACACAAGTGAACTGGTAGTGATGGGATTTGAATCCCACTACTTAACTACTTGTATTATGATGCTGTAGAGAGATTATAGCAACATAAAGAAATAAGCGACGCTTTTCTCAATTCCAAAATTCAAAAGTATCATTGTCTTTTTTTTTTTGCTCTATTGGCAAGTGCTTCATATTTCCTTAACAATACTGATAGATAGAAAGAAAAAAGGTATAGAAACTGTTTTCTCCATATATACTTTTCTCTAATGCAGCTCTAGAAAAACAAAACGTAAGTTAAAAACATACATTAAAGATTAACACTGTAGTCACATTGGCATTCTTCAGTCTCAAAAGACTATGGTATCGTGCTCTGGAAACAGCATCTAGTGTGGCTAAAAAGGCCAATTCAAGAGTGGCAATCCCTTCCACACTGAGGGCAGATACATTCTGTCCCCTGCCCAGCCCCCAGATTTCGCTGGTTCAGGGACTGCCTCTTTGCCTCAGCCTGCTGAACACCTTTCATATGCACTATCTCTGACGTATTTTTGGCATCACCTGGCAGGATAAAGCTTCAAGTAGCGCAGTCTTGGAACGTGCTGGAATTTCTAGCATGTATACACTACTGAAACAGCGACGTCTACGCTGGCTTGGGCATGTCGTGAGAATGGCTGATGGTCGCATTCCAAAAGATCTCCTGTATGGAGAAAGCGCCTCAGGGGGAGACCACAGGTGCGATATAAGGATATCTGCAAGAGGGACCTCGGGTTATGAATGGAATAAGCAGGCTCCAATACATTTGTAACTCGAGGACTACCTGTACTTGAAATGTCCTTGACTTACAGTTCTATGTATTGCTCAAAGACTGAGTAGCATGCAGAAAAATGAAGAATATTCCAAGAAATCATAAACAGACATTTGCCATTGTTCATATATGACATTAAGTCACGATTGCAATAATAGATGATAAATTGTTTTCGCATTGTGGCTTACTCTTGTAAAACAAAGTTACTTGTGCATTGCTACTGAGCCAATAACAAACAAATTACATTATAGCTTAGTGATGGGTGATTTCTTAAATTTTCTATACAAGATAGCACAGAGCATATCGATCCCTTAATTATTCTCACTGCTGTATCTTGTTCATATTTCTGCAGAAATAATTAAAATGGGTATTGTTTCCTAAAGGGACATGGTGGCTCAGTGGCTAAGATGCTGAGCTTGTCGATTGAAAGGTCAGCAGTTCAGTGGTTCGAATCCCTAGTGCCGTGTAACAGGGTGAGCTCCTGTTATTTGTCCCAGCTTCTGTCAACCTAACAGTTCAAAAACATGTAAAAAATGCAAGTAGAAAAATAGGGACCACCTTTGGTGGGAAGGTAACAGCGTTCCATGTGCCTTTGGCGTTTAGTCATGCCGGCCATATGACCATGGAGACGTCTTCAGACAGCGCTGGCTCTTCGGCTTTGAAACGGAGATGAGCAGTGCCCCCAGAGTCAGGAACGACTAGCGCATATGTGCGAGGGGAGCCTTTACCTTTTATTCTTTCCTACCATATTTTGGGAAAGATTATCAAGCAATAGCCACCTGTTTTACCAGGCAACTTTTTCAGCTTTAATTATAGAATGGGAGTACAGATAAAAGTCATGAATCATTGAAGGACCTGGGTGTTTGGCACAATCTGAGAATCTGCATCCTTGTGGTTTGGGAATTATATCCTAACAATGAAAGAATTGGTCTTAACCTTCAGATTATATGTTTGTTTTTGATTATGTTAACTTAGAAGATATAAGATGTATCTGCCATTGTGTTGAAGGATTAGGGTTTTTTTAATCATTATTGTTATTAATCATTATTATTTTGACTACTATGCAATGGTACCTCAAGGCAAGTAAGCATAGTCCTGTTCAACAAACTGAACAA
The DNA here is from genome assembly GCF_028640845.1 of Ahaetulla prasina. Lineage (NCBI taxonomy): Eukaryota > Metazoa > Chordata > Lepidosauria > Squamata > Colubridae > Ahaetulla > Ahaetulla prasina. Next base: position 176,666,719 of record NC_080539.1, on the reverse strand, counting down.
AAAGGCTTCCAAATATACAATAGGCACACTGGTTTGCTTCCTTTGAATGTCAAAAATACATCTTGTGACTCTACCTTTAATACCATCAAACAATCACATCTGGTTCTTGGGAAGGACTCAATAGGTGGATAAAAATGCCAAATCCGGTCTAAACATCTGCCTGTGGGACCAGCCATAAATATTTACAAATATCTTACAGTAAGAAGATTCAATCTACAGTCTAAGGGCACAGCCCAATGGCTGCATTAAAATATTATCAATCGGTCCTTGCACTGGCAGAAAAGCAAGCCAGTGTACATTTTGCTGGACTTACAGCTTTTTATTGAATTTATTGCTTATTACTTCTACTGCAGTTAACAAGGCCAGTGATTGACACTATACTTAATGTTTCAATGTGGAACAAGTTTAGGAAAGAGACTGGTAAATCCATCCTGTTTAATTTCCCCTTATACTTGCTAGTGAGAGAACAACTACCTATCTGCCTCCGTAATGCGGGATAAGGAAAAATCGGGGTGAAATCCAGCAGGTTCTGACAGGTTCTGGAGAACCAGTAGCAGAAATTTTGAGCAGTTCAGAGAACCGGCAAATACCACCTCTGGCTGGCCCCAGAGTGGGGTGGGAATGGAGATTTTGCAGTATCCTTCCCCCAGGAGTGGGGAGGGAATGGGAATTTTGCAGTATCCTTCCCCTGAAGTTGGGAGGGAATGGAGATTTTGCAGTATCCTTCCCCTGCCATGCCCAGCAAGCCACACCACACCCAGCAAGCTACGCCCACAGTACCGGTAGGGGAAAAAATGGATTTCACCACTGGGAAAAATTGAATGACGGTGTCAATCACTGGTCAAGTTGCTGGGCTAAGAGGTTGCTCTCATGGAAGTGTTCTGGCCCTATCAATTGGGCCACTTCTGAACCAAAGTCTAGTACTTTTTCTTGAATTCTCCACCTTTTATCAGTAGCTATGAATTGATAAGTAGTCAAAAGAGAAATCCTTAGTTATCTTCCATGCGATACCTTACATCTGAACTTTATATATAATCTTGCAAATCATTTCATTTTGTTACGCTGGTGGTCTTCAGTGTCATCAGCCTCCTTGTGTTTGAGAATGAGTCACTGTGGCTACCAGCATCTCACTTGGTTCTGTGCTATGATGGATGTATCGTCTAACATGCCATTTGTGATGTTGTGATCTCATGATTTGCACTAATGAGAACTTTGGTACCACAGCAACTAGGGCACATAATAGAGTTCTTAATTCATGGGTCTGTCACCCAAGTTTCTTTATCTCTCTAGGACAGGGTTTCTCAATCACAATAGTTTTCACATGCGTGGACTTCAATTCCTAGATTTCCCCAGCCTATTGGCTAGGGAATTCTGGGAGCTGAAGTCCACACATTATAGTTGCTGAGATACATTGCTCTAGGGCAGGGCTGTCAAACTTGCGGTCCGTGGGCCAGATTTGCTGGCCACGCCCACACCCGGTTTAGTGAAGGGGAAAAAAGTCCTGATACGTCACGTGATGCTACCGTGACACTGCAAGTTTGACTCTAGGGAATGAAAAAAAAAAAGCAGCAGCTTCGTGGGGTATCAGGATACTAATGAAGCTGAGCTCAAAGGCACATGTACTCTCCCTCATTATAGTTAGTTCTTCCTTAATGAAGACCAGTTACTCTGTTGCTAAGTGATGTGGTTATTCAGTGAGACATCATATAACCACAACAGACATATGACCTCACTTCTGCTATAGTCATTAAGCAAATCACCTATGGTCATTTAACAAAACCCCATATGACCACAACTCGCAATTTTACTGCCTGCTTTTCCATTGTCTCTGCTTGTCAGAAGCCAGCTTTGAAGTGTACAAATGGTAATCACATGACCATTGGATGCCACGATGGTTGCAAAGCATTTCAGAATCTTGTTCATATGATTGTGGGGATTCTAGAATAAAATAGAATAGAATAAAATAGAATAGAATAGAATAGAATTCTTTATTAGCCAAGTGTGATTGGACACACAAGGGATTTGTTTTGGTGCATATCCTCTCAGTGTACATTTAAAAAAAAAGAAAAAAGAAAAAAATACATCAAAGGTACAATATTTACAACACAAATGATGGTCATAGGTTTATTTTATTTTATTTTTTATTTTTTATTTATTCGTCGTAACAATATATACAAGTATAACATAGAGGATTATATAATATATAAACATATATATGAGGAGAAACAAAGTACTATAAACACATATATATATGTGGCTGTGGATGCTGGCATCCCGATTCAGTCAGCTGCAGCTGCAGCTGACTGTTGGAGGCGAGTTATTGGCCCCAAAGGATAGGGTGCGCAACTTAGGTGTCCTCCTGGATGAACGGCTGTCGTTTGAAGATCATTTGACGGCCGTCGCCAGGAGGGCCTTCCACCAGGTTCGCCTGGTTCGGCAGTTGCGCCCCTTCCTTGATCGGGATGCCTTGTGCACAGTCACTCACGCGCTCGTTACCTCTCGCTTGGATTATTGTAATGCTCTCTATATGGGGCTCCCCTTGAAGTGCACTCGGAGGCTTCAGTTAGTCCAGAATGCAGCTGCACGGGTGATAGAGGGAGCTTCGCGTAGCTCCCACGTAACACCGCTCCTGCGCAGACTGCACTGGCTACCGGTGGCCTTTCGAGTGCACTTTAAGGTCTTGGTTACGACCTTTAAAGCGCTCCATGGCTTAGGGCCTGGGTACTTACGGGACCGCCTGCTGTTACCGTATGCCTCCCACCGACCCGTACGCTCTCACAGAGAGGGACTTCTCAGGGTGCCGTCCGCCAAGCAATGTTGGCTGGCGGCCCCCAGGGGAAGGTCCTTCTCTGTGGGGGCTCCCACACTTTGGAACGAACTTCCCCCGGGCTTATGCCAAATACCTAACCTTCGGACCTTCCGCCGCGAACTGAAGACACATCTTTTCATTCGCGCGGGGCTGGCTTAAATTTTAAATTTTAAATTTTAAATTACATAAATTTTATCAATTTTAAATTTTTTACTAATTTTAAATGGGGTTTTGGTTTTTATAAATTTTTAAAGTTCTAGGCTAATTATAATAAGTTTTTTAACTTGCATTTTAAATTGTATACTGTAGTGTCTGTATTTTATTGTTGCCTGTACACCGCCCTGAGTCCTTCGGGAGAAGGGCGGTATAAAAATCAAATAAATAATAAATAATAATAATAATAATATAGGGGAAGAAACAATAGGACAGGAATGGTAGGCACATTTGTGCTCTTATGCACACCCCTTAGAGTCCTCTTAGGAAAGTGGTGAGGTCAACCGTGGATAGATTTAGAGTAAAACTTTTGGGGTTATGAGAAGAAACCACAGAGTCAGGTAATGCATTCCAAGCATATATAATTCTGTTATAGAAATCGTGTTTTCTGCAATCTAAACTGGAGCGGTTGACATTGAGTTTAAATCTGTTGGTAGCTCTTGTGATATTGTTATTGAAACTAAAAAAGTCATTAACAGGAAGGACATTACAACGGATGATTTTATGAGCTAAACCCAGGTCCTGTCGAAGGCGACGAAGTTCCAAGTTTTCTAGACCCAGGATATCAAGTCTGGTGAAATAAGATATTTTATTGGTTTTGGAGGAGTGGAGAACTCTTCTTGTAAAATACCTTTGGACACGCTCAACTGTGTTGATATCAGATATGGGTTCCAAATAGGAGAGCAGTAATCAAGAATTGGCCTAGCGAATGTTTTATATGCTCTGGTCAGTAGCGTGGTGTTTTTTGAAAAGAAGCTACGTAGAATTAAGTTAACAACTCTTAGAGCCTTTTTTGCTATATAGTTGCAGTGGGCTTTGGCACTTGGATCGTTAGATATAAAAACTCCAAGGTCTTTGACAGGGTGGGGGTCATCTGTGAGGTAATGTCCATCAAGCATGTACTTTGTGATTGGGTTTTTTCTTCCAATATGCAGGACTGAGCATTTACTGGTTGAGATTTGTAGTTGCCAAATTTTAGACCAAGCAGTTAGATGATCAAGGTCCTTTTGAATTGGGGATGTATTGTCAGTGGTATTGAAAAGTTTGACATCATCAGCAAAGAGAACACAGTTACTTGAGATATGATCACAAAGATCATTTATGTATATTATAAAGAGAGTTGGTCCAAGAACACTACCTTGAGGAACACCACTCTTGACAGGAACAGGATTTGATAGAGCATTACCAATTTTAACTATTTGACAGAAAAGCAGATATCCAGTTGTGTAAGGGTCCTGAAATGCCATAGGATTTTAATTTTAGGAGAAGTTTATCATGTACTACTGAGTCAAAAGCTTTACAGAAGTCTATGTATATTGCATCTATTGATTTACCTAGATCAAGATTTGTAGTCCATAGGTTTTTACAGTGGAGAAGTTGTAAATTGCATGATAATTTTTTCCTGAAGCCAAATTGTTTATTTGAGAGAAGGTTATGTATTTCTAAGTGTAAGGTAATGGATTGGTTGATGATGGATTCCATTACTTTGCAGGCGACGCAGCAAAGGGAGATTGGTCTATAATTATCAACTAAGCTGGGGTCACCTTTTTTGAAAACTGGAATAACTGTGGCTAGTGACCAGAGATTGGGAAGGGAACTGGTTGCGAAAGTTTTATTGAAGATTATACTTAGGGGTTCTGCTAAATTACTAGAGAGTTTTTTTAAGAAGTAAGCACAAAGTCCATCAGGTCCAATGGATAGAGATGGTTTCAAGTTTCAAAGAGCTTTGCCAACATTTTCTTCGGTAAAATCTATATTTGTTAAGTTGTCATACTCGTTGCTTGTACGATTTGGGAATGTGGGATATTTGCCATCACTGTTGACAAAAACTGAGCCAAAGAATTTGTTAAAGAGGTTTGCTTTAGTTACTTCGTTATTGTATTCAGTGCCGTTAGAATCTTTTAGTGGTGGCATGGATCTAGAGTCTTTAAGCTTGTTGTTGACAAAATTATAGAAGGCACGACTGGAATTAGTGCACAGAAGATCCTCTTCTTGCTTGGTGTGGCAATTTGTGCATTCGGTTTTTATTTGGTTGCATATAGTTCTGTAGCGATTTTTAAAATTTGCTACATAGCCCTTTTTGTTTCTTTCCCAGAGGGATTTTTTTTTAGATTGAAGCTTTTTTATTGATATGGGTAGTTTGCTTTTCCTAATCTTGGTGGTAGTTTGTGGTAGGTTGCAATTTAACCCTTAATGATAGCAACAAAAAGTTACAGTCATACAGTCATAAGTGGAAAAAGAGATTGGTGATGGAAACTATGAGAAGATTAATAGTAGTGTAGATTTAGTAAATAGTTTGACAGTGTTGAGGGAATTATTTGTTTAGCAGAGTGATGGCCTTCGGGAAAAAACTGTTCTTGTGTCTAGTTGTTCTGGTGTGCAATGCTCTGTAGTGTCGTTTTGAAGGTAGGAGTTGAAACATTTTATGTCCAGGATGTGAGGGATCTGTAAATATTTTCACGGCCCTCTTCTTGATTCTTGCATCTAGGATGGCCATAAGTGCAAGGACCACTTGTAAAGTTACTTCTTCAGCGCCATCATTTAAACATACTAAACAACGACTTCCTGTAATTTAATGAGGTTTTTGAAAACAGCAGACAAGATTCTTGACAGCAACCGGTAAATTGTTGGTGTGAAACAGGGAGGTCAGGTTTGTAGCCTTAGAACAGCAATTCCTAGAGAGATAAGTATACAACATCTTCTCCTTCTCACCACTGTTACCAACCACAGAAACTTTAATCCTGGCACAAAATGTTAGTCAAAAACAAACACTTTGTACTCCCTAAATTTGTTCTGCCTCAAGGTTTAAGCACTTGCGCAGCTGTGAGATAAATCTCAAAGAATATGAATCCACTTGCCTTTAATGATTTGGCATCACCAAGATTATCTAAACCAAAATAAAGATTGAGGTGACATATGCTTGTTTCTGGTTTTGTAAGAGGCCTAATGCCGGCTCAATTCAACACCGTACAAATCCACAACATGTACACAGCTGCAATGTGAACTAATAGGGTAACCATAAACAGATTGGCTAGTTTTGTGGAATTGTGCCTTAATTCACATATGCTTGTTTTTTTTCAACTAGGAGGCTAGTTGAAGCAACTATTTAACTATTTTTTCCCCCAGAATGCCTACTGCTTAGCAGGAGTTTGAGTAGAGAACAAAAGCTACTTTCCTGGCAGAAAATGCCCCCTCCTTTCCTTTCCCCCTTTCCCATCCCCTTGGCTAAATTAAAAGATGGTTGCTGACATTATTATAAATGTCACATTTAAAAATGCAGAGAGAGCAGAGCTAATTTGCATGACAGCTAATTGGGTTTTTATAGCTTCACGGTAGTGGTGGAGAGTCTAATAAAAAATGGTTCAACTTGCTAGGGGGAAAAAAAGAGATCGGTATGTTGTGTTTGCTGAATAATATAGGCTGTGGAACCAGAATTGCTCTAAGTCAAAGAAGGAGAACCTCCAGTGCTCCAGTTGCTGCTGAACTACAATTCTTTGGCAGCTGCATCCAGTATGATCAATACTAAAGGATGTTGGGAGGTGTAGTTCAGCAGCATACAGAGTAGCAAAGTCTCCCTTCTCCAAGCTTAGATGAAATGGAGTTCCCATGCCTACATTAAGAAAACAACATCGAGAAGACCACAAGTCTTTCTAGAATGCAAATTCACATTCAGTCATTCAACAAAGACCAACAAATAAAAGGAGTATGTTTATTTGAAGCATTCCCAATGCACAGATACAAATATTTCTATAGTGATCTACAAGAAGTACAATGAAAATAACCAAGAACCACAAATATCTAGTATCCTAGCCACCCAGGTCCAAATCATCCAGGCCCAAATCCCATTACAACAAGAAAGGGGTTTTGTCTTCAGGACCAGGTAATTCCATAGCATGGAGGTTACCACTGAGATAATTGTTGTGGCTCCAGCCTCCACCTGGGCCTGGCACCCTGCAAGAGAATGAGGGGGAAGGGCCATCAGGGCTCCCTTCTGCAGGGCTGGCCTCTCTGGCTCAGCTCCAGGAGCCAGAGGCAGGCCAGGTGGAAGAAATAACGAGGCCTCTGTCTCCTGTATCTCCCCCCACCCAGGCAATGCTCCCAGACCCAGCTGAGGACAATCAGTCCTGGTTGGACCCTAGGTTTCGTAGACAGGAGAGGCGGGAACAACAGAAGCAGGGGTGGGGCAGGCCTAGGAAGTGCTGAGTCACGGAGCCACACCCCACAGGGTATAAAAGCAGCAAGGGCTGCTATACTACTATGTGGCGAACAAATCAACTGCTTAGAGAGAAGTTGAGCTGAAGTACTGTTTGTTCCTGGTTTCCTGGTTGACTTGCTGGCATCAAGAAAAGATAACAGAGAAACTTGGCAGACACTCGCTAGTTTGCTGCCAGAGCTGATAGCTGCCGTGGACTGAATTGCTGGCTAATTAAATCATCTCTTGTGCCTCCCGGACTGAGGTTGGGGGGACAGAACAATAATTTATCTCTAGGTCTCTAATCCTCTCGTGTCACCTAGCATGAGTCACCCTAAACAAGGCTGCTGGAGTCAAATCTACAGATGCAATGAGAGCACTTTCCCCTGAAAGTGGTGCTGAATATGGGTTTGTTTCCGAGTTCAGCTGCATTCATCCAGCACTGTTGCTATATGTATCTTTTCAGCTGATTCATTGCTGACTGGCCTGATTTTAAATTCTAAATTTTAAATTTTAATTGAATTTTGATGGGTTTTAAATTTCTGTAATTTTATGGGGTGTAATGTTATTTTAAATTTTCTGGCAAATTTGAATCAGTTTTTTAAGGGTTGTTTTAATTATGGTGTATGTTTCTGTTTGTATTTTATTTGCCTGTTCACCGCCCTGAGTCCTTCGGGAGAAAGGCGGTATACAAATTAAAACCTCATTATTATTATTATTATTATTATTATTATTATTATTATTATTATTATTATTATTATTATTATTATTATTATTATTATTATTATTATTATTATTCAGCTATCTTGTGCCTTGGAATTCTTTGAAAAACCAAGGAAGCCACCAAAGCTTCTTAAATCAAATCAAATCAAATGTTAAAAATATTTCTGTAATAGAGTTGTCAAAGTCTGGAAGGCCCTACCGGATTCAGTTGTCTCAGCTACAAATTTTCCGTTTCAGTCACAAATTGACTTCTGTGGACCTTACTTCACACTTAAGTGATCAGTAGAGGGGGCATGCAGAAGTGCAGTAACATGCTTATTGTCCCTGTCATTGTATTTTTATTCTCTTATTCTTGTTTTCATTTTTTGTTTGACAAATTCCAATAAATAAACAAATAAAAATAAATGTAGATGTAGTTACATTGAAGACTGTCCAGTGAATGCAGTTGGTCAGCCAATTGTGAAGCCTGTGGAAATTCCAGCGAGACAAAGGGCCCACCTCAGGTCTCTCAATCCCTGGAATTTTGGAGGTGGGGTGAAATTGGCTCTTCTCTTTCTCCAAAGCAGTCCCAGGATGCTTCTTTGCAGCTCTGTAGCTCCAGAAAATACCTCCTCCTCAGCCCAGGAAAGGGAACTAATCCAAACCATCCTGGAGGCCACAATTCCGCTGAGTTAATTGGATGTCTCTGGGAAGGAGGGTAACCCGCTTGGCAAGGCAGGCACACAGGTAGGCCTCCTCTACCCGCTGAAGGAGTGCTTCAGCTGCCGTTTGCAAGGCAAGAAGCACTGTCGATTCCCAGGTTACGTCAATTTCTTGGGTGTATTCCAGGCAGACATCGCGAACCGCATGAGCAAAGGGCAGCTTTGGAATGAGGAGCCCCAGGCTCTCTTGATACTTTTGGATCTCTGGCAAGGCACGCTGGCCGGACTGGCACCTCTGTCATCTCTCATGGCCGGCTGCTGCTTCTGGGGATCGCCTGGGTGCAGGACAGCAGCGAGAGGGTTGTAGGGGAGACCTCTGGCACCAAGAACCTCCAGCTCGACCCTGGCAGGAAGGAAGGGCCCCTGGGGCTCTTCTGCAACTGGAGCCTGATGTTTGAGAATTAAGACATAAAGGATTTTTTCCCCAAATTTATGGGATTATAGCACGCTTTTTCTGCTGCATGAATGCACGCACACACAAACCCCAAAATGCAATGGGCAAGTGCCCCTGCGAGTGCACCCCACCCCTGCCCATGCGCTCTGCTCCTTGCACATGTGCATGCCCCCACACATGCACATGCAGCCCCCTGCATGTGCCCCAGCCCCACACATGCACATGCAGGCCCCCGCACTCCCCCCTGCCCCCTGCGCATGCATGGCAGAGACCCAAAGACCAGCTGGCTGGTGGGAACTGCGCGCACATGCATAGCAGAGCTGAACTGCAGTGACAGTTCACATGCCTAAAGAGAAGATGCTGCATGCCACTTCTGGCACGCATGCCATAAGCTCGCCATCACGGGTCTATCCCATATTATTTTGTCTTACTAAGAAGTAGGCTGTGGTCTACTTTGTCAACTGCTTTACTGAAGTCCAAGTATACTATATTGACAGTGGTCTTGGCGCTGATTGATGGTAGTCTGAAAGTTGTTTAAGTTCTAGTGGATCTTTACCAGGCTTTCATGGTCAGTTAGTAAAGAATTGTATGCAGCCTTTCCCCACTCTAGCATCATCTTGACACCACGGAGATCTAGTTCTCATGACTGTTAGATTGGCAAAAATAATGCTTGGCGACCTTAAGATTGGTGGGCTTCAACTCCCAGAATTCCCCAGGTAATCATGTTGTACTGTTCTAGAAGATATTGGGGCCATTTATTCAGTGGTGATTTGTAGCATCTACTTGCATCATCTCACCACTAATCTGATGATCTGTGTTCTGCCCTGAAATATATGAGTACTTTATTCCCATATAGCTAAGAAATAAATATGGAAAAAAACGCTTCTCCACAACCCTGCCCTTCCAGTGCCATGGTCTTAACACAGTTCACTATAACAGAGTACAGTAATGTTCTAGAAAGGACTATTTCTGTATTGTGTCAGCAATTGGAAGAGAAAACATGAAATAATGTTTAGGTTCCTGTACTGATGTGCTGCATTGCTTCAATTTTCACTGGAAGCAATTTAACTATTTTAACAGTTGCCTTACTGGCTTTTCTTCTGCACTTAGTAATTTGCAGCATAGCCGTATATACGTGAACTGTATACAACCATAAATTCCATACTTGTTGCTCCCATGTAAGAAAGCACGGGATTTCAATCCTATTTATTTTGTTTGGTCCCTGTTATTTTAATTTAGTGATGGTTGTTGCTTTGAGGGTTTTTTCTTTCCTGATTTTGGAAAATATACAAATAAAAAACCCAAACCACATGAAAGTCTAACATCTAGGTCACATAAAAACCTTAACAGTAACATATCTTTACCAAATTACACTTATCCTACGTGGAAGTAATTTATATTATTTTGGAGAACTGGGTAAACTGCTTTCAACACCTGCAGAACATCTGTTTCTTGTGAATTACCTGGACTATATGCTTGATCATTCGCAACAGAAAAGATTGCCATTTGTCAAATTATCCATGAGGAAACAAAGGACTATTAAGTAACTTGAAGTATTCACACAAGGACACCCACATAGTTATTTTAATTATTACTTCTTTAATTGCTGACCCTTTCTTCTATGCATTTACATTTTACAATGTCTCCCTGCAGCAATTATTGATAAATGCAACACCAAGAAAGCTGTAAATTATTAAGAGCTGTAGGGATTGCTGACTTCTTCAAACAGGTGTAGGGAGGCCTCAGCATCGGCCAAGGACTTCCTGATAAGTAGTTTATGAATAATCAGCAGATGCACAGGCAACATTTTATCTGTGGCCTTGAAGTCATTTGTCAAGCCTCTGTCTTGTTTTACTCCCCTTAAATTCACATAAAGCCTTCAGAATTATACTCCATCTGGTTTAAACTGCCAATTGTCACCAACAAGCCACATTAAGCAGTGCTTTTGTTCATATGGAACGCAAAATACTGGTAATTGAAAATTAGAAAGAAGCCAAGGCTGTCTGTCTCTGTACCTATACTAGAGGAGGAGAAGGGAACTCAAATTTTACCAAGATTTGTTTTAATAAAATAAGTCCCTCCTCATGAGCATTCATCATGGTGAGGGTACTTGCACACAAGGTACAACTATGGAAATGAATGTTGAGTTCATGATTCTATGCCTGTTATTACATCACACGGTCCTTGAAAGTGCTCCACTGAAACCTTCCTGTTAATTAACATGCACACAAATATTTTATTTATTTATTTATTTTATTTTGTCACAACAATATATGTAGGTATCATACAAAAAGATTATATAGTAAATAAACACATATGTGGGTAAATATAAGCAGGTATAAGCATATATATAGGAAGAAGAAAAGAAAAACAATAGGACAGGAACGGTAGGCACGTTTGTGCGCTTATGCACGCCCCTTATGGTCCTCTTAGGAATGGGGTGAGGTCAATAGTAGAAAGTTTTTGGATAAAACTTTTAGGATTATGGGAAGAGACCACAGAGTCAGGTAAAGTATTCCAAGCACTGATGATTCTGTTACAGAAGTCATATTTTCTGCAATCTAGATTAAAGCGGTTGACATTAAGTTTAAATCTATTGGTTGCCCTTGTATTATTGCAATTAAAGCTGAAGTAGTCTTTGACAGGAAGGACATTACAATAGATGATTCTGTGAGTTAAGCTTAGGTCTTGTCGAAGGCAACGGAGTTCCAAGTTTTCTAAGCCTAGGATTTCAATTCTGGTGGGATAGGGTATTTTATTGTTTTCAGAGGAATGGAGAACTCTTCTTGTAAAATATTTCTGGACACGTTCAATTGTATTGATGTCAGAGATGTGGTGAGGGTTCCAAACTGGCGAGCTGTATTCTAGAATACAGTGATATTCTAGAATACAGTGATATAAATATATAGTGTATATATTTATACACTATATATTTATAGATATATAGTGTATATATATATATATATATATATATATATATATATATATATATATATATATATATATATATATATATATATATATATATATATATATAGTGTATATAGTGAATACACTAGAATACAATGATATAAATATATAGTGATCAGACGTCCTGCTTTTGGTGGGACAGTCCCACTTTTTAATAATTTGTCCCGTGTCCCGCTGCAATTCCAAAAAGTCCCGATTTTTGTTTTGTTTCACTCCCATTCTGAAAATGGGAGGTGGCAACACAAGAGGAGGAGGCGGAGAAGGGGGAGTGGCAGAGAAGGGGGCGCGAGAGGGAGGAGAGACGCCACTTGACTTCACCCGAGAGGAAGAGAAGAGCAGAGAGGAGAGCCGAGCCTGCCTGGAAGAGTGGAGAAGCAGCAGCCGCTCCCCCTCCTTCAGGCAGGTGGCAAGACTCAGCACGCATGTGCAGCCCCCCCCCCCGGGTCAATGGTGTCCCGCTTTGCCATGGCTGAAATCTGGTCACTTTACACAAATACCATTTGTATGAGGGAGGGAGGGAGAGAGAGAGAGAGAGAGGGAAGCAAGTAATGTAACCTCGGGGTCTCCAATCCCCGGCCCTGTGGACCCGTCCTGGTCCATGGCATACCAGCAACTGGGCCCCGCAAACAAATGAAGCCCCATTTGTGGGATGCAGGCAGCACGCAAAACCACACACCCCTCCAGTCTGCAGAAAAACCTTTTTCCACTGAACCATTTCCTGGTGCATAAAAGGTTGGAGGCCACTGATGCAAATTTTTGGATCTCATGGGAGCAAAGAGCAGTAAGATGAAAGACTGAATTGAGGTAGCATCAGAAATTTGGGGAAGAGTAGAAATGGCTCTGGGTATCTTTATTGCATGACTATTCAACAATCCAGATTCAAAGGGAAAAGGGTGATTTGAAGCAAGCAGGAGTGTGCATGTTAACACCTGACAACAACTCATTGAAGGGTTCTATCTTATCTTGTGTTTTACATGGTAGGGCAGAATTTAATTTAAGGAAGTGCAGACAGGTGAGGAATGTGTGCCCACCTACACTTTTCCTCCTAGATCTTGGCACAGCCCTAATTTTTAGTTTCTAGAATCGTTCCAACCTGGTTTGTACTGCTCTTGCTTTGTAAGATGAACCAGGGGTGATTATTTCTATGGGGAGAAATTAAGGGAGATTTTTAAAGGTGTTTTGCAGCTGTGAGTTGGAGATGGCTGGGGAGGTTTTAATCACTAATCCTTCATGAGTGGCATAGTATGACAGAAGAGACATAATCCAGGGTCCTTGAACAAATCTCATGGAGTTTTGTTCTTATGTTCTTAGAAAGAAAATTAATGAGGTTAAGCAGGGATTAGTGAAGAAAAAAAAGGGGGAAAAATCGGGCCAAAGTGTGGTAGCAATAATATTTATGTGTTGATTTATTTATTTAAACTCGACTTTCATATGGAATGCCGATTCTATCTAAAAGAGAACGGTATTTGTAGCTCAATAGAACAGGCCTAACTTTGGCAAAAATAGGTAGTCCTCGATATACAATAGAGCCCAAAATTTACGTTGATAAGCAAGATATTTGTTAAGGGAGTTTTGCTCCATTTCACAACCTTTCTTGCGGTAGTTGTTAAGTGAATCACAGCAGTTGTTAAGTCAGTAACATGTTACTAAGTGGCTGCTCCATTGACTTTCCTTGTCAGAAGGTTGCAGAAGGTGATCACATGACCCAGGGATACTGCAACCATCAAAAATTCATGTCAGGTGTCCAATTTTGTTTTATCGTGTGACTGTGGGGAAGCTGCAACAGTTCTAAATGTGATAAATGGTGATAAATCATTTTTTTCAGTGCTGTTGTTACTTCAGTCACTAAACTACTGGTTGTACGTTGAGGACTACCATTTAATAGAATGAAATAGCTCTTGTGCCAGTTTGTTTGTTTTTCTGATGGAATAAAAAATTTAAGCAATCCAAGTGTAATTCAATCTGATTGAACTCAAAATCTCATTCGGTACTAGCCAACAAATTAGAACAAAAGTTGTCCATGTGAGTCCTCCTCCTCCTCACACACACACACACACACACACTCGCGGTGTCTATTTTTCAGATCAGTGAATACCATTTCACACAATCAAATGCAGCAACCAAGACCAACTGGATGATTTTCATGTCCACATTCATTGTGTCCTGCCATTTTCTGCTTTGGTGTTCCATGTGGGCGTTTGCCATCGGTGTTAAAATCAGTGGTGGGTTTCAATATTTTTTACTACCGGTTCTGTGGGTGTGGCTTGGTGGGCGTGGCATGGCTTGGTGGGTGTGGTTCGGTGGGCATGGCAGAGGAAGGATACTGTAAAATCTCCAATCCCTCCCCAATCCAGGGGAAGGATACTGCAAAATTCACATTTCCTCCCCATCAGCTGGGACTTGGGAGGCAGAGAATAGATGAGGGTAGGGCCAGTCAGAATTTTTACTGCTGGTTCTCCGAACTACTCAAAATTTCCGCTACCGGTTCTCCAGAACTGGTCAGAACCTGCTGAAACCCACCTCTGATTAAAATGGTAGGTGGTGCAGGCAACAGTGTGGAGTTCTGCTCACAGTAGGTGGCCAGGCACCATGGGCTTTTCCCCATATTTTCAGTCATTGATGCAACACCCCTCTGCGGCTGGACTGTATCATTGATGACAGGGTGAGGAAGGGAACCGGCTAATGAACAATGGAGCAAGTGTATCTCTTTGACATGTAAAGAAGACTGAACAATTTTGAGGGTTGGCCATGATTCAGCGCTATACAGTGTTATTGGTTGGACCATCATTCTGTACACTTTTGATTTTAGATGAATTGGCATGCACTCCAGTGATCGCCTTCCAATGTAGCCATATTGTATTCACCCTTATGCACACTTCCTTATAAATGCCACTGCCACTTTGCAGATGGGATATTAAGAACGTAAGGTTTTGTGAGCTATTGCTCACTTTTACCCACATGGTTGGCTCCTCATCTGATGACATGAGATGTTCATGTTAGTTTATCCCTTTTAATAAGATTTGTCAGTCAGAAAAGGCTTCAGCAGATTCCTCCTAATTTTATGCCACCATAGACTAACAGGACTGTCCTCCTACAAGTTTTCCAGTTTTGTAGTTCTATGATGCTTCGATTGTCTCATAACAAAGCCACAGGTTTTATTTTATTAGAATTTGTATACCTGATGTTGCCACTAGGTGGTACTGTGTGCTTTAACAAGTAATTGATAAATCTAACATTTGATTCCTGCCCCTTCTAAACATGAATACCTACACCTTTTACTGTATAATACAACATTCTCATCATGACTGCACAAGCTAAATCGGCTGTTCTTTTCCTACTATAAACACTGTATGTGGAAAACACAGAAACAATTGTGTTCTGAGCATGGAGGGGAGCTGGCAAAACTGCAATATGGAGCCACACTAACAAAAGGAAGTAAGAACTCAGTTATACTAAAGGTCGCTGAAAGTATGGTAACCACCAGCCCCATTCTTCTTCCTCCTTTCTTGGACCCCAAATTGGTATCTTCTGAGACAAGGATGACAGGTAAGGAAAAGGAAGCTGAAGCAGATAACTTTTCTAATGGGCAACAAATCTCATGGAGTTTTGTACTTACGTTCTTAGAATTGTAAGCTGCTCTCATTCTCTTGGTTGAGCTGGGGAGCTATAAAAATTAAATGAATAAATACGATAAATACACCCCACTCCCCACCGGCTGTCTTTATTTTAACAACAAGAACAACAACTCGTATGGTGGTTGAGTCTGAGTGATTTACCAATCCTCTGTATGGCAAAAATATATAAAATAATATAACCCTAAACAAATAAATAATTATAAAAATGTTAACCATACATTTCTTTGGGAGAAGGATGTTTTTGACATTTCTGTGGGAGCGATTCACACACTGGAGTACATACCAAGCTGTGTAAAATTGTTGGATAAATAAATAAGATGTTTTTTGGGTTTAAATTTAGTTTATCAATCCAATTACAGAAGTGGTCCCCAAAGAAAGATAAAAGATATAACTTGCCGCATTTCTAATAATAGCCCTCCGTAATGGCACATATTTTCCCCAGCAGTTCTTCTAACTTTGGGAACCATGATCCTAATTTCTAGTCTCTGTCAGCAATTAAACTGCTAAAATAATGAAAACTAGAAAATGATTTCATCCCTCTCCAATTTGTGGGGTAAAAAATTCTGGAGCTGAATAGAAGACTAGACAAAGGAACGAAACCGATAGGTGAAGATTAAGCCAAACAGATTTCAGAGGAGTAACCAAATTAGTTTTTTGCAGTCTGTTTTAAATATAGGGGGAGGGGGTCTCTAAAGAGCCATGCTCTTGAATGTAATGCTGTCCTAGGGTGTTTCTGAATTCAGCCTGGTTTCCTATAGCCACTTAGAAGAATAAATGTATCCTGAGGCCTGTTTTCTGTCAGTTGGTTTATGTAATGTATTACTGTAAGTTTTGGCGGGACTTTTAGGCGGGAAATATCTCGTTTCTGATTGGATGCAGCCTCAGGCTGAAGTGTATATAAGGAGAGGTTTTTCTCCAAAGTTTTGCTGGGTCACACTATATTAAAGAGCTGTTGTCACTAACCTGGTCTCCTGCCTCGTCAATACCCAAACCTAACATTGGCGACGAAGGTGGGATATTGAGGCAGAGCACCAGAACAGAGCTGAACTCACTACGAGAATCAAACCCAGCAAGGTGACGGCGAATGCAGCGATGACCGGCTACACGCCACCCACTCCGTTTGACCCTGCCCAGGAGACATGGGGAATATATATGACCCGTTTGAAAGTTTCCTGGAGGCAAGCGAGCTACAGGAGTCTCCGACAACCGCAAACGGGCTTACTTCATAAGCCACTGTGGGTCAGCAGTCATCGCCGTCGCAGAAGCCCTAGCGGAGCCAACACCGCTACACTCCGTGTCGTGGCAGACCCTTCAGACCCTCCTGAAGAATCACTACGCACCAGCCCGTCCAAATCGTTCGATGCGAGTTTGGGGAGCGCAGGCAACAAGAAGGCGAGTCTATCAGCGACTACATGGCAGCCCTGAGACAAGCCTCCAAGCATTGCAGTACCGCGATCTGGACGAAGAGCTGCTGGAACAACTTATACGGGGTCAGAGACATCCGTTTGAGGAGACGGTTGCTAGCCAAGAGCAACCTGACATTGGCAAACGCTCTGGACGAAGCCAGAGCCCATGAGATGTCCAACCATGCAGCAGACACCTTACAAAAGCGACTCACGCCGATGGCGGGCGCAAAGCCGAGCACAGTCCACCACGAAGAAACCTATCGTGAGTCAACCAGCGAAGAGGAGGAAGAAGTCCACTACACCGGAAAATCGACAAGGAAGACCCGGAGGAATGCGGAAGTTGCGGGGCGACATCAGCGCCAAAGATGTAAGTTCAGGGCGCCATTTGCGGCGGTGTGAAAGGAAGGGCACCTGGCTCAAGTCTGCGAGCACCCCAACCTTCCCGAAAATTCAAATCGGCCAATCAGAGCGGCTCTGAGTCAGAGATGCAAACCCCACATTCCCGAATTTCAAACCAGCCAATCAGAGCGAGATCGGCGAGGCGACCCATTGGCTCATAACAAAGCCACAGGTTTTATTTTATTAGAATTTGTATACCTGATGTTGCCACTAGGTGGTACTGTGTGCTTTAACAAGTAATTGATAAATCTAACATTTGATTCCTGCCCCTTCTAAACATGAATACCTACACCTTTTACTGTATAATACAACATTCTCATCATGACTGCACAAGCTAAATCGGCTGTTCTTTTCCTACTATAAACACTGTATGTGGAAAACACAGAAACAATTGTGTTCTGAGCATGGAGGGGAGCTGGCAAAACTGCAATATGGAGCCACACTAACAAAAGGAAGTAAGAACTCAGTTATACTAAAGGTCGCTGAAAGTATGGTAACCACCAGCCCCATTCTTCTTCCTCCTTTCTTGGACCCCAAATTGGTATCTTCTGAGACAAGGATGACAGGTAAGGAAAAGGAAGCTGAAGCAGATAACTTTTCTAATGGGCAACAAATCTCATGGAGTTTTGTACTTACGTTCTTAGAATTGTAAGCTGCTCTCATTCTCTTGGTTGAGCTGGGGAGCTATAAAAATTAAATGAATAAATACGATAAATACACCCCACTCCCCACCGGCTGTCTTTATTTTAACAACAAGAACAACAACTCGTATGGTGGTTGAGTCTGAGTGATTTACCAATCCTCTGTATGGCAAAATATATAAAATAATATAACCCTAAACAAATAAATAATTATAAAAATGTTAACCATACATTTCTTTGGGAGAAGGATGTTTTTGACATTTCTGTGGGAGCGATTCACACACTGGAGTACATACCAAGCTGTGTAAAATTGTTGGATAAATAAATAAGATGTTTTTTGGGTTTAAATTTAGTTTATCAATCCAATTACAGAAGTGGTCCCCAAAGAAAGATAAAAGATATAACTTGCCGCATTTCTAATAATAGCCCTCCGTAATGGCACATATTTTCCCCAGCAGTTCTTCTAACTTTGGGAACCATGATCCTAATTTCTAGTCTCTGTCAGCAATTAAACTGCTAAAATAATGAAAACTAGAAAATGATTTCATCCCTCTCCAATTTGTGGGGTAAAAAATTCTGGAGCTGAATAGAAGACTAGACAAAGGAACGAAACCGATAGGTGAAGATTAAGCCAAACAGATTTCAGAGGAGTAACCAAATTAGTTTTTTGCAGTCTGTTTTAAATATAGGGGGAGGGGGTCTCTAAAGAGCCATGCTCTTGAATGTAATGCTGTCCTAGGGTGTTTCTGAATTCAGCCTGGTTTCCTATAGCCACTTAGAAGAATAAATGTATCCTGAGGCCTGTTTTCTGTCAGTTGGTTTAGCCCTCCCCTGAGGAAATTGGAGAGCCTTCTGAAATCCTAAAGGAAAATGCATTTACTATGGCATAATCTTTCCTGAAGCAGAGCAAACCTTTTCACACAGCTGAAGAGTTCTTCCCTATTAGCTGTGAATATAGAAGAGAAAAAACTTGCTTAAAATGCAAACAAAATTTGAAACCAGTACAGGCTGTAGTTGTTTCATTAAACCCTAAAGGTAAGCCAAAGAAGGAAAGCATGTATACATGGAATAAAATACACAATCAACTTGAGGAAATATTTTGCTTCTGCTGCATCTTAAAATCCAATCTGATTGTTAACACCATCTGAAACTGCCAAGTGGCCTGAAAAAGATCCAGGCCACGGGTGACAGGAGAGGGCTTCTCTCTCTCTCTCTGTAGAACTTTCTCCTTATTCTCCAAAGCCACCAAGAACAATGAACACTGCCTGTTTGCCTCCTGCAGTTGCTGCAGCTGTAGCTCTTAGAAAGTTCACCCTAACGTGACAAGAATAAAGAAACCAACCAAGCAGCAATAGACTTCTTCCCAATGATCAGCTGGAGAACAACCTGGGGGGGGGGATCTCAGGAAAGTCATTAAGAGAATGTAATGTCCAGAAGGATAATAATTCATGGGTGAAGCAGAGAGAATCACTTAAGGAAATTCATAAATCTATTGTTTACAGAGTTGTTTTGCTATGCTCTCCTACCATTTCAGAGGCAACAGAAATTCATGCAACCCCTACAATGCAATCTTACTAAGAATACATCTGGATATAATTTTAATACACCACATTCTAAGGACCAAGATTCATGGCTTGATATTCCAGCCCTGACCAACATGCCGAACATGAAGAATCTCCTCATACTGGCATGCAGACAATGCTACATATTACACTGCATTGTCATTTCCCCGTTTTTTCTCTTCCCATCATATCGTTGACTGAACTTTTCATAAGAAGCAACAACAAAATCTCGAAGTGATGGGTTGATTAGGTTGAATGTTCAACTGACCCAATCCATACTACACTATACAACGCTGTTACAAACCTAGGTCTTGAACAACTTGTAACTAACAATACAAGACTCAACAACTGCCTTGACCTCATCTTCTGCAACAATCCAAACTCAATTTACGGAATACAAATTAAAGAACCTTTTTCAAACAGTGACCACTGCATGATTGATTTTCGTCTCAATATACGTCCATACTTAATTCGCCATAACACCAGAACTCCCAACTACAACTTCAAGAAAGCCAATTACGACCTTATAAACAACGATCTTTCACTTCTGAACTGGCAAAATCTGTTTGCAACCTGCATAACCGCTGATGACCTCTATAGAATCTTCCTACTTGAAATCAATAGAGTCATTAAATTATATGTACCACGAATGACTACCATGTCCAAGAAAACAAACTACCCATATCAATAAAAAGCTTCAATCAAAGAAAAATTCCCTCGGGAAAAGAAACGAAAAAGGCTATGTTACATACTTCAGAAACCGTTACAGAAACATATGCAACCAAATTAAAACTGAATGCACAAATTACCACACCAAGCAAGAAGAAAACCTTCTACGCACAAATTCCAATCGTGCCTTTTATAATTTTGTCAACAGTAAACTTAAAGATTCAAGATCCATCCCACCACTAAAAGATTCTAACAACAAAGAATGCAATGACGAAACAGTCAAAGCAAACCTCTTCAACATTTTCTTTGGCTCAGTTTTTGTTAACTCCGATAACACATATCCAACATTCCACAAACGAACCAGCAATGACTATGATGATTTAACTCATATAGATTTCACAGAAGACAACGTTGGTAAAGCTCTTCACAACTTAAAACCATCGCTTTCTATTGGACCTTATGGTCTATGTGCATATTTCTTAAAAACTTTCCATTAATATAGCTGAACCCCTAAGTATTATCTTTGATAAAGCTTTCACTACCAGTTCTCTTCCCAAACTTTGGTCACTAGCCACAGTCATCCCCATCTTCAAAAAAGGAGACCCCAGCTTAGTCGAAAACTACAGACCGATCTCCCTTTGCTGCGTCACCTGCAAAGTCATGGAATCTATCATCAATCAATCCATTACCTCACACTTAGAAACTAACAACCTACTCTCCAACAAACAATTTGGTTTCAGGAAAAGTTATCATGTAACTTACAACTTCTCCACTGCAAAAACATATGGACTTCAAATCTAGATCAAGGCAAATCAATAGATGCAATCTACATAGACTTCTGCAAAGCTTTTGACTCAGTAGTACACGATAAACTTCTCCTTAAACTAACATCCTATGGCATCTCAGGACCCCTCCACAAATGGATATCTGCTTTTCTGTCTAACAGACAACAAGTGGTCAAAATTGGCAATGCTTTATCAAATCCTGTTCCTGTCAAGAGTGGCGTTCCTCAAGGCAGCGTCCTTGGACCAACACTCTTTATTCTATACATTAATGATCTTTGTGACCATATCTCAAGTAATTGTGTTCTCTTTGCTGACGATGTCAAACTATTTAACACCACAGACAACACTTCTATCATTCAAAACGACCTTGACCATCTAACCGCTTGGTCTAAAATTGGCAGCTCCAAATTTCAACCAGCAAATGCTCAGTCTTACATATAGGAAAAAGAACTCTAAAACTAAGTACATACTAGATGGACATTACCTTACAGACGACCCCATCCCGTTAAAGACCTTGGAGTTTTCATGTCAAATGATCTAAGTGCCAAAGCCCACTGCAACTACATAGCAAAAAAGCTCTAAGAGTTGTAAACCTAATTTTATGTAGCTTCTTTTCCAAAACACCACACTACTAACCAGAGCATATAAAACATTTGCTAGACCAATTCTAGAATACAGCTCACCTGTTTGGAACCCTCACCACATCTCTGACATCAATACAATTGAACGTGTCCAGAAATATTTTGCTTCTGCTGCATCTTAAAATCCAATCTGATTGTTAACACCATCTGAAACTGCCAAGTGGCCTGAAAAAGATCCAGGCCACGGGTGACAGGAGAGGGCTTCTCTCTCTCTCTCTGTAGAACTTTCTCCTTATTCTCCAAAGCCACCAAGAACAATGAACACTGCCTGTTTGCCTCCTGCAGTTGCTGCAGCTGTAGCTCTTAGAAAGTTCACCCTAACGTGACAAGAATAAAGAAACCAACCAAGCAGCAATAGACTTCTTCCCAATGATCAGCTGGAGAACAACCTGGGGGGGGGGATCTCAGGAAAGTCATTAAGAGAATGTAATGTCCAGAAGGATAATAATTCATGGGTGAAGCAGAGAGAATCACTTAAGGAAATTCATAAATCTATTGTTTACAGAGTTGTTTTGCTATGCTCTCCTACCATTTCAGAGGCAACAGAAATTCATGCAACCCCTACAATGCAATCTTACTAAGAATACATCTGGATATAATTTTAATACACCACATTCTAAGGACCAAGATTCATGGCTTGATATTCCAGCCCTGACCAACATGCCGAACATGAAGAATCTCCTCATACTGGCATGCAGACAATGCTACATATTACACTGCATTGTCATTTCCCCGTTTTTTCTCTTCCCATCATATCGTTGACTGAACTTTTCATAAGAAGCAACAACAAAATCTCGAAGTGATGGGTTGATTAGGTTGAACTATTGACCACTAGGTGACAGCAAAAGGTTAGAGATTTGTTTTAGCTGCCATCTCTTGGCCATCCACACTTCTGCAGCCACTGGGTTACTGTTAAATTGCTGAGTGACTTTGGGCCAGTCTCTGTCTCATAGGGTTGTTGTTGTTGTGGGAAAAATAGAAGGGGAATGCATATTGTGTGTGTTTGCTGCCTTGAGTATATTTGTAAAAAAAAATAAAGGTGGGATATGAATCTTAAAGAACTGGAATATAAGAATAGAGATTTTAGCTATGAGGATCAGCATCTGTAATGGTAGGTGGGAATGTGTTTGGGAGGCAGGAGGGAGAACCACAGTGTGTACAGTCACCATGGCCACAGAAGGGGAGATGGTGTGGGAAACATTGCAGAAAGGACCCTCCCTAGTTTTTCTCGCAAGTAAAAGGAAGGGAGAAATATTTAGAACTGATGTTAGCCCTGCAAAGTAATTCAGAAAAGAACAACCAGGAGTACTAGCTGTATCTTTATTACAAATTTACATTAACAGAATCTTGCAAGACTGAAAGTGGTAAGATGTTCATAGTATTGCTTAATTCTCCAGGGGTTGAGATATACAGTTGGGTATCATCAGCATATTTATGATATCCTACCCCATGGTCATGGATAAGCTGAACCCAGTGGTCTCATGTAGATGTTAAAGAGAGGAGAAGGCACCAAACCCTGTGGCACCCGACATAGTAAGAGCTAAAGATGGGAACTCTCTACCCCAATTTATTCCCTTTCTTCCTAATCAACCTTTAAAATAAATTGTGGCATTTGTATTAGTTTTATTTTTACAGGCTGTCTGTCTGTCTGACTGATGATCCTAGCTGGGTGATCACTGAGCTTTGATTATGTCCCATCAACTTAGTGTAAACTCTTAGTGACCACATAGATGGATCTTCTCCATGACAATCTATCCCCAACCTCTTCTTTCAACACTCCCAATAGTGCACTGTAACCAAGTCCATCCATCTTGCTGTTGGTTGGTTTCTTTCCTTCTTTCCTATTTCCTTCCACCTTTTGCAGGATTAGAGTCTTTTCCAGAGAACAGGTCTCCCCAAACAGTGTCTGAAGTTGGATATTTTGAACCTGGTCATTTGTGCCTCAAGTGAGAACTCTTTGTTGAGGTTTGCAGATGCCAAACATCTCCTAGTGGAACCTTTGTTCAGACTCAGAGATTAGAAAGAAGCAAATTGCAGATCACAATCACTGCAGTAGAAAATAGCAGCAGCGAGGGAAGCGAACAAGGACCAAGGGATAAATTAAGAGACTTAAGGAGGCATAATTTAATTTTGGGGTCCACATGTGCCCTATTATGCACAGCTGTGCAGCCTCTCATTTTGCTATTCCACGCTGGTATTTCCTTTTGAAGTTGCTTTGTTTAAGAACAACTCTTTCCAGTCTATTGCAAAGTGTCTTATGGCTGTGGTTCATTTTTAAAATTATTTTCTACTATTGGATAATTTCTGCTGTGTTGTGTCTTTATTGGAGTTTTCTGTTCATTTTCTCTCACAGACACAATAACAGAAACAGAGTTGGAAGGGACCTTGGAGGTCATCTAGTCCAACCCTCTGCTCACACAAGAGACCTGTACTAGGGATTCAAACCGCCGAACTGCCAACCTTTCTGATCGACAAGCTCAATGTCTTAGCCACTGAGCCACCTAGTCAGATATGATGACGATAATACGGAGACTGCAAAAGCAACAACACCACAACAAACCATTCTGTATGGTGAAAGAACAGGGATTACAGAATGATGAATACATAAAAACAGCTATGGAACTATCCACTGGGAACCGGCTATCCTTGCTACTCTGCTGCTTTCAGGGTTTATTGAGATTTAAAACTCTTCTCCATAGAGATTAGGACTAGAAAAAAAGACTTAAAATGACTGAGAACTGTTCACTCTAGATATAAGACCAAGGCTTGGATATATTTTCCATTTATTGGGACCACCTGATAGATATTTCCTATGGACTGCAAGATATTTCACATGACCCATGGAGAACCTGATATAGAACAAGCATCAAAGGAGGCTGGTATGTGACAATCATTGTGTCCTGGGTGCCATTCCAAAAGCACACAACCCTAAACTTAGTCTCTGACAGATGGATTTTAAAACTGTTCAGAAAGGTAGCCAGGAATGAAAGCCCAGAAGCAGGCTTTGCTTGTTTTACAAAGGTCTCTTCTAAAGCTTTCTGAAGTTAATAAAAGGACTACAAATATTCAGCCCCAAGGCCTCACACTGTAATGGTGGCGGTTGTGTTATTAAATGGTAAGGTGACCAATCATCCTTCTTTAGGGAGGACAGTCCTTCTTTTGTAAGTTCCGTTCTCTCTCAAAAAGTATCCTCCTACATCCTTTTCGATGTTTGAAGACTAATCTGAAAATCTCCATATTCGATTGATGCCGATCCGTTGCATGTGATGTGACGTATTTGTATTTGACATGACGATTTGTCAAGGCTCGGTACAGTGCGGCGAAATGCAATTATGAGGTGCATGGCGGAGCACAGGAGAATTGTTTTGAGAGAATGCGCCGCGCGCAAGTGGCTTTGTTTGCTTCTTACCGAAACATGTCACGGCACATATGCACACATTAGACTCATTTCTTTCTCAGTGAATATTCAATCATACACAGGTGAGCTCAATAATTCACATTTTATTAATTCATTATGTATTTAATAATTTCCATATATGTATAATTTTATTTACAAGTTTATTCACTTATGTTATTGTTTCAGTTTTAATAATTAATTTTATTTATTCAATTGCTAATGATTTTTGGAAAAGTCAGAAATCGAGATTGAATGTTGATACTCTAACTGCAGCATCTGCCGTAAAATTCAATGTGAAGGATATTTCTTGTTCAGGTATTTCCAATATATTGTTACAAGATGATACATTGACAAAAAATATTCATTCAATGGAAAAGTAGTCATTTAAATAATAATTAATAGGCATGTAACCATAATTACAATATAAAATGTTATTGTTACAAATGTTTTTTATTATGCATTTATTATATAGTATTATTGTTGCAATGAATAAAAAGTTTCTTTTATTTGCAATATTTTTTTCTTCAATTTATTTGTGTCCTCCTTCTGATTGGAAAAAAGTTGGTTACCTTATAAATGGGCCTTCTGTTTTGTCACTTTCTCATCTTAATATATCAATATATGGGATGAAACAGCAATTCTTGCCACATCCTGTACTTCTATCTTTTATTTCTGTGTTTATTAAAAAAAATATATGTTGGTCTGACTTGGATGAAACTTCCAATAGTTTTCAATCCAGATCACTGCAAGATTGCCAAATGTTCAACGTCTCCAGTGTTCCCAGACCACAGATGTGCAGAATTTGAAAAACTGACATGATATTTTACTAGGGCAGCTTTGTAGTTCAGCACATTTTTCTGCATTTTTAACTGCAGGGGAAAAAAATGCCAGGGGGTTATATCAACTCTTCTGAATATATAGGTAGTTCTTGATTCAAAACAATTCATTTAGTGACCGTTCAAAGTTGGCACTGAAAAAAGTGTCTTATGACCGTTTTTCACATTTACAACTGTTGCAGCATCCCCATGGTCATATGATCAAAACTCAGATGCTTGGCAACTGGTTTATATTTATGATGGTATCAGGGTTCCGAGTAATGGTTCCGCATCAAGCAAAACTCCAAGGCAGGTAGATTCCTTGAAGAATAGCTTTACTGGAAATATCATATTGGCACAGAACTGGTGAAAAAGGACTCTAAAGGTTGCCATGGTTTTCATTTAGTTAAGAGAAAGTTTTCCCACAATCCCAAGCAATCAGTCACATGGTCCAAACAAGACACTGTCTGGTCATCTGGTAATCTCACTCCTCCTTCCACGGCCCAGGTGTAAGAATGTCCTTGGTTCTCAAGAGAAAGCATTTTGTTTTGGCTACACAAAACCCTCTATCTCTAATTCCCCTTCCCTTTCCCTCAGCTCCAGTATGGTAACACTGAAGCTCCAATATTGCTCCAGTCAGGTCAGCTTCAGGGTTGACAGATGATTGCAGTGTCTTGTGGTCATGTGGTCAGCTTCTGCTACTTTCTGACAAGCAAAGTCAATGGGAAATCCAGATTCACTTAGCGACCATGTGACTAACTTAAAAAAATGCAATGATTCACTTAACAACTGTGGCAAGAAAAATTGTAAAATAAGGCAAAACTCACTTAACAAATGTTTCACTTAGCAGCATAAATTGTGGGCTTAATTATGGTCGTAACTTGAGGACTACCTGTAAGTGGTCAAGTTTTCTTTTATTTTTATGAAGTTTTATGTACTGTATTTATGTACTTTACAGAGGATATTTTGCCTTCTTCAGTTCCTTCAGAACTGATTGAATGACAGTTTAAAGATTCCAGCTTTTCAAAGATAAATAAAACTAGCTCCTTAATATGCTGAAAAAGAATGCCAAACCTCCAAATCCTTAGTAGGTTTTTTGTGTCGGTGAAAGAGAGAAAGATAAATACTAACCACATGTTGTGACCCAGGCCCAAGTAGGTAGTAGGAAACTCGATCAGTGTAAAAACAAACAAACTTTATTAGAACAGTTGAGAATTAATTCATTCTCAGTGTAGTCCAACTAAATTAAAACAAATTCCTCCCAACACAATTCCTCAGTTCTATCACAACCTTGGTCCAATTAGGTAAACTGCCAAAGGCCTTTCTTGGCAAAACAATGCAACAAAACAAAGCGTTGTTTTCTGGCAAAGAGCCCAAACACCGTTGCTAGTCTTTTAAGCCTTATGGGAGGGGCCAATCATCTCTTGGCCCTACTCCCGAGTTGTCCTCTTTGCTTGAGCTGCTCTTGCCTTCTGGCAGCTCTTCTCATGCGTGCATTAGGAACAGGCTCCTCCTGTTCCTCTGCCTCACTACTGTCAACCTCTGGAGGCTCTGGAGTCCGCACATCACTCCTTGATGTCCCTGGCCCCACCTGTGCTTCCGACGCAGAGCCCTCATCCGGGCCTTCCCTAGCTTCCAGGGCTGGCCCATGTTCTTCCTCAGCCTCATCGCTGTCTGACTCTGTTGCCAGCTCCGCAGGCTGCTGGTGGATCACAACACCACACTGCATACAGGGCAAGTGTTCATCCAGCATGGATTCCTTGAGAGGAATTTCCCTTCCCATCTGGACTCTGAAGCATTCCTGAAGTAATGTCTTTACATCGCTATTACATCGCTATCCTAACGATTATTCTTATCCCCAATCCATTCTTGACTTGCACCAAGTCTTTCCCTCTCTTCATAAGCACTAGCTTTCCATTTGTCCCCGCTGGGAAGAAAGTTAAGATACAGGTAGTAGTGATAGTAATGATAGAATATGGGGGGAGGGGGTACTTAATTAATAGCCGGTCATTCAGCCACTGCTTGAACTCTGAATTAGTGGAACTTACCACTGGTCTACACACTTACAATGGTTGCAGTGTCCCCATAGTAATGTGATTGTAATCTAAGCGGTGGGTGACTGGCCACAGTTCTCTCAGAGCATCCCATAATCAGGTTATTACCATTTGTGATCTTCACAGCTAGCTTCTAAAAAGCAGACTCAATGTAGTCCTTTACCATCATTCCTCCAGTATTGTTTTTAATCTCACTAGAGTTGCATCCAGAAATTCATAAATTTCAAGTTATGAACCTTCCTTACAAATCTTATTTTGAAGATAAATAAACAGGCAATATTTGTCAGCAGAAAAAGACCAGATAAGTTAACATGTACATAATATTCTACTTCATGTAGTTGCCCTTTGGAGCGTCTCTTTCCTTGATTAACAAATCTATCAACGTCAGCAGAAGATATTTTCCAGGGTTCAGCTAAAGGGAAAGCTTTTTTTAAAAACAACAAATTATACACTTGTGTGTTTTCCCTTAGTATGGTAGATCAAGGCTGCCCATCATCATTCTTTACTTTTTGACTTTTGTCCCTTCTAGTTTTGTGGATACTGGATGTGTAACATCAGCATCCAAGTCTTTTTCTACATAGTGTTAACTAAATTGTTAAATTGTGTTTTCTGTGTTTCTCGTGAAATAATTAAGTCTATAAAGTTTGTTTCTCAATTCAACTGTTTTAAGAATGCTTCCTGATGGCAGATATCTTTCAAAATGTCCATCCTTGATTAAGAAAAAGAGCAAGAAAAATAATTGCAAACAAAAAGGGGTTATAAATGCAATGTAATATGGTCCTGCTACCTATACCATTTAATGAATGGGGCAGAACAATTTTATAACAAAACAAAAAACAAAAAACCCACCCTTAAAAGCTCCACGGTATATTTTTTTCAAGTCAAAGTGAATTTGGATTACCTTATTTTTATTTATTTTTTATTTTAGAAGTGTGTAAGGTCATTCAATTTATAATGACTCCAAGCGGTATACAGTAAAAACAATCATACAGTACCTTGATTCTCCACCAATCTTAAAGCCATTAAAGGCTCCAAATACATTTTTCTGATTAATGCATTTTTCTGCACATGCTTAATGAATGCTCACATCAAGCCATTATTCTACAGTGCCCAGATTTGGCTATTAGGAGATGGCTTTATGTAGAGAATAAAGACCGTGGCCTTGAGGACAGAGGCTGCTACCAAGGCAATGTTCAGATAAATGTAACTTGAGTCCAGGCCAAGAAAGTGTTTTGTGAATATATGTCAGACAGACCCCTTTCCTTTAATTCTCATGAAGATAAATGAGAGAAGAAAAGCAGCACATTCAGACTCGCAAGATTCTGTTACTTTAACTGGTCTATATGGTGATTGGTTTTTTTAGACGGGTTTACTTTATAGAGCTGATAGTTTTCCTTCTTCCTATTATTGAAATAGAAATGATTTGCTTTTTAAAATGTTCTGTGAGATTGGCCGTATTTTTAACATATGTGCTCTGAAAAGTGAACAGTTTTCCAAAAGAAGGTATAAAATCTAATGCACATTGAAAGAACGGACTTCTCCACTGGAAGAGTAGAGAAATTTACTCTTCCAATGTGCATTAGATTCCATACCTTCTTTGGAGGTGATATGTGGTATTAAATGCAAATTAATTAGATCTTGGCATATGCTTTTGCTCACCTGTGCAAAATTCCGAGGAAAACATTGAGAAAATGAGATAAATTAGGAAGGGATGCAAATAAATCATTGTAATAATGGGGAATTACAATTATGTTCAGAGACACTTTGTATAGTCCCACCGGCCCGTGGCTCTCACAGGGAGGGACTCCTCAGGGTGCCGTCGGCCAGGCAGTGCCGACTGGCGACGCCCAGGGGAAGGGCCTTTTCTGTGGGGGCTCCCACCCTCTGGAACGAGCTTTCCCCAGGACTTCGTCAACTTCCTGACCTTCGGACCTTCCGCCGCGAGCTCAAGACACATCTATTTATTTGCGCAGGACTGGACTAGATTTTTTAAAATTTTTAAAATTTTAAATGTCTAAATTTTAGATTTGGTTTTAAATTGGGTTTTATTGTTTATATGTCTATTTTAAATTTTGGTCTATATAATAAGTTTTTTAGATGAATGTTTTACTTTGTATATTTATGTGTTTTTATATGGCTGTACACCGTCCTGAGTCCCTGGGGAGATAGGGCGGTATAAAAGTATGAATAAATAAATAAATAAATAAATAAATAAATAAATAAATAAATAAATAGTCACCTCAGATCATGATTTTAGATAACTTGTTTACTTTGAAATCAAGCAGAGTTGACAATGTTAGAAGCAAAGGTGGTATAATTGATACAATACAATAAACATAGTATGATATTTAGGATACATGTTAGCAGAACCTCCTGTAGGGTCCAGCACAGTCATATTTGCTATAGAAGGAAGCATTTAATATAACTTGTTTCTCAAATCACACTCAGGGACAGAACATTGGAAGGTAGCCAATTTTACCACAGTTTTAACAAGGAGTGCAAAGCAGTTCTAGAACATTAAGAAAATGTTGGATAGCCATTTGTCCGAAATGGTTTACAGTTTCCTGCCTGGGCAGGGGGTTGGACTAGAAGACCTCCAAGGTCCCTTCCAACTCTGTTATTATGTTATGTTAACATAAACTGGTCATCTTTATTCCAGAAAATTTGGTAAACAATGGTAATTAAAAAAATAATAGCACATAGAGCAGGGGTCTCCAAATTTGCCAACTTTAAGACTTGTGGACTTTAACTCCCAGAATTTCTTCTGCTGGCCGAGGGATTCTGGGAATTGAAGTCCAAAAGTCTTAAAGTTGCCAGGTTTTGAGACCTTTAACATAGAGGGACAGGGATTTCATAACCAGACGCTGCAAAGGCAGATTCTGCTTTAGCCCCTATTAATGAGGTTTATGGGTGGAGTTACTCTGTTGATATTGCATTCAAATGATATTGAATGTCATTTGAAAAGGTTTCTTGCAAAATATTTTTGAATACACTCATAGATAAGAGAATGTATCCTTATCTATGTCTTGCCCTTAAAAACAGAAATATAAAAAATTCAAATAAATAGACAACTCTATCAATAGAGCAAGTAAGAGTAATCCTCAAAGATCTATCTTGGAAGCCTTCACCAATATCTTATACGACTTTCATTCTGCAATGAATCCATCAAAACAAGCATTTCAGAAATTAGTAAAAAAAAAACAAGTTTATAAGTATAAAATATTAGTTCATAAGCTTCATAGCTATATGTGACTAAGGTCAGTGAGTTTGTGGGTTGTATTTCACCCACCTTGGACAAAGTCCTAATGTAATTTTCTGGGTGATGTTGGAGCATTTAATGGTCAACTATTCAGATTTCATGGTAGAATGATTGTTTCAGATAATAAACTGTAGCAATCTATCAGTTGTTTGTCCTTGGTTGACATAAAATTGGATTTTCTCCACATATCTGTTTATCATTAGAACTCCTTTATTGAGCATCTTATTGGTTTATAAAAGCTTCATTGTTTAAAAATTATTATAATTCCCATGCTATTTTATAGAGCCAAATGCTTTCCTTCAGAAATTACTAGTGCAAGATTGGAAGATTGGAAGAAGTCAGGTTATGTGAAAGAGAAGGATTATAATTGTGTTAGATTTTAAAAATATAATGTATGACTGTTTGTTTATTGAACTATACCTTGTGTTTGCTCCGGGAAGTCGGGGGGGGGGGTGTTGGAGGGAGGGGGGGAGGAGGGGGGATGGGAGGGGAAAAATGTAATTGCTGTTGTAAAACTTTTTTAATAAAAAAAAAGAAATTACTAGTGCAATATGGAATATAGGCACTTGCCAATGGATTTCATATAGATACCATTAGCAACAAATCAGTGTTAACTCCAGATTGCATCTGATTTTGAGAGACAAATTATTTTTGAAGGTATAAAAAAAATAAAGTTGGGAGAATTCACGAGTGGCTTTTTATTCCCAACTAGTGTCAAACCACACCATTCTTGCTTTCTGCCAGTTTTCTTCTTTGGTTAATTTTGTTAATTAAATTGTTTCATATTGTTTTCTTTTTTTTTTTTTGGTCCTATCCTCTTTGATTTCAAAGAACTGTTTGTGAACTTTGGGTTTACTTTAGTTCAGTATGGTTGTTTAATGTTCTTTCATAAGAGCCTCATTAGCTCAAAACTCAATCCCTCTGTTGTTTTTCTAAGCCCTAAACTTTCCTCATCTTTTCTGTCCCTTTTCAGTTTTATCTTGTTTGATGTTTTATCTCTTTCCAGCTTGTATAATAAAATTTCACATAACTGACAATGCTTACTTTTTCTACATTTTTTTCAAAGTTTGTCTTTTGGATTTTTTTTTTAAAGCAAACCCTCTTATTTTGATCTGACTTCTCCAATCATTAATTTTTGGGCCAAATTTTATCTTAGATCCAAAGTCTACCAAAGTTCTAAGTGCACACACAGCTTGGGGGAGAATCTGAAACATATGTGGTGAAATCAGAAGGGAATCTAGAGCTATGTGGAGTGGAAAACAAGGGCCACAGGCCTCACCTCTGAATCCTTTTACAGCAATTTAGCACAGCCACAAATGAGTCCTTTCTATTATGCTTTGTTCTCCCAATTGAGCCACCCTGCATTCTTGCCAACTGGCCGGGGGAGAGGGCAAAACACAATAGCCAGTCAGCCAGCCCTCCATCCCAGATTGTTGTTCTCCATGGGGAAGAAATGTAACCAGGAAAGCTATTCCTCACAATGATTGGGGAGCAAAGCACAACCCACAGCCATAGTTTTTTTTAAAAAAAAGAAATTACTAGTGCAATATGGAATATAGGCACTTGCCAATGGATTTCATATAGATACCATTAGCAACAAATCAGTGTTAACTCCAGAATTTCTTCTGCTGGCCGAGGGATTCTGGGAATTGAAGTCCAAAAGTCTTAAAGTTGCCAGGTTTTGAGACCTTTAACAAAAAGGGACAGGGATTTCATAACCAGACTCTGCAAAGGCAGATTCTGCTTTAGCCCCTATTAATGAGGTTTATGGGTGGAGTTACTCTGTTGATATTGCATTCAAATGATATTGAATGTCATTTGACAAGGTTTCTTGCAAAAGATTTTTGAATACACTTATAGATATGAGAATGTATCCTTATCTATGTCTTGCCCTTAAAAACAGAAATATAAAAAATTCAAATAAATAGACAACTCTATCAATAGAGCAAGTAAGAGTAATCCTCAAAGATCTATCTTGGAAGCCTTCACCAATATCTTATACGACTTTCATTCTGCAATGAATCCATCAAAACAAGCATTTCAGAAATTAGTAAAAAAAAACCAAGTTTATAAGTATAAAATATTAGTTCATAAGCTTCATAGCTATATGTGACTAAGGTCAGTGAGTTTGTGGGTTGTATTTCACCCACCTTGGACAAAGTCCTAATGTAATTTTCTGGGTGATGTTGGAGCATTTAATGGTCAACTATTCAGATTTCATGGTAGAATGATTGTTTCAGATAATAAACTGTAGCAATCTATCAGTTGTTTGTCCTTGGTTGACATAAAATTGGATTTTCTCCACATATCTGTTTATCATTAGAACTCCTTTATTGAGCATCTTATTGGTTTATAAAAGCTTCATTGTTTAAAAATTATTATAATTCCCATGCTATTTTATAGAGCCAAATGCTTTCCTTCAGAAATTACTAGTGCAAGATTGGAAGATTGGAAGAAGTCAGGTTATGTGAAAGAGAAGGATTATAATTGTGTTAGATTTTAAAAATTTAATGTATGACTGTTTGTTTATTGAACTATACCTTGTGTTTGCTCCGGGAAGTCGGGGGGTGTTGGAGGAAGGGGAGGAGGGGAGGGGAGGGGAGGGGAGGAGGGGATGGAGGGAAAATTTAATTGTTGTTGTAAAACTTTTTAATAAAAAAAGAAATTACTAGTGCAATATGGAATATAGGCACTTGCCAATGGATTTCATATAGATACCATTAGCAACAAATCAGTGTTAACTCCAGATTGCATCTGATTTTGAGAGACAAATTATTTTTGAAGGTATAAAAAAAATAAAGTTGGGAGAATTCACGAGTGGCTTTTTATTCCCAACTAGTGTCAAACCACACCATTCTTGCTTTCTGCCAGTTTTCTTCTTTGGTTAATTTTGTTAATTAAATTGTTTCATATTGTTTTCTTTCTTTCTTTTGGTCCTATCCTCTTTGATTTCAAAGAACTGTTTGTGAACTTTGGGTTTACTTTAGTTCAGTATGGTTGTTTAATGTTCTTTCATAAGAGCCTCATTAGCTCAAAACTCAATCCCTCTGTTGTTTTTCTAAGCCCTAAACTTTCCTCATCTTTTCTGTCCCTTTTCAGTTTTATCTTGTTTGATGTTTTATCTCTTTCCAGCTTGTATAATAAAATTTCACATAACTGACAATGCTTACTTTTCCTACATTTTTTTCAAAGTTTGTCTTTTGGGTTTTTTTTAAAGCAAACCCTCTTATTTTGATCTGACTTCTCCAATCATTAATTTTTGGGCCAAATTTTATCTTAGATCCAAAGTCTACCAAAGTTCTAAGTGCACACACAGCTTGGGGGAGAATCTGAAACATATGTGGTGAAATCAGAAGGGAATCTAGAGCTATGTGGAGTGGAAAACAAGGGCCACAGGCCTCACCTCTGAATCCTTTTACAGCAATTTAGCACAGCCACAAATGAGTCCTTTCTATTATGCTTTGTTCTCCCAATTGAGCCACCCTGCATTCTTGCCAACTGGCTGGGGGAGAGGGCAAGACACAATAGCCAGTCAGCCAGCCCTCCATCCCAGATTGTTGTTCTCCATGGGGAAGAAATGTAACCAGGAAAGCTATTCCTCACAATGATTGGGGAGCAAAGCACAACCCACAGCCATAGTTTTTTTTTTTAAAAAGAAAGTTTCATAGGTGCCTTCAGCTACAGGAGAGAACAATCTTCACAGAACTTCCTTCAGAGCAGAAGCTAACCAGCTCAGCTTCCCAGGCCCACTGTATTGTTAGGACACAGAAGATTGATGCTGGTTTCAAAATGATGTAGCATTTATTGATAAGGGGACTGGATTCAACTAAATCTTCTTAGCGAGTTATATTCTGTTATCATGGCACAGATAATGTTTCACTGGCATTTACTCATTTATCTGTTTTAAAGATTTATAGGCTGTTTTTAAGGCAACTTGCAGAGTCAGAGTCAAATTTAAAAAGCCCTGCAGACCAGAAGAAGCTTGCAGATATTCTGAACTACAATTGCTAATAGCCTTAATCGGGATGAATAATTCTGGGGAATGCTGGGAATAGTTCCTCATTTAGGGCTATATTTCCTCAG
Organism: Ahaetulla prasina; assembly: GCF_028640845.1. Lineage (NCBI taxonomy): Eukaryota > Metazoa > Chordata > Lepidosauria > Squamata > Colubridae > Ahaetulla > Ahaetulla prasina. Next base: position 176,631,371 of record NC_080539.1, on the reverse strand, counting down.
CCTGAGAAAAGTTGCAGTATGCAAAGATTTGAAAGTAACATGTGGAAAAGCTAAACTTGGGGTATGATCATCTTTTGCTGAATTAATAAATGAATGAATAAATTAATTAATAATAAATTAATAAATTTATTAATTAATAAATTAATTAATAAATGAATGAAGAGATTACCAGATTACCCTTTGAGATTCCCCACCTTTTGTACTTGTTTCCGTGACATTTAAGATGATACAGATAAGGACTGTCTTGGAAAGTCTCTAAGATCATAGACTTTCTGTAATCATCTTCATATTTACTAAATATGAACTTTTCCCCTTACAATTGGTTTCTTTTCTTCAGTTCACTTTATCCCTCTTGATGAAGGAATTGCCGTGCTATTGCTGACTCACATCTTTGAAATTTGTTTTCACATATGGATCCCCAATATACCCGGACAAGCTGTCATCCCTCAAAGGTTCCTATTTAAGATTCAGAGTGAGGCTTGGAGTTGCCAAGTGGTCCAAAAGGCTGCCAAGACCTTCTTAACAAGCTTCAACCTTCTGGTTGCCCTGGCTCAGTCCTGTTCCCTGCATTCTCTTTTCAGCACAGTAAAAAAAAAATTGTGTGGGTCTTGCAAAGAATGGAGTATTTTTCTTAGAGCTCCACAAAAGCTTTCAGCATCTTCCATCAACTAACGCTCTTCTTTCTTATGCAACAGGCTCCCCTCATTATGTTCTGCATCTCCATTTCTGATCCTTTTGCTTTTCAAAACAAGAGGACTTCTTATGGTAGAACAATCTTTCTTAATTTACTGCCCCCATCTCATTTATAGCAATTTATAGCAATGCTAATAATAGATAGGCTTATATAAGGTAAAGGTAAAGGTTCCCCTCGCATATACATGCTAGTCATTGCCGACTCTAGGGGGCGGTGCTCATCTGTTTCAAAGCTGAAGAGCCAGCGCTGTCCGAAGACGTCTCCATGGTCATGTGGCCTGCATGACTAAACGCCAAAGGCGCACGGAACGCTGTTACCTTCCCACCAAAGTGGTCCCTATTTTTTCTACTCGCATTTTTACATGCTTTCAAAACTGCTAGGTTGGCAGAAGCTGGGACAAGTAACGGGAGCTCACTCCATTACATGGCAGCACTAGGGATTCGAACCGCTGAGCTGCCGATCTTTCAATCGACAAGCTCAAGATCCTAGCCCCTGAGCCACCGCGTCCCTAAGGCTTATATACCATAGACTTTAGAGCACTCTCTGTCAGTGTTATTTCCATTTTGCCCCCAGCGATCTAGGTCCTCATTTTACTGACCTTGGGACGGTCAGGATTGAACCCTGAGAGTCAAGGGAGTCAAGGTTTGAGATTCAGTCCCCAGCAGCTCTGAAGGAATAAGGTCAATTATCTTGAATGTGATACTGGAAAGGCCAAGGATTCCCATCTCTTATCCCAAATTATTCAAGTTTGTTCTCTGCACTGTACTTCTTTACTCATGGACTTACATAAAAGCATACAGTAAAGTCAGAAAAAAAGTAATGTTAGAAAATTCATAAGTACCATACATACTATCAGGTGTGCAAAATAAATCCCATCTATTGTAGCTGGTAAACCAGAGGCTGCATGTTACATTTGTGCTTGTGTTGATATTATTATTTTTTAAATATAAGAGGCACCTAAGGGCAAACAATTTATTAACCACAGAATGAAAGGAAACACAAAAGCCTGCAGTTCCTGGTATCTCTGTTTCATTCTCAGCCTTCCCTAGGTCTTACACATGTGTGTGCTAGAGATAAAAGACATCCACCCACAATTCAAGAGATAAAGGTACAAGCTGCTCCAACAGCAGTGGAGGTTCCCCCCACCTCCAAGAGTGATACAATTGTTATAGTCAGGGCTAAAAGTTGGGCAGGTCTGATTCATGTACATGTTTTCTAATGTTTCTGTCTGTCGGTCCTTCTAAACATACATACTCATACGCTGTCTCTCACACAATTATATTTCTACACATATATATTTGTAATACACTGTCTCCTCAATGTCAAAATAAGGCTTAAAACGTTTCCAAAATGAATATGTAAAGGAGGGAGGGGAGAAACAATTCAGAAGAATCATAACATAGGGACAGGAAGGTTAATATCCCTAGCTACAAATGTCCCCTACTGCAATTAGAAATGAAGCATACATACATACCATCAAAGAACTACGTTCAAGTTTAATTGCTGTGATGAAAGAGAGCTGCTGTGAACCAGAGGAGTTCAGGAAGGGGTTTGTTTATTCCCTAACCTGTTGTTTATTCCCAAAGCTGTATGTGGCATTGTGTGTTTGTGTGTGAGAGAGTAAGTTGTGTTGTGTTGTGTTGTGTGTGTGTAAAGTGTGAAAGTTGGTTTTTGAGGTTTTTGTGGCTGTGTGAGGTTCCTGCTTGTTGCAGGGGCCATTTTGGGTGAAGTGCAGCTGCTTTTACATTGTGTGTGAGTCAGCTGTGTTGTGTTGTGTTATGTGTGTGTGTGTGTGTGTGTGTATGTCTCTTCGCAAGGACTTGGAGGCAGCTCCTCTGAGGAAAAGAGGAGGTGGGGAAGCTCTGGCTGTCCCCTGGGAGAAATCAATCTGTCTCTGCAGCATCGGTCATGTGGCTGAGTGGGCGTGGCCAACTTGATGTCACTCACAGCAAGATGCCGCCCCACTTTGCCCTGAGTGACTTCAAGTTGGCCACACCCACTCAGTCACACGACCACCAAGCCACACCCACCAATTAAGCCACGCCCACAGAACCAGTAGTAAAAATTTTGGAGCCCACCCCTGGTGTATACAGTAGTTAAAATAGACTGCTGGCTCTCAGAATTAATCAATTAATCTCAACAAAACCACCAGATAATATAAAACTGAAAGAAAATAGTATATTTATCCTGCCACCCATGTCATTCCTTCTTATGTATTAAATAAAGGTGCCAGTTTCACTTGAGAAGATCTGTGAAAATTATCAATTGGCTAGGAAAACAAAAATATTAATAATGCGAAATATTTTAGGAAAATATTGACCACCAGAAAAACAAATCTGCTAAATTACCATGACCTGACATTGTGGCAGGATAATTAATACAGCTTTAAATAACATGCTTATTTGTTTGAAAAATTTATATAGATTAGTTTGACATTGCTCCGCCTTCACGCTACCTTGCCTGAATATCACTGTACTGTTGACAGGGCACTACGTTCATGCCACCTGGCCAAGGGAAGGCTATGTTTTTTTGCTTTTTCTTCCTAAAATAGACTATTTTAAAATGTTATTCCTTTTGAATGCAATATATTACTTCTAGAATCCAACAGAATATTAATATGTTCTTTTTTATATTAGAAAAGGAGAATGGAAGCAAAGCATTCACCCCAAAACACTTCAGACATACTTCTAATTCACAATAGAAGCACAAGACTGCATACTGTGTTCAGTATGACATTTGAAATTAGGGTGTCTACGTGCACAGGTTACAGAGGCATGGAATCAGGAAATTTATGCAATCAGTTCCTAATCACGTGTAGTGTATAAAAAAAAGAAACAAGCACACAGGGCTGTTGTTGTTTTGCTAAGTTTAGTTGGGGAATGTTGTCAAACCACTTTTTGAAAGTCCAATAAACATTGTCTATCAGATCACCCTGTTTATATGCTAGTTAACAATCAAAGAATTTTAAAGAGTTAATTTTATAGAAGTCATGTTGATTCTTTTTCAGCAAAACAATAGGTTCGATAATTTATTTTTTCATAGTATTTTCCTTAATTTGAGGAAAGTGTTTTAATTTCAGCAGTTTCACAAACACAGGATTGGCTTAGTTGTGGACACTATAACAGTTTCATCTTATAGCAGTTATTTGTATTAATACCAGTTTTATCTTATACCAGTGTCAGAAACAGAAGAGGTCTGACCCCAAGCTGGGAGATAATGATGATGTGTGGATTGCTGCTTGGAGAGGAGGTACGGTAGTTTATTTTCAAGAGCACAGTATAGAAACCAGGTTTCAAAAGGTAGTCTACAAAATTGGGGTATCAAGTCGAAGGCTTTTATAGAGAAAATGTGTATGTCAACAAGTCTCTTAAACTGTTTATTCTGGTGGACATGCGGTTCTCTTGGGAGGCAGTTTTTTAATTAAACTTACTAGGTATGTAAATTTTCTCTTTCATGTATATGGTGTTGGGTGCTCTGCCTGTGTATCTAAGGAAGTCAATATTCCAAATAATTTCCTCTGTTTGTTTGTTCTTTACTTGATTTAATCAACTCTAGGATGGCTGTCACCTATGGGCTAGGCTTAGCCGCACATACTTTGTATTTGGGACATTGTCTCATTTTCATAACACTGTTTAGAATAGAATAGAATTCTTTATTGGCCAAGTGTGATTGGACACACAATGAATTTGTCTTTGGTGTATATGCTCTCAGTGTACATAAGGAGAATAAAATACATTCATCAAGAATAAAAGATACACTTAGTGATAGTCAAGGTTACTAATAAGTTATCAAATCGTACTAGGAAACAAATAAAAACAATATAAATTGAAAGATACAAGAAACATGGTTATAGTAATAAGTGGAAAGAGATAGATACTAGTAAGGAAGAGAAGACTAATAGTAATACAGTCTTAGTAAATAACTTGACAGTGTTGTGGGAATTAATTGTTAAGCAGTGTGATGGCATTCGGGGAAAAAACTGTCCTTGTGTGTAGTTGTTCTGGTGTGCAGTGCTCTATAGCGGTTGTTTTGAGGGTAGAAGTTGAAACAATTTATGTCCAGGAAGTGAGGGGTCTGTAGACATTTTCACAGCCCTCTGGCTTCCTCTGGTTACCAGCAGGTCAAGTTAGTGATAAAAGGAAATGTGTGAATAGTTTTAGTTATAAGTTAAATGCTTCTAATTAAAATATTTTCTGACACCAGTTTATACCAGGTCTGCATCAAGTAATAAGAATAAAATACTTTCCAGTGTGTCTGCCAACATTGTACTATTATTATATGATTGTCTGTTTTAGAAAGAGTTTGTGACACCAGTAGGAAATCTTTTATACATACTTAAACTGATAAGAACAGATACTACACTTGATCTTAGCCAAAAGTCCAAGAAGTGATTATATCCACACAGCTTGTTCTGAGAAATGCCAGCCTTGCTTTTCATAAAGTTCATGGAGAAAATCTACCTATGTGGTTGCTGGGAGTTGAAAACAACTTGATGGCACATTATCAATCAATGATTCAGAATCTGTAGAATCAATAGAATCCATGACTGACAGAACTCAGCAACCCCTAAAAGTCCTCTTACCTGACATTTGGTGGTCAGAGGCTTCATATGGCATATGGGTTTGATGCATTCTCTGGAGCTAGTTTCATATTCCTGGTCCAATAATGTATCTCGAATAGGTTACTTCTTGTTGTAGATACTGGAGTTTGGTAGGTGAAGCTTTATGTCCTTTTTTTCCATCAAAGTAAGTGATGGGTGTCAATTTGACAGGCAGTTTTTGTTAGCGAAGTTAACAAAATAGGTTAAATAGGATGTGAGATGAACCACCACCAGATAATGAGGATGAGTCAGTTTTTCAAATGTGAGTCCAGGTATATTGTTGGCCTTTCCATATAAACATGTAGAGGTATTGCGATGAAGAATCCACAAGGATACTGAAAAAGGAAGCACACAAGTCCATGAGAGTGAAATAGATGGCTGTTGCACAAATTTCTGTAACAATGATAGCTGGAATTGGCAGGAGCAGGGCTTGGGGAATGTTGTAAGCACTGATAAATCTAAGACTGAATGAAACAAGAAATGGGGTATCCTTCAGATCAGTATTTGTTTTACATACTGTGAAAATTGGATGCTGTAATGGGAAGTACATTTTCGTAAAACTCCCTGTGCTAAGAAGGTGTGTATTAATTTCTGGATTGGTGCTATAGCCTCAGCTTGAATTTTGTATTGCAATAAGCATGGATGCAGTCCTGGATTTACTTGCACCTTTACAAGGGTTGCCCTTTTAAGAAGACCCACTTCAGTGCAATCCCAGCCCAATAGAGAGGCTGGAATGTCCTGTAAATCTGGGTGAAGGAAGTCTGTTTCGTTAGAAAAGAGTGTAGTTAAGCATTGAATGTGTCTGAGGGGAATGTCAAGAGAAAATGCTGACACATGGACTGTTGCTTGGAGAGGAGGTAGTTTATTTTTGAGAGCATAGCACAGAAAACACAACTTTCGAAAGGTAGTTTACAAAATTGGGGTGGTTAAGGTTGAAAGTTTTTAGAGGAAAAATGTGTATGTGAAAATGTTTCTTAAAGTGTTTATTCTGGCAGACATGTGATTCTCCTGGGAAACAGTTTTTAAGTAAATTTAGTAGTTATATAGATTTTCTCTTTTCATAATAACAGAATTGGAAGGGACCTTGGAGGTCTTCTAGTCTAACCCCCTGCCCAGGCAGGAAACCCTACACCATTTCAGACAAAGGGTTATCCAACATTTTGTTAAAAATTTCCAGTGTTGGAGCATTCACAACTTCGGCAGGCAAGTTGTTCCACTTATTAATTGTTCTAACTGTCAGGAAATTTCTCCTTAGTTCTAAATTGCTTCTCTCCTTGAGTAGTTTCCACCCATTGCTTCTTGTTCTACCCTCAGGTGCTTTGGAGAATAGTTTGACTCCCTCTTCTTTGTGGCAACCCCTGAGATGTCTCCCCTAGTCCTTCTTTTCATTAAACTAGACATACCTAGACATACCCAGTTCCTGCAACCATTCTTCATATGTTTTAGCCTCCAGTCCCCTAATCATCTTTGTAGCTCTTCTCTGCACTCTTTCTAGAGTCTCAACATCTTTTTTACATTGTGGCGACCAAAACTGAATGCAATTATAAAGTGGTATTAACACTTCATGTGATCTTGATTCTATCCCTCTATTTATGCAGCCCAGAACTGTGTTGGCTTTTTTGGCAGCTGCTGCACACTGCTGGCTCATATCTAAATGGTTCTCCACTAGGACTCCAAGATCCCTCTCACAGTTACTACTATTGAGCAAGTACCTGTGCATTTTGGGTTGTTTTTTTTTTTTGCCTAAATGTAGAACCTTACTTTTTTCACTATTGAATTTCATTTTGTTAGATAGCGCCCAATGTTCAAGTCTGTCATGATCCTCCTGTATCTTGAGCCTATCTTCTGGAGTGTTGGCTATTCCTGCCAACACTCTAGGAATGATGTATATGATGCTGGGCGCTGTCCCTGTGTATCAAAGGAAGTCAATATTCTAAAGAATTTCCTCTGTTTGTTTATTCTGTGTATGATCTAATCAACTCTAGTAAGGGTGTCACCTGTGGGCTAGGTTTAGTCTCACAATATTTGTATTTGCAATATTGTCTCATTTTTGTAACATTGTTTCCTCTGGTTACTGGCAGGTCAAGGAATTTATAAATAGTTTTATTTTCAAATTAAATGCTTCTTATTAAAATACTTTCTGACACCAGTTTTAGAATTGGGAATAGGAATAAAATACTTCCTGGAGTGCCTTCCAACATTATACCACCTTTATAAGACTATCTGGTCCAGAAAGAATTCATGGAACTAGTAGGAATTCTTGTATACATGCTTTAATTATATTGACAGAGCTCATTTTGAGAAATATAGCCTTGCACTCATCAAGTTCCTAGACAAAATCTATTTATGTGGTTACTAGGAGCTGAAACCAACTTCACATAATCAATCTATGTCATAAAGTGTGAAAAACTACACAGATTCAAACCATTCTGAGTATGTAATATGAAATAAGGAAAGGTCTAATCATTTCTATTGGCTTCAATAGAATGAACATCCTAAATTTCATTTCTGTTATTGAAAATTTCAACTTGTCAATGAACTTGAAATTAGTGCAGAGCATAGAAGAGTGACTGACAAGATCAATATTTTAGCTTATTTATAGTTTTGTAACACTACGATCAGTTGTTCAAAAGTAAATGTATATTACACTCTTGTCTTTTCTAACCAACCATTCGTGAGGATTTGAATTCTTAGAATTACTCTCCTGCAAGTTGGGTTTGCTTGTTTACGCCTCCTCATTTGTATGCATTATCCTATCACTGGTCAAAATAGCATCATGTGGTATAAAGATTATGACACCAAGCAGCTTTGTTCCTAGAAACTCATCATAGCCCATTCCAAGTTTGTGAAAGATCTTGGTTATAGTGACTGTCCCGCTTTTGGCGGGACAGTCCCGCTTTTTAATAATTTGTCCCGCGTCCCGCAGCAATTCCAAAAAGTCCCGATTTTTGTTGTTGTTTCACTCCCATTCTGAAAATGGGAGGCGGCAACGCAAGAGGAGGAGGCGGAGAAGGGGGAGTGGCGGAGAAGGGGGCGTGTTGTGTCTTGTCCACTCTCACCGCAGCCGGGGTCTGCTTATCTGCTCCCGAACACGGAGGAATGTATGCCTCCCGGCCCCAGTTCTGGCTCCATGCCCAGACAAGCTGCAGAGGAGGGGGCACCTCCCGGTCCCAGCCCTGGCTCCATGCCCAAGCAGGCTGCAGAGGAGGGAGCATCCCCCGGCCCCAGCCCTGGCTCCATGCCCAGGCAAACGGAGCAGCTAGACCCCTCCCCCTCCTCCACAGCATGTGAGCCTGAGGAAAGTTTACTTCCAACAACAGCTGATTGGCGTGACCCTCGCATCAGAAGATTGGATAGGCGGAGGCAACAGAAGGAAGGGAGGGGCAGGCCTTAATGAGTGCTGAGTCATGGAGCCACACCCCATGGCCTATATAAAGGATCTGCTTTCCGGCAGTCTCTGAGTCAGGCAAAGTCGAACTTATCTTGCTGAAGTCACTTACTGGTCTCCTGCCTGCTCTGAGGACTTTGCTAGGACTTTGGGCAGAGCTGCAGAGGCAAGCCTGATTCGGATTTCCCTGACCCGGCCGTCAGCGGAGGAGTGGGACATGACAGGGCGCGAGAGGGAGGAGAGACGCCGCTTGACTTCACCCGAGAGGAACAGAAGAGCGGAGAGGAGATCCGAGGAGATCCGAGCCTGCCTGGAAGAGCGGAGAAGCAGCAGCCGCTCCTCCTCCTTCAGGCAGGTTGCAAGACTCAGCGTGCATGCGCAACCCCCCCACCAATGGTGTCCCGCTTTGCCATCGCTGAAATCTGGTCACTTTAATCTTGGTTGTCCCCAAGTCCTCTTCTCCTTGTTTATCTCCCAACTCAATCTTACCCACACTTGGCTGGAGAGGGCAAAGGAAGACAGCAGTAGCTACAGCTTGCTTGTGGGAGATGAATGAACAGAGTTGCTGGTTGGAGGATGTAGTTACTAATTTCCCTAATACTTATCTACAGATAATTGATTTATGACCACAACTAAGCCCAACATTTCTGTTGCTAAGCAAGATAATAGTTGTTAAGTGAATTTTGTCCCACTTTATGATCTTTCTTGCCACAGCTGTTAAGTGAATCACCCCAATTGTTAAGTTAGTTAACATGGGTGTTAAGTGAATCTGGCTTCCCAATTAACTCTGCTCGACAGAGGGTCACAAAAGATGATCACATGACCCTGCAACCATCATAAATAAACACACTGTAAGCTGTCCTGAGTCTTCGGAGAAGGGCAGGATATAAATGTAAATAATAATAATAAAAAATACATGCCATTTGTCAAGCAGCCAACTTTTGATCACATAATCATGGGTATGCTGAAATGGTCATGTGAAAAATGATCATAAGTCACTTTTTTCAGTGCCATTGTAACTTCACATGTTCACTAAATGAAAGTTGGAAGTAGAGGACTTTATACAGGTGCTCTTCTCACAAGCAGAAGAGTGACTCTGGGCACTATACGACAAAAATAAAATAAATATCTAAAATCCTTATCATTAATGAACACCAAGATCTTTAAAAACCATAAAAACAGCTAAAAACAAAAATAATCAGGTGCTGAGGAACCTTGGAAAACTTAGAAGCGATAAAGCCATTCTCACTTTGGGGGTGTGGGGTGGGGGAGGGAGAAATTCCAGAGCATGGAGAATGTCTATGGAGATTCTCAGTCATCCAGATCATGGTTGTCCCAAAGGTGCTTTTTCAAGAGGCAACTACGGTAGACTTTCTGGTGACTTTCACGGCATGGAGAGTCACAGTCTGCTACCTAGGGTCTGCCAAATGTAGCTCTCTAGAAAAATAGAACCACAACATGTCCATTCTATTAGATCTGGTGGAGCAGGTGGATGAAAACAGGGAAAGATAGTCCCTCAAATCACCCACCCTCGTGCCTTGGTAGTTTTTAAAGGTCAATATCAGCAACTATATTGGACCTAGGAACAATCTTGTAACTAATGCAGATGTGTAATGTGTTTGACATAAATATAATTGATTGTGCATTAGAGATTAACAGAGTTGGAAGGGACCTTGTAGGTCAACCTCCCACCCAAGCAGGAGACCCTACTACACCATTTCTGACAGATGACGATTTATATTGATATTGTTTCCTAATTGCTTATTTGTTCCCTATGACTATCATTAAGTGTTGTACCTTAGGATTTTTGATGAACGTATCTTTTCTTTTATGTACACTGAAACATAAAGTTCTTTCAAGACAAATTCCTTCTGTATCCAATTACACTTGGCCAATAAAAAATTCTATTCTATTCTATTCTATTCTATTCTATTCTATTCTATTCTATTCTATTCCATTCCAGTCCAGTCCAGTCCAGTCCAGTCCAGTCCAGTCATCCAATCCAGTGTCTTCTTGAAAGCTTCCAGTGATGAAGCTCCCATAACTTCTTTTTTTTTTGTTTTAAAAAGTTTTATTTTGACATTCTTATCCAATAACATATTTAATGTACCCTCATATACAATTAATCGGATCTGCCTGGTCACCACCCCCTTCCTTTTCCTTTTACTCTCCTTCTTTACCTTCTTCTACTTTCCATAACCATCCTCCCCCTCTCTTATCTACATCCTCTCCTCTTTCCTCCCTATTCCTTTCTTCTCCCTCTTCCCCTCTTCCTTCCTTCCTTTCCTCCTCCTCCTCTTCTCTTTCCTCCTTCTCTCTTCTACTCCTTCTTTCCCTTCATTCTAAAGTAGTAACCAGGCAGGTCCGATCTTACATTAATTATACATCTTCAATCATCTTTGTACATTAACTATCAATCCATTTTCTACCCCTCCCCTCCCTTCCTTCCTCCCCACCCCCAGGACTTCCGAGAACCGAGTACAGGGTATAAAACTAACAACAAAATTAAAATCTAGCACAAATCATAATCCATAGTCGTTCCTTAAAACCTCCACTCCCCTTCCAAAGACAAAGAAGATACTTTTCTTCCACTCCATTATATATCAGACCATTCCACTCCTAGAATTCTCCAAAGTTTCCAATTGAGTTAGTGTTTATTCTTGAATAAAGTACGTAGTTTTAATATCCAACCTTCATCAATCAATATCAAAACAACATTCCATCTTCCAATATTCACCAAGGTTTCTTCTAAAATGTCTTTCTTCCTTAGCAATCTCTCAAAAATAGTTCATATTTCCGACTTAGTTTCTTTAATTTTTCTGTCCAACCTTCAGGGGTAAGCAATAGTCCATCTTTTCACATCTTTAACATTTATATATACAACAAATAATATTACAAATATCCAAAGTGTCAATTGTAATAATTAAAATCTTCACTTTACCTTACTTATGTCAAATAACATTGTTAAAATTACACCTATATCATCCACAATATATCTATTATAACAATTACATTCTAATTAACATTACATCCATCTCTTAAATATAATATTTAATCCAAGTTCCTAAATTTTACTATCTATCCTCCAAAATTAAACAATATTCCATCTTCCTATTCCTTTATACCTTTAATATATCATATAGTACCCCTAAAATTACACATTTATATCCACAATAAGTCATTTACAAAAATTAACCATAATCATATTTAATAAAGTTAAACATTCTCCTCCTTCTTCTATCTTACACATTTTCAACCATCTATTCACCATTCAACTTAACATCTGTTAACAAAGAATTCCCAATCTTTAATACATTAGTATAAAAATCTCGTGCTTTACAAATTGTATTGAGAAAATACTTTTTCCTTTATAATTCAGTGTTAAACCTGCTGGAACCTCCCATCTAAAATATATCTGATGTTTCTTAAGCTCATCCACCAGAAAGGCAAATTCTTTTCTCTTTCTTAACATTTTAGGAGGAATTTCCTTCATCATTATTATATCTTGTCCTAATATTTGTAATTTATTTTTATAAAATGCTTGCAAAATTCCATACCTAATCCTCTTATTTGTAAAATAAAATAACCACATCTCTCGGTAAACACTTCTGCCTTGCCCACCAGGAATTAACACGATAAAATTTTTCAATATTAACTTCAAAATCTTCTGGTTCCATTCCCTCTATCTGGGCAAAGGCCTGAATAAAAATCTCTTTGAAATTTTCCTCTTTAAATTCTCTTAAACCCTTACCCTTATAGCATATTCCATTAATTTATATTGTAATATAACCCTTTCTTCCTCTGCCTTATCAGCCTTAACCTGAATATCATCTATTTTATTTTCTAAATTCAAATTAATTTGAACTTCATCTATTTTCCTTTGCAAATCTAAATTAATTTGGTTAAATTCATTCAGTCTTTCTTCTGTCTGTGTACTAGATAACAATAATGGAGTAATTGATTCCTTTAATTTTTTCATCTCCTTACTCTGCTCTTCCACCAAATCTTTAAAATCCAGTATTTCTCTCTCCATTTCATTAAATTTTTGATCTATTTCTGAAAGATGAGCCTCCATAAGCTCCTGTAAAAAATTCCTTAGACTGTCTTTAATATCTTCTTTCAATTTCCGTACCTGAAGTGAAGATATTTCCAATAATTTAGAAGTGGTTAAATCTCTTTGCTTAAAAGCCATTTTTAAACTAAGTAATATCAAGAAGAAGAAGAAGAAAAAAAAAAGGGGGAGGGAATAAAAAGAAAAAAAAAACCCAATAAATTAAACACTGTAAAAAAAAAAGATAATAAAAAAAGAAATAGATTCCATTTAGAAAAAAAAAATCTTGTTATTTTCTTCTTAGAGGTTCCACACCAGCAATTGTAATCAGCATTTCCTTAGCTTTCACTTTCAAAAAACAAAACGCCATCTTTCTTCATCTCCACTCTTCAAATAACTTCTCTGTCAGGGAGTTAAAATCATCTTACAAGCAAATGCCAGCCTTCCTGCTTTCGATTCTTCCGTGTTGAAAATTTATCATAAATCCTCTTCAGTCACGGAGATGGACGCTGCGTTTTGCTCTGCTTTTGCAGAGGCGTTCTGGACTCTGGAGCTTTTTTGAACTATCGAAGGAGCGTTTCCCATCAAACCACCAGAAATCATTCTGGGGCTTTTCTTGGGGGCTCAAACTTCAGTTCAAATGCTCATCTCCCCCTCTTTGCCCGAGGCAGAGATTTACGAGCTGTTGACAGAAGATTAGCACTGTCTAAACAGCTCTCACAGAATCACAAAGAACGGGCGGACTGAAATTGCCGCCATTAACACAGCGGAGCCAAACCGGAAGTCCGAAGCTCCCATAACTTCTGAAGGCAAGCTGTTCCATTGGTTGATTGTTCTCATTGTCAGAAAATTTCTTATTTGCAGGTTGAATCTCTCCTTATACTTTTTCTGGCCTTCAGGTGTTTTATAATTGATTGTGCTGTATTTTGCATCAGTTGAAGTTTTTTGATATTCTTGAAGGGCAACTCCATGTAGAGTTCACTGCAAGTCAGAGTAATAATTGGGTCAGATCTACTTGCCATGTTACCCAGGAGAGAAAATAAACTGGAACTGTTCCTTAAAGCTGCCACCCAAGCCACCAACTCAGCAATGTAGGCCTTTATTCAGCTACCTTTTCTCTATCCATGCAATGCAGTGGGATGAAGGGCATTCTCTCCAGTTACCACATTCTCATTCCCATGGAGGACCAACGATAGTGCTTCACAAGTAATTTTATCCAGCAGCCAGAGAGATGGCAAAAGAATAATTTGCTCTCCGTGCTTATTCTTGGCAGATATAAGCAGCGTTACCAGGCCACAGGAGGAAATGGGGGGCAAGGGTTACGCTGGCAGGTGTCTCTGCCCCTTGCTGGAGTAGCAAAACTGAAGCAAGGAACCGCAGCTGCTGCCGCCTCACCTTTCTCCCTTGGCTAGAGAATGTTTGGTTTAGAAGATTGCAGGCCCTGTTCTTTCTAGCAGGATGCCCAGGTGGTGAGGGAAAGGAAGCACCTGTTCCTGGCATGCCTGGCTACTTCTGGGGGGTGGGTGTCTGACTGCAAGGGATAGCTTTCCATTTCTATGATTCATTGCTGCCCCAACAAAATGAGGTGAAAAAAAAATCAGGTCAGGTGAACCACTCCCTGCTGCCATCCTCTGCCCACCCATGAAGCAGCTCTACCATTTCTCAGCCGGTAGGCAGCAGGCTGGGGGTCTTGTGTGGCCCATTGCAGCCCAGACGCATCTAGCAGGTATACATCTGCCTGTTCTAGTGGCTGGCGCTGCAGCCTGTCACAGATGGGAGGACCAAACTTTCCGAGGCTGCCCCTCTGGAGGGTCCAAGGGGCTCTTTTGAGCCCTGCTGTTGGTTGTCAATCACAAATGCGGCTCCGGTCCTTCGATCTAGAGTATATAGCCGGGCTGCTGTCGCCGCCGCTCAGAAGGAATCCGGTTTCATCGAGCTTCGCATTCCCTCAAACCAACCCTTGGAATGGATAAAACAGGTCGGCCGATGGAAGGATCCCCTACAAAGGATCGCGCCATTTCAGATCACGGGAGGCGGAAAAGACGTCGGGTCGTTTGTCTTGGGTTTTTAGACACCCCTGCCTCGGCGAAGCCAATACGACAGGTGAACTATTTCTTTCACTTGCTTTTCTGTTTTGTTTTTAATAATGGAAAAGAAATACCGTTTGGGGCGGAGAAAAGGTTTCAGAACCGCTTCCCCCTTCGAATCCGAAGTGGTACGGTCCGAAGTCAAGGGTCCTGCTGCGTTATTCTGCCACCAGCGCGCGCCCCTGGCCCGACGCTTCCTTATCGATTCTCGCTGTGTCGCCTCGCTATTTATGGCAAAGCGTGGAGGCGAGGGGACGCTGCTGAAATAAAACTCCAAGGAACCCCGTCCCTTCTCCCCTCCCCACGCTCCGCACGCTTGCTTGCTTGCTTGTTTTCCCTCGGGTGGATTCTCGTGCCGACATTGCAAATGAATGACACCCCACCACCGGTCCCGCCGCCGCCCTAGCCCGTTCGCTCCTCCCTCGCGCTCCTCAGTCGCCAAGCGCCCCCATCCCTTTCGCTAGCAACCCCCCGCGTGGAGTTGGATGAGGCTTCTCGAAGAGGAGGGGGCTACCGCGCCGGAGTGACTGATTGGAGGAGCGGTCCGAATGGGGAGTGGGAGGGGGGGGGATGGCCGGAGCTGAGCCCAGAGCGCCTCTGCCTTGCATCAGCCTTATCGAGTGGGAGGGCGCCGCCGCCGCCGCTTCTGGCCGCCTTCCTCGCGCTCCAGGGCGTGCGTGAGCGGGCGCGTCGTGCATAAAAGGCGCTGGGTGTTGCGAGGGCACGCGGCGGCTGGAAAGAGCGGACCTTTTCCCTCTGGCCCCCGAGAGGATCTCGGCAAGAGGCGTTTATAAACCTTCTGCAGCAGCCCGTCCAGCGCCTCTTTCATTCCCGGACCGCAGTTTGGACTGCGCGTCTTTTCTGAGTTAGGTTGGATCTAGTGGTCCCCTGCAGCCGAAGCGACCGGCATGGAGAAGCCAGCCGAGAGCCGGAATGGCTTTCTGGAGCCGACGGTGCTAACCGGCTTCGAGGCCGGAGAGGAAGGAGTGAAGCAGCCTCGGCTGAAGCTCTTCCAGCTGCGGAGCTTCGGGCGGTTCCTGAGGAAAAACTGCATCGTGATCTTGACCGTAACCGGCGTGCTGGTCGGGGTGGCCATGGGCGCCCTGATGAGGCAAATGCCGCTCACCCGGGCTCAAATCACCTACCTGGCCTTTCCGGGAGAGATGCTGCTCCGTATGCTGAAAATGATCATCCTGCCCTTGGTGATATGCAGTCTGGTCTCCGGAGCGGCCAGCCTGGACACGCGGTCCCTGGGCAAGCTGGGCGGCATCGCCGTCGCCTACTTCTTGGTTACAACCTTGATCGCCTCGGCGCTCGCCATTGCCTTGGCCTTCATCATCAAACCCGGGGTGGGCGCCGGGGAGCTCAATAGCAAAGACTTGGGCTTGGATGGCGCCATGCCCACCAATAAGGAGACGGTGGACTCTTTCCTGGACCTTGCAAGGTGAGGAATTCGGGGGGGGGGCTTCCTACCTGAGCTTCCTGGTCAAGAGGCGAACTTGGAGGAATCATGGCTGAGCCTGGGATGATTCCTGCCTTGCTCGTTAGCTCGATAGTGGGAGGCAAGGGAGGCTGGTACCCTCTTTTTTTTTTTTGGGAAATGCGACTTTCATAGTCTTAATATTGAGACTATGAGTATGTAGGACTGATGGGAGTTATGGTCCAAAACGCCTGAAGAATACTAAGATACTTGGCTTTTGAAAATTTCCAGTTATTTACTTTCTTACCTCCAGGTCTGTCTGATGCTTTTAGATCTATCTATCTATCTATCTATCTATCTATCTATCTATCTATCTATCTATCTATCTATCTATCAATCTATCTATCCATATTCCTTCCTTCCATCTATCTATCTTCCATCCTCCCTTCCTCCCTCCCCCTCTGAATTAAATGCAGGTTTTGGTTCTTCAGCGTTTACTTAACAGGTGCATTATGGTACTGTATAAAGTTTAAAGACCTGGAGACCATTTCATGAGTCATAAGCATAATTTCAGTTTACAGATTTCTACACAGGAATTGGGAGAAAAAAGAAACATAAACAGAGGCCTTTCAAAGCTAAGGGATTATATCTTAATACAATCAGTAACATTTCTATGCAAAAGTCTAACTACATGATTCATTTAGGCTTTTGTAGAATCTTTGACTGTATCTGAGAAAACTCAATCTGTTAGAAGCTGTACACAATATTAACCTTTAAATTTTTTTGGTTGAGAAAAGTCTTCAGTTTATTTCAGCAAAATTGTGCTTATGTCCTGCTGTTATATGGTCTCCGATTCAGGTTACTCATCACTCAGGGTTACTTTGCAGATGTTATGGGTTGCTTGTCTGTTGAATTACTTAGAGGATGTAGGATTGGATTGGGGAGAAGAAGCATCTAGTGGAGGATCCCTTGCTAATTTGATTTGTTAGAATATCTTATTCCCAATCAATTAACAAAAAGACTACAACCAGGACTCTACAACAGAAAGTGTAGGAGCAATGTGAGCACAGCTTACTCCTGGTACATAAAACAGCTCAGAAACTGCTGATTCAGAATATGTAGCTTTTGCATTGACGCTGGCTAAGTATACCCTGAGATTTTAATTGAAAATGATATTGAATCCTGCTTGATATTATGATGATTAGTTAAATGATGATTATTAAACATGGTATTGTTCCAGAACAAACCTTTTTTGATTTATGGCACTTGGAGAATAAAGTTGCCAACAGACAATACTTATTTGTAGATGGATGGAGAAATCTCTGAATATCAAAATAGTTATAATTAAGGTTCATTGTAGAATAAAGTTTAAAGACCAACATGGTTTTTTTTTTCAAATTTTAATTTTTTTGAAGCAAAAATATTTTTATCCCATTTATCCATTTTCTTGTCAATGTATGGATCACTATGTAAACATCAATTTTAAAAACATACAGGACCTTTAACTGAAATTTCTTGGGTATGCATATTTCTCAGTACCTTCTTTGTGGGAGAATTGCTCCGCAAAACTCAGAATAGTAAAAACTGAAAGATAACTACGGGATTTCATATTGGGAGCTGCATATATGTTTAGTAAATTCATATCAAAATGTGAACTAAATGAATTTATCTCCATCCCACTCTTTAAAACTTAGAAGAGAGATCATAGAGTAAAGGTTAAAAAGAATAGAGGAACATTTACCAATCATGATAACAACAAGCAGGATTATTATTTTTTTGCCATTTTATTTTCAACAGATGCTCAATTCCAACATGAATAAGGTTGCCCAACGTGTTGCCTGCCTGACTTTTTGTGATACAAAATTGGTGCAAGAATTGAAAGCCCCTGATAATTCAGGATGACTGGCTGAAACTGGGAACTATATCAGTAACAATTAGATAACTCCACTAACAGCTGTTCTGCTGGTCCTTCTCTCAGGACAAATCAGTCACCAAAGAAAATGCCTGATGCCTTATCTATTTACTCAGAATTTACTTTCCTTGTTTCATTAGCTGCCGCCAAAAAGGGAGGATAATTACCCACTTTCCTCACATTTCAACTTATTATATTTTCCTGTGGGAGAGAAGAAAGAGTGAGATAGGACTTATTCCCTTTGGAGACAGGCATATCATTTCCTATAGCATCAAGTTCCAACCTTCTGAGAACTGTTGTTTGTGCCAGCATTTCCTGGATATGAATTGGATCAAGGTCACAATATCACATCAAAGTTAAAAATTATATTCCAAGCACCTGTTTAAACAAAACAATGTTCACACTTGTGGAAGGTTGGTTGGTGGCATACCAGGCTTAGCGCCAGAGGCCATGTTTTCCGTACCACCAAGCCCATTGCAGAGTAGAATTCCCCTTTGGGTCCATGCTTTTTGACTTCTTGTATGATACGAACTCTGGGTGGCCTGGTGGTGAAGACACTTGCCTCTCGCTCAATAGATTGAGAGTTTAATCTTAGGAGATGTTTCTCTCCTAGGGCATGAAGAAAAAATTCCTGCTGCGAACTCCACATAGGCATCAGGAAGGGCACCTGGCCAGTAAACGCTCAGTTCCATCCAGTTCTCCCTTCTCTAACTCAAATTAAGAAACTATAGGTATAGGTAAAGATAAAGGTTCCCCTCACACATACATGCTAGTCATTGCCGACTCTAGGGGGTGGTGCTCATCTTCGTTTCAACGCCGAAGAGCAAGCGCTGTCCGAAGACGTCTCCGTGGTCATGACTCAACGCCAAAGGCGCACGGAATGCTGTTACCTTCCCACCAAAGGTGGTCCCTATTTTTTCTACTTCCATTTTTACGTGCTTTTGAAACTGCTAGGTTGGCAGAAGCTGGGGAAAGTAACGGGAGCTCACCCCATTACACAGCAGCACTAGGGATTTGAACCGCTGAGCTGCCAACCTTTCGATCGACAAGCTCAACATCCTAGCCCCTGAGCCACTGTGTCCCTTAAGAAACTATAGAGTTGTAAAAAAAAAAAAGGATAGGGGTTTTAAACACCCCCTCTCTACAATTTGTGTAGGCCAGAGAGATATTTCTTGGCAGAGATAGTTGTTAAGGTGTCTTGAAGCTAAGCTTGAATTGGATTCAGAAATCATTGTCGATAATGAAGTAACATTGAAGTTAGAACTCTTTCCTGTTCACATCCCGGCCACTGAATTTTTTACAACTTCCGTTTCAGATCACTTTTAGAGGCACCCTCAAGTAGAGCATGTAACAGTTCTTTTAAGTGCACGGAGATGAGGGAATGGAATCTCTGCCACCAGATTTTAGTTGGGGTAGAGTCAAATCCCATGGTGATACATTTAATTTAGTTTTTTTTTAACTAAATTACAGTGAGATTGGCAGCAAACTATTTAATAAATAATGTTTCAAGTTGCTATCCCCCAAAATGAGCTCTTAATTTAACCACCAATTAATTTGGTCAGAAGTAAAAAGTTCTGTGAGTATATGTGTTTCAGTATTTGAGAAAGCTTTAAAATTGTACAATTTGTATTTATTAAATTTATATAGTGCCCATCTCACTCTGCAAAGTGGCGGCTAGCCAATTAATTTGCAATTACCTTGAAAGTTTCCAATAATCAGGTCAATCAGTTGTTTTTACTTAAAACACAGCTTGCTAAATGCTATGTATACTGGCGTATTACAATAATAGAATAAAATAATACAAAGGGAGAAAAAAGATTGCATTAGAAAAAATAGCTAGGGTTATCTTAGTGCTAAAATGAACTTGTAGTATGTTAACTGTTTCACGAATAACTTTAAGAGAAATCCAATTGAGAAAAAAATTAAAGGATCAAAAATCTTTGGATTGTTTAATTGTTTCCATCCCCATAAGCCGAGTCTTTAGCAAAAAATGATCCTTGTATAAAAACTACATAAGTTTTGATAAATTCTTTTGTTAATGATACATGTGTAGGCAAATAAATATGAGACATGGGGAACTTTGCTGTTCTGATTTGAACAAGGCTGAAAGAGATTAAAGCAGACCTTGCTTGTATCTAGATCTCTGGATCTTACTGCAGAATTGTATAGAGGTCCTTTTCTTTAGTTAACCATACTTCTACTTCCAGCAAATATGGCCTTGAGGTTAATGTTACTGTACATAGTTTTATGTACAGTAAATGAAGCAAAAATATACCAAATAATAGATTTCTTAAATAAAAAGATATCAGCATGAAGATAGGACATTGCTAAAATACTTTATTACAGGTTTGCTTAGGATATTGGGGGAAATTGTAATCAAAGATGTTAAGTTTTCAAAGAATAATAGGAACGGTCTAATTTAAATACCATGGAATAAAAACGAAATCTACAAGAAAGCGTTGTCTTTTAGAAAATCTAAATTTTCTATTCATTATTAATAGAGGTAAAACGTCAGTAAAGTTCAGAATTGCTGATAAATGCAATTGTCTAGACAGTTGTGGACTTTAGCATTTCCTAATGGTTATGGGAAAGTTCATATAGCATGAATTGAGTATAGAACGGGAAATCAGACAGCTTAACTGTGCTTCAGACAATGGGTCTTCTTTTTGTTCCACCAATCTTTCTGGCTCCCTTTATCCTGAGTACAATAGACCTGAAAGCTTCTATTCCCAGCAGAATTAGCCTCTAATCTTTGATACAGACTGGACACCAGATTAGAGCTGTTTATTCTGCAGGTGCATTTTCTGTGATGTTGGGGTGCATGAGGCTGACTTGAAGTTAAAACATTAAGTCAAGATAGTGCAGGATTCAGCTTGCTCCTCGAGTGCGCTAATGGCTGTCCTTTTATCTTTTTCAGGAGAAAGTTTTCTGTATGCACCTTACTCTTATAGTAAATCAGGTTTTTAATTCAGAAATTATATTTGGAAGTTGATTGGTAACTGAACTGAGTTAAATCTCTCTGATGAGTTTTATTCTCCCTCTGTCCAGTATTTTATAGTAAGTTATATCATGGTTTTCTATGAAGTACTTCTGTAGTGTTACACTTTGCAATTATGGACATAGTCAAGGGTTATTTCCTAATCCTGCTTGACAGGACTTGAACAGATTAGCTGTTATCAAACAATACTCTCAATTTAGTTACTAAATCAACCCATTATCTAGCTTCATTGAATACACTGATTGGACAAATAATCAAACAAGCTGGATTTATATAAGGCATAAAAAAGTTAACCAAGTATAACTGTAATGTATCTTTAAATGTTTTGGCGGGAAACAAGCACGTTGCTGATTGGTTGAAGCCGCCGGCTAAACTGTATTTAAGGAGAGGTTTTTCCCCAGCCCGGTTGCTGGGTTCACCATATAGTAAAGAGCTGTTGTCACTATCCTGGTCTCCTGCCTCGTTATTGCCCGAATATAACACTGGCGACGAAGGTGGGATCTCGAGGCTAAGAGCACCAGGAGCAGGCTGAGCATGCGAAGAACCGAACCCAGCAAACTCAGGGCAGAAGCAGCGATGGCCAGCTACACTCCGCCCGCGCGTTTGACCCATCCAGGAGAAATGGGGAGCGTACATGACCCGTTTGAGAGCTTCCTCGAGGCAAGCGAACTGCAAGGAGTTCAGACAACCGCAAAGGCGTATTTCCTGAGCCACTGCGGTCCGAGGTCATCGACATCGCGGAAGCCCTGGCAGAGCCAACGCCGGTACAATCGGTATCGTGGCAAACTCTGCAAAATCTATTGAAGAACCATTTCGCCAACACCGTCCAAATATGTACGGCGTTTTGAATTTGGAGGCGCAGACAGCAAGAGGCGAATCCATCAGCGATTACATGGCGCCCTGAGGAAAGCCTCCAAGGATTGTGGGTACGAGACTTGGATGAGGAGCTGTTAGAGCAACTCATCCGTGGGGTCAGAGACATTCGTTTGCGGGCGGCTGCTATCAAAAAGCAATCTAACGCTGGCAAGCGCTCTGGGCGAAGCCAGAGCTCATGAGATGTCCACCCAAGCGGCGGAAACCCTACAAAAGCCGCTCACGCCAGCGGCGGCGAAATCAACCCGGTCCACAACGAAGAAATCCAGACCGAATCAGGCGGCGAGGATGAGGAAGGAGTTTGCCACACCGGGAGAAGGGCAAAGAAGACCGGGATGAATGCGGAAGTTGCGGAGGGCAACACCAGCGTCAACAATGCAAGTTCAAGGGCGCTACATGTCGGCGGTGCGAGAAGAAGGGCACCTGGCTCAAGTCTGTCGAGCACCCCAACCTTCCGCCGAAAATTCAAACCAACCAATCAGGCGCGGGATCGGCAAGGCGACCGTGATTGGTCAAAACAAAAGGCGCGAATTCAAATCGAGCGACCGTGATAGTAGGTCGTGCAGCAACCCGCGTAGAAGAAAATCTTCACAAAACCGAAAATCGAAGGAGTGCCGTGCCGACTAGAAGTGGACACAGGGTCAGCGATCACAATCATGTCCTGGGACACTTTTGCAGCTTTGCGAAAATCGCCAAACGCAAACTGCAAGCACAGCGGCTAAGAGTCCACGACTACCAAGGGAATCGCATCCCTGTTCGAGGGACCACCTCCGTCCGCGTCGAGTACGGACCTCACAAGAAGACCCTGCCCATCACGATAGTCGAAGGGACCCTGCCAAGTTTGTTGGGACTAGACTGGTTCCGTGCGTTGGGCATGGGAGTGACTGGCATCTACAGGAATGACTTTAACCTAAAGGACACACTCATGGGCGAATTCGAAGACGTTTTCAAGGACTGCCTGGGCAAGTACAAGGGGACCCCTATTTCTTTCAATTTAGACCCCCAGGTAGCCCCCATACGGTTAAAAGCAAGGAGGGTTCCTTTTGCCCTTAAACCCAAGATTGATAAGGAAATAGACAAGCTCATCAGTCAGGGAATACTAGTGCCAGTCGATCATGCAAAGTGGGAGACACCAATCGTCACCCCAGTAAAATCAGATGGGTCAGTTAGAATCTGCGCTGACTACAAGGCAACGTTAAACAAAGCCTTGCAAAAGCGCTTACCGGTCCCGTGGTGCAACACTTGCTGCACTCGCTGGGGCAAGGGCACGTTTTGCCAAATTAGATTTGGCCCAAGCCTATCAACAACTGCCTGTAGACGCCAACACAGCGAAGCCCAGACAATTGTGACTCACAGAGGTGCTTTCAAGTGTACCCGGTTACAGTTTGGGGTGAGTGTGGCACCTGGTCTATTTCAAAATTTAATGGGCGACTTCTGCAAGGGCTCCCGGGGTAGTCCCTATTTTGATGATGTATTGGTATCAGCCGAAAATTTAGAAGAATTGGGGGCGTTTGAGAAAAGTTTTGGGCATTTTCGGTCAGCGGTCTAAAGGTTAAAGTGAACAAATGCCAAATAGGGGTAGAATCCGTAGAGTTCTTGGGCTACAGAATAGACAAGGAGGGAATCCACCCCACTGAGAGCAAGGTCAAGGCAATAAGAAAGGCTCCAGCGCCCAAAAACAAAACAGAGCTACAGGCATTCCTGGGTCTAGTGAATTTTTACGCGGTCTTTTTGAAAAATAAGGCAACCGTTGCCGAGCCGCTACATAAGTTACTGGGAAAGAATACTGTTTGGTCTTGGGGAAAGGCGGAAGCTAGGGCTTTCGAGCAGTAAAAACCTACTCTCGGCGATAGCTTACTGATCCAGTATCATAGCACAATGCCATTGGTATTAGTTTGCGATGCTTCCCCTTACGGGTGGGTGCTGTGCTCAGCCACAGACTGCCAAACGGGACAGAAGCCCCAATAGCCTTCTACTCCAGAACGATGTCCTCGACAGAGAGGAACTACAGCCAGTTAGATAAGGAAGCCCTAGCGATAGTGTCCGGGGTAATAAAGTTTCACGAATACGTCTTTGGTAGAGACTTTGAAATTGTTACAGACCATAGACCACTGTTAGGGTTACTGGCTGGCGACCGCCCAACGCCTGTGGCACTTTCGCCCCGATTGACCCGATGGACTATCTTTTTAGCCGCCTACTCCTATAAACTGCGGCATCGGCCAGGAAAAGAGTTGGGGCATGCGGACGCATTAAGCAGATGCCCACTACCAGGGGCGATCGAGGACCCCACTCCGGGGACGCCCATACTGTTAATTGACTCTCTGGACTCTGGCCCAGTCACGTCTAAGGAGGTGGCTCGGGCGTCATACCGGGACATTATTTTGAGAACTGTACTTGGTTGGGTACAAAGAGGGTGGCCGCTGCGCGGGCGGCGTTTTAAAGAGTTTGTAAAGCGTGGGAACTTTCGGCTCAAGGGGTGCCTGCTATGGGGGATCAGTGGTGATCCCAGAGAAATTGAGGAAAAGGGTGTTGGATCTCCTCCACGAGGTCACCCAGGGATCGTGAGGATGAAGGGTCTAGCGAGAAGCTATGTGTGGTGGCCTTAATGGACTCGGAAATTGCTGAAAGGGTAGGAAATGCCAGGCCTGCCAGGAGTCAGACCGCTACCCCAACGGCCCCGGTTCGGGAATGGGAGAGACCCCAAGGGCCCTGGTCTAGAATCCACATTGATTTTGCGGCCCTTCCACGGCCAAACCTTCCTGGTAGTAGTCGATGCCTACTCCAAATGGCTGGAAATCATTCTCATGAGATCCATGACAGCCGAGGCCGTGATCTCAGTCCTCGGCACCTATTTGTAACCCATGGGTTGCCCGACACGTTAGTATCCGATAACGGCCCGCAATTCACGGCAACCCAGTTTGAGGTACTTGGCAGAAGAGGGCATCCGGCATGCCCTCTCGGCGCCTTTCCACCCTGCGACGAATGGCCTTGCAGGCGTTTCGTCCGGGCGCAAAGAGGCATTGTCAGACTCAAGCCAGGCGACTGGCAAACAAAAATCGATGTTTTCCTGGCCGTCCAACACAGAACCCCTGTGTCACAACCGGCAGAAGCCCAGCAGAATTATTAATGGGCAGCTCAGGTGCCCACTAGACCGTTTAAATCCAAACTATACACGGAGGGTTACAAGGGGACTCGAAAAACAAGAGGATGGACATAGGCGACCGGTGTGGGCACACAACTATGGTGAAGGCCCAACCTGGGTAGCAGGAAAATCCTAAACATAACAGGTCCAAAATCATACTTGGTGGAGATAAAGGCGGCCGGGTATGGAGGCGCCACATAGACCAAATAAGAAAGCATAGCGAACAATCCGAATTAGGCGAAACAGGCCCTGACTATACAATGTTTGAATCCACAGCTGACTCAAACCGGAAAATCGCAGGACTTATCTGAGTTCCAGGAGGTCCAGCGACGCCAACAGGTTCCATTAGAAAACAGCAGGGACGACTCGGCAAATAATCCAGGGCCGGATGGCCTAGAGGAGGAGCTGAGAGGAGCAAACAGCCCCTCCGCTCAACTCGACCCACTCCCAGGGAATGAATTGCGCAGGTCCGAAAGAGTCAGGAGACGCCCAGTCTATTTGCGTGATTACGTTGAAAAATAATATGTAAATATCATGTAAATATTGGTAAAGTGTTTTCTGGGAGGGAAGGAGTGTAATGTATCTTTAAATGTTTTGGCGGGAAACAAGCACGTTGCTGATTGGTTGAAGCAGCCGGCTAAACTGTATTTAAGGAGAGGTTTTTCCCCAGCCCGGTTGCTGGGTTCACCATATAGTAAAGAGCTGTTGTCACTATCCTGGTCTCCTGCCTCGTTATTGCCCGAATATAACAATAACCCTTACCAAACTTATGCAAATAGATCTTTACCTGACCGAAAGTTAAGTAAATTGTATGAACGCAGCCAGCGTATGAATCTTTTTTTGCAGTTTTGTTGCATTATTACTTTACTTATTGAAGATTTGAGAGAGTTAATTTGGTGATCTTAGCAGATTTGGACATGGACAACATGAAACAAGAGAGAACTTCATGCTGTAGATTTATACAGCCTTTGATTGGAGTGTATTATAGCAACTTCTTTTTTCATCCCTAATGCACATGTGCACGTAAGGCATAGTCCTAAAAAAAAACATGCCATATACTGCAGAAATAATCCAAAAGAAACATTAATATTTCTCACAGTTAATAAAGTAATGTAATTATATAGGATCCCCAATCCACAGTGGTTTAATCACCTAATTCAAAAGCAGCTAATTACATCAACTCATTGATCTCATGTAGTTTATAATATATTTTATTAGTTTATCAAAATATAAAACATACAGAGAATTTTTAAATAGTAATAGAAAACTTCTTACATGGGGGGGGGGGAAGAAAAAAGAGAAAATAGTGTAGAGAAAAGGGGGGGGAAGGCACTAACTTCCAACTCTCTTTAGCACAGTAGAATATAACCACATTACCTGAACTTTTTACTGTTATAAAATATGTACTAGCCATTTCCATAACAACAAACCTAATCTAATTAGCAAAAACAAAACCATTGAACCCAAGTTCAGCAAAGGTTTTTCTTCAGAATCAAATAGTTTGCCTTCCGCACTGCTATATAAAACAGTAATGAAATTCCTACAGCTAGTCAAATATGCCGTTTTAGGGATGGTTCAGTTGAATTCCTTCTCCTTGCGCTGTTATATTGCTAATTTTTCAAAGATATCCAAAGAAGGCTTATTTTCCCTTTGTTGTCAGAGGCTCCAGACTGGTCTAAGAAATTTTATGTTATGTTAATTTAGAGAAACCTTTTTATGCATAATGCAACAAAGTTCTGGGTAGCAGTTTTGAATGTGTAGGGACAACTGATTTCTGTTCTATATGAAAAATGTTTATCTATGCCATTAATCTTCAATTTTGTATGAATAAATAAATTCCTTATCTGTATTTTAGATTATTATAGACCTTGTATCTTATTTTTATATTGTTAATTTGCTATCTGACTAGTAATTTGACTAATTTTGAAATTAAGATTGTTTTGCATTCTCTGATTTACTCTTTTTCCCCCCGCCATTCCTGCCCATGGACTGCACTTTCTGCAGTTTAGTATATTTTGTAGGAAGTGTCACGTGACCTCTGAAGAAAACAGTGATTAATAACATTGTTAATTATTTGTAAGTTCTTTGAAATGTGCTGTTGAGGCAAGTATGTTTATTAAGGCCTAAAAAATGCTGATGCAGTAAAGTACTCTGCCTTTTTAATGATGCACTAATGCTAAATCCTAAAACAGACATTTATTTTATACCAATGTACAAACAATTAAGTTTATAAACTATTATCAACTCCTAGTTTTTGTTTTTGTCTTTTTCAGAAATTTGTTTCCATCAAATCTCATTGCTGCAGCCTTTCGATCGGTAATTATCCTGTGTATCTATTTAAAAATCTGTTCAGGACTCTTGAGTTTTCAGTCAAAAAGAGTTTGATTTTCTATAATGTGATCCTTTGCCGGATATAGGTAGTACGAAAATGTATTTTACAAGAGTCAATCTACACAGAATTAAAGGAGTATCTAATACTCCAATATTAGCAGTTTGGATAATTAGGAAGTTCAAAATACTGAACAAGGGTAATGGAAGAGTTTGCAATATGGTGCTTGAATCCTTGATAAGAAGCTTTTGATTGTGCAATAATCTGGCCTTATGACCTTTACATGGTGCCTTTCTTATATATAAAAATTAGTTCCCCATTTTTCGGGGGACTTAACTTTTTAACCATATGAACAAAATATTCAACCTATGTATCAAAATATTTCTATACAAAAATAAAGCAATTTCTAATGTCTTTCAAAGACTTAACTGTGCATTCTCTATAAAGCTGGGAGGCAATAAAGCATAGATGATGTTTGCCGAAATAAGAATCTTTAATCTGGAATTGTAAAATATAAACAAGCTCTGAGTGATGGATCTTTTGCTGCCAGTTCACATCCTTTTTATTGTTCAATTTAAATTCCATGGTATTTTTGAAACAGAATCTTAATAAATAGATATTAATCCCACTAATAAAAGTGCCATCTATTTACCCTGTTCCTCTGCTGCTTAACATTGAGTTTCTTTTTCTCCCTTTGTAAATTGTTCACATTTCATTGTGTCATGCAGGTGGTGGTGGTCCCAAATGGGCAGGAGTTCTTAGGCACCCACTTCTCTGACCAGAAAGATTTCTGGGTCATAGTCTCACAAGCTAAATATTAGCCTTTTGCTTTATAAATTTTGCTGAAATTTATTTTAGAAAATAAAATTTAATCCTATAATGAACTACAGTCCTTTGTAAAAAATATTAAGTTGAAATCTAACAGGCCTATACTATCTTCACTGGCAGCTGCAAATTCTGTAAGAAGTGCTACAATCTTCTTATGGAATCTCACATTTAATCTGCAGTTTAACTGGCATTTGAATCTCAGCTGATCCCATTCCATTTTTGGTAATAGGATGTGTTCTATGATTAGCTATATGAGTGGCAATCCAAAATGCCAAGAAGTGTTTTAAAAATGAAATCCGATACACATTGTGGAGGAACTTTTCCTAGTGTTGCTTCATTTGGATGCAGTATTCCTTTATTGCCTGTTCTTTTATTCCTATCTTAACGCGTTGATGTAAAGAGACAGTTCCCGATGACTGAATGCTTTTATTCCTGTGTCCTACCAAAACGCTTCAGATATGTAGGAAGCCTTTAACAGTTCATAGGCACAAGTTTTTCATGCATAAGCAACATAGTTGTATGTTCAAAAAAAAATTATGACCAAATTTTATCAATGATGTAGTCCTCAAAGTTTCACATTAAAAAAATATATCCAGAAATAGATTTTACAAGTCATGTTGTTTTAATTTATATATTTGTTTAAAAGTGTGCCACAAATATTAACAAAATCAATGTTTTCCATTTACAGTATGCTACTGATTATAAAGCCATAGTTAGAAATGCAACCATTGGCAATGTTACCATTGAAAAGGTAAGTACTGATTTTGTTAAAGTTATGTTGTCACTCGGTATATATGCTTTTGAGTTAATTCTTAGTATCATCACAAAGGATTTATTGCCTTTATTAATTTATTTTTTTGTTCAGAATTAAATCCCATTCCTTTCAATGATTATGCCCAGGTTTGTACCTCAGAGAATTTTGAAAAGAATCCCTGGAAAAAAATAAGCACAGAAGAAAACTGCCTGGCAATAGGAATGGGTAACAAATGACCCTCCAAATATTAGTGTACTTTACGTCCTATCAGCACTGGCTAATAAAGCCAGTGGTGAGAGTTTATGGGAGTTGTAGTCCCACACTGGGAAGGCAGCACTTTGCCAACCACATACTAGACTTTAACTTGTAAAAGAATTACTTATTCTCAAGTATAGCAAGAGCAGCTTTCTAGTGATATGTATGTAATCGAAACATTATTTTTCATCAACAGTACATTGTTGATTATAAAGAAATAATAAATGCTTCCTTTGGGAATGCCACCATTGAAAAGGTAAGGAAACTATTATTTTATGAAATATTTTTGTTTGTACATAAATGTTTGTTTTAGGATTAGACTTTTGTTCCATCTTCTAACTATGCATAAAGCAAAAGTAGCTACATTGACCCAGAGGGAA
The DNA here is from genome assembly GCF_028640845.1 of Ahaetulla prasina. Lineage (NCBI taxonomy): Eukaryota > Metazoa > Chordata > Lepidosauria > Squamata > Colubridae > Ahaetulla > Ahaetulla prasina. The sequence goes on along the minus strand of NC_080539.1, from coordinate 176,601,660 downwards.
AACCAAAAACCACAACAGAAGCAGTATTTTTATAGTATCACTTTAGAGTTATGCAATTCACATTATTTTAGTTCCTTTATAGAATATTAAGTAACAAACCAGACAGAGACTAAAAAAAAGTAGGAAAAAATTAACAAGGTACCTCTGAATTGTGCACTGAGATCATTCATGCACACTTGAGTCCTTGGATGCTTCCTTGTTCATTATATTACTATTATAAAGGAAAGAAAAGTGAGACTACTATGCATGGTGGCTTCACTCAAATTAGAGTTTGGCAAAATGAGCCCTCTGCTGGTAAAATCATACAAATCTTCAGAGGATTGTAGTTGCACAAAATCTCAACATGTCTCTGTTGTCTCCATTGACAGGAGGCTTCCTTATCAAGGCATTTGCCCTTACCTGAGACTGAAAACCCACAGGGGAAAAAAAAAACCTTACCAGCCTAGAACATCAAGTTCTTCTTACTGGCCAAATAATTGTGGTCCCTCTCCACTTGTGTTGCTCTAGGAAACGAGTTGTAACGGAGGGAAAACATTATGGAAACAAAGCAGTCCAGATCAATGAATGTTTGGGCCAGAATCAGATAGGTTTGGAGGCAGAAAAGGTCTCTTTTTCTCTCAAGAATCCCTCATTAACTTACTATTGTCAGCTGCCTGTTGCTTTTCTTGAGAGAGGCAGTATGAAGTGGTCCTCCTGCCAGTTCCATCAGTGTGCATTTTCTTAATGGGGAAATTATGCAGAAGGCTGAGCAATTCCAGCAGACAAAAGCTATCCTATGCTTTCCAAGCTCATGGAAACTTTGAAAGGGTCATGTCATTTCATGCATAGTCTGTACTTTCCCCAGATTTTGAAGTATGCAACAGTTGAGGCAGGAAGCAACAACTTCTTGTTTCATCCTTCACAGAGCACCAGGAACCACTTGTGGAGAGTTCAGGCTTTCTCACTCATCCATTCCCCCAATATACGATCCATGAGGACATCTGTGAAATTAAATCTACCTCCAGGTCACAATCTGGTTACCTATGCTTTGTAGCTCTTAACTTGAACAGCATGGTTCCCGCTTATTCACATTATTTTGTCAAATCATGACTCCAAGAACCCCCACCAACAGCTCTTCTTACAAAATCTTGGAGTTAATAACTATGGAACTGTAAGGGGATATATTAACTAGGCCCCCAACCTATAGGACTACTATGGAACAATTGTTCTCTTTTTATTTTCTCTCATAAGAGTGCCTTGTAGCCTTTGGATGTTTAACAATGTGGAATTATCTCATTTTTGGCATCTAGCATAGCACTGCTATATGAAATTATTTGCGTAGCTCAGAAACGTAGCATGATATTGCTAGGCTGACCTTGAATCCTGGGTTGCTGTTGCCTGCTTGAGAACAGTTTTTCTCTCTAGTATATACTAATGTTTGCTTTGTAAAATCATTTCATTTGAAGTTGTGGACACTCTTTCTGAACAATGTCACTTTCAGTGATATTGAAGTCAGAAGTGGGGGATTAGTTCTAGTCTTCCCCACCTACTGAGTGGCATAATTGTCCTCTTGTTTCATCATTGAAGAAGAAGTAACAGAATCCTTCCCGTTTCTACTTGGGGAATCTCTATTTTTGCAGATTCTTGTTGTTAGTAATGTTAGGAACTAGATATTTTTATATCTTTGTTAGAAATATTAGCTTATATTTGTGTAACACCATAGTTTATGTTTATTTTACTAACATGGAGAGAAAATCCCTGGTTCTTTCCAGTACCGCACTTTCTTTAGAGAAGTCTAAGTAGTCCTACAATCATAACAGGAACTAATGCCCACTAACTCTGAACTAACTTCAGGACTTATAGGATCCCTTGACTTATCTATCAAGGGCCCATTCTTCTTAATAAACTATACAGGATAGCCTTAGAGATTATTCTAGATAAGAGGAGGATATGACCCAATGCTGACTTTCTGACTTTGTAGAGACTCTTCCTCTAAATTACTGAAGATTGTAGTGTTGTCAACCATTTTCTGCAAGATGGGAGAGATGACTCATTCCCTCAAGTCAGAGGTCTTCAAACTTGGCAGCTTTAAGACTTGTGGACTTCGACTCCCAGAATTCTCCAGCCAGCATAGCTGTGCTAGCTGGAGAATTATGCGAGTCGAAGTCCACAAGTCTTAAAGCTGCCAGGTTTGAAGACCTCTGCCTCAAGTCCTTGGAGATGAGAAGCTTTTAATTGAAGAGCTTTACTCCTTTTCATATCAGTCATTACTAAAGACAGCCAGCCACAGCGAAGAGTAAATATTTGCATTCAAAGTTAGAAACAGGTTCCAGAGTGCTGCTAGTCCAAAAAACAATTCCTAAATTTTTCTGGGTTATGGGAGAAACGATCAGAAGGAATACCATTTTGCATGGACAAAAGAATTGAAAACATCTCTGTTCTCTGCATGATTTAGAGAATCTGAGGAGTGGAGCGGAGGTCGTGCTTGCAGGTGTCCCAAAGTAAATTTTCCTCATATTTTATTATAATGTCAAAATGTTTGGATTAAAGCTCTTCAATTAAAGCTGTATCTTCTTCACATGTTTATTATTCTAAAGGCCTTTGAACTATCAACATCATTTGTTAATTATAGCTGAAAGATATTAAGCTATATTTCTCAATTAAGTTCATAGGTCTGAATAGGATCTCAATAGGAAGAATACTATATCATGGTTGAGCAATACTAGAATCAGCTTGAAAGAATTGAAATCTCTCCTGACAATCACATGCATTTGATTTGTCTTATAGCACACAGACAATAGTCACTTCTGGTACAGACATTGGAAGAGAAGCTCAAATATATATTTCATTCAGTGATATGACAATAACATAAATGTGTATAGAGTAATTCTTTGCCTTAGCTACTTGCTTTTTTCTCTTTTTTAAAATAGTCTTTTGGATATCTATTCAATGCTATACCTTTAATTTCCATTAACAAATTAATCAAACTATATATTTTATTCTTACAGTTCATTATCTCTTTTGCCTTGGTAGACAATATAAATTTGGAGAGGAATGGGGAATAAAAATAGTTCTCCCTACCACTCCGAAACTGTCCCATCACTCTGCTAAACAAATAATTCCCTCAACACTGTCAAACTATTCACTAAGTCTGCATTACTATTACTATTAATCTTCTCATCATTCCCATCACCCATCTCCTCCCACTTATGACTGCATGACTGTAACCTTGTTGCTTGTATCCTTACGATTTATATTGATTGTTTCCTAGTATGATTTGATTGCTTATTTGTACCCTATGACTATCATTAAGTGTTGTACCTTATGATTCTTGATGAATGTATCTTGTCTTTTTATGTACACTGAGAGCATATGCACCAAAGACAAATTCCTTGTGTGTCCAATCACACTTGGCCAATAAAGAATTATTCTATTCTATTCTATTCTATTCTATTCTATTCTATTCTATTCTATTCTATTCTATTCTGAAAACTGTATGAATTTTATATGCCTAGATTCTATTTAGCCATGATCTTGAATGTATGAAAGAGGGGTGTGTGTGTCAGTTCCCTTAGTTCAAATTCCCCAAGCCTATCCTCAGTCAGCAAATACATGTGATGCTTTTCTCCTGCCCATAAAATTATGTGGAAATAATTATTTGCCTTTGTAGTCTGCACAAAGTATTTGAAGATAACTAGATGGTATCAAGGGCCGCTTTGAATAAACAAGTAGTTTAGGTAAATGATATTTCCTCCTTCCAAACCAAATTGAAATGCTCATGTTGTAAAAATCTTACCTTATAAGTACAAATAATGTACTAATCTTAAATACACAATGCTTTTAGCTCTATGTTAACATGGTAAATAATGAGGATCTAACATCTTCATTCTGAAGACTCTTATGAAAATTATCTCTTCTGTTGAAAGATTACATCTGCATTCAGAGATTATTTCTAGTGGGTTTCTCTTTTGTCATAGAATGCTGCTTCCGTTCATTTGTTAACTGCAATTAATATCAAAAGGGAGATCTAGCTTCATATAATTGGCACACCACATTAAAACACTTAACAGTATGGCTATATGTATCTCATTCACAGTTCCCTGTTGGCACTGAAATTGAAGGAATGAATATTCTGGGGCTTGTGCTTTTTGCTCTGGTTTTGGGAGTAGCTTTGAAAAAACTTGGACCCGAAGGAGAAGAACTCATTCGTTTCTTTAATTCTTTCAACGAGGCAACCATGGTCTTAGTATCTTGGATTATGTGGTGAGTATTCATAATAATATTGCAATCTGAAAAACTTCCCAGTGCTGGGACAGTTTAAAATACAATTTACTACACACACTATCTTCTCTTCAACTCTAAGGTCTATAGTAAAGGGTCTTCCTAGTCTGTAGCATCTAATTTGAGAGGGACAATTACCAGCTGATTGACTGTCTAGCAGAATCTAAGATAGAACAGAAGATGGTATATGCAATAAGTTAAGGAGAATATTCACCATGTTTATTATGTACCTCCCTTTATCAGGCATGGAGTATGAATTATTCAGTTTGGTAATATGGTACTTGAGAGTAGTAGTGTAGTAAAAACTACCGTATGTAATCAAATATCAGGTAGTGGGGGAAGTCTATAGTTCAGATATACTTCTCTAGCTCATCTGGAAATTAAATTCGTTGAAAAAAATGCTCAGAAATGCAGTAGAGATCCCTGCTGATTGCGTCATACGGGGCATAAATATTCAGTTATTAAAATCTCGGTTGGTATATTAAACAGTTGGATTTCATTTGCATCCCCATTGGTTGTGTGGCTATATTAATAACCTGTTTCCATATCTATTGGGTTTTAATTGTGCAAGTCTAAACATACTTATTCAACACTCTTACTGTATTCAGTAGCATTAATAACAAAGGCATTTAGAATTACCCATTTATTGCTTATGTAATATGTACAACAGTATTGTCATGGAATTTTACAGAATTACCAGTTGGGCATCAAAACTGTTGTTTCTAGGAAGGACATAGACCCTGTTCTGCTGAATTAGCTAATTCTAACTTCCTTCTGCCAGTGTGAGATGGAAAGTTGATATAGAAAAATGAGCAGCTAAAATCGATCATCTGCCCCCCCTTCCCTTGATATATATTGACTCAAGAGGGTTGTAGATAGGCTATTGACCGGTCAAGGCCTGAATTTCTCTCATGTCCCTTGTGCAACTGACCTGAATATTTAGCACTGAATATTTTCTTTTCTGATTCAATATTGGAATTGAAAAGGCCAGCTAATAGGCAGGACTTGCAGTTTGTCCTACGAAATCTCTATAGAATGAAAGAGTCATGGAAGCTGAAATTGTTCAAGAAGGTACCCTTGGGACTCTGGCAAATTTACTCCACTTCATACCGTACCACTGCCATTTTCAGAGTGACTTTCAGGTGTGGCTTTATAAAAAGAAGTTTTCTGCTTTCCTGAGTAGGATAGGAAAGTGGTAGCCTGACTCGATGAAATATTTTAGTTGGGTCTTCTATGTCTATTACCATATGGATGCCTATTTTTTCTTTAAAATTGGTTGGGCCTTTTGGAAATTTTTAAATTAGCCACCTTTTTTAATTTTTTTATTCTAACCACATTAGATTTGTGACATTGGCTTGACATTGGGAGCATTTGCACAATTCTTGAAATTGCTGAATGCTGATTAAAAGGTCTGCTTTAGTAAAAACTTAGGAAGACTTTGGAAAACTGCAAGCAATGGCTTTCAATGCAATCAGCCATAGTATCTTACTGGCTGGCCTACAAGAATTTATTTATTAATTAAAATTTGTCAAACAAAAATGAGACAAGAATAAAAGAATAAAAATACAATGACAGGGACAATAGGCACCTTAGTGCACTTATGCACACCCCCTCTACTGACCACTTGTATGATGTAAGGTCCACAGAAGTCAATTTGTGACTGACACTGTGAAAATTTGTAGCAGAAACAACTGAATCAGTTAGAGCATTCCAGACTTTGATAACTCTATTACAGAAATCATATTTTTTACAGTCAAGTTTAGAACGATTTGAGTTTAAAGCGGTTGTTCGGACGTGTATTATTGCGATTAAAACAAAAAAAGGAATTTACAGGTAAAACATTACTACGTATAATTTTGTATGCAATACCTAGGTCTGACCATAAGCAACGCAGTTCTAAGTTATCCAAACCGAGAATTTCGAGCCTCGTAGGATAGGGAATTTAGAAGAGTGCAAGACTTTTCTCGTGAAATAGTTTTGAACCCGCTCAATTGTACTGATGTCAGATATATGGTAGGGATTCCAAACAGTTGAACAATACTCTAAGATTGGTCTAGCATAAATTTTATAAGCTCTAATTAGAAATACAATGTTTCCAGAAAAAAAACCTCTGCAAAATTAAATTTACAACTCGTAATGCTTTTTTAGCAATGCTGTTAACAGTGAACTTTGGAGCATAGATCGTCAGAGATAAATATACCTAGGTCCTTGACAAAGTGAGAGTCATCAGCTAGTTCAATGCCACCTAGCTTATTGACATTCTGATTATTATTAGAATCTGAGACTGCAGGCTCTGTTTTGCAGTGGTTCTGCTCGTTCAGTCAATTGTGGGGTGTGCCAGATTGACCCAATGGCATGTCATATGTGGAGTGCCACAAAAGTAAATTTTTTGCCATTTGGAGTATGGTATAATCAATGTATTGATAATATACCAACTTTACATTGTCACTTCTGGGGCATAGGAAGATGGTCTTGATATCCTATCTGTAAATTTGGAGGTTGTAAGAATCTGGATGAGAGAGAACAGACTAAGCTGAACTCAAATGAGTTGCTGTTTGGACATTAGGGCTATCTGTCAGTACCAGTGTTGTATCTGAATGGCCAGGTTCATTATTTGTGGGTCCTTCTACACTCATAGCCACCATGGTTAGAACTCTGCTTTTCATTGCCACCTAATTGGTTTGTCATTCAAGCCATCACTTCACTGCACAAATTTCTCAGACCAAGAACTAGAAGTTAGGCAACTGGGAAATCTCCACAATAAAGGTGTTAAATTTCCATTTCTCGCATGCTTCTGTCCTTCCATATTCAAAAGCAAACTCAGTCCACTGAACAAAATCTAGTTTTGGACCAAATTAATCTACTGTTTCTTCAACTTACATATGTTCAACCCAAAAGCTGTAAAACTGACTCTTCTGATTTGATCACTTTTTATACCATTCACTTCTCTGCTCATCCTAAAATATTACTTAAACTATTATTTATGAAAATAGCCCTCATTCACACCATTATCCTTTGAATATGAAATACGTATTGCTGTGTTCACTGGAGATTCTTTAATTCATTCAGTTTAATTGGTTCTCTCAAGGGTAGTAGCAAATGTGCAGATGAATGTCCCACAACAGAAAAAAAGATAAAAGATTCAATTTACCAAGGGAAATTTTATATAACAATCCAATGCTTATTCTTTATTGAGGCCCATAGTGTGGGTTTCAGAAATCACCAATTTTTTCATTTTCATTCTATCAAAAATTAGAATGTTATTTAGCATTCAGTGTAACACTCAGTGCTTCCTTTTCAGGTATGTACCACTTGGCATTACATTTCTAGTTGGAAGCAAGATTGTGGAAATGGATAATATTATGCTGCTGGTGACAAGCCTTGGAAAATACATCTTTGCATCAATTCTTGGCCATATTATTCATGGAGGGATTATTTTACCACTTATTTATTTTGCAGTTACACGCAAAAACCCTTTCACTTTTCTGTTAGGACTTATAACTCCTTTTACCACAGCATTTGCTACTTGTTCCAGGTTGGTAGAGTTTTGCTTCTATTTCTGAAATGAGGATGACATTGTTTGAATTTAGAGTAATATTGTAAGGCGGCTTTTCTTGTAAAGCAAGGGACTCTACATTTATTGAAATGTAAGGCAGACTTTTAGAATGGAGTGTATATAGTCTGCGTTGCTATATGATAAAATATGGCTTGATGGCAAAGGTTTTAGTGGCTATATTATTGTATCTTACAGGGTGGGGAGATAGACAATTTGAGAATATTCAGATGGTTGACTGTAAAAATGTTTCTTTAAACCAGATATAATAGAACTTGAAATGGACATAATAATAAAAATGTCTAATAAAACTCCCATTTTATTTTTTCTCATAAGATTCAGGCATTTGCTTTGGAAATGAATAAAGCAGAATCTTTTGTCCTAATTTTCAGGAACAGCACGTATCTGGAATGTTACATTATCTATTTAGGCTGACAGACAAATGCTTATATTTTGGGCTGCAAGAACATTGCTGGACTTGACGTTCTTGTGCTTCTTCCTTGATCACATCTAGCTCTGCAACTCTTCCATCAATGATCAAGTGCATTGAAGATAACAACAAAGTAGACAAAAGGATTAGTAGATTTATTCTGCCTATTGGGGCTACTGTGAATATGGATGGAGCTGCTATCTTCCAGTGTATAGCTGCTGTCTTTATTGCTCAACTGAACAACGTCGACCTCAATATTGGACAGATCTTTACCATTCTGTAAGTGATAATGTCAGCTGCTCAGGTGCATCAGAAAAATCAGAGAAACAATTTGATTTTTTCTAGCCTGCCACATTGTACTTTGGTTGAAGCATCATTTACAAATTATGTCCTTCTGCTGAAAGAAGTCGCCCTTTTCTCCTTCTAAGAAGATTATAGTTTATTGTGATGTAGAGAATAAGAGCCTAAAGGGATACTTGGCTTGACAGTGCTGTGGGTGGCAATGCAAAAGGAAGCAGCAAGTAGATATGTCATTAAGTCACTTCTGAATCATTTTAGTAATTTCGATTAGTTGTACGCCCAAACTTAGTGCAACTACAATTAAGCTGATTTGCAGGATGTACAATGGCAAGTTGTACAGTCTATCACCAATGCGTGGCATCAGTGTATACCATGTTTTTCCGAAAATAAGACCCTGTCTTATATTTTTTGAACCCCGAAATAAGCATTTGGCCTTATTTTTGGGGGGATCTTATTGTTTTAGGGTGCGTGGAGCAAGATGGGGCTCCTCTTGCTGTCTTACCTGATTTCCAGCTCTGTCTCCCTAACCCTAACCAGAGGAAATGGTGGGGACTGGCTGCACATGCATTTAAATATTTTGGGGGACGGCTTATTTATTTTTATTTTTTTTGGGGTGGTGGTGGTTATTTTAGTGCTTGCGCTCAAAAGCCCAATTGGGATTATTATCAGGGGATGTTTTTTTGGGGGGGAAACACGGTAGAATGAAAGAAAGATTCCCGAGTACAGAAAATAAACTTTGCATATGATTCTGTGTTATTTTAATATGTAAATAAAATTTCAGCATAGCCAAAAATAATTTTATTGACAGGGTTACTGCCACTGCTTCCAGTGTGGGAGCTGCTGGAATTCCAGCTGGAGGAGTTCTAACCATAGCTATTATCTTGGAGGCTATTGGACTTCCCACAAATGACATCTCTCTTATATTGGCTGTGGACTGGATTGTGTAAGTATGTAAATGTGTACATGTTGGCTCTTCGGATATGATGGTTGTCAAAATATCAAGGATCTTAATAACCCCTCGTAGGGGCAACCTTTAAAAAGTACTTTCATCAAGAAGAAAGCAGTTACAAACCACACAGCAGAATTTGTTGATTGCTGCTGAAGGGAGTGAGAAACTCATTGCTCTAAATTTTATATTTGCATCTTTTTCCATTCCAATTATCACAAACGTTCTTCTAAGTTGAAAGGGGAATAAGCAGAGGACATTAGCTGTTAAAACCATGATCCCATGACATAAAAATTACTTCCTTCTTCTTGGGGGGAAAATATTTTGCAGTGGGGTTTTTGTTTTGTAGCATGAGGTGAAGGAGAGGCTGCATTTTGAGGCACAAGTATTTATATTTGGGCTCAGCCATAACTGCTGTAAAAGCTACATTCCAATTTAATGTAAGGAATGTTAATGTTCCTCATATGTAGGAAAAGGATGGACAGAATTATGGTAAACAAGAAACAGAGTTTTGCTCCAAGAAAACTTTTGAAATATCAAAACTTTCCAAGGAGGATGTAGTATTGTTTAGCTTTTTATTCCTCAGAAAGATGGTAAAAAAACCTCGGTGGGGTATGTTTAAAATTGGAGGTAGGGGCAAAAAAGGGTTGCCTTGGGTTCAGTCCCCAATTTTACAATCATGTACTCCAGCAAAAAAGGAAACACCCAACTGGCGGGGCAGGAAAAATGACTGACTGATGGATACAGGATGGTATTACAGTCTCCTTCAGCAAACTGTTCAGATTGAGCTTCTGATCTTAATTTTGCTTACAGAGAATAGGGCAGAGCTGTCTGCTTTTTAAAAAGCATCTTTGCTTGCTGTGCTTTTTGATGTCTTTAGTCTTGAACACAGATCCCTGTTCATATAGGGAATGATAAATGACACTTTTAAAGGTAGGCTGAGCCTCTGCAAATGATTACAGATGCGTTTCATTAACACCAGTGAAAACATTTCCATGTTTTCCCTATTGATCAGGGACCGGACCACAACAGTTGTCAACGTCGAAGGTGATGCCTTTGGAGCAGGTATTCTTGATTATCTGAATCCAAAAGAAACTAAGGAGAAAGACACAGAACTTAGTGATGTCCATGTGGAAGCCATTCCAAACATCAAGGCTGATGAGGAAACATCACCTCTGGTAACACACAAGGTTCAAGCCGTCACCCCTCCACCATCTAGCTCTCAAGATCCAACATCTAATGAATCAGTCCTATGAATATAAAAGAGTGGAGGGCACTTTGTGGGCACTGTAATTTAGAAAGTACTTGTTGAATAGAGTCTGTATGGCCCCTGAGTTTAAGCAGGTATGTCCTCTTCCAGTCTGATGGCACAGAACACAGTGGTAACAGCCACAGACTACAAAATATGTGCAAGCTTCTGTATGTGTGTTTGTGTGTGAGAGAAACAAGAATGAAAACTTTAGTTGGTACAAAAAATGCTGCTGCATACTTATGTGTATATGAGAAACATATGCAAGACAAATGTAGTGAGTGAATGATAGCCATCCTAGAAAATTTCTTTTTGCTATGAAATAAAATTTAAAGGCCACTTTATAAGATAGACTAAGAAATTTCAGAGATTTTGGGAATGTCTTGATAACTGAAGTTATACAGGAATGAAATGGAGTTTCTTGTAATTTTACTGCATCGAGCCTGCATGACTTTATTTGAAAGGTATTCTTAAGGGATCAGTTTATTTTGATTGATAGCCATAGTTTGTGGGACCTAACTGAACTATTGCTCTTTGTTCTAGTTCGATAAATCAGAGAAGTAGGAGAATAGAATTGAACTAATACGTTATCAGATATATACAGCTAATGGCCACCAGTCCAGATTAGCCTAAAAAGGACCATTGTAATTCATTGCTCTCTTCCTGAACCAAGCTAAGCACCTGGAGGTCAAACCTTACTGGACCAAAAAAGAAAGCAAGAAGTTGAACCATTGCCTTTCTGTTCAAAAGTTGGGTTGCAGTCTTCATAATTGTTTCTTACACAGGAAGCTGAAATTGCTTTCGAGACACTCTCAGCAATGTTTGATGTCAATGTTCAAATTAATGTTTGATTGTTGTACCTGAAAAGAAATACTAATGAGTGGCCAGGATGAATATGTACTAGCAGAAATTGATTTAGGTTTCTTAGTTTGATGTCATGTCTGCAGGTGGTGCTGCGAGAAATTATCTTTGTTCTGGATCAGCATATTGTATTGCTTTTAATGTTTTCTGCTTAGAACTGTCCCAAATTGGGACTCTCCATTAGCAATGGAAAGCTGGCTAGAATTTTCAGATTTATAGGCCCAATACACCTAGTGGACATTGTATCTATAATGATGCTTCTGAGCATCCATAACTGGAGCTAAAAACAAATTGTTTATCAAAAGAACAGGCTACATTTGATACAGTAGTATCCTGCTTATTTCCCCAAGACCAATAAGTATATGAAGTGTGTTTCTATCAATTCCTGAACAGATTAACTCCATGCTTATTTAGTGCCTGGTGTCATAATGACCAATAATTCTTTTCTTTATGCATAACAAATAAAATCATATTGCAAATATGGGTTGAAAACATATATGGAACATCCAGTTTTAAGCTTCAAAAAGTTTACATAAAAGTACATTTAACTGGGTGCTTAAATGTGACCTGGTAATAATCATGAAGCTTCATTTGTCACTTTTTCCCTCACTCCACCATTGTTTTCAAGAGGATATGTGTTGAAAAGTAATCACACAATTCTGGCCTTTAACTCTCCTTGCGTAAGAGATACTATTCAGACATTTTTCTGGCTGTCAGAAATTCAGTTCCATTATTTAAAATTGTTTGGAATATTACCTGTTGTCCAAGTATGAAACACTTTTTCAAAAGAATATAATATGTTATAATTTCCCCCCCTGCAAAATTAATCTTAAAGCCCTTGAGCAGGAAAAGACAACTCGCCTGGTGCCTCCCAGATGGGCCACAACTCCAGTTCCCAGAATTCTTAGCATGTTATGCCATTTGTCCTAATTTGCCATTTTCAATCTGGTGAACTCCAAATTCAGAATATACAGTAAAGTAAATGGAATTAATCCGAATCTAAAAAAAGAGGAGTCAGATTTTAATCACAAACACCCTTGGTTGAAAGGCAAGGTATTGTTTTGATAAATATTTACCTTTCCAGAAACAACTTTTGTCTTTATAAATTATAAAGCAACTTTATGTAACTATAAAGGAAGCCTTTAGAATGGGTTATATGTTTATCCCACTCTACCTATTCTTCTTTCAGTGTGGGCACCTAATAAATATGGTAGTATGTTTTCTCTTCCTGTATTAACCAAACACATTATGAAGTATTCTTACTAATTGATGTAGCAAATGCTGACACAGGAATCTCTATCCTTCAGGCAGGCCAGTCAGTTAAACCTGACCTGTTTGTATTGCTGCCAGTCAGAGTGCCAGGTCGTCTTGCAACAGTCATAATCTAGATAATCCTATTACTTTTCAGTTAGATAATCATTAAGTCATAAGATTGCATCAATCCTTTCTTTCAGTTGCTGAGCGTACATTTTCAGGAAAGAGGCATTCTTACAAAAGAGAAGCTTTGAGCCGGCTGACTAGATTGACTTTTAGTGGTAGAAAAGCACTTAGGTTCCTTTACAGCAGTGTTTTTCACATTTGGGAATGTTAAGATGTATGGACTCCAACTCCTAGAATTCCCCAGCCAGCTAGCTAGGGAATTCTGGGAATTGAAGTCCACACACCTTAACGTTCCCAAATGTGAAAAACACTGTTTTAGAGGATTTGCTCATAGAAAAAGAAAATATTTCTCTTTATTCTGGCTTCATTTTGCATCTTGCTTTGGAATTTGTGAATTATATTCTATCTTGCCCACTTGCATATGTGTGCAGGAAATAATTAATCAGCACATAGAATACCGATTTGCTTCCTGCAACTGATTTAGCACACTTTGAGCAGTAGTAACAATGTTTGCGCAGGATTTCAAAATCAGTAAAGTCAGCGGTGGATCTTGAACCTCCCAACTTTTACTTTCGCTGGATGAAAGTAAGTGAAATTTCTCCCTGTTCACTTATTCCACCGTGGAATAGCTTTGCAATGTTTTCATGCCTTTCCCCCTTAATCATTTTTTCCTAAGCTGTAAAACTTCAGACATAGTGATTTTCTTTCTGTATAGAGAAAGCAATTCTTGCTCAGCTTTTTCAGAGGCATGGCTATAAACTGAACATAATATTTTAGGTTTAGGCACTGGAAAGCAGAAATTGAGTAGGAAGTGCAAAAAGGAGTTGCAAGTGCAGATATGTAATTTGTCGTTCTCACTAAACATACCCAAAGAATGCCTCTTAAGATTCCAGTTGAGCACTTCTTTTTCTTTAAAAAAAAATCTACTATGTAAAAAATATGCCTTGGAGAGGACTAATCATATCTTCTCTAGCAGATTAGTAGTATTTTATTTAAGGGGTTTTTAATAATGTAATCCCAGTGGTTATTGAGTCAACCAGACCATTGTTCCAGCAAGAGTAGGGATATTGGAAAGAAAAATATCCATGAGCCTTGATTGATAGTACAACCTGCCTGCCTCTCAAAATACAACTTGCCATTAATGACCACAAAGATTAGGAAGCTCTAATCAAAGGTGCTCTTGGGTGCTACTACCAGAATTGTGACCTACGTAACACACATGGTATTAAGCATGAATATATTGTACACTACCAGTGTGAGGGGTTTAAGTAGCAAATTCTTCTACCAAGAATTGGTTGAGAGCTTTGATTAAAAAGCCAGATTGGTTGAGAGCTTTGATTACTGCTCATAGTATAAATGCCATTGGGGATCTCTTAGGTATAGTAAACTTATTTTTTTCATATTTTTATAGTGGCTGAACTGAAGACAGGTTTGACAGCAACTTATAGACAATAGTAGCCAGAAAAAGAAAAAAGAGAGAGAGAGAAAAAAAGAGAGAGAGAGAAAGCAAGAGTTTCTCAATAGCCTCCTCAGTTCAGATCTTGGGTCAGTACCACCACAATTAAAGAAAATGAACAAATGTTCTATACCTGCTTTGTTTTATAAAATAATATTGCCTTTTCTTTTATCAGATTCTTTACTAATGGTACAAAAAGGGTATTTTGGTTTTGGGTTTTTTTGGTCTGGAGGAAAATCAAGATGGCAAAGAGCAGGCAACTGAGTAGAACTGGTATTTTTCATTACTGATTATTTTTTCTTTAGCTTTTGGACAATCCCTGGACCAAATCCAAGGTTAGCATATCCTTCCTGTCCCTGTCCTTTTCCCATTGAGAAATATGTTCTTTTGTACTCTGCTAACGAGTAAACGTAACTGGGGTTTTTTGCATATGGATGATATGTCTATCTTCAGGTTGAAGTGTCATATTGCTTGAAACTCAGTAATACCTAAAAAATAATACCTATAAAGGAAAATAACATAGACTATGTAAGAGTCTATATTGTATAAGATACATTATTATTATTACTTTAAATTAAGAGACATCAGGAATTTACCCCTAGGACTTTGTGTGGGTAAAACATATGCTATACTATTGAGTTTTAATTCCCCCCTTATTGATTTCAGTGGCATAAAGGTTACTTCAAAGGATGCCAGCAATCTTGACTATTTATACTGTTTCTTCCTAATGTATTGTATCAGCACTTGCAGTGTACAAATTCTAGTTTTTCAGGTGTCCATTGCAGCATGTGATATTTCACATTTTTCTCATTTCAATCAGATGGGTTTAAATCACTAGAATGAAATGTTCATTAATTTATCTAGGTGGGGAATGTGGAAGGAAATCAAAATTTAAAAATAAAGCAGAGGATTGATTAAAATTTTAAAAAATCTGTTGTGCAGCATTTTAGGAACTCTGAAATTGGGCTGCTGAAAATTGTAGGAGAATCATGCTGATCATAAACAGGAATGAGAGGAAGATTGATAGGTTTATATTCTGCGTGATAACGTGTTTCAAGTTACTATGAACAGGTGGAACAAAGCTGGAAAATAATTATATATTTTTGAACTGGGTGATCAGCTTTTTTAAAAATCCTGACATTCTAGGTGCAGATACTGCACAGCAGATTTTGTTGTGGTAATGTTGAGGTCCTAATTTGAAAGTTTGCATCGTCTTCTCAAATTCCATCTTAACACTGTAATTAAAAATAGGCTATCAGCTTGTGTTTCTCCTCTTGCTATGCCATTTTTTTAGGTTGGCTAAAAAAGGATATTGCTCTAATTGGACTTTGTGTTGAATTGTGTTTATTCTCATGCAACCATTCCCAGAATTTACACTGAACCATCAGTGCTTTCCCTTGCTGATTATTGAGCATGCCCCCCCTCCAACAAAATCCGTCTAAAAAAACCCCAGCTGCTACTCCAATATCAGATTCCCACTGTCGTTTTTGCCTTTTCCTGTAGTTGCTTAAGAGCAAGGAGAGAGGAAAGCTTTGGGTGGTGGGCCTAAGCTACCTACCATCTGGGTTCCATGGTAATTAAGTTGGTGATTTGAGATTTTGGAGAGCTTAGTAAAATAACACTGGCTGAATTGTCGAAGAAAAATGTCACTGTGAAAACAAGGAGGACAGTATTGCTGTGGCAATGGTGCCAAAACTAGGTGCAGAAGTGCTCTGATTACTCGATATAATGCTAGGGGACATTACCTCACACAAGGAATCATCAAACAGGATTTTTTTTTTACAACGTTGAGAAGCTTTCTTATTTTTCTCACTGGCACAGCTGAATGTCAGCTTCTACTGAGACCTGAATAAAATTCTTATGACCGGATAGAACGGTTATCACATTAAATTGGCTAATATGCTTCTAGCTTACCTTAATATTCAACAACAGCCCTTCCCCCAATTAATGGAATCATTTAGACCAGGGGTCTCCACCCTTGGTCCCTTTAAGACTTGTGAACTTCAACTCCCAGAGTTCCTCAGCCAGCAAAGCTGGCTGAGGAACTCTGGGATTTGAAGTCCACAAGTCTTAAAGGGACCAAGGTTGGAGACCCCTGAACTAAGCTGTCTGTTAATGAGGAGAAATATGGTTCTGTATTTACACTTACAGTGAGCTCTTCTGATTAGCTTTCATTAATACGTATCTTTAAACTGTGTCTCTTACAATACTCTTCAATTCAAATACTAGCGATAGATTATATTACCCTACAGTGCCATTTGTGTCTTTCTGTACTGACGTTTCTAATCAAAGTCAAGCAGAATGTGGACGTGCTTTGCTGTAATGAAAATGAATGGCTTCATAATACAAAGGTGGAGACTGAACAATCTGGAATCTGTGTAGGATAAGGAAATCTACACTTTATGATTTTAGACATGAGCAATGATGACACCACCTGCCTTATTGTGTTGTACCTAAAGTGCTGCTTTACCTGTGTTTTATTCACAGTGCTGTTCATCTCATGTATTTCTTCTCAAGATTCTTAGTCAGATGCTTAGTTTAGCCTTGGGTCTGAATTCCTGAGAAAACACATTGTCTGTTCTATTTTACAGGAATATAAATGTTAGATATCAAATCTGAAATCAGATAAAGCATTGTAGAACAGTGCTTTATCAGGGTTGTAGAATAATGTATGTCAGCAACAGCTAACCACTCCATTTTCTAAGTATTGTTTTCTGTCTCTGTAATCTTCTCAACATGTATTTTGTTTGTGGGCATGCAGAATATTTCAAATTCAAATCATTTTGACTTTGGAGCATCCAACTTCAAATGTGAAAGATTCAAAATGTTTCAAATGCAAAATGAGATTGTTCAGTTGTTTTGGAAATATTCTATTTCCAATTTCCAAAAATTGTAAAATTTGTATTGAAAATAATAAAAACATCTCATTTCACTATTGAGACGGGAATTTTGACTGGAAGTAGTTCAGATTTGAAACATTTTGCATGCTCCTAACATTGATCATGCAGCTCTGTAACACTCTCCTCACAATCAAGGATCAAATGTGTATATGTATATAAAAAAAATGAAAATAAATGTGACTAGAGTTGATACTGTTTTTCCACTTTTGGGAATTCCCAACCGTTCCTAGCTGTTTTGGTGGAAAACAGTGCAGAGAATTACATTTAATTATTTTGTAACTCGAAATTCAATGAATCTTGTGTTAATTATTCACAGTTTTTCTGAATCTGAAATAAAAACCCTTTAGACTGAATGAACATTTGTCATTATTGGAAAAAGAACATGCATTCCATCGAATAATATTACAGGTAGTCCTTGCTTTAGGTCTGCTTTCACCACCGCACATCCACCCAGAAAGCAGACCCAAACCCACACTGATCATGAAGCACGACCAAGAACCAGAAGCCAGACCGCAGCTGCAACATTAGCCATTTCAAACCCCTCCAATCCATACATGCAGCAGACTGACACCCACTATGAAGATGTAGCACGACCACAAAGCCAAACAACAGCTATGCAGCTCACCAGCTCAAATCCCCCTGCAACACAGACTAAACTGAGCACAACCAAGCCCCACCCAAACAGGACACACCCCCATCCAATCAGAGCACAGCCAAGCTCCCACCCAATCAGTTCAAACCCCCACTAGCAGTTAAAAGGAAGAAACAGCTGCGATCACACATTGCTCCCAGAAGCACGAAGCTGAAGCCTGAAGATGACGAATGAGACTTCGTCGAAACGTTGCCAAGACATTTCCAATTTTACACGGGAGAAAACCCGAACAACCAAAGACCTACATATATATAAATGTATGTATAAAAAGTAAAAGAAAAAGTTAAGCAAATAGAAGTAGAATTTTGGAGAGACCAAGAGAAAATGTTTAAAAGGGAAGAACAGTGGAAAGGAGGAAGGGAAATAAGGTATATATTAGTAGATCTAAGGGAACTGTATTAATATTATTAATTGTGAATGTAAGAAGCGAATATAATGATGTATATTTTTTATTGTAAAACAGCAGATGAAATATGAAGTGGCAATTTGGTTCAATTATGAAAATAACTGAGATCAAGAGACAAAACTGAAATGATAAAAAGTACGATGGGGATTTTGAAAAAGCATGTTGTAAATGATGAAATAAAATAATTGATGCTATTGTAAGAAATCAGGAATTAAGGGTGGATAGTGATATTGCTTATTATATACTAAGAAGGTTAATTAAGTTAAAGGGTTTCAATGTATGAATTGAATATGATGAAGCACATTGTTTATAGACAAAAAGTGTGATGGGGATTCTGAGAAATATATTTTATAAATGGAGAAATAAGATAATTGATGTTATGCTAATAAACTAGGAACTGAAGGGCGGATGGTGATATTGTTTAAATATTAAGTATTAAGAAGAGATTAAGATAAGATAAAAAAGTAGGGAAAAAGAATATTATGGCTGAAACTGGAATATGTAAATTGTATTTGGAAAAAACAAAAAGGAAGATTGGAATAGACTATAAAAATCAATATATAACTATGTTACAAGATGTATAAGATGTGACCCGGTCAACACTCTGTTCATAAAATATGTATGTAAAAGAAAAATTTAATAAAACTTGTTTTTTTTAAAAAAAAATGTTTTGCTCCTGGGGGCGTTTTATTTGCCTTTGTTTGCATATTTTGTTTTATTTGCTTTTGTTTGCACACACTGACACCCCATTTTTCACCTCCCCCACCTCAAGCAACATTCTGCAGGCCAAAAACAGAATGTGCCCATTTTTTTGCCTCCTGGGGCGTCTCCCCCACCTCAAGCAGCATTCTGCAGGCCAAAAACAGGCAAAAACGGCCTGGGTTTTTTGGCCAAAAATGGGCCATTTTTGCCTCTTATTTTGCCTCCTGGGGCATTTGTGTACCCCATTTTTCACCTCCCCCACCTCCAGCAGCATTCTGCAGGCAAAAATTGTTGGCCTTATCTTTCAGTTCCAGCCTGCAGGGCTCGTGAAGGTAAATCCTGTGCTCGACTGAAGGGTGGGTGGGGCGATGTGGGCGGGATAGCCTCATGGTCTGTGTGAGCCGGATTAATGGCTTCAGCGGGCCGTAGTTTGAGGACCCATACTTTTAGAATCACAGTTAAACCCAAACTTTCCATTGATAGGCTCAGCAGTTATTAAGTGAGTTTTGCACCATTTTATGATCTTTTTTTTGCCACAGTTACTAAGTGAAACTAGATTCCCCATTAACTTTTCTTGTCAGAAGGTCGCAAAAGGTGATCATATGATCCCGGAGCACTGCAACCATCATAAATACATGCCAGTTTCCAAGCTCCCTAATTCCGATCACATGAGTATGGGGTTGCTGCAGTGGTCGTGTGAAAAACAGTCAGAAGTCACTTCAGTGCCGTTGTAACTTCAAACAGTCACTAAATGAATGGTTGCAAGTCAAGGATTGCCTGTATTCTTAGAACCCGATAGTATATATATTCTGACATTTTCATAATCAGAGCTATAGTAATAGATATTTATCTAGCCCTCTCTGGGTGTTGCTAAGAGCCACTGTGGGGCGCAATACAAATAACCCATCTCTTCACGGGGTATTTCAAAAGGGGCAGAGTCAGCATTATAAGGGCAAAGGTTACATTCTCTTCATGTCAAGGCTTTCATCACTATAGAACCTCAGATTTATCTTTTCTATAGAAGGTGACTTGTAAGGAATATAGCTGCCATAGTCAAGCCATCTATATGTAGGTATCGTATTTTTCGGACTATAATCTGCCTCTGCCTTCCAGCATCCATCCGGTATTCATCTGGCTAGCATCCTTGCAGCAAACAGCAAACAGCCTGGTCAGCTTCAGCATGTTATCACAGCCCCAGCACGTGGCTTATCAGGGTCTGCCCTGTTGCACTGACTACCAGTCAACTGAGCTGGGCTGCTGCCGCTGCCGAGGAACACTGGAGTTTTCGCTGCCAAGCAGCTGATTGGTGATTGGATTTGCCTCCCAGAATACCACCAATCAGCTGTTCTAGGTGGGGGGGATAACTGCCGCCTAACTTGCCACGGCCTGTTCACCGGTGCTGCCGGTTTGTCACTTGCTATGACCCGTTCACCGCCAATTGCCGGCTGATGGGTAGTGGTGGCAATTGCCGCCTAGAACAGCTGATCGGCGCCGCACTAACCCCCCTTCCCCAGCTGCAATATTCGCTCTATAGACATTTCCACCCACTTTTTTGCGGGGTGTGTGTGTGTGTCTTACACTCTGAAAAATATGATAAATAACAGAAGAGTCAGTAATCTGTCTTTGGGACTGTAAGAACAAGGAGCGTTCTTAATGATACCAAAAGTTACATTTCCTGACACTTGCAAGCCACGTGATAATCTGTTAATTGAAACTAGGAATTAAATGCAGCTAAATCTTACCCTGGAATGGTGGTCTAAATGCAGCATATGGAGGACTGGATATAATGAAATTCTTGTTCCTTCTCTGTCCACCAAACAAATTTGGCCAGCAGTGAGTTCTGTAATCACAAGAAGGTCTTTGCATGTATTCTACACTATCTCTGCAATATTCATACAACTGAATTGTGATTAATATTCATATAGCTCAGTTGTTGCAGAACCTGGCTGTGTGAATTCATCTGACATTGAGCAAAAACTTTTTGGATATGAGATTTTATCAATATTGGCAGGCACAAAAGGAACAAGAGCTGGAAATATACTTATATATTTTTCCTAGCATCATTGCAGGAAATACTGTTATATACCATAATAATGAAGACACAACCAAATATGAAGGGGAGCTTCCTTTTATTAAAAGACGGATAATGGAATCTTTCTTGCAATAGCAGATAAAAATATATTAAGTGGGTTTTTATTAGTAATTGCACACCACAATTTATTGATTGTTGTGTTAAAATGTTATTACTTATAAGAGTATCTCTGTTATTGCTATTGTAATAAACAGGAAAGAATCTTCAAAAAGCCCCTTAAGATATATAATAATATACTTTCTTCAGCTATGTTTCTTGTAAACGAGATAGAAAATAGCTTTCAGTATCAAAATGGGCAAATACTTTTGAGGAAATGGGAGTCTATGCCATGTATAAATGTCTAGCACTTTCAACACTGCATTGCTAGGCCTACTTATCTGGGAGGAAGTTCTGAAAAGCCCAGGAGAACTTAAAATTAACTAAAAATAAATAGGGTTATATATTGTGGCTATAGAAAAAAAGAGCTTGAATACAAAAAACAAAAAACAAAAGACCCCTCATATCAGCGTTACAGGCACTTGGGCTATTTAGTTGCTAGTGATTTATAACACAGTATAATCCAATCACTGCTATGCTGATGTAACAGTATGAAGCAAAGCTTTCTAGGGCCACACAATAAAAGGATGATTCTATAAACTAGGTGTGTCAAACTATTTCATTGAGGGCCACATCAGGGTTGTGTTTGACCTCGGGCCCAGGATGGCCATGGCCAGCTCAACATCACGCATGTCAGGGGTGCTCTGCCGAGAAAATGGGCTCCCAAGCTCTGTTTTCACTGCAGAGGAACTGCAGGCCAATCCTTTGCTGTTTTCAGGGTGGTCCTCTGGGCCAGATCTAAGTACCCCATGGGCCACATCTGGCCCCTGGGCCTTGAGTTTGACACCCCTGCTATAAACGATCATTCAAGGAAAGAACCAACCTAGAACTGAGGAGAAATTTCCTGATATTTACAACACTTAACCTGTAGAATGACATGACTCCAGAAGTTGTGGGTGCTCCAACAGTGGAAGTTTTAAGAAGAGATTGGACAACTATTTGTCTGAAATAGTATAGGGTTTTCTGCCTGAGTAGGGGGTTGGACTAGAAGACCTTCAAGGTCCTTTCCAACTCTGTTAAATCACTGATGAGGAAACAGCCAGTTTATTATTACTGAATAACTTGGAGTATGTGTTCCGCCTTGTGGCTGGACAGAGAAAGTACAATTCTACTACTGTCTTTCCTGAGGGCAAATACAGAATATGCAAACTGAGAGTCCATGAACACTGGCATCCATTTCCTAATCCTGCTCTATAGCAATTTTCCTCTTCCAATATTTTATTGTGGTCTAGAAACTGGATGGAGAAAAAAATGGCAGGATGGCTAGCAAAGACTGAAGCAAGATCTTGACAAATTAAATATTAAATACCCCTCTTAACATTAAACAAGAGAGACATGTTTGGGAATCCCTATCTGACAGGGTAATGTGTAGTCTTATAATTTAGAATCAAGTATTAATAGCAATAATCAGCAATCAGTGCATACTGCTGCTAATTTAACAGTTGTTTACAATCCTGGCTTAATCACCATTTTTCACTCCCCAGAATCTCTTAACCACTTCAGAATCTAAACTACTAATGCTTGACACATCAGAAAAACTGATCAGGACTCTTTCTGGCAGATCAAATGGACAGTACAACATTCAATATTAAACATCCACCTCAGTTCCTGTCCTACTTTCATCCTGCATTTTTCCATGGTGAATTTAAGAGAAACATGTTTCTGGGAAAGTGAACAGCAAAGCTACCCTCTGATTTTGGAAGGCCAGCATTAGCATAATGACTTAAAAGATACACAGAAGACAGACAAGAATTGGGTGACTAGGAGTTCCCACCAATGGGAAATAATCTGCTCTTAAGTGACAATTATTTTGCTTCAAATAGTGTTTGCAGGGATTCTTATTGTGCTGAAGGACCAGATGCTGCCACTCAGTGGCAATGGAAGCATTTAGATCATTATACAGCAAATCCACGAATTGCACAAGTGCTATGTGTGAAGGGATAATAAAATACATTTATAATGATATGAGAGAAAACTCCAGATATTTGGATTATATGGGCTGTACTTGATAAAGATATAAGTATTGGCTGCACCTAGGATGCAGAAACAGAGAAACAAACTGGTTGAGTCTTCAGTTTTAAAAATATAATATTTTAGTGCTATCTACGGTAGATCTATCTTTACCCTTAAGAGAAAAACACTGGTTCATTGGCAGGCAAAAAAAAGAAGAAGAAGAAATACAGTGAAAATAGACACTTTTTATATAAACACATCTAGATATTATGTTAAATAAGGTTTAAATTTAAAAAAATTAAAATGAACTGGTTTGGAGAGATTGTGTATTTTGTTTCACAACAGCTGACTACACTAAACATGACTAACTGTTCAGAAAAAGTGGGAATGTTTGAAAATGAATGCAGTAATGTACTTTCCCAACTATTGTGCAGAATTTCCAATTTCCTATTTCCTTCTGTAGTTTTCAGCACCTATTGAAATCTGCAGCCAAATGAGTTTCTGGGAGACTAACAAAAATCTAAAGTGCTATTTCCAGACAATTTTCAGCAATAAACAAAAAATAATACACAATAATGGTGTTCTGATATTTTACAAGTTTATTAAATATTTCCTTGATACTCTCCCGAGGACCACCAACAGAAGAATTGCACTTACTAAAACAAAACCGTACAGGAGAAAAACTCCACAAGATGAGTTAATGAGTTGAAAAGCCCTCCAAACAAAATGTGAAACATGCCAACTTGGATTTAAAAAATTATGACAAAAGGGCAGTAGAGATCTTTCCCTAGAAAGCCCATTGGAAAGATAGGGAGACTTGCGCAAAAGGCCATATTCTTTTGGTACCCACCGTTAGAGCCAAGATCGCTGGATTAAAGAATCGTGAGGGGTCTCTGGTGCTCTCAAAGAATCTCTGAAGACCACTCCCACCAACATTAGAATATAAAGCCACTAGATAAAATATAAACTGACAGCAAACCCTACTCCTTACGAGCACTGATGACTTTACCTAGTTTGGGTAATGAAACATCTGCAAGAAAACAAGCAAGCTCAAAGGCTGTGGGATTATCAGTCGTCCAGGTCATGGTTGCCTCAAAGGTGCTTTTTCAAGAGGCAACTGGACTTTCTGGTTTTTCTTTGAAGACATTTCACTTCTCATCCAAGAAGCTTCTTCAGCTCTGACTGGATGGTGGAGAATGGGAGGATTTATATTCCTTGCAGACAGCTGGTCATTTGCATCCTTTTAGAGAGTCACTGAGGTCACTTGAAGGTTTATCTGTGTTGTCAGGGTCACCTGAGTTGTGCAAATTGGTGTGGTGCCTTCTTGGAACTGTTGAAAGGACTGTGTTGTAGATTGATGATGTTGTATCCCTCTCCCTCTGTTAAGAGAGGGCTGTTCAATTTTGACATAGATGGCTTCTTTGACCCCTCTTTCAAACCAGTCCTTTCTGTCCAAAATGAAGCTTCTTGGATAAGAAGCGAAACATCTTCAAAAAAACCAGAAAGTCCAGTTGCCTCTTGAAAAAAAAGCACCTTTGGGACAAGCAAGCTCAGAGAGCAGCAAGGATCCCCTCATGTCAACCCTGAGCTACATATATTCTCTTTCATTAAAGGGTCGGTCAGGTACACCAGAGTGTGGGGGTTCCTTTATGTAACTTGGACCTCAAAGCTTTAAACTTTTGCCCCTTCTTGCTTCCTTCTCTCTTATCCTACACCTGAACAGTCCCCTACTGACCGATGGCCATCCGCCAGTTTGAGGATGCTTGGCTGTCGAGCCGGAGGGGCCGATGGATAGGGAGAGGGTGGCGTTCCCCAAGGTAGTGTTCTTGGACCAACGCTCTTCATACTATACATAAATGATCTCTGTGACCTTATCTCAAATTATTGTGTTCTCTTCGCTGACGACGTCAAACTATTCAATACCACTAACAATACTTCTACCCTTCAAGATGACCTTGACTTTGTTTCCGATTGGTCTAAAACTTGGCAGCTTCAAATATCAACCAGCAAATGCTCAGTCTTACATATTGGTAAAAAGAACCCTAACATCAAGTACAAGCTTGATGGACATTACCTTACTGATGACCCCCTCCCTGTCAAAGACCTTGGAGTTTTCATATCAAATGACCTAAATGCCAAAGCCCACTGCAATTACATAGCAAAAAAAGCTCTAAGAGTTGTAAACCTAATTTTACGTAGCTTCTTTTCCAAAAACTCTACACTACTAACCAGAGCATACAAAACATTTGCCAGACCTATTCTTGAATACAGCTCATCCGTCTGGAACCGATACCACATCTCTGACATTAATACTATCGAACGTGTCCAGAAATATTTTACTAGAAGAGTTCTTCGCTCCTCCGAAAAGAACAAAATGCCTTATACCACCAGACTTGAAATCGTGGGATTAGAAAATTTAGAATTCTGCCGACTCCGACATGATCTGTGTTTAACACACAAAATCATCTATTGTAATATCCTTCCTGTAAAAGACTACTTCAGCTTCAATCGCAACAATACAAGAGCAAACAATAGATTCAAACTTAATGTCAACCGCTTCAAACTTGATTGCAGAAAATATGACTTTTGTAACAGAGTTGTTAACGCTTGGAACTCACTACCTGACTCTATAGTCTCTACTCAAAACCCCAAAATCTTCAACCAAAAACTGTCTACTATTGACCTCACCCCATTCCTAAGAGGACTATAAGGGGCGTGCATAAGAGCACAAAGTTCCTACCGTTCCTGTCCTATTGTTCCCTTCATTATATCAAATTAACATAGTTGTTGCATGCTTTTATTTATATATAATTTTTTTTCTCTCATGATGGGTTATTGTTTATGTTGATGATTGTATATTCTGTTGTGACAAAATTAAATAATAAAAAAAAGGGTGCTTTGGAGCTAACTCAACATCCCCCGGCCAGTTCCGTCATTCATTCCCGGCTCCCCCCCGGTTCCAGCTGTCTCGGGCTTCACAAAGTTTTCACTGATCAGTCTCTGTGCCCTTTCCCTTCACTATGCAAAGGCGAAAAAGTGGAGGGGGAGGGATAACGCTTGGAGCATGCCTCTCCTCCCTCTCGCCGCGCCTAACAGTAAAGCAGTTGTGGAAGGGACCTTGGAGGTCATCTAGTCCAACCCCCTGCTCACGCAGGAGATCTGTACTACGGATTCGAACCTCCGATCTGCCGACTTTTCTGATCTTAGTCTTAGCCACTGAGCCATCCAGTCAGCCTCCTCCTTCTCTTTGTCCCGCGTCAGCTAACGGGGGGGGGGGCGGGTGTGTCACTCTTTCCCTTTCGTGGCGCCAAGGACCGCTTCCCTCAGAAACCGCCCAGAGCAAAATCTCCACCAAGCCAGACCCGAGGTTGGCTACCCGAGCTTACAACAACCCACCCCGTCTAAACCAAGGGAGCCGACTCCCCATTGGCCGAGGCTGCGGTTTTCCCGCCTGCTCTCCGCGTATCCAATTTCAGCGCCGAAGGAGCAGATTGGAAAAAGGAAACAGCTCCGTGGAGGACGGGAGTGCGCGTGCGCAGAGCCTTTTTGCCCGGGCGAAGCAGCATTTTATTGTTGCCACTGGAGGGGGAGGTTTGGCCGTCGGCGGAGGCTTTCCGAGGCGGAGGAGTGAAAGGAGCGATCTACGATTGCGGGCTCTTCATTGATCTCCCCGGTAAAAATATGGTGCTTTTTTCCTTCTTTCCAGCCTTTCGGGTCGGGGCCAAGCAGTTTTGCTGGGCCTGAAATTGCTGTTGTAGTGACTGCGTGAAACGGTGCCTCTATCTTGCAGGGACAGAATCGGGCCCAGCGCACCCGAGTTCTGGATCGTCTGTATGCTGGGGGTGGGGCGGGGGCGGCGAAGGCGGCGGGCTTTCCTTTTGCAGACGCCTCCGCTCTTTATTTCGGGCGGGAAATGGTATAGCAATTCTTGCAAGTTGATAGCAACTGGAGAGTACCTTTGTTTTGCAGCCCTGCCTTCCTGCTTCGGTTTGGGTATCTCAAAACTGTTTTGCAAGTGTAGCAGCAGGTTTCGCTGGGTGGACAAAACGTGGAAAAGGGAGCGGGGGAACTTCTGGTTTTCCTCCTGGCTTGACGGGATTTCGCTTTGGTAAAAATGTACGGCATGCCTGTGTGGCTCACACCCACGTATCCCGTTCTTCGTCGGCCGAGTCTGTTTTAGCTTTGTTAAGTGCCAGCGGTCTTTCGGATGGCAGTTCAGATTGTGCAGTTGACCACCTGTGGAGCTTAATATCTTCACCGAGAAACAGAATTCCTCCGACGGCAGTCAAAAGTCTCCAAAAATTCCGGGAACGCTACGAATCCAAGGGCTTAGTTGGGTGGGAATGATTGGCAGCTCGATTCTGTTAGCAGAAAAAAAAAACCCAACAAAAAACAAGATACATTGCAAAGCAAAAGCGTTTATTTTCCTCTCTCCCCCGCAATCTATCCCATGTTGAATAGTCTACGATTTGCACAGCCAGTCTTTAAATGAAAGAGAGAGAGGGAAAGAAAGATGCTGATCTGTTCATCATGCTAGAGAATTATAGAAAAATGAAATGCAATATTGTATTAAGCCAGTATTTTACGAAGACTGGAGAAAGAGTTACCAAATAATATGCAGGCGTAGAAGTTTGCAGGAACTGTTCATCATGGCTAAAAATGTGGAGTTAAACTGGCAAATGTGATTTGCTCATCCACAGAGTTAGACTATTCTTGATTGGAGTGTGGAAGAAGTCTATAGACATGCAAATTGTACTATAAAACCCCTTCTAAACCTGGCCGAGAAGAATTGACAAAGGAACAAAAGCTGATCTTAAGGCTTGTCAAGCCATGTAAAATGCAGCTGTTAATTTAATCTGTTTACATGTTAGTAAGTTTTTACATTAGTACGTTATGACATCTTTGGGTAGATGGAAAATTAATTAACAGCCCATTTCAGCTGCAGCACAGCCTAATTAGCACAAATTGATTGTCCCGGACTCTCAGCTGTTTCAGGCTGCAAGGATTGCCATTGTCTATTGTTGCAGGCTGCAAGGATTGCCATTGTCTATTGTTGCACAGGCCTCTGCTGCTTGCTGCAAGGAGGTAAATTGCTGGGAGAAGATTTTTTTTTTCTTGTGCTAATCAAACAATGTTGAAAACGAAAATGAAAGTAAAGCAGGCTGTTGTTTGCTGCAAGGAGGCAAAATTGCTGGGAGGCAGAGGCAGATTTATTTTTCTTGTTTTTCTCACCAAAAAAGATAGGTGAGTCTTATAGATGATGCTGTTAATATGGCTCTGCACTACACCCTACATCTTGAGTCTCCAAAGACCTATGCAAGGGTCCTTTTTGTAGACTTTAGTTCAGCATTCAATACCATCATTCCAGACATTCTCCTAACTAAGCTAAACCAGCTACAGGTACCGGAACAGGCTTGTAAGTGGATCACAAGCTTCCTAACAAACAGGAAGCAGCAGGTGAAGCTAAGCAAGATCACATCAAATACCTGTACAATTAGCACAGGGGCCCCCCAAGGCTGTGTGCTCTCCCCACTTCTCTCTGTATACCAATGACTGCATCTCCAATGATCCATCTGTTAAGCTACTGAAGTTCGCAGATGACACAACAGTGATTGGTCTCATTCGAGACAATGACGAATCCGCATATAGACGAGAGGTCAAACGACTAGCCTTGTGGTGCAACCAAAACAATCTGGAACTGAACACACTCAAAACCGTAGAAATGGTGGTAGACTTTAGGAAAAACCCTTCCATACTTCCACCTCTCACAATACTTGACAACACAGTATCAACAGTAGAAACCTTCAAATTTCTGGGTTCTATCATATCGCAAGATCTCAAATGGACAGCTAACATCAAAACATCATTAAAAAGGACAACAAAGAATGTTCTTTCTGCGCCAACTCAGTAAGCTCAAACTGCCCAAGGAGCTGCTGATCCAATTCTACAGAGGAATTATTGAGTCTGTCATTTGCACCTCTATAACTGTCTGGTTCGGTTCTGCAACCCAACAAGAAAAACACAGACTTCAGAGGATAATTAGAACTGCAGAAAAAATAATTGCTACCAACTTGCCTTCCATTGAGGACCTGTATACTGCACGAATCAAGAAGAGGGCCGTGAAAATATTTGCAGATCCCTCGCATCCTGGACATAAACTGTTTCAACTCCTACCCTCAAAACGACGCTATAGAGCACTGCACACCAGAACAACTAGACACAAGAACAGTTTTTCCCCGAAGGCCATCACTCTGCTAAACAAATAATTCCCTCAACACTGTCAGACTATTTACTGAATCTGCACTACTATTAATCGTTTCATAGTTCCCATCGCCAATCTCTTTCCACTTATGACTGTATGACTATAACTTGTTGCTTGCAATCCTTATGATTTATATTGATATATTGATCATCAATTGTGTTGTAAATGTTGTACCTTGATGAACGTATCTTTTCTTTTATGTACACTGAGAGCATATGCACCAAGACAAATTCCTTGTGTGTCCAATCACACTTGGCCAATAAAAAATTCAATTCTATTCTATTCTATTCTAGTCCGAAAAATACGGTATTTTTGTCTCCTTGTAAAATCACTAATGGAGGGTCAAAAATCATCTTGCCCTGTCATGTTTCGATTCTCAGTGCTGACTTGCTTCCAGTTATCTTAACTTGTTTACTGTCTTGAGTTACTTGACATGGAATGTACAGTCTCATTGTACATATGTTGTGCTCTGTCAATAAAGATTTGAATCCCTGCGGCTTTTGGGTCATATCTGTGGACTTGAGATGCAGTAGAACAAAAATAGAATGGAGGCCTTCATCAGATGCCTTTTCTGGTGGCTTTGGTGGCTTAATGATCACTACTGAAAAGATCCCACAAAAGCTTATCATATCATAATGTAGTATCTAGATTCTGTTTTTTTCATGTATAAAAAGAATCCTAAAATACTCTGTATGTTATAACTACCATTGTGAGCAGCCAAAGCTGATAATAAGAGGACTGACCTGTTGAGCCAAAGGATCTCACCTCATCCATCATACAGTAGTCCCCCATAGTGGTTAGGTAGAAGTCCTTAGAAGACCTACAAAGTGTACATATGCTGTCTTACATCTTCTATTCTGCAACTGCTACCATGATATATATTGCCTTTTATTGAAGGTTAAATAGACTCACAGAGGCTGGTTTTTTCGCCATGAATGTGTGAATCTCCTTTTAAAACCCTGTTTTAACTGTGCTAATGCAAAGCAAAAGCTGAGTTGAGCGCCTAGAGAACATTCCCTTCAATTCAGTGCTTTGCATTAGTAGGAGGAAGAAGTAGAGGGCAAAAAGTCTAGAATCTGGAAGGCTGTAATACAAGAGGGTCCTTCTTTTGAAACAAGGCAGCACTGGCTTTCCCCAGAGAGCTCATTTGCCAACTCTTTCCATGTGTGAATTGAACTTTTCACAGAATGCTAATCTCTGGTTAGCATTTGAGCTGTTTGTTGCCGTTGATCTTGCTCGCAGGAATGGGCAAATACATAAAGAGGAGGTTGTTGTTCAGAAAGACTCATTGTTACTGCTCATATCAGGGCAGACAAAACTGTACCTTGAGGTGCATAATAATTGTATGTGCTGAGAGGTTCTTTGATGAAATTCTGAGGGACTAAATGGAGTCCATGTGGCCTGCATCAACTTAACACAGATCTGAGCATTCTGATGCCTCCCAGTACGCAGCCTGGCTAATGGCAAAAGCTTGTGTGAGCTTTAGTTCAAATGTCTGCCTGGTCCAGAGGTCTGAAACCTTAAACACTCGTGCCATTTGGACCTGTTTCCCACAGAGAAGAAAACACCAGGAGCCACAAAACCCTTCCCGTGCCTGACTATTTCTTAAGTGGCCACAAAACTAGCATATGTAGTTGAATTAAACGTTCTGTTTTCTTCTGAAACTTTTTTTCTTGGATTTATCCATGGTTGGCCTACTGGGGTTGAAAAGCTCAATAAATCGTGTGCCGGTGGGTGTCTCACATTGGCAGTTGTGACGCATATTTTGAGTGACACGGAGCCGCAGCAGAAGGGTGAAAGAGCCACATGTGGCTCTAGAGCAGTGCTTCTCAATTATTTTCTGTCATGCCCCCCTAGGAAGAAGAAAACATTTTTTGCGCCCCCCCGCGCGACTGTAAATAGTATCATTATTAAAAACACGGGGCTTAGCTTGTTATGACAGTGTTTGCCAAGGTCAAACGCGCCCCCCTCTACGGAGCCTCGCACCCCCCCTGGGGGGCGCGCCCCACTATTTGAGAAGCACTGCTCTAGAGCCTCAGGTTGCTGACCCCTGGCCTAGTCCTACAGGAAGCAGAGGTATCTGAGAGTTAGGTAGCTTTATAAGCAAGGCTGGCATAAAAACTGTTTAGTTGCCAGCCAGCTTAGATGTGTTGTGTGGTAGTGAGGCAGATCATTGCTGGGGTAAGCAACAATAGTCATATATTTGAGGAGGAACTTGTTGGTCATTAATACTGCAGCTTTGATTGGTTTGACTGAGCTTTTGACTCAGGCAGGACATGAAGATAGCTTGGAACGAAACCAGGGTGGGTAAAAATTGATGATTTTTAAAAAAATTTTTAAAAAAATATGATTTTTAAAAATTTTTTTAAAAATTAGATTTTTAAAAATTTAAATTGGATTTTTTAAAATTTTTATCATTTATTTTAATTAAATGCTTTTGGGGTAAAAATCTAAAGATAGTTTTCTATTTAAGATACATTAATATAGTTTATTCAGCATGAAATGGAGCTTAGTTATGTAGCATGAGGCTGTATATTCTGCAATATTTACATTTTTGGTAAACTCATTCAATTAATCCAAGCTCTGCAAGTTGAGATAACATGCACTGCATTGATGCATTCACACAATTTCACAGTAACCATGAGATAAATCATAAAACAAAGTTCAAGAATATTCCTGTATCCTATTGTTTTGCAAATCTATGTACACTACAGACTATATGATTGTTTGAAGAGAAATGCATCTGTACAACCAAGCTCTTAAGTGTGAGGAGGAAAGGCAAGCAATAAAAATGAAAGTGAAATCTTCTAAGCAGCTTATAAATATAATATTAAAGAGCACCTGTCATTTCAGATCCATCAGGGCAGCGCCTGTTATGAGGCATCCACTCACCTGCTGCCTGTCATATCCCTCAGCTTGTTGTGTCACAGCTGCATCACCAGCCATCCCATTAAAGTGAATGGGACTGCCGGTGAGTCAACAGCAGGTCAGAGGGAGCTGCTGCAAGACAGAGATGGCAGTTGCTCTTTAAAAATTATGATTTAAATCCAGTTGATTTAAATCAAGCCTTTTTACTAGTGATTCAAATCGTGATTTAAATCGACTTGATTTAAATCGACTTGATTTAAATCAAATCTACCCTGAACAACCCGTAAATACTCATGCTAACAGAGGCTGTTTACACGAGGAATTATCCTGTATTTAACCTTCCTGATAGATTTGCTGTTTCAGAAGGCACACATAAAAAGATACATTGGAAGATGTTTACCTATGATGAAATCCAGATCTTTTGTTTCTAATCTTTGCCTTTGACCACACTGGTCCTAAGTGTACTCTTCTCTTATTAGTGGGGACCCCACAAAGTAGTTACCCTAGAAATAAGTCAATGACTGAGCAGTATCTTGTTCATCCTTAAGCTCCAGGCTAATAGTCCTGGTTGTTCACTTCTTAAGAAACAAAATTTGAATTTAAAACTACAGCTTTTGGAAGTGAAATATTTAATTTGAACCAGAAAATGTGATTGGCTTTTCTTTTCTTTTTTTGGCAAGTGTCAATTCCTTTGTTTCTTTGTGAATATCTCCAATTGTTGTCTCCCCTTCTCTGCATCCTTCCTTTTCCTTTGGTTGCTGGTTTTGACAGATCCCTGTTTGAAAGAACATGGAAACAAGTGTTTCCTGTCTGATGACAGTGTAGCAGGAGGTGGCAGATAAGGAGGGCAAAGTTGAGGATGTTCCTACAACTTGTAAGAGAAAGTGGGAAAAAGATTTTTGAAGGCTGCTGGTGTGGTTTTGGCACTGGTGTGGTGATGATATGGACATCAGCTCTGAGAAAACATTAGTCAGTTTGGAACTGGTGTTAGCATAATTTTTAAGGAATAACCTGTATTTAGACTATGTATTTAGAATAGCTACATCTATAGCCAACTATGATGTAACTTTCACATATGCTGGGTTCAGTGGATGCCTGATAAAAAATCCTTATGTGAATAGCACAAAGTTCATTTGATTTGGTCTCTGTTTCAAAGGGATTTATGTGCTAAGCCAGGCCTTTATAGCATTAGTTAAAAATTGGTGAAAGCAGCTCTAAAATAGCTTCCTTTTCCTCTCTCTCTCCTATCTCTCCAGATTGAGGTACTGAAATTGAACAAATCTGTTTTATTCATAACTTCAGAGATTAAAAAGTTTCCATTAGATGGTGTATGCGGGTCAGGTATGATAGTAGATAAAGTTCTGCAGGACTAGACTTGTGTTGTCTTGAGTTAACTAGGAAAAGTCATTAACTCTTTAGATGCAGAAGATGAAGAGCTGGCACTTAAAGTAAGCCCCAATTTACAACTGCAATTAAACCTAGAATAATGGTCATTAAGCAAGTCACCATGAGACCGTGACCAATTATACAAGCTTTTTTGCAGTGGCCCTTAACAAATGCTGTGGTCTTTAAATGAATCTATGTTATCCAATGAGCATTTTTTGCCGGAAACATGAAGTCAATGCCAAACATTGCAGTCAAGTGACAGTGGGATGCAGCAAACAGATGCTGTAAAATGTAAGCCAGTTGCCAAGAGCCCAAAGTGCAATCATATTCCATGGGGTGGGATCCTGTCAGAACTCCAGAACAGGTCACAGGTAACTTTTTTTGGATGGGAGGAGGAAAAGTCTGTCGGAACTTTGTTAAGCAAGGACTACTGTAAAAGAATGGAGTACAAAAACTCTATAGCTATAGAGGAAACTGCACTATTTCTAGTGTAAATGTTTTTGATGCTTTTTAATAGATTGTACAAAAGAAAACCAAAGCACTTAAGGAAGAAAGCTACTAATTGACAAACTCCTTAATGGCAGTGACATGCGGCATTTTAGCAGAAGTGATTTGTACTCTGAAAAGCAGCAGGTAAGAGTATTTTTCTCTCTCTTAA
The DNA here is from genome assembly GCF_028640845.1 of Ahaetulla prasina. Taxonomy (NCBI): domain Eukaryota; kingdom Metazoa; phylum Chordata; class Lepidosauria; order Squamata; family Colubridae; genus Ahaetulla; species Ahaetulla prasina. The sequence goes on along the minus strand of NC_080539.1, from coordinate 176,567,250 downwards.
TTATGCTAATCATCTTACTGCAAAAGAATGTATGGATTTTTTTTTAAAAAAAATTAAATGTCATTGCTAGTGGTAAAAGGTTTATAAAAGGGGTTTGTACCCTTTAGATACTTAGCAGGATCAGTATTTCTTTGACACACTTTGGGTGTTTTACATAAACAATGTATTTTTAGCATAAGGTTTCAATGATCCCTGACTTGTACACATCTGTAAGTAAAGATGTAGAAATAAATTTGTTTCCTCTTCTAAGGTATCTTTCTTACATTTCACTCTGCACCTAGATGAACAATGATGCCAATGGATTGTATTTCTCATTTTGCATTTTCACTATTATTTGATGTTACAGGACTGATGTTATGAATATTTAAGATGACTGTTGGTTTCTACTATAGATACAACTGTTTGAGACTTCGATCAATAATGTTCTGTTAACTCATGTAGTCTCTAGTGGCAAAAAGGAAAATGCTGGAAAAATAAAGTCATGAGAAATTTGGCAAACCCTCATAAAATACCTGGAGTAAATAGTTGGAGCAATAATTATGCCCATGTTTATTTTATATCTCCTCCCTGTGAAAAATTGAAACTTTGGTTATATGATACTATGTATGATGATAGCTTAATTAATATAAAGCAGGTTGCTTATGCCTTCTGCCATCCAGGTAGATTCTTCAGTGTTTTTTTTTCTTCCTTTGGTTTCCTGTTTTCTGTTTCATGCAGAAATATAAGAAAAATCTCTTTAATTTATGGGTGTTTTTATTCCAATACATATTTAAATGGAAGAAGTACAGTTTTCTGTTTTAATAAAAGATATTAGCCTTCTCCAGAGTTCTTGATTACAAAACTATTGCGGGTCTGTTCTTCCCAAAGAAAGTGTGAATCATTGTTCACAGCTATGGCTCCGTCTGTACATCACGCTACGGTCCAAGACACCTTGGAGAGAGTTATGCTGTTCCAGAATGCACTGAATGAGACAGAATGGCTGACAAGCTTTGATTAGCCAAGCTTAGCATGATGTTGCTTAACATAGTGTAAGCCGCCCTGAGTCTTCGGAGAAGGGCGGGCTATAAATGCAAATTAAAAAAAAATATGAAAGTGTCAGATCTAGACTTCATTTTCCTGAAAGTACTAGAGAAGGAAACCATTAGCTAAGTAAAGCACATTATGCTTTGTCTTTTAGAATAGTTTGTCCCTTGTTGCATGACTCCTGCAGCCGGTTTGTCAAACGGGGATTTGAGTGGGTATATTTGCATTTTCTTAGCTTTCTGTCATACATGATATGCAGATTGCTGCTATGTTTAAATCTTAAGGAAGGATAAATCAATTTTATATGAAACCTGATGTACGTTACGCATCTCTGGAGTTTGGATGTCATATACATTTAATAAAATAAAATAAAAATCCATCTACTGATGGATAAAGAAGTCATCGCTTGCTGCTTAAATCCATGTAAACATTGACTTAATTCTTCTGAGTTAAGTTAAAGTCAATTAGCTATTCTTCCAGGAATTAAATGTCCTGGAATATGACATTTCTTTTTTGTTTTCTCCTCTATGAAACAAACCGTTCAGAGGGATATGGTGAAGTGCTCTGGTGGAACTAAGTCATTTCACGGTATGCTGGAATTTCCAAGAGTTCTCCCAACAAAAGCTCCAGGTGCTACATTTCTTAGTCCTGATACCAGATCTGTTAGCAATCTTGATACTGACTGTAGGAGACAAGCACTAGTTATCCCTTATTCATCCACTCCAAGGCATTTATCAGATAAAAGAAGCCCACATTTCAGTGCCAAAATGTCTGTATTGCCTAGAAGTTTCAGTTCCTTACAACCTCCTGAGGACCCTGGGTTTGAACCACAGGAACTGAAAAAATCAAGAAGTTTTTCAGCTACTGGGGCCTGTCCATTATATGAAATGCCTGTTCCTTGGTATCAAAACAGTCGGACTGACTATGAAGAAAGTCCCAAACTGGGCATGCAGAAACCAATACTCGCAAGAAACTGTTCTGTAGCGGGTCATATGAGAAGGATATCCACCTTCCAGGCTGATTACTGGGCATGTGCAATACCCGATTCTCTACCACCATCGCCAGATCGTCAGTCCCCCCTTTGGAATCCTAATAAAGAATATGAGGACTTGCTTGATTATACTTACCCTTTACGACCAAAATACAAGCGTCCAAAAAATCTCAAAGATTCCACTGTCCATGATTCTGGAATTGATCTCGATAGCCTCTCAATTTCCCCCGAGAGTACCTTGAAGTCTGCGAGTATGTGGGACCAAGAACACCAAACCAGGGAGAGTCCTACTGCACAGAGACTTTCAAGTCCTTTCTTGAAAAAGCTTGAATGCTCAGTTCCAGCTTCTCACTACAGAATATCACCCGTTGGGAAAACGTCCCTGGTGGATGATGGAATTGGCATTTCTGGAGGAATGTCACCTAGTTTATCTCCTGGGTGCCCTCAGCCATCCAATTCCACTTTTATAATTGAGGAGGAATGCCACAAAAAGAGACATGGGTGTCTTTTGAGGAGAAAAGCTGCTTGTGGAAACTTCTTGCGCTCCACAAGTATCCTGCCCTTACAGCAAGAATATGCCAGTGATGATGAATATCTCTCCTTACCACCAAGACTCAAGGAGTTAGAGACATTGGCACAGCAACTAACTGAACTTACATTGGCTATAAAGAAACCTGAATTTGGCCAGGTTCAAGATGACTTCCCCGGCAACAGTGTGAATGGGGAGCAGCTTCTGCCAGAGGTTCAAGGAGATAGCGATGGCAATGAGAGCCAGTGGGAATTGTATTCCGACTCTTTCCATACATGTAATTTCCAAGAATCTGATGAGATGGACATTCTAAGGGATTGGAACAGCAAGGAGCAGGAAAGCGAGCCAAGAGAAACTGGTAGCACTGATTTTCTTGAAATGAGATGTCCAGAATTCCTTTCCTCCAAGGAAAAGAAGGACCATTACTCTCTTGCACAGTGTATTAAGGTAATTTTTTTTAAAAAAAATTAAATCTTATTTTGTTAAAATTGAACATGCTACGTATACTTTAAAGTTTTCATTGGGGTTCATGGTCTTTGTGGAAGCTCAGATCATACTGTCAATCACCAAATTGCATGAATATAGATAGTTCAGAAGAATTAATAAGCTTTTCACACTACTAAAAATTAGCATCTCACCTTGTCTGCTGGGCAACCTATCTTTTCCTCCTTTGACCTTCATGTATCCTTTTGTACAGGAATTAAGACCCTTAGTTTAAATGGGAACATTTTACAATTCAGTGTGGTATCTTCTGAGTTCCCAGGGATATAAATACATAGATTCTAGCAAGAAAGCCTTTGTCACTGACCATTTTCACTTTCTACCCTTTGATCCTATCAGCATGCCTCATTTTTGAACTTTGAATATATGAAGGGCAGCCAATTTCAATGCTTTCATCTGAAATTAGGAATCCACTGATGTTTCCCCATAATTTCCCCTATGGTTTTTCAGTAAGAAAAGTTCTTGACTGAAATCTAAAAAAGTCCCGTTCTGTGTTTTTCTTTTTAATTTCAAAAATGTTTGGATTTCACAGTTTTGAAATATCTAAATAAGTATTCTGTAGAATTAAGCTAGCACTCTTTGGAATCTTGCAAACTTTGTGATATCCTTGGTAAATATTCCTGTTTCCTTGCATTTGATGCATACAATAATCTGTGGCAATCATGCAGTTTAAGCCAATCAAATCTGTACATAGTTCCAAATGTGTACATAGCTGAATGAATATTTTTTTTCTGAATTATTTATATAGGTGTTTTGCTGTCAGTTGGAAGAACTCATTCGTTGGCTGCATAAAGTGGCAGAAATTATAGATCAATGGATTCCTCCCAAGCCAGATGTTGAAAGTGTTAAAGCATCATTTCAAAACTACCTGGTAACTAACTCCATTCTCTCCTTGAATTTCAATAGTGGAGTTCGTTTTTTTATTACACTTGTAATACATATATATTTATGCAGTCTGGGTAATACGCAATGCCTACAATTGCTAAACCTTTCTTGCAGCCCTTTGTAGAAGACATTGGAAAGATATGCTAAGTCATCTCATATATTTCTTTGCATTGGCAGAATTGATGAAAGTGGCAGTTAGAGAGATAGCTGTAAAATGGTGTGAACTCTATCAGAAGTATAAAATGTCAGTTAAGTTCTTAATCCAGATAGATAAACACTGATCTCCTTTAATGACCTGTATGGAATTTGTAAGAGCCTGTTTGATGCAGTGGTTTAGGTACTAGGCTAGAAACCAAGAGACTGTGAGTTCTAGTTCTGCCTTAGGCCCAAAATAGCTGGATGAAGGAGGCAAGAACTAACCAATTCTGAAAAGCTTGTCAGGAAAATTGTAAAGATCAGTCCAAGCAAGTCACCAGGACTCCACTGACACAAGAGGCACACACACAGCCTTTGAATGATTAGGATGTATTTATCTCTGATTTGTATGGGGGAAGTTAGGATTTGAGAAGGGGAGGATTATAATTTGTGTTAGGGGAAATTTAGCGTATGATTGTTTTTTCTTTTGAACTAGCCTTGTGTTTGTTCTGGGAAGTCGGGGGGGGTAGGTGGGTGGGTGGGAGGAGGGTGGTTTTGGAGGGAGGGGGGAGGGGATGGAGGGGGGAAAAGGGGGTGAAAATTTTTGTAAAAACTTTTTCAATAAAAAAAAGAGGCACACACAAATAAAAATAAATAAAAAATGGAATTCATTTGCAGAATCTTACTTTATTGCCAGTAGTGATAATTCTTTATTGATCTGTTACATACTTTATTCTGGATGCTGATTCTAATTCTAGACGTGCTGTCTACCTAGAGAACAATAGTTGTTGAGCAGATTAAAATATAAACAAAATTTGCAAAAGTACTTCATTTTATCACATGAAACCATTTAGCTTTTAGCCAGTAACTGGACAAAACTACTGCTCTCTGGCTATAATGTTGAAGGCGTTTTCTTTCATTATATATTACACATATTCCTATACTAACGCAGTCAAAAAAACTCTTGGTGACTTGCATAGGAAAAAAATTTGAATAAATGAACTCCCTTATCAAACTTTCTCTACTTAAGCAACAAGATTGTTATACAGTATTAGGATTCGGGGTGGAGGGAATATTAAACTTGTGCAGTGCAATATTAAGCAGATTAATTGAGAGGGTTCATTCATTAAAAGAGAGTATGCTTGCAAGCAAAAGTAGAATTTTATTGGGGCCCAATCTCAGTAATAAATTAAAGTATCAAAAATTAATGTTTAGCACATTTTTATTAAGCCTGTGTTATAACTTACAAATATATTTGGCTAACATGCACTATTTTATAAAATACTTAAGAAATCTATGCAGTGACCTTTCCTCTTTTCTTTGCTCTGTCCAGATGTCATTCACCAAATCTGCTTTAGTGCATTTTCTGTCTCCAGAGAAGATTGTGAGGGTTGTATGTCAAAATTAATCTATTGTGTTTAAAGCTCTCAGTGGATTTAACTCACTTTTTTTGAACTTAAGTGTCCTCTACTGGTAGTTTGAATAATAGATAATTTGTTAGATTCTTTAAAAAAAGATCCATTATCACATAAATTCTGTTAAACAAGTCAGTTAATTCTTGTGAATGGGACCTGATCTAGGCAAGCAACCATATTACTATGATTTTTCCTGCTTTGTGCATTACATTTCACAACATTTCTTGACAGGAATTCAAAAAAGATTTAGCTGAGCACCAAGCATTGACTGAAAACGTGTTGCATGATGGTGAGAATCTTCTTAAATGCATGTCAACAAATTCACCTGGTAAGGAAGCAATTACCTATAGGATTTGAAAGTAGTCCTCACTTAACAACTGTAAGTGGGGCTGGAATTTCTGTCGCTAAGCAAGTAGTTGTGAAGTGTGATGTCATGTGAACATGCTATCTGGTAACAGAAATCCCAGCAGTTCCAATTGCCATTTTTAAGTGAATAACCATAGGTTTACTAAGTGAGGATTACATGTAGTGGCCATTTGTAATTTCCTGCTGGCTTTCCCATTGAGTTTGCCAGAAAACTGGCAAAGAAGATCGCAAATAGTGATCGCATGACTGTTGGATGCTATAAGCTGCATCTATGCCAAGCACCTAGATCACAATTATGTGACTAGGGATGCTACGATAGCCAGAACTTCAAAGATTGGTAGCATAACTTATTCAAATGCCATCATAAATTCAAACATGAATGCTGAATGAGTTAAGCTATAAAAGGGGCCCAGCCTCATTTAAGGAAAATTGTGTTGTTTTTTTTAAACACTAGGATTTTTTAACTCTCTTGTTTTAGAAATAGTGAGCCTGAAAAGTGGCAAGTTGGATTTAAGTCTTAGGGTGTTTGTCAGTAGGACTTACTTCTAGTAATTGGATACAGGATTTTGTCTTAAGTTACACAAATTCCTATAAACAGATTTGTGATATGATGTAAAGCACTACAAGGAAGCAAATCAAATTAACCCTTGTAATTGGGAATGTAGGAAATAGGATTATAGCTTCAGGACATGATGAAATAATTGAAACGTACTTTTTCTCTGAAAGCCGAACCAATTCAAGTTTGGGTGCTTTGGACAAATTAAGTGTTCTCAAAATTTAATTCATTACTGGTAAAGGATTGAATTGCAGAACATTAAAGTATGTACATTGTAGCACACATTTATTAAGTTATTTTGATATTCCATTTTTTCCCCAAGCAGCTTAAGTTTCTTTCCCCCCTTCCCAGTAATGTTACCTTACAATAATCTTTTAGGGAGAGTAAACTGGGTATCTTCACACATCAGATGAAGTTGAGAGAAAACACATTATGACTTAATGTTCAGACCAGGCTTGTCCTGTTGTAAAGGTATAGGAAAGAGGCAGAATATTTGCTGCTTCTCATCAGTACATGGTTAAACAAAGGAGCCAGATTCTGTAGCGCTTACTCTTGTAACCCTAGCATAGGCATTTAGAAAAGCTTGCTTATATCCTGCTACTCAGCTGTTGCATGGTATAATTTGTATCCTACTCTTTGCTTAATAGTTTTACAGAAAACTCTTGGCTTGATTGCAAAACATTCGGATATGCTTAAAAGCCATGCTGAACGATTGTATGAATCTATTTTAGCAGCCATATATACTCTTGATGACGGCTTGAGGAAGCATTGCGATGTTCAAGAAACGGCAGTCCGCAAAGATACATCTGAGTAAGCAAGAAGGAAAGGATGCTGGGAAGGGTGGATATTAAATAATACATTTTTTGGTTGAAGTATATCTTCCTGGATCTCATGCTAAGGCCATGTAGAATTTTCTATCTTGTGAACTAGCAAAACATCATTTCTGTCCTCAACTCCTTTAACCAAGTGAATCAGATAAAAGATTTAGAGTTGCCTTCCTGAATCTTGTTCGTCCAGAAATGGTGAAACAAAAGAAAAACCTAAGGCAAACAGAAAGACTAGACACACATCCTCTCCAGCAGCCAACATCCGGATAGGCAGGGATTAACACTAGGCAATTAAACAGAAAATTGTACTCTAATCAAGGATACACTAAGGGGAAAAAAACCCACACTCCCACTGACGCTGAGAAAGAAAGAGAAAACTACTGTATATAAACAGGGAGCAAACCCCACACTCACTAGCACTTAGGATGTTACCTTGTCAGGAATTGAAATTCTGCAAACAAACAAACAAGCCCAGAGAGCACCAAGGGCTCCACAGTAAAACCATTCTCCAAAATGCACAGCCTGTGTGGCTTTGGTCAAAGTGGTTAAGAAAGCCAGTTGTCTGGTGAGAGTGAACTAGGCAACTACATCTGTTTCTGGCAAGTTTCAGCATTAGAAAGAATACTCAAAATTTCACAGAAAAAGAAGAATAAAGTGATTTAAGAATAATGAATGACTGGCTTTCTCTGTAATTCCTTTATTTTTTTATTCTTTTATCTTGCCTTGGTCTTTGGATGTTTTTTTCCCCTTATTTTCTGGATTTATATAATACAACGTAGGATAAGCAGGTTTTTTCATAAGTAATGTAAGATTATATATTTATATATATATAGTGCAGGTTGTCCTCAACCTATGACCACAACTGGTTAGAATGCAGTATTGCAGGTTAATTCTGCTGACTGCCAACGGTTCGAACCTCACTGGCTCAAGGTTGATGCAGCCTTCCATCCTTCCAAGGTGGGTAAAATGAGGACCCAGATTGTTGTGACTCTGTAAACCCTTAAGAGAGGGCTGTAAAGCACTGTGAAGCGATATATTATGTGCTATTACTAAGTTAGTAACATGGTTAAATGAATCTGACTTCCTCATTGACTTTTGTTGTCAGAAGTTCACAAATGGTTATCACATGACCCCAGTATTTATGCAGTTTCATAAATACATGCCAGTTTGTTTGTTTGTATTCTGCCTTTATTATTTTTAGACATAACTCAAGGTAGCAAATACAACCAACACATAGTCATCCTCCTATTTTCTCCACAACAATAATCCTGTGAGATGAGTTGGATTGAGAGACTGACCAAGTCACCCAGCTGGCTTTCATGGCTAAGGCAGGATTTGAACTTACAGTCTCCTGCTTTCTAGCCTATGCCTTAACTACTAGGCCAAATTGGTTCTCCTAGTTGCCAGGCATTCAAATTTTGAACGTGACTATGGGGATTTTGCAACCGTTGTGCGAGAAATGGTCATTTCGCTTTTTTCAGTGCCATTGTAACTTCAGTCACTAAACAAATGGTTGTAAATCCAAGACTATCCATATTACTTTAATGATGCTGCATTAGCATTTTAAGTTTTTTTTAAAAATTAGTGTGTGCTTTTATTTATGTGGGATATAAGCCTAATTTGAATAATATGCTCCATTTCAGATAATATAGTTATGTGATGCTCAGTAATTCCTATTCAAGATGTGAAAACAGAAATAGAATGGCTGTTTATGATTTTATTTCAGATAAAACTTCTATTGATGTGGAAGAATGAATTAACTACATCCATAAATAGTATGATGGAGGCTCCCTAATCAAGAAACAAGAACTTTTTCTTCAAAATTTTGATGTGCTGCATTGACATCAAGCTTGGTTTCCAAGTTCAGAAGGTACAACAGTGAGCTTTATATCTGACAACAAAATGTTAAAGAACAGTGTGGAAGGGAAACTTCTGATGTTGGAGTGACAGGAGGTTTAATGATGGATTTCTAATATGGGTATCTATTTTCCAGAGCTCTGCGTGCTTCAGAAATTATTCAGAAGTGTTTATGTGAGCCTCAAAAAAAAGATGCAGTTGGTTTGAAAGTCAGATCATGAATGGACTTCTTAAAGCAGCAACCCTTCATTTTCAGGTTTGTGTTGCTGCCTGAAACAAAATAGGCTGTTGTATAAAACAGCCAAAATACTTTTTTATGGAAGATCCAAAGTGCTTCCAAATAATAATTGAAAAATGTATAGCCCTATTATTTGTTTTGTATTTTTTTTTCAGTGCATAATTGTAAGTCTTCAGTTTATCTCATGTGACAAATTATATGGAAGCTACATTTGAAATAAATCAATTTTATTATTTTAAAACATGCACTGGAGGTAAGTGATTTCAGTAACAGTTAAATAATCATCCGTTGAAGCTGCAGTTACATGACTAGTATTTGTGCAAGATCCATGCTAAAGAAATTACAAAATTTTTGAAAGCTTCAGGCACTGTTCACCTTTACTTGCCAACCATTAGATTGTAATAGAACTTTTCGGTGCAATTGATAAATACTTTAGTTGTAAGTTCCTGGATGAAGGTTGGTTCTGTGTTTTCATTATAGAATACAAGAGACTTAGCTTGTAACAGAAAACCTTAGTTTAATATTGTAGCATGTGTAGATTTGCATATACCTTCTGTGGCTGCCTCCATAAACTTTGTAGTTAAGGATGCTAGCTCCTAATTGCCCATAATCCTGAATCCATATTAGAGCTTAAAAAATAATTTTGTGCACTCAGAGATAAAACTCTTCCTATTCTTTACGATTGGCTAATAAGAATGCTTACCATATTCACAATCAAAACCCAACTTTTGAAACTGCAATTTCCAAGCCGTATCAAGAGCAATTGATAGGCAAAATAGGATAACATCTCCTTCCTAAGATGTTCACTTTCCTTTCCACTGGAAACAAGAAGAAATTAATTTTTTAAAGGGGTAGGTGAAAAAATTATTTATTACATTTGTTTGCCACCCATCTCACCACAAAATGACTACATAGTATCAGATCTCTTAGCCTTGTTCATACAGGTAAACCTGAGTGAAGGTTTACCAAATTAATCTAGTAGCCTGAGTTTGCATACATACTGATCTCACAGTTTAGCCTAGCATGATGCGCAAGTAGCCTGTAAGATACCTTTGCATGCTCTTCTCAGATAAGAGCTGCACTGTCAGCGTTGCTATGGCATATCTACATGACATAGAATACTGTAGCATAAATTGGCTTTCCCACAAAATTTACTTTGAATTAATGCATTTTTGGAAACTGCTACTGACTGATACGAACTAAGGCACTAAGATACTGTTCTAATTTGCAACAGTGGCATTTCAACATGTACCACTGTTCAAAAGCAGAGATTGATTTCATATATCATTTAGATCAAATTTTTACAATTTCATGATAGCGGTAGCCAAGAGAAGTGGGACAGAAAAACATAGGGTTATGAAAACACATCTCACATGTGAGTAAGACTGGATTTTAGACATTTTAAAAATATACTTGTTTGCCTGTTTTTGGATTTATATTTGTTTCCTACTTCTAAATGGCGGTGTTTAGCTGTAATAGTTGGAAGGAGACTCTAGAAGACCAAAACAATGGAATTTGGGTGTGCCCTCAAGTATTGGAAACATAATTTGCTCACATTAGGGCCAAGTGGTCTTGGAAACTTACTCCACAATACATGAAAACCTAGAACTCAAATATTTTCAGACATTTACAAATCGGATTTACTGTTTCCCAAATCTGTTGCCTTTTGTAGGCAGCTTCCCAGATTTAAAAACACAACTAGAACTGACACACAAATGGGGGGGAAAAGTATAGCCACTTTGTTCAGAATGTTAAGCTATTGTTTTAAAAGAAGCACAGATATAGTTTAGCAAACAAAAGTATTGAAATATGTATTCATTAGTATTCTAAGCATCTTCTGAAGGTCAGAACAGTACACTTTATTTTTTTTTAAAAAGTGTGCTCAGTTAATAACATTGAGTTTATTGCCAAGAGCTTCAGCACTTTTAGAATGACCCCAAATCATCATTTAAATATTGTAGCCGATTTTCTTCTATGTAACATTTCTTTATGAATTGATACAATACTAAAAGCATATTATGAATCAACTGATTAAACATTTCTCATTCTGAAGTACACTTTATTGTTGAAGTTAAAGAGCAAATTCAGAAATTCAATAATTTCAATCTTCTAACAACAGTACTATGAAGAATTAAGGTATTGTGTGTTCCAGTTGGAGATCACTAATGTCTATCCCATAGTGGGGATGAAATTTTCTCGGATATTTGCTAATACATTTGCCTCTCAACCACATCTGAGTGTTTGCTTACAAAAAGTCAGTGACTCTTTCAAATTATTTTGTAAATAAGATATTCTTTTATCAAGTTGGTAACTTTAAAACCCAGATATCAGGCACTAATGGATTAGTTTCTTTATACAAAAGTTATACATATGCTCACTGAAGCAATAACCAAGCCACATTTTTGCTCAAATTCACATATGTATTTAAATGTTTCCTCCCTGCACAAATGTATTATTTGTCTTTTGGTCAGCTGCCTTATTACTATGCTTTTTCTTCACTGTAGCTTTCTTGTGCCTTAGTGCATAACCAAGCCGACCAATAAATTGCACAAAATTTTATTAAAGTCAACAGTATTGATTGTGAGAGAATGGAAGTAACATTATTTAGAAAAGACATAACATATCATTAGAGTTAACATCACCTTGTTAGCTTGAAGTCATTCATACTTTAGGAAAAATACTGTTTCCTTTTCTATGACAGAGCAAGAGAGACAAATAATTTCTAAATGGAACCATTCAGAAATAGATTCAAACACAATTAGGATGCAAAGGGAAAGAGATGGTACATCTAGTGATTATGGTTCTATAAACAATGGTATAAGTTGTGTTCCAAGTATAGCACACATGCCAGAAACACACATTTTATGTCATGTAGGCCATATTTGCTAGTCCTTTGTTGGGCTGGGCAGGTATAGTCTATAAGGAAGTGATTTTAAAGTGCCAATACCGCACAGAAAAAGTTCACTGGGGGCACAATGCAAGCCTTTCCCCTTATTCATAAGAATTAAGACAATACTTATCACCATACAGTTTGATATTACTTCCAATAAGTACAATATTTATTAAACATTTCTTCAGTTTGTTACATTTTGTGCAACAAATTACAAGAGTCTGCAGCCACAAATTATATGCAGAGTATAAAGAAAAATCAGCATCTGCGATCCAAAGAACTATTACGGGATTGCAGCTTCCTTTTGAATGGCAATCCCCCTCCCCTTAATGAAATGCCCTGCTATTTCAAAAGGGGGTTGCCAAGGGAGGTGCTGCTCAAGAGTCCAAACCTGCTTTGGCTGTGCAGTTATTTAGTGCTGATCCCAGGTAGTGTGTTTTCTTTCCATTTCCTTAGAGCTCTACATGGAACTAGTAAATTAGATTTTATACAGAATGCCTTATGAACTTTGTGCATGGAAAAGTGACAGCCACAATTGTGCTGTGAAATACAAAAACAAAGACTAAACTTCATCTTCAGAAGCCTAAACCCAACATTTAAATGTGCCAATATGATCAGAACAAAATGTTCAAAATTTAGCCAACCACAGGAAACAATCCGGTATAAGAAAAAGTAACGAAGATTACACGCATTTATAAACCAGCACACAAGAGGTTTAACACATTTCTGAAAATGAAGTTAGCTTTATTGAGATTGGGGAATAAAAAAGTCAGCATTGACCATTTACAATCTCTGACCTTTGTGGAGACGATAAGATTCTGTTGTAGTGCAGCTACATACAGTACAATTCAGGCATTTTTCAGTTGGGTTCAGATTTCAAATTCGTTGTTGAGAAAGAGCTGGGAAGGAAAGTTTTAACAGCAACCTCCGCTGGACTGCTTGACTGGAGTGCTCTGAATTTTAACATTGGATTTCTCTGCGCCACCTGCTGTCGCTCCGGGACCCATTCGTTTTTTGATCTCAGCAGCCATGGTCATGAAAGATTGTTCTACATTGGTTGCATTTTTTGCACTGGTTTCCAAAAATGGAATCCCAAGAGAATCTGCAAATTCCTGTAGAATAAAGACATCACTATTAGTTCTATTACCCAGATTTGGAAAAGAATATATTGCTCTCTATTTGGTTAATTATGAAGAGGAAACATCAAAAGCACTTATACAACCTCACTTAGATTTAACTATTATTAGTTTGCTTTTCATACAGCCTTTCCGTCTGAAATTCAGGGTGGGATATTCAGTCCTCATCTTCCAAGTTTATGTTGACAACCTTGTCAAGAAGCTAAGAAATAGTGACTACCCCAAATTCAACCAGTGAAGCTCCACTAGTACAGGGGTCAGCAATCTTAAACACTCAAAGAGCCACAAAGGTCCTAACCAAAGCCTCCAATTCAATTCTGGAGCCAACCGGAAGTCCAGTTCCCTCAACAGTTCTCCTTGCGTGGCATTGTTTTTCCTCTGCTGACCGGAAGTCCGGTTCCCCCACCATAAAGTCTCCTCCTAGCGAGGCATCCTTTTTCCTCTACCTGTCTTAACCGAAAGCCCTATCAATTGTGGAGCCAACTGGCGACAGAGCCGCAGCAGAGGGATGAAAGAGCCACATGCGGCTCCAGAGCAGTGGGTTGCTGACCCCTGTACTAGTAAATACAGACTTGAATGTGAGCTTCCCATGCTTAATTAAATGACTTAACCACTATACCACACTCATTCTCAGCATTATACACTACCCAGTTTATAAATATTGCAATGGATTCAACAATATTTTTCTGTTTTTGAAGATTAAAGTTGTTTAAAAGATAGGCATACCTTCGCTGTTGTATAATCTACGACTTTCTTTGTAGTCAGATCACACTTGTTTCCTACCAACAACTTGTTAACATTTTCACTGGCATAACGATCTATTTCTTGAAGCCACTGTTTTACATTATTGAACGATTCCTAAAAAATAAAATAATATATTAAATCTAAGCTCAGCCATTTAATATAGCGCATTTGGATTCTAAGACAAATCCCACTGCATTTTAAATATAATCCCAAAAGTGCCCATCTCTCCTTTGGAATCCTTTGGAATCTCTGGCTTGAATTATGGAAGATTTCTCTGTGCCTCAAGACTCTTCTTTTATGCAAAGACACACCATAAAGTTAAAAATAATTTGTGGAAGCATCAGAGATGGGGTGGCGAGATGATTTAAAACGCAACATCTTACAAGGAGAACAGGATGTAGAGTCACCACTGAATTCAATCATCTCTTCACCTAATTGCTGCTATATACAAAGTTATATTTCCTATGACATGTTCATTCAATTCCTTCAAATGCCCAACTAACACTTACCTGATCTGTAACATCATACACAACTATGATGCCATGAGCTCCTCTGTAGTAACTAGAAGTAATTGTTCGAAATCTCTCTTGTCCTGCTGTATCCCACTAAAAAAAAAAGTTGAATAGTGCTTAAAACACTGCACCCGTTCTGATCTGATAGCAATAAGACTTATATACTTCCTCACAGTGTTTTACAGCCTCTCTACGCAGTCTACAGAGTCAGCATATTGCCCTCAATAATCTGGGTCATTTTACCGATCTCAGAAGGGTGGAAGGCTGAGTCGACCTTGAGCTGGTGAGACTCAAACTGTCAAACTGCTGGTGGTTGGCAGTCAACAGAATTAGCCTGCAATACTGCATTCTAACCACTGCACCATCAGGGCTCTTAATTGGACAGATTAAAAAACTTTGGTAATACTACTAGTCAACTAATTATTCTGAAATACCTACCAAAGATCAGATGAATACCCGAAACAACGAAACAGAATCCATTTCACTGAAATCAACTATAAAATGCTGTTGGGGATTTAATGTTAAGGTCATGGCATTACCAGGAGGCACCAATAAAAGGTCATTTCTTGCCACCCTTGTTAAACTTTTAAATAGAAATCTAATTCTGATGTTTCAGGGTAAGCATTCCACACAATTCTCATTTCTGAAAAGGCAGCTTGTTTAGCCACCTGCATTTTGAATTCTGCATTACTACCTCCAAGAAGGAGGCTCTGTTGGATCCAGGTTTCATTTATCAACAAATGGAATTTTTTTGTTCTGGCATATCCTGGATATACCCTGTCAATAGGAGTGTTTTGGTAAGTTTGCTACAAAGTACCTTCAAGCTACAAAATATACAGCAACACTTGTTATACACTTAACATATAAATCAATTCACGCTTGCTGCTGCTTGACAAGAGTTTGGAACTTGCCACAGTGCAGATTTTCTAATGGCATAATTGCCCTATGAAGCTTACATTGCCCTAGATAGCGCATCTTCTGAGATTTAGCAGAAATGGATAATACTTACTATCTGAAGCTTGATAGTTTTGCCATCTAACTCTATAGTTCTGATTTTGAAGTCCACCCCAATTGTGCTGATATAGCTTTCTGTGTATGTGTCATCCTAGGAAGAGGAAACATTTTTAGAATCATTAGTAATACTGTATTCCAAAGCATCACCACCACAGGAAAAGGAAAAACCTGTCTCAGAATAAACAAATACTTGATTAAACTGAAACCATGATGGATGAATTTGCTGGATGTTTAGCAACAAAATGGATAACTTCTAGTTGAGACTGCTCAGATGATGATAGGAAGGTTCAGTGAACATTATCAAACTGACTGCCATTAATTGATCATACATGTAGTCCTCGAATTATGACCACAATTGGGACTGAGATTTCTGTCGTTGTGATTGTAAATTGAATCGGGCCTGATTTTATGATAACTTGTACTGTGGTTGTTATGCAAATCATGCAGTTGCTAAGCAAATCCAGCTTCCCCAATGGGGAAACCATTAAACCATGATCACATGACCACAGGTTGCTACAACCGATCCGTGGATGCAAGCTGGTTGCCAGGTACCTGAATTGCAATCACATGATCACAGGGGTGATGCAATGGCTCTAAGTGTGAGTATGCTTTTCTGTAAGTCACTTTTTCAAAGGCTCATAATTTCGAACAGCGTAGGCTAAAGACTACCTGTATTTTAGAAGTCAATTTTGGAGCCAGAGAAAGAACAAATTAAAGCTGTTTTCTCTTGCTTCTTGAGAGTAGCTTACTTTAAGCTAATGATTAATACAATCAAGCCATTTATATGTTTAGTTTACCACACAAACATTACCAATTACAGGATTAGAGTTTTGCTCCATTTTACGGCCTTTCTTCCACAGCTTTAAGTGAATCACTGAAATTGTTAAGTTTATCTGGCTTTCCCATTGGTTTGTCAAAAGGTTGCAAAAGGTGATCACATTGCAACTGTCATAAATATGAACCCGTTGCCAAGTGCCTGAATTTTGATCACATGCTGCAACAGTTGTAAATGTGAAAAACGGTCATAAGTCACTTTTTCCAGTGTCATTGTAACTTTGAACGATTACTGAACAAATGGCTGTAAGTCGAGGACTACCTGTAGATAGACGTGGAAAGACATGTAATGATTCAATAATTCACACTAGTGAAGGGCAGAGCATGAAATGCAGAATTTATTTCTTAATTGCTGTTAGTTTGGCTGAGCATACAACCTGGCCTCATCCAATTACATGACCAGCAAAATTCAATACCCCCAAATTTAGCCGTATTTCCAACTTACTAACTCTAGACTTTTTAATATGCTTAAGGGCTTTTAGTTTTGTAAAGGATTAACTCCATGTCTTATGAATGCACCCACAAGATTAGCATTTCTTCTAACTTTTCTTGCTAACTGAAATTTTATTTTACAAATATTTAGCAAGTATAAACATCATGCAGGCTAAAACACCTTGATATTAATACCATGTTATTGTTAATCCAAAGATGAGAACTCAAGACAACTTACTGCAAACCTAAGTAGCAGGCACGATTTTCCCACACCAGAATCTCCAATAAGGAGTAGCTTGAATAAATAATCACTGCAAAGAGAAAAACCACAATTATACATACAATATTATGATAGATTAAAGCTATTTATTTATATTACATATTATTTTGTTTTATCTTTATTGAAATTATCAATTTTCTTCCTGTCAAGATATGCTAGGAATTATATAAATGGATTTTATACTGAAACCCAAATTTAAATCTAAATTCTGTGGCTATCTGGAAACTGAATTGTGATGAAAATTAGAAAATGATAAAACTGTTACAGATCTTCAGTTTTGTCATCTTTCTAGTTCAATTAGTCAATATAGTAATTGGTACTTTCTGATAGAGAATTCTGGTGTTAAGAAATAACTGCTCCTTCAGTCTTTGCTGGACTCTTGCAATCTGTCTTGAATAAGGGATCGGGAAAGAAACAACCTTTAATAAAATCCACTCCACAGAAGATGGAACTACTTTTGATAATCAGCTCATGTGTGGGATTCTTTAAACAATACACTTAGCAGTGAAGAGGCAAACAAATCAGCCTAGGGTTATTCTAAATCTATTCTTATCCCTTGTTTCCTTCTCTCTTAAAATTGGTATTAGCAGTATTACCACTGTCATAAACAGTTTGGCAACAGAATGCAGTATACATAGCACTTCTTTGGAACCAGTTTAGAACTTAAGTTGGTCTAAAATAAAGCTCCCAGATTGTTGACTGAGACCAGACAGAACATCCTGCCTGTATTGCATAACTTCCACTGGCTTCCATTTGTTTCCAAATAGAATTCTTAAGTAACGGTCTTTTGTGGTAAATCAAGCATACAATTAGCCTAACATTATTATCCTCCAAGACCCTTCTCCAGATGCCCTGGCATCTGAATAGAGAAGTCACCAAGAGTGGAAGGACTTTAAATTGAACTGCCTTATCTTTGCATTTCACTACAAGTAAAGTTTTGACATAAAATGTAATGATATAATTTTCAGAAGCAGTTTTGTTTTTTGTATCTTTATTCAAATTTAAGCAATTTTAATACTAATGATTCTAAGATTTCAAACTTATAGAACAACATTAAATTTATCTCAGTCATAACTGTATGCTCTCACAGGAAATTAATTTTAGAGTACTTGAAACAAGTTAATGAAATTCTTTTGTACGATTTTCTCAATCCAAATAGAACGTTGAAATATTCAAATTACAAATCATCAATATTTACTACTGAGACTTTCCCCAATCCCTTTGGGACTATTCAGCTGGTTCAGTATTCTGTTTTTACTCATATGTTCCCATCTATCACTATCTATCACCGTAGATAGACCAAAGGTATCATACAAAGTATACAAATGTTCATGGGTTTTGGGGTAACAGTCACAGTAAGGAGCTATAGCGAGACATCTAAACATTATGGAAAGAATAGTATCACCTATACTAAGACTTTCATGTTTCTATAACTGCCTGAAAAGCTCTGAAAACAAATCATGTTACAACTTTACGGAAAACCCTTTCTAATACATGGTTTAACGTTATCAGTGGGATTGGTTTTGGATTGAAGTTCATGAAGTTCCTGACTCCATAGTCTCCACTCAAAATCCCAAAATCTTCAACCAAAAACTGTCTACTATTGACCTCACCCCATTCCTAAGAGGACTATAAGGGGCGTGCATAAGAGCACAAAAGTGCCTACCGTTCCTATGACAATGTTTATGTATACTGTTATGACAAAATTAAATAAAAAAAAAAAGATAAGAGAACAGCAAAAAGATTCACATAGTAGTCTGTACTGTACTCTCTCCTTCGATTATGCTGGAAGTAATTTAAGGCCAGTGCATTATATTAAAAGAAATCTTCAAGTCACTTATGATCATCGATACTAATTTGTATAGTTCCCTTTGTCAGCAACTGATTCTGGACTGCAAATAATCTTTTAAAAAATCCTATCATAAATACAAAAATTAAAATATATAGCAGTTGACAAATATTAGCAATCCATTTTTGAAATAAAACCATTTTTCATTTTCCCAATGCTAAAAAAAGGGTATGTTATTTAAAATGTTGAAGTTGAAAAATTTATAAAAAATTGGACATCTAATATAACACCAAGACTTCCTTAGAACAATTAAGTTGTCTAGCCCTTTATCTTGCAGCCTGGCTCACTTTACAAATTTAGTATTTTGACAGCCTGCATATCAATTTCTAATAGAATAACTTGATTCAGAAAAAAGTTAACTCTTCAAATGCACAAGGCATTTATCAGACTAATTTTCTAAATAAGATGTACAATCTAAGACAAAGTTGAAAAATGTTTTTCATATACAAATTAAAATGCAATAGCTCCCTATCTATACTTACTTATTTATAAAATTGATAGCCATCCATTTTACTGCAAGGTAACTTTTACAGAAAAAACATTTACAGGAGTGGAGTGAATAAAAAACTCACATTTGTTTTCTGATAGACATTTCTGACAGAGGAGCCTGTGGTTTTATTGGTGAATAAATGCCTTAGTTGTTTCGTGCCTATATTACTACAATAATTTTCTGCCAAGAACTGTATCTCAGTCCAAGGCAATGTTTTTCAAGATGTTCTGAACCTTTCATGCTATTCTAATTCTGTTTATATACTAGAGCAGGGGTGTCAAACTCAATTTTATTGAGGGCCGCATCAGGGTTGTGTTTGACCTCAGGGGGCCAAGCCAGCTCGATGTCAGTCATTGAGGCTCCTTTTTGGGCCGTGATTGCCTCCTGTGACCCTCTGCCAGCGAAAAGGGAGCTCAGTAGGGCTACTGGCAGAGGCACTGCAGGCTGGTCCTTTGCTGTTTGTAGGGCGGGCCAGATCTAAGCACCCCATGGGCTGGATCCGGCCCCTGGGCCTTGAGTTTGACAACCTTGTACTAGATAGAAATCACAGCCAAGTTAAATTACAAGTAGTACTCAACTTACAACTTTTATTTAGTGACTATTCAAAATTACTGAAAAAGTGACTTAAGGTTGTTTTTCACACGACTGGTGCAGCATCCCTATGGTCACATAATCAAATTTTAGATGCTTGGCAACTATAATCCTAGTACTGTAACCTACAGTAGATCTGAGTTTCATCTGAATTCTATTACTAATTAAAGAGATTCTCATTATACAAACTTTAAAAACAGTGCATTTTGTCATTTTTTTCATTGTATATATTGAACTAACAATCACTTTTTTGTTAGAGAAATAATAACCTTAATTTTGGCATCTCCTTTTAGCAGCAAATACCTCATTCAAAGGTCTTTTGTATGTATTGATCAATCCTACTTGAAGTCTATTCTTTTTGCAAACTGCTTCAACTCAGATATTTTGGAGCCACCTTACATGCTGGTCACAATACTTCAACAGATTTAAATTCAGGCCTTAGAGTTGGCCATTCAAAAATGTCAACTTTTTCTACTTCAGTGACTCTGCTGTAGATGTATATCTAGGACCATTAATGTACTGCATCATTCACATTCAACTCATGGCTGGCTAAACTGATGTTCTCTAGAACATCAAGAATCCATTGCTTCCTGAGCATTTGCAAGCCATCTGGTTCCTGACGCTTCAAAATGATTTGAAACAATGCTACTTTTATTGCTATGTTTCACTGATGGGATTAAGATTCTTTTGTTGGAATACAGAATTCTGATTTCTCATCAACAGTACAAAGTTCCATTATTGTCTTGCCTACCCATCCAACATTGTTCCAGTCTGCAATATGTGGTCTTTGGCAAACTTGAAACAGGTGGCAATGTGCTTTCGGGAAAGCAGGGACTTTTTTGTTTTCTATCCTCTTTTTTAATATTACCTTGGGAGGACACATCAGTCAATGCAACATGACATGTTAATCCTTGCAACCTCACAGAGTATTGTATACTTTATTCTTGGAATTCTTGGGGATTTTCTTGACAACTACATTTGGGAAGAGGGTAACAATGTTATTATATTTCTCCATTTGGATACTATGTATTTGACCATGGCATGATGGAGAGCAAACTGCTCACAAAAGATTTCATAGTTCATTACAGTTTCCTGAGCACTGATAATCCTTTTCAGAGTTCAGAGAGATCTCATCTGATTAGGGCAAGATTCAATTCTATTAATTGTGTCCTGAAAAGCAGACTCAATCTAGCAATCAACTTGTCTGTGTTAAGAGAAGGATTCCCCCCTCCAAACTTACATGTGATTATCATCCTTTGGCTCATCTAACTCAATGTAACCCATTAAGAGAATGGTGGCTCAGTGTTCAATAAAGACATGACACAGTATATTAGTTTGTTTTTTGTTTAGCCAGAAGCTCTCTATCTATTAATAGGTGAGATGAAACTCCAGTTACATTGTAAATCAAGTAGTTTAGGATTATTAATAATTCTAAAGGGTTTACAAACTTCCACTACTATATTTGTTTTAGCAGTAATACAGCAGTAATTTGCCACTGCCTTCCAGGATGTTTTTTCAACTTTTCAATCTCGCCTATATTCTTTGTAAATTGCCAAGCCAGGTTCTAATCAGATGAACCAATTCTGCATAGTTTCCAAAACCAGGCTATGTCAAACAAATACCTTGGCTAAAATGCATCCTTATTAACAGAATTCTTTATTTGAATTAGTTACTTTTCAACACTTTACCTATCCAAAACAGATACATATTTTAGATTTTACTTCACTACTGCAAAATAAAATAATCAATATTTTAATTAATACAACTTAGTGCTACTTCATAAAGGAAATCAATGAAAAGTTGCCACATATGTAAACTACAGGTTGATTTTAATAATTACAACTGCATTCTAGTACTTTTCTCTGCTGTAAATAAACGAAGCATTAAATCAAACACTGTTCTGCTCTTTTACTAAACTGAAGCATTAAATTTAAAAGTATTAACTTTAAAAGTTTTTGCAGGCTTATTAGTAAAATTTGAAAATACTTAATTATGGAACCTTGGTTTGGTTGCTTGCTGTGCACTGAATCCAGGATCATCAAACGTAATATTTCAGAAGGAATGCAATCCAATCCAGAAATGGTTGCACATCTCCCACAAATCAGCTTCTCCTACGTACAGTATCTACGCACTATTTTATTTTAATTTAATTTCAATATCAACTCAATCTCTCATGTTCATGATTTTAAAGCAATATTCTAGTCCAAACCTGTAAAAGATATTTCCCAAAAGTTTCATATAGATATTCAAAGTGCTGAGGGCAAGATGGACTCCTAAAAAGCCAGTGGGACAACACAAGTGCCACCAGCATCACCACTTGGTCTATCCTTCAGAAATATCAGTCATACCAACGTCTGATTCCAATCCGATAGATAAGAAAATGCCCCCTATATTTATCATGGATTAAGGTCCTATTAAAAGGTCAACCTTTGATGTTACTCAATTATTTCATTTGGGAATTTTCAGAAAATTATTAGATTTTTAGAGATTAAAATGTACAGAATCCTATATAACTAAGAAAGCTGTACTTTTAATTTGTTAAGCTACAACACAGATACAATAGCAAATCTCCAAGGTCCCTTCCAACTCTGTTACTGTCATTATATCATTTGTTTTGGATGCTAAAAACAAACACACACTTAATCTTCAGGCCCTAGTTCTCACCACATGCAACTTTAACTCATGATAAAATTAGACTTGCTATTCCAAAGTGCCACTGCTAATGTTGCCTGGAAACAGTAGAACAAGATTTGATTATGCCCAGCCTTTAAGCTGTAGGGTGGATGATGAGAAAAGTTATTGAGCAATCAAAAGTCCTTAATAAGAAAAAAATCATCATTAAATCATTTGGTGTTGCTTCCACATTTCTTCTTTTCATTTCTTAGAAGTGTTTCACTGCAATGCAGCAACATTGCAAAATCAACCTAAGCCCAGAAAGCATTCTAAGAATCATGTGGCAAACACATGACCATCAGCTAAAATGAACATCCACAATAATCAGTCAATAGCAACTGGTCAGAAAGTGTGAATCAGCTACAAAGAAATCAAATGGCAAAGGTTTCTTTATCCATTGTAATGTAACATACTGAATGTTCACACCACAGAATTAAATGAGAATACCACGTACTTTACAATGGGGGTGGGGGGAGACTTCTTTGCAACCTAGTACATAAGCAATCAGTTCTCAGTACAAAAGAACCAAATTTTAACTTTTTATAACATCTCATAAAATCTTCTCACCTCCATTCTGTGATAAATACTACTGTATTGTCACAAAAATGTCCCTACAGACAACATTAAAACTTTTTTTCAGCTTCTCAGTAAGCTTTGAACAAAAACTCTACAAATAGTAGCTGTTCAGAACAAATTACAGTATAGGCTTTTAGACAAATCATTCCTGGTTTAAATTTTTGATTTTTCTTACATTAGGAGGCCATTTCCTCAAAGTCATTCTTTTTACACTTCACAAATAGTACTCATTTACACTTCTATTAAGAAGGCCTCAAAACTGTAGCTGCCTTAACTCTGGTTGCCATACACCAAGTCCACCAACAATCAGAATACTATATCCCTATTTTTATTACTGTTGCACTACGGAAAATTAATTAAAGGTAAATTCAAATGAGTTCGTTTCCAAACATTTGCAGCCAAATTATCCTTCAATATAAATTATTCAAAGAGCAGTACTTTGGAGTACCAATGCTGCCAAGCTGAAAATAACAAGTAAAGATAAAGCAGGGATAGAGAGAAACAAGCTACATACATATGAAGAGGAAAAGAAGTCCAGAGTTAGGCTGTATTTTAAGTTTAAGAAATGAACTAGAACAGGAATGGCTAGAGTTAAGAGTAAATATGTTTATAAAGCAAAGATAAAGGTGAGGATAAAGGTGAGATAAAGGTAAAGACAAAATGTAATATACAGGGGCAGGCAACTGTCAACATTAAAATTCCTCTTTGTAAATTCTTGTCACAATCATCATTTAGTAAATGACCTTGGATCATCTTCCAGTACATCCCTCCTCATAGTTGGGAGGATTAAATGAAGAAAAAAAAACTACCTTGTGTACATTTCCCTAAATTCCTTGGTTGAAACCACACTTTCCCCCTTCACTTAACCACTTAACCTCAGATACTTCTATTAACAAAAGTTATCTCAGATTTTTTTTATTATTATTATTGGCACACCATTTCCCCACCAGTATAAGCTTTAACAACAGGAATCCTGTGATCTTGATCCCGGATTGCTTCCCTAAATCGTGGTTAGAAAAGTAGATGGGACCCTACCATCCGCTCTCCGAGAGCAGCTAAGACACAGAATTAAGACCTACAAGATTCCCACTTGTTCCCAGCTACAGAATACACCAAATAATGAACCGACTCGCTTAGCTATCGGAAGGGCTGGGACTCCCGCCCCCTCCGCACCCCCAATGCTAAGACGATTATTTTACACCTTACAAAAAGGATTCACAGGAAAGTTTCGGGCCAAATCCTATCTTTCAAAGGAGGTGGGTGTGGGGTGGAAATCTTGGAATGCATCCTTGAAAACATCCTAAAGCCAAAGCCACCGATTCTGTTTCCTTGCTGCGGGCACAAAAGCAACCATCCTAGAATCCATCCAGAGCCGCGGCGGTCTCCTCTGTTCTCCCGAGGACTGTTGGCCCCGGAGCCGCCTCTGCCTCCCCGTTTTCCTTCGGCAAGGAGCAATTGCTGCATCCCGTCACCGCTTATGTCATCCCGGTCTCCCGCTCCCTCTACCACCTTGTCGCTCCCTTCTGTCCCCACGCGCACCAGAAAGCCGCTACACAGTACTCACTATTCGGGATTCATACTGGACATGTCAGCGGGGGCCCCCACGGCCTGTAGAGAATGAGCTCTCTCCGCGGAGCAGGCGGCGGTCAGACCCACCACCGGCGGCTCCTGGAACGGTCGGACTGCCTAGCCAACCAAACACCCAAAGGTGACAGACAACGCGGGCAACAGCGGCGTCTCTTTCCAACAGGGACCACCCCTCCCCACACAAGCGGCGACTGCAGCCGTCTCCGCTCTGGCACCTAAAACTCAAAATGGCTGCCACCTCCGAACCAGGAAACGGAGAAGCCTCTGCCGGAGGGCTGGGTCTTACATGATGGTGAGAAGGCGGCGGGGAATCCTTTGGCAAGGAATGCTGGGGAATTGAGTTCCCAAGTCCCGCGACAGCTTTCGGGTTGCTTTGGAGCGGAGCCCGCAAAAAAACTCGCTTTCCCAGAAAACCTACAGGCGGGTCGACGCGTGCGTAATCAAAGCTCTTTCTTTCGTGTTTCCCGGTTGAGTCAACTTTGATATTTTGGTAACCGATTGGCTGACAGGTTCAGCCGGCCGGGCAACGTCAGCAGGGAAACAGATGGATCATTGGAGATGCAGTCATTGGTATACAGAGAGAAGAGAAGTGGGAGAGCACACAGCCTTGGGGGCCCCCTGTGCTAATTGTACAGGTATTTGATGTGATCTTGCTTAGCTTCACCTGCTGCTTCCTGTTTGTTAGGAAGCTTGTGATCCACTTACAAGTCTGTTCCGGTACCTGTAGCTGGTTTAGCTTAGTTAGAAGAATGTCTGGAATGATGGTATTGAATGCTGAACTAAAGTCTACAAAAAGGACCCTTGCATAGGTCTTTGGAGACTCAAGATGTTGTAGGATGTAGTGCAGAGCCATATTAACAGCATCATCTGTTGATCTATTTGCTCGGTATGCAAATTGCAAGGGGTCTAACAGCGGATCCGTGATGGTTTTCAGGTAGGAAAGCACTAGCCTTTCAAAGGTTTTCATGACTACAGATGTTAAAGCAACTGGTCTGTAGTCATTCAGTTCCTTGATGGTGGGCTTCTTCGGCACTGGGATGATGGTAGAGCGTTTGAAGCAAGAAGGAACATAACACATCTCTAGTGATTTATTGAAAATATGGGTGAAGATGGGGGCCAATTGGTCAGCACAGACTTTTAAGCAAGAAGGAGTTATCTTGTCTGGGCCTGGAGCTTTTCCTGGCTTTTGTCTGTGAAATAGGTCCTGCACTTCCTTTTCTGTGATCACTAGGGGTTGTGAACCCAATGAAATGGGGTCAGTTGTAGGAGGCTTGGCTGTTGTTGGTGTGTCTGAGATGGGGGTTGTGGAGATAGGTGGCTGTAGTTTCCTTTCAAACCTGCAGTAAAACTCATTCAGGTCATCTGCCAGTTGTTGATTACCTTCAGCCTGGGAAGGAGGTTTGCCATAGCCGGTGATATTTTTAAGAGTTTTCCACATGTTTGCTGGTTCATTTGCTGAAAACTGATTCTTTAGCTTTTCAGAGTAGCTTCTTTTTGCTGCTCTTATCTACCTTGTTAGTGCATTTCTGGCCTGATTGTACAGCATTTTATCACCTTTTCTGTAGGCTTCCTCTTTGGAATGTCGTAGCTGCTTAAGTTTAGGTGTAAACCAAGGTTTGTTGTTACTGTGTATTCGCAAGTTCCTTGTAGGTACACATAGGTCTTCACAGAAGCTGACATATGATGTTACAGTATCTGTGAGTTCATCCAGGTCTGCAGAGGTATCTTTAAAAGATCTCTATTTATAAGATCTCTACTCACAAGCATTTCCTAAGCCCTTGGTGAAATACCATTAGCTTGCTTACTCTGCACCTTGTATATTATTAATAGATGATTACAAAGTTATTTAAAATATGTAGTCTTCTATAATTCCTTTTTGCCAAGACATTTTCAAGTACCGTGGTTGAAACAAATGTGCTTTTGATAATATACAAATGATGCATCTTCATATTTAAAAGTGAGTGGCACTGAATTGTGCTGGTTTTCCCCCGTTCTGCCAGGATTGAATTTTAGTTGGTATAAACAAGGTGCCCCAAGCCTCAGTTCTCTCTCTCTTCAAATTCCAGTCAACATGAGGGCTCTGGGTGAAGTGATCCAGTGGTTTGGGATGAGACATCATCTGTATGCTGATGATATAAAGCTTTTCATCTCCACTCTGATGCCTGATTGATGCTGTGGGTGTCTGTTCCAATGCCTGGAAGCTATGTGTGTCTGGAGGAAGTACAATAGGTTCGACTCAATCCAAGTAAGACTGAATGGCATTGAGTATTTGCCATCTTCTAGTGACAAGGTTTTTCCACAGATGGTCCTGGAGGCGTGGCTCTGCCCTGGGGTGAAATCCAGCAAGTTCTGACAGGTTCTGGAGAACCGGTAGCAGAAATTTTGAGCAGTTCGGAAAACAGGTAGCAGAAATTTCGAGTACTTCAGAAAACCGGCAAATACCACCTCTGGCTGGCCCCAGAGTGGGGGAGGAATGGAAATTTTGCAATATCCTTCACCCAGGAGTGGGGAGGGAATGCAGTTTGGTACAGCAGGTTGGGCATGCTATGAGTCCCATCAGCCAAGGAAGGTTGGCTGGCAGGGACTAGGAGATGTACCTTCTCTGGTAAAGCTCCTACCTTCTGGAACATTCTCCCTTCAAAGATTAGGATGACCCTAACTCTTCTGAAGACATGGTTATGTGCTGAATATGTTAAGGACTCCATTTCTTGGTTATATTAACATCTATGGCAATAATTTTACTCAGCGGCCATGTATATTTAGTTTGTACTGTATTGTTGTTTTAGGTTTTTATGATGTACACTGGAGCTATAGAAATCAAATCAAATCAAATCAATCAATATGAATTGGATTTTTTAAAAATCACAACAATACACCATTATTTCCCTGTATCTAATGCATTAGTTCCTGTTTTTTAAAAGGTTGAATTTAAATGTAAATTATAGGTTGTCCTCAAGTTATGACCACAATTGAGCCCAAAATTTATGTTCCTATGTGAAACATTTATGTAAGTTTTGCTCCATTTTATGTCTTTTCTTGCTAGAGTTGTTAAGTGAATCACTGCATTTGTTAAATTAGTAACTTGGTTGTTAAGTGAATCTGGATTCCCCATTGTCTTGGCTTGTCAGAAGGTCGCAAAAACTGATCACATGACCCCAGGATACAACAACTGTCATAAATATGAACTAGTTGCCAAGCATCTGAAATTTGATCATGTGACCATGGGGATATTGCAGTGGTCCTGTGAAAAACATCATACACATAAGTCACTTTTTTCAGTGCTTTTGTAACTTTGAATGGTCACTAAATGAACTGTTGTAAATTGAGGACTACCTGTATTACATGTGTGCATATGGGTGTGCACATGTGTGTGAGTTAGGAGTTGGGAGACATGGATATTAGCTGAGCAACTTACAGTCAGTCATTCTCTCCCAGCTCTAAAAAAGTCTACCTATCCATTAGCCTGCCTTTGATCAATATTGTTGATTACAGTCCATAAATTGTGAAGACACCTTCATCCTGAAATGGAGTGATTTGGACAGATAGATACTGTAGACAGATAGAATGATAGAAACCCAAAATAGTTTAAAATGCAAGCATTAAAGATCATATTCTTGAAAGTATATTAATGAGACTAGTTTCACTCAGTTCATCAAGACAATCTGAGAGGTTATACACAGTCATAATTTGCAAGTCCTATAGAATACCCAAAATAGTTAAGAATGCAACAGTCATTTAATGTTGATATAGTAGCAGAGAACTTGTTAGTCACCAATAGGACAGCACTTTTTTTAAGCTATTATTAATTGGCATTCCTAGCAGTAATATTATGGAGCTCAAATTCCAAATTTTACACTCACTGATTTTCAACATATGGGTCTCATGAACAAATAGACCTAATAAAAGCAGAAGCAACTGTAGTTTTTGCTCCTGAAAAACATCAGAATAAACAAATGCAAATGAATAAATGCCATTATAAATGTAATTATAATGTGCAGGCACATCTCAAGCTAATTTTTGAAAGTATTTTAAAAGTGATTGAAGAAATAGCTGTTGACCCAAAAATAATAGCATCATTACATAGCTTTACAGAACAAAAGCAGCATCCAAGTAACAACAGCCATGCATAATTTTCAACAATCCAAATTTCCCTAGAGTGCCAAGCTGTAATTATATCTTAAAATGTTAGGGTATTCTTATCTCATCCTCTTCAGAGGCAGAATTTTGTTGTTTTCTAAATGTAGTTTCTGTAGGCAACCTTTCACTTATTTTTATTCTAGAAGATGCAACGAGTAGGTAAAATCTTATACCCAACACCAGAAGATAGCCTTCACTAAACTACATGTCTTCCTGTGGAATGACATACCCAATGATTATGGATGGCTAAAGTTGTTTTCTTACATGGTGCTGTCCTTTCAGCACCAAACAAAAATATTCCCTTTTTGCTCCAACATTAATTGCTTTAAATTCATCACAATTTAACAGGGAAACGATCTACATTAATAATCAGATAATTATCAAAAGCTATCTTGTAAGTTCCTTGATTCCAGAAAGATTTCTCAATGTGGGGAAAAAAAGCAAGCAAATAGCAATAAAATAGTGAGATACAAAATGGAGGACTCTTACATACTTCACTCACTTCTCCTAGATTAGATACACATAACTCTTAATCTCTTATTATGTATCTTAAAAGTGTTTTGACTCTGAACATCTGGTATAAATCAATCTTGTCACGAAATGACAAGAAAACACTAAAACTACTACATAACATAAAACACTACACTACTAACCAGAGCAAAACACTACACCACTAACCAGAGCATATAAAACATTTGCTAGACCAATTCTTGAATACAGCTTGACGTCTGGAACTCATACCACATTTCTGACATCAATACAATTGAATGTGTCCAGAAATATTTTACAAGAAGAGTTCTCCACTCCTCTGAATACAACAAAATACCTTATGCCACCAGACTTGAAATCCTGGGCTTAGAAAATTTAGAACTACGCCGCCTTCAACATAACCTGAGTTTAACTCATAGAATCATCTATTACAATGTCCTTCCTGTTGAAGACTACTTCAGCTTCAATTGCAACAATACATGAGCACACAATAGATTTAAGCTTAATGTTAACTGCTCCAATCTTGATTGCAGAAAAT
The DNA here is from genome assembly GCF_028640845.1 of Ahaetulla prasina. NCBI lineage: Eukaryota > Metazoa > Chordata > Lepidosauria > Squamata > Colubridae > Ahaetulla > Ahaetulla prasina. Next base: position 176,537,155 of record NC_080539.1, on the reverse strand, counting down.
ATGACTTCAGTAACAGAGTTGTTAATGCTTGGAATAAACTACCTGACTCTGTGGTCTCTTCCCAAAATCCCCAAAGCTTCAACCAAAAACTGTGTACTATCGACCTCACCCCATTTCTAAGTGGTCTGTAAGGGGCATGCATAAGAGCACTAGCATGCCTACCGTTCCTGTCCTATTGTTTCCTTTCATTATATCCAATTAATATAGTTATTACATACTCATACTTATATATATGCTTATATATTGTATAGTTATTACTATATGCTTATGCTTATATATACTGTGTGACAAAAATAAATAAATAAATATAAATATATATATATATATAAAATAAATAAATAAAGTGCAATATAGAACACAATTTGAGAAGGGGTCTAAGTGTTCTTGGGTAGTTCTTGATCATGCAAGATTATGTCCTGATGATCCACCAATCATATTTTGATCTTTTCTGGGTTTTCAGCACATCATCTAGTCCACTCCAGCATACTCTTGCATTTCCATGTACCTGTATATTCAGACACTGCTCTGCACTGTCACCCCTTCTGTTTATATTGGTTATGGATACCATCACACATGACTTGCAGCAGAACGCACCCTGGACTATGCTCTATGCTGATGTTACGCTCACTTCCACCACCAGAGGCGAACTACAGCAGCAAGTCCAAACATGGAATGATCGCCTAAACCACTGCGGACTCCGTCTCAACATCAAGAAAACTGAGTACTTAGAGACTGTTATCACCCCTGGAACGCTTCAAATCAATTGAGAAAACCAAAAGAAGGTGGATATTTTTTGGTATCTGGGATCCCATCACCAAGGCAATGGCGACATCAATGGTGAGGTGCGAGCAAGTGTGAATGCAGCCTGGATGCATTGGGGAGAACTCACAGGTGTGTTATGTGACAGATGAATGCCAACTCGTCTTAAATCTAAGATTTACAAGACAACCATCTGTCCTATTGCACTATATGGCACTGAATCCTGGGCAGCAACAACAGGGACCGAAAGCGATCTCCATTCTATGGAAAGGCGAATTCTCCATTGGAGAGTGAGCATCTCTCTTCTTGACTACATCACAAATGTGACATTTTGGTGTGGCACCAATTACAGACAAGACAAGAAAGGGCCGGCTCTATTGGTATCGACATGTCCAGAGAGCAGCACCTTCCATTGTTACTAAGACAGCCTACCAACTAGAAGTCAATAGTCAGTGACCTCTCAGGCATCCAAAAGAGAGATGGTGAGACACCATCAACAAAGACATGCAAGCTGTGGGCCCATGACCTAGAGACACAGTTGACTGCAAAGTGGCATACAATGATCCGAAAAGCAGACCGTTCATCTGTGGGAATACACTAGGAAGAAGATGATAATGATCATTTGAATGGTTTAAAAAACAGGATAGTTTCATGTAAGAGGAAGGAAGGAACATAAAAATGGCTTATTTGAGCAGAGTTAAAATTACATGTGTTTTGGGGAGATTCTCCCTGGACTTGCTGGCATCTATACTGGAAAAAATGTTGTCTATTCAATTGCAGATATCTTGACATTCCTGAAACAAGTGTTTCTACACAATGCTGACTTGCATCTATAAACATACAATTTGCATCTATAAACATACAATAAATAAAATAATCAAAGTAAAAAATTTAAACAAACCCCCACTCTATTCTTATTTGGGAATAAGTGCTACTAGAGTCACAAAGGGTTTAAAACACAATTGTTTAAAATTATTTTTCAGTGGGGTATTAACTATAGGTTGTAATAGATTAGGTTAGGTTATTCATACTTGGAGTAGAGCAACTAAAATCAATATGGCAAAAATTTAGTCATGAATAGCCCAAGCTCAATAAATGTCAACTGATGTAAAACAGAATGATTTAAGTTTGAATTCAAATCAGAGTCTTCTTGACGACACAATTCTTTGCCCACTTATTTAAGAATAAAACACACTGACTTGAACAATATGCTGTGTATTATAAGATCACACCAGAAATCAGTTCACCTTATTTACTAATATCTTTTAAGTAAATATACAATAAAATCATGCTCCATGTGAATTTTACATTTTCAAAGCGGACAATTTATATAAATAGATACAATTCCAGATAGTGTTTCAACCAATCATATTAAATATAGCTAGACTAGAAATAATCGTTAGTTTAAGATATTCCTTCATGGCCCAAATAAATTGTTTTATGAATATTTAGCACCTGAAAGATAAAGAGTCAATGTAATACAGGAAATCCTCAAGTTATAACCACAGTTTGATCACTTGGCTATAGGGATCATTTGGATATAGTCACTTTTTTCAGTGCCATTGTAACTTTGATTGGTCATTAAATAAATGGTTATTAGTCAAGGACTATCTCTGCTTCATAAAGTTGGCATACTAAATAAAATAGAATAGAACAGAATTTTTTTTTTTTAAATATACTTTATTGAACTTTTTTACATTAAAAGCATAAAAAAAGGAAAAAGAAAAGCTTATATCATTTAACAGCTATTTGTGGTGTTTTTCATCTGACAATAATCCGTGCAATAATGACAAACATTAAATTCTACATATTTGTGTTCTTATTTTATCTATTGATTATGCTTAGTAACTAAATATTCCTATCTCCTTTCCATCCATCCATACCACCGTTCCCATATACCATAAAATACTGATGTCTCTTTACCCTTCAGACTCAGAGTTAGTTTGTCCATTTCTGCGCAATTCATAATCTTTTGTATAATAAGTCTCTCTGAGGGCACACATGGCTGTTTCCAACATTGAGCAAAGGCCATCCTAGCAGCAGTTAATATATATAGTATTAAATATTTTATACTCTTCAAGTATTTTTTTTAAAAAATCCCCAATAAAAAAAGTTCGGGTTCTAGATCCAATTGTTCATTTGTAATTTCTTGTAGCCACTTTTTAATTTTTAACCAATATTTACGTGATTCGGGGCAGGACCACCACATATGGTGGTGGATATTTATGGGACCGCCTACTGCCACCATTAACCTCTCACTGACCAGTGCGCTCTCACAGAGAGGGCCTCCTCCGGATACCGTCAGCTAAACAATGTCGGCTGGCGACCTCTAGGGGGAGGGCCTTCTCTGTGGGGGCCCTTACCCTCTGGAACGAGCTCCCTCTGGGGCTTTATCAACTCCCCGATATCAGGTCCTTCCACCGCGAGCTGAAGACGTTGCTGTTTCGAAGAGCAGGACTAGCTTGAACCTAGTTTTTAAATTGGGATTTTTAAAAAAGGGGTTTAATTGAGGTTTTAAATTTGTATTTAAAAGTTTTAGGGCATCAATTGAATTTAACTGTCTATTCTTTTAGCTGTTTATATGTATTATATGTTTTCTGTTGTTTTTTGGCTGTGAGCTGCCCTGAGTCTTTCGGGAGATGGGCGGTATACAAATATAATAAATAAATAAATAAATATGGTAATATGTTCCATCTTTATTTTTACATTTCTAGCATATGGGAGACATTTTGGGATACATTTTCGCTAGTCTCGAAGGGGGCAGGTGCCACCTGTAGAACATTTTATATGCATTTTCTTTGTATGCTGCTGATTTTGTTAATTTATAATTTCTGTTCCATATTTTCTCCCAATCTGATAAATTTATATTATGTCCAATATTTTGACCCCATGCAATCATACATCCTTTCACTACTACTTCTTCCAATTCTACTTCTAGCAAGTATTTATAAATTTGGGTAATATTTTTTTTGTTTGGCCCTAGTAAAATTTTATCTAATTGCTGTGGTTTAAGATATATTCCATATTCTTTTATATCTTGTTTGTATTGATTTTGTAACTGAAGATAGGCCCACCAGTCAACCCGTAGTCCTTGTTCTTGGAGGTCCTGTAGTGTTTTTAATTTTCCATGAATATCTAATAGATCTTTATATTTTAGCATTTTATTCAAATCTAAATTATTTGGGTGAATCATCGCTTCCATTGTGGATAGCCAAATTGGGATTTTTATATAGTGTTTCTTTTTAACTTTAATCCAATTGTTTATTAGAGAATCTCTGATCAAATGTCTGTGGAAATACTTTTGTTTCATATGGCCTGTTTCCCACAGGAAGGCATGCCATCCTCTCTGTAGGTCATGGCCTTCTATAACTAGTATTCTTTTATTCTTTAAATTAATCCAGTCTTTTAACCAAACTAGTGTTGCTGCACTATAATATAATTCCCAATTTGGTAATCCAAATCCTCCTCTGCTCTTCATATCAGAATTTTTATTGGCCATGTGTGATTGGACACACAAGGAATTTGTCTTGGTGCATATGCTCTCAGCGTACATAAAAGAAAAGATACCTTCATCAAGAATCATAAGGTACACTTAATGATAGTCATAGGGTACAAATAAGCAATCAGGAAACAATATCAATATAAATCATAAGGATACAAGCAACAAAGTTACAGTCATACAGTCATAAGTGGAAGGAGATGGGTGGTGGGAACGATGAGAAGATTAATAGTAGTGCAGACTTAGTAACTAGTTTGACAGTGTTGAGGGAATTATTTGTTTAGCAGAGTGATGGCATTCGGGAAAAAACTGTTCTTGTGTCTAGTTGTTCTGGTGTACAGTGCTCTTTAGCGTCATTTTGAGGGTAGGATTTGAAACAGTTTATGTCCAGGATGTGAGGGGTCTGTAAATATTTTCACAGCTCTCTTTTTGACTCGTGCAGTATAAATATCCTCAATTTCATGATGATTTATTTTTTTAAACAAGGCCAATACAAGCAGATTAAATATTATACAGTAAAGAGATCTGATTTGTAAATAGAAATCAGATAGACTTGGTCAATTCAACTAGTATGCATATTCTAGATTAGCCAATTGCTCCCACTCAGATACTTACAAAATGGTCCCTATCTTTGTAAAGATAACATTGGGATTCTCTGGATATCTCTATCTAAGTAATAACCAGGCACAGACTTGCTTAGCATCTCAGGTCAGGCAAAACCAATTAGGTATTGTCATCTGTTGAGACACATCTGTATTCTGCAAAAACTCTTAAATAAAAATAATAAAATGATATTAGTCAAAATATCTTCATTTTTAGAGTTGGTGTAAAATGGGTCTCCTGGTCAATTAAGAGCTCATATGCACACCATGTGGCAGTTAGATAAAAATAATAACCCATATGTTTGAAGCTTATAACAATGAAAACATTAACAAAATTTAATAATTACATGATCCTTTTTCAAAAAGGTTTGAAGACAAGATACTAATCCATTTAGAAAACAGCAAAAAATGAAAAGCAGGAATACTCTATAATTGATATATAGCTAGAACTATATTAGAACTATTTACAGAAAATATTTTATAATTCACATAAGAGTTACATGAATTCATGAGGACAGTCTTAAACACTTAAACCATAACTTAACTTGCAAATGCTAAAACAATTAAATAAATGAGTGATTTTTCTATTTTTACTCAGGGTATAGCCAAATAGAAACTGTATAGTACCGGCCTTTTTAAAAATAGATGTCTTGTTCAACAAAAAAAAAATGCAATGGTGTAGAATTTTTTGGATCATATTGATATTACTGATAATGAGACGTGGAAAAATGGCGGAAACCCTGGTGCCAGTATTCATGGAGCACCAAGAAGGTGAAGACCTAAAACATGCAGAGATTTTATTTTGTTCATAATATGAGAATCTCTTTTCAGGCACTTTGATTTGTCATTTAGAAAAGAAGTGGCTAGAGTTTACATGTCAAGATGCAAAAGGCCTAACGGAAGAATTTAAACTGAGCCCTATATAGAAGGACTGGTTTCCTTATCAACAGATGACTCAAACAATGAAAATCCAGTGTTACTTTACTTTTTGAAATTTGCAGAATTAGTTGAACAGATAAAATTAATTTACTATCTTATTCTTACAAACATGTCACAATGTTACTCTTGGAAAAAAGTCAAATTAAGCTGTTCTTTCAGTAAATATCATAGGATTGCTTATGAAAAATGTTTCCGCAGTTTCTATCACAACTAAGAAAAAATGGTGAAATAAATAAGATAGCAGTCATTATGAAGAGTAAAAGACCGCAGTCTTTCATCATACAGGATTATGTTCTAATAAGTGGGATTTGAATTTTAATATATATAAAAATTTTGGGCTGCAAATCTCCATTTCTCCCTTTTCTGCAGTTAGTTATTATTCTTGGGCTTTTGCAACAAAAAGAAAAAACTCTCCAGCTGTTTTAATTTAAACTCAACTGTGGTCATAAGTTGAGGACTACCTGTATGTCTTGCAAATATCTTCTAAGAAACAATTAATGTATGATATTCATGTATGATATTGATATATATAAAATTATTTAATAAACTATAGTACATTTGGTTCAAACTATTATCTCAAACATTTCTTGACATCAAACTTGATTCCTTGTATGAGTTTACAGCTGCGATCCCTGATTTTCTGAAAAAAATAGTCTTCTTTTAAACTGGCCTGAAAAATAAGATTTGAAACCATTCTAAAAAACTAGTTTTCAAATTACAGAGGCTAAGTACCGTTTCATGACTAGCTAATTGTTCGATTGAGATGGGAATTAATATTGAAAGAAAAATCCCAAAATGATGAAAACAAAGGCAGGCAAGGAACTCAAGAACATAGTTTACTATATACTTAAACTGTATGTTGTATTTATAGCTATAAATCCAAGTCATGTTTTTCTTTCTTTTTTCTTTTTTTTCTTTCTTTCTTCCTTTTCTCCTTTCCTTTCCATCTACCTACCTACCTACCTACCTACCTACCTGGCAATAGAAGGGCGACTACATCTTAGCTCCAAAAATCAATTTTCCATCTTTCTTTCTGCTATCTAATGATTGTTTGAACTTTTGAAACCAAGATAGGGCAGTCCTTGCAATTACATAGGAAACAATTCCTCTCCTAAAAATTATTGTTTTATATTTATTTTAACATTCCAGTTGTTATTTTTCTTTTATCTATCTTCTTTTAAAAACTCCATATATTTTTTCCTGTTTATCTTTTATTCTTGTAAAAATCTTTAACAAATAAAGATCACAGGAAGGAATTTAATGAATAATTTCAGAGAACTGTTAAAAAAAACAAAAAGCAATATTACAGTGACATTGATAAAGATACTGAAGATACAAACAAAAAGAAAAAAAATCTGCACTTTTAATGTACCAATCAAAGTTTAAACCTTGATTGGTACCTTAAAAGATGCCAATGAAAAAGTATAGCAGATTCCAAAAAGATCAAATGAAGACAGTCCTGTAATATGAAGTTAATTCAGAATTCCAGTCTTGAAGGCTATAGAACAGTGATGGCTAATCTTTTTTTCCTAGGGTGCCAAAAGCACCCGCACGCGTGCCCACACCCATAATGTAACGCCCGCCATGCATGCCCCTTTGCACACGCAATCCCCCTGCGCTGTCCTGCCCCCCTGTGCAGGTGTGTGCGACCCTCTTGCGCTCCCCCATCCCCTGTTTTGGGCCTAGCAGGCCTCCCTGAAGCCTCCGGAGACCAGAAACAGCCTTTTTCTGGACTTCTGGTAGACTTGTTTTTTGCCCTCTGGAGGCTTTCCTGGAACCTCCAGGAGGGTGAAAATGGCCTCCCCTGGCCATCCAGAAGCCGGAAATGGCCTGTTTCTGGACTTCCAGTAGGCCCATTTTTTGCCCTCCTAGAACCTCCATGCGAGCCATGTACTTACCTGGCATCCAAAACGGCTCATGTGGAGACTCCTGGGAGGCGTGGGGCAGCATGGGCATGTGCACGCGTCTCCCACATGCGTGGCAGCGACCGAAAAATCGGCTGGCCGGCGGGAGGCACACATGCATGCGCAGTGGAGCTGACCTAGGGCGACGGCTCGCATGCCCGCAGAAATGACTCCACATGCCACCTGTGGCATGCGTACCATTGGTTCGCCATCACGGCTACAGAAACTAAATATTTATAGAAATATGGGAAACAGAAGAAGAATTTGTAAAGATTCCGATGGCAAATTGTGCCAGCAAATCTCAAGGATCGCACAGTGGCCAACAGATTGAAAGAAGTCAGTTTTCATACTAATATAAAAGAAAGTATTTTGGCTGTACACCGCTGAGTCTTCGGAGAAGGGCGGTATAAAAATATAAATAATAAAAATATAAATAATAATAATAATAAAAAGGAGATTTATTACAATAGGCGAACTACTACATTTATTTATTTATATTTCCATCCTGCGTTATTTTTATAAATAACTCAAAGCAGTGAACATATCTAATACTCCTTCCTGCTCCTGTTTTTCCCAAAAGAACTCTGAGAGGTGGGTTGGGATAAGAGACAGTGTGCTGGCAAAATAATACTTAGGTGTATTGAACACAGATTAGAGCTTTGTATGGAAAGGGAGATAAAAATATTACTGCTAATGCATATTGGATAAGAGTATTTATTATACACTTTGATGATTGCCCATTTAGTTTATTGCAGCCACTCCACAAGGGACTGCCCTTGAAGATCACTCAGCTACAGCTAGTGCAGGATGCAGCAATGGAGGTACCGTAATTATAGGTACAATTTGACATGCACATGTAACACCATTTCTGCCTCAGTAGCTTCTCAGGTAAAATTTAAGACATGGATTTTTCACTTACAAAGCCTTTCAAAGCACAGGGTCAAGCCATTTGAAAGACCAGCTATCTCCAATTGTCTCTACTTGTCCAACGAGATTAGAGTTAGTAAGCTCTGGTGCCACCTATTAAATAGTGCCATCTGGCAGTATGCTTTTTCAGTAACTCTGCCTGCTCTATAGAATAACATTTTCTTGGAGATCAGGATTATTCTGAATTTACTGGCCTTTAGAAAAGTTCTGAAGACCTGTTTCTTCTATCAAAGATGCACCACGAACCATAAATATCTATTAATGCATGTGAATTTTGACCATGGGCAAAAGGTTTTTTTTACATGTTTTTGCATCCATTTTCTGTTGTTTACTTTTTATACTTTTTGGCCACTTTTAGTGTTAGCCACCCCGAGTGATTTATAAGTTGAAAGCCTTATAAATTGATTAAAATAAAATTTTAAAATGGCTCTTTGAGCATGGTCCCTCTCTTCACTATTTTCTAGGATCATGGGCAGTGGGACAGTCTGTTCCACTGGCTTCTTGATGCACGTCAGGTATCCAACCTGAATCTGATCCTTGGCTCAGAGATCTTGATCAACCTGAGATACTACTGATATGTGGCGGCTAATACAAACTGAATTTTATAAATATGAGCATAGCAGACATCGGCTACATCTAACCCGTGAAAAGATTCCTCGCATCCAGTGGTGGGATTCAGCCAGTTTGCAGCACTTCGGGAGAACCAGTTGTTAACTTTCTGAGCAGTTTGGCAAACTGGTTGTTGGAAGAAATCATTAGGGCAGAGAACAGGTTGTTAAATTATTTAAATCCGACCACTGCTTGCATCCATTCTAATTTAGCAAAAATGTTTTGGTTTGAGTAGTCTGAGTATCACCTGATTCAGGATTCTTTTAGAGTTAGGTTTAAGAACTAATCAAAACTACTTTTCTGTCCAAATACTCCTTGGAACATTAAACATTTGCATCAAGTCAACTTATAAATCACTCGGGGTGGCTAACACTAAAAGTGACCACACTACTTAGATTTGCACATGTTCCGTACTAGGCGGATACATTAAAACATCCTGGGTTCTTGGGAAGAATCCAATGAAGGCTAACACCAGCTAAAGAACTGGCAGTTGTGATTTCACATTGTGTATATAATAATGGCAACTAGTTTTAATCTTGAGCTCTGCCATAAACACGAGTCAGCAGTGTGCGGCAGCAGCCAAAAGAGCTAATACAATCCTCCGTTGTATCAATCAAAATCATGTGAAGTATTAGTACTGCTTTATACATCCTTAGTAAGACCACACCTGGAGTACTGCATCCAGTTTTGGTCACCATATTACAAAAAAAGATGTTGAGGCTTTGGAAAAAGTGCAAAGAAGAGCAACTAAGATGATTAAGGGCCTGGAGACTAAAACATACGAAGAACGGTTGCAGGATTTGGGTTTAGCTAGTGTAGAGAAAAGGACTAGGGGGAACATGACAGCAGTGTTCCAGTATTTGAGAGGCTACCACAAAGAGAGAGGTCAACCTATTTTCCAAAGCACCAGAGGGCAGGACGAGAAACAATGATTGGAAACTAATCAAAGAGAGAAGCAACCTGGAATTGAGGACAAACTTTCCGACAGTGAGGACAATTAACCAGTAGGACAGCTTGCCATCAGAAGCTGTGGGTGCTTCATCAATGGAGTTTTTAAAGAAGAGACTGGACAGTCCCTTGTCTGAAATAGGGGCTCCTAATTGAGCAGGGGGCTGGACTAGAAGACCTCCAAGGTCCCTTCCAGCTCTATTCTGATTGAAGTCGTAAGCCGCAACAGTTCCCTAAAGCAGGGGTCTCCAACCTTGGCAACTTTAAGACTTGTGGACTTCAACTCCCAGAATTCCTCAGCCAGCAAAGCTAAGTTAAAGTCCACAAGTCTTAAAGTTGCCAAGGTTGGAGACCTCTGCCCTAAAGCAGCCACTGCTTTAAGGAAAAGGCCCAGGTTCCAGCTCCGCCGTCCTGGGCAACACCCGAATCGAATGGGGAAGCAACTGCAAGAAGACGCCCAGGCAGGGAGAACGATCGGCACAAATATGGACGGCCGGAGAAACCCGCGTCTCTGATTGGACGTCCCCGAGCCTGTCAGTCACGGCGAAGGAAGTAGGTGGTCCGCAGCTGCGGCCCGCGGCGTATCTGGGCTTGAATGGCGGAGGCGGGTCACGGCCGGGCGTGGTCGGCGCCTGTTTCCTTTTGCTTCCCTTCCGGGCTGTGAGAGCGAGCGAAGGCCTGTTGGAGCTGCGGGCGGGGACGGGGCATCCGCTGTCATTCAGTTCAGTCATTCTCTCGGTCGGCTGAGGAAGGAAGATGGACGCGCTGGGCAGGAAAGTAGTCGTCTGCGACAACGGCACCGGGGTGAGGAAAGACGGGCCCGGGCTCTCCGGGGATGGCCGGTTTCGGTAGAAGGTGGGTGGTGGTGGGGAGACCCTCATGGGCCTGGCGGCACCAACGGCAACCAACTCTACCCTCCTAGCCGGAGGGAAGTTGGGCTCCGCCTCGCCGCCTTCCTCCTCCTCCTCCTCCTCTCCTTCTCCTCCTCAAGGAAGCTGCAGCTCTTTTAGGGCGCTGGCAGGAAAACCGCCTTCCTTTCCTATCGTCCTGCCTCCCCGAAGATGCAGGGGCGCCTTCGGTTTGGTCTTGTCCCTTCTGACCAGGGAACGTGAAGGCTGGTCAGAGGATTCATTCGCTCTCCTTCCTTTTCTATTATTTTGCCGTCAGCCGCGTTATGTTGCAACCGCGGTTATTAACCGAATCCCAGCCTGTTTAGCTCTGCCTATATAACCTCGCCGTCGCGCCTTGCTTTCCTGCTCCTCACAACCCCGAGCAGAACAATTTCCTGTGTGTGTGTGTGTGGTATGGTTTAATCTTCCTCGTTCCTTCAAATGGGCTGGTTTTTATACACCGGAAGTCGCAACAGAGAGCCCTGCATCGCTAGGATTTGGCTTGTGTTGTGGGCTTGTGAGAGAGAAGCAAAAAGTGTGTTCCATGACGGTTTTCTTCGCCCCACTTCCAAATGTTTGTAGTCGGCTAGTTTACTCAAGCGAAGTTTTCACGAGTGCGATTTTCAAGGCTTTTTTTTTAATTATTTGAAACAATGAATCTTACCAAGGAACGTACCAAGAGAAGAGTTCCTTTTAAAAGTGTGCTGAAAAAAAATAAAGACTTTAAATACAAACGCAAATGCACTATAAAGAAGTAGCACATTGTAGTCATCCTCACTTCAGACGATGGGTTGATTTTTATCTTCCCCATCTACTTCCTTCAACCTTGCCAAGCAGAGAAGCTATTTTTTCTAGTACACGGAGTTTTGTGGCTCGTCCAGAATATGTACCTTTGCTATATTGATATATATTTGCTATATTGATAATCACAGCTTTTGTTGAACCAGGATTGGTTCTTTAATTCTTCTTGTAGCACATGTTGCTTTCTCTATTAGTTGCATTATATTTTTGATCTTGTGTCCTTTGCCTTTTCTGAAACCCTCCTGTTAGGTTGGAAATTTAAAGGTTTTCTTCATTCTTCTAAAAAACAACAACAGCATAGTCTATTAAAAACAGTTTTCATTGTTTTTATATAAATACGTTTATTGTAATACTTTTAATTTGGGATGATTCTAATTTCACTGAGATAAGCTGGGACAATGTATGAATACTTTATGGCTTTGCTTTGCTTATAAGAGAAATAGGATTACTCATTGGTATAAATATTTATATATGCTAGATGTATTTTGTTTATTAACAAATTAATTTGATAGGTGCCAATTGAAAATGTAATCTTAGAAATTAATATTTAATATTTATGATTTTGAATATTTTTAAAGTTTGCATCAATCAAACTTGGCTAATATTGCACAATCACAGAATGATTGTTTTCAGGTAAAAAGGATTTAATGTTTTCTAACATCCAATATTGTATATCATGGGTGTTAAACTCACAGCCTCACGTTGCCGTCATGTAACATTTCATGACATTTTTCCTATTCACAGGCCTGGGGTGGGTGTTGCTTGCATGGGACACATTCAGCCAGTTTGATACCCCTGTGTATATTGTCTTAATGTTTTCATTGTGCATATTTTACTGTTTAGAAGGTCTTTAAAAAACAGAATATTTTGCCATGCAAATTAAAAGTGTTCTTATGGGAATGTATTAATTTGAATGTATTATGTGATATCAAGTTGATGGTGAACCTTAGCAACCACATAGAAGTTTTTCCCACATTATGTAAAATAAAGTTATGGAAAGCTTCCACTTCTAAATTTTATCTGTGTTCTTCATTTTAATTAATATAGTTATATTCAGACTATAGTGATTTATAAACAAGTGTTGTGGGATACTAAAAAAAAAAAGGTATGTCCACAATGTTTGTAATGAAATGCAATGTTACTAATATCAAAAGGTGTAGAAGACTGTAAACATAGATTTTTCTAAAATAAAAGCTTTGTAAAGATTTTATTCTTATTTCATTATGTTTAGGTTTCACTATTTAAACAACAGTTTATTTTTGTGTCACCTTGTGTCATTGTGCTCTACCTTACCCCCTCAGCCCAGTTCTGTTCCTTACTATCTTGTAGTTTAGTTATTAATCATTGGTTGGATACTGTAATCATTTTGGTAACGGCCAGCATATTAACAACAAATCTTAAAAGGATGCTCTGGATTTGTAGATCCCAGACCTAATAATATGACAAGGGTGTGGGTGAGTGTCTTTAATGATTTCTATTTCAGGTAAGATCATAACTGATATACCAGCCAAAGCTGAATAAAGAACACCTAACCAAGATCTTTGCCTGCTCCTCTAACAGGACATATGAGTCCAGGAGGACCTTCAGATTGGCAGCCTGTTGTATCTGAGGAAACACAACCCCAATCAAGGGTCAAATATTGTGTAGACTGAGATGCTATAGTCCTGGAGTCAGTAACTTCTGAATTAACAACTACTCCATCTTACTTTGATTTTTTCCTGTTCCAATCTTGATCAGGTGGAATATCTACTGCATTTTTCCATAAAATGAATATAGAACCGATTGAATAAAATTTCTGCCAAAATATGTATTAGTGGCCTTAGTTGATGTTTTCAGTAGCATACTGAAGGGCTCCCTTTTAGGATCCACACTGTTCAATTTCATTATAAATCATTTGGTTAAGAGGTAAAAAATACATTTACAGATGATACAAACTTGGAGAAGGATAGCAGGCATCTAGGAGAACAATATAGGTAGCCCTCAACTTACAATCAGAATTGAGCCCAAAATTTCTGTTGCTAAGGACAGTTAAGTGATCTTTGCCTCATTTTATGACCTTTCTTGCCACAATTGTTAAGCGAATCACTACAGTTGTTAAGATAGTAACATGATTGTTAAATGAATCTGGCCTCCCCATTGACTTTGCTTGTCAGAAGGTCATAAAAGGTGATCACATGATCCTGGGACACTGCAGCACTCATAAATATGAGTCATTTGCCAAGCCTCTGAATTTTGAATACATGACCATGAACAGGCTGCAATGGTCGTAAGTGTAAAAACAGGCATAAGTCACTTTTTTCAATGCTGTTTGAATAGTCACTAAATGAGTGATTATAAGCTGAGGACTACTTGTATCAAAATTTGAGAGCTGTTATAGTAGATCAAGGGGCAGAAACCAGCTAGATGAGCTTTATTTTTTTTACTTAGGCTTCTCTACTCTCAGCCCCTTTAGATGACTAGGCTAAAAAATAGAGATCACAAGGATGATTAGAACTCTATTTTTGTAGGGAAGAATGTTAAATAAAAATAAGAATCTTGAAATGTAGAGTTCTTGGTGCTCTCTGAGCTTGTTTGTTTGCTTGCAGATGGTTCATTGACCAACTGTAATATCAGTGTGTCTTAAAATCATGAATTTTGAAAAACTGCCAGGTTTTACTTCTGCCCCCTACATGTCACATAGGATCAAAGCAGAGTTAATTTAATTTTTTTTTCCAGCTGACATCTTTCCCAAGGCTGAGATGTTATTTAGCCTCTCTTTTACAGTACCTGCTAAGGATTCTTGCTTTTTTTTTTTAACCAACATTATTGCTGCCTTGCTGAACATAGATTTTCAGCAGATTTGAAACAATCTGAAATACAAGGTCCTACTTTTGAGTAGGAAAAGTCAAAGACATAAGTGTGGAGGAAAGTATACTAGGGAGAAGTACATACCATCTTGGTGGGTTACAAGATAACACAAGTCAGGACTAGGATGCAGAAGGAAGGAACGAAGGAAGGAAGGTTCCTACATTGCATCAGCAGAAGTCTTGAGTAATTTCTCATTTAGCGTTTGCAAATTCAATGATGATTTTTTTAAAAAACTCACTTTCCAACCAGTGGTGCACTTACAATCAAATTTCTGCATCTCCCAGCAACACACACCCAAGTGAAAGTAATGATGATGTTGCTGCAGGAAAGAACTTCATTAAACAAGACTGTAGTAACTAGTGAACTTTGCAATATCTTTCAGTCCTGTGGTTTGCTTATGATCACTAAGTGTTCATTTCACTTAATGGCCTTTTGCTTCCAATTTAGGAAATGAAACTTGGTTGCTAAATGAGAAGAGGATGTAGTGTGAAGATCAAGTCATTGTTTGTTTCTGTTCTCCATTGGTCAGACCACATGTAGAATGTTGTATCCAATTCTGGACACTACAAGTTAGAAAAAATGCTGACAAACTTCAATGTGTCCTGAGAAGAGAAATCATGATGAAGAATAGCATGGAAGGAAAAAATTACAAATAACTTGAGAAGGGGTTGGTGGTGTTAGGTATGATTAGGTACAAAAAAAAAACCCTGCAAGGAAGCATGTTAGCTGTCTTCCAATATCTGAAGAGGTTTTGTGTAGAAGACAGCCAGAATTGTTTCGAGTTTTTCAGAACAAGGAGAACAGGGTATGAAATGATGGCTTTTACAGTACAAGGAAGTAGATATTTTTTTTTTGTTTACATTTATACCCCGCCCTTCTCCAAAGACTCAGGGCGGCTTACAGTGTATAGGGCAATAGTCTCATTCCATTTTTATATTTTTACAAAGTCAACTTATTGCCCCCCCAACAATCTGGGTCCTCATTTTACCTACCTTATAAAGGATGGAAGGCTGAGTCAACCTTGGGCCGGGCTTGAACCTGCAGTAATTGCAGGCTTTGTGTTCTTAATAACAGGCCTTACCAGCCTGAGCTATCCGGCCCTCAAAGGAAGACTTTGAAAGATGGTAGAGCCTCTCTCCCAGGATGTGTTTAAACAAAGGCTAAATGGCCATCTCTTGGGATGGTGTAGTAGTAGATTCTTACACTGCACGGTAAGTTGGACTAGGTGATCCCTTCCAGCCATCATACTTTTCTACGAAATATAAGCCTTTATGGTGCTTATTATTATGCATCCGCAGATAATGAATTTGAGATTTTTGCTCAATGGGCCTTTGTTAGTGTTTGCAGTGCTGCAAATCAAAGTCAGCTTTCAAACTTTCAACATACTTTTTATGCCAGGAGTGTTAATGGCATAAAATATCTGGTGTGTTAACCTGTGTAAATTTTTGCAAATTAAGGATGCCTGCCTTTAAGCCTCTCTGTATATCTAAACATTTTAATGATAGCCAAGGTTTGCAGATTTTTATTCTTGTCTGCATACCAAAATATGATGATGCCCCACCTGATTTCTAAATATTGAAAAGCCTTGCTGTTTTAGAGTGGTCACTAGCCAGTGACTAGAATAATAGAAACTTCCTGATCTTGCTATGAATGAATGAATGAATACAGAGAGAGAGAGAGAGAGAAAGAAAGAGAGAGAGTGTGTTAGTTAGTTATTGGCATAAATTTAAAATCTAGAGAAATTTAATTATAGTTTAGATAACGACTTGGGTATATTTAACCATATGTAGCCTATAGAGTGTGTACTGTATATATGTTTTCAAATAATTTCAGCTATTTCCTGTGAAACAAAACAATAAAAGTTATTAAATGATACATCCAGTGATCTTTGCAGTGTTTGATAAAATTATAGAATAACATATCCGGAAGCTAACATGAAGGGTTTTTTTCCTTTATAGTTTGTGAAATGTGGATATGCAGGATCCAATTTTCCAGAACATATCTTCCCTGCGTTGGTTGGAAGACCGATTATTCGTTCAACTGCTAAAGTGGGAAACATTGAAATCAAGGTAATACTTAAGAAACTTGATTCCTTGCATGGTAATTTGAAATATTTCTCCCTTCCTCTGAATAATGGCTTCTGAGACATTATGTGATAATCAAGTAACTAGGCAAAGTTATTAGTGTGCAAAAGGCATTAGCATATTAATAGAAAAAATATAGGATGTGGCTTTCTTTTCACCGGGTGTTTGCTAACTACTTGTTATTTTACTTGAGTGAAAAAGCAGAGAAATCCTCTGGTATTGTTTGTTTATGTACCTCATGAAATCTTTTACCAATATTAGCTACCCCACTTTTCTTCATAAGCTATACTCTGAACTCCATTCCAATCTGTTGCCCTCTGAATTAAATACATGGAATTTATTCTGCTTTAAAAACTAAAGAAACATATAATAAGGCAAAAACAAAAACGCCATATTTCTCTTATAAGAGAATTAGAGTTGATCATAACTGAAATGGCCGATAAGCCTAAATAAATAAATAAATACAATTTAGGTTCTGTAGCCTCTTCCAATGTGTTCTGTGAGAGACGATAAGAGTCAAGTCGATAATGAGAATACCTCACCTTGTAATTGTTAGCTTGACCAATAGCCTTTTCCATAGGGACAAGAAATTAGCTGAATTATATCATAGATTGAAGCAATGAACAATAGATAGGGTATTTTTTCCTTCTCCAAAGTTTTCTTGACTTGTGTGCTCTGTACTTGTCTCCTTTATTATTAAAGCTGTGATTTCGTTCTGGGCTAAAAAATTGTTTTTGTTTCTCTACAACACCAGGAGAAACGTTTGTATGTTATCTTTGTTCCATGTTCGGACTCTACCATGCAGAATTCATTTATTTTGTGGTAGGTAATATATTCCTCCTCCAGCAGAGCTTCCCGATGGCTGCTTCTTTTGAATAGGATGCATTCTTCCCATAATCATTCCCTAAAATAATATTTTAAAATGGTTTTATCTTACTATCAAGATATACATGTAAGGCTAGATCTTGAAATCTCCCCAGGAAGCATAGTGAAGGTGCTGTACTCAGATTGCATAACAGAGACTATTAAAGTATGGTTGGGAGGGGGGACTTTGAGCATGATAAGCGTACAACTTGAGGGAAGAGGAAATAACTGTTGGTTTAAAAAGAGGCTATATGGTGAAACATATTGCAGCGTTGAATCTGCAGTGCTTGGTTTAAAGTCTGCCTTTCAGCTAGGACATAGAGGTAGTTAGCTTTGGCAACAGGCAATTTGAATCTGTCTGTATTCGTGTCAGAAACACCTACTAAGCTAATGGAAGGGTGTTTCTAGATTAAAAGGATTTGCTAGTGACAACACTGTTGCTCAGGGGATGCCTGATTTGGGGATGCTGCTTTCATGTCCCCTAGCAATTTGAGTGCATAAACGGAGTCAAATCTGGAATTCCTCTTGCATTCTAAAACAGCATAATACTAAGCCTTGGCCATTGGGGATAGTACTTCAGAAATTGCTGTTTAATTAATTAGGTGGGCTTCTAGCCAGTTTATATCCTAATAGTATAGCCATTGCAATCCTTTGCTTTTGATAGAATAAAAAAAGAAAAAATAGTGATTCTTTTTTTGTAATAAGCAATTTGTCCCATTCTCTTGCTATTTAGGAGCTTGTGTACTCTTCCTGTCTAGTATGATATTTTGGGGGTCTAAATGTGTGTTCTTTCTCTTATTTTGGCTACTTTATAGCCTCTTGGAGATAGTTCCCATTTCTGCTCATCCCCCAAAGACGCAAAGACACAGAGAAGCAAGGATGTTCGATGCTTTGACTACCTTACAAATGAAAAGTATTTTTTAAACAAGTCTTACCACTTTCTAACAATTATGCCTGGTGGTTTCTCAGAGTGCAGCAGATTAGATTAGGACTGCCAGATGTAGATTTCTTATTAACCTTTTCCAAAGTTAGGTGTTGAAAATAGTTGAGCAGAAGACTGTCAGCAAAGAAATTGTGTAGCAGCACAATTCAACTGGGTTTTCTTACATCATGGTGTTTTTATTGTTTACGATTAAATAACTATATCACTAGGCTTAATACATTTTTTCTTAAGACTGGAGGTGTTAAGGTAGATAATGATTAAAAATACATGTTTAAGAGGTTGTTAAAGATTGCAAAGTTTAAAATCTTATTTATTTCACTTTAATGAAACATTCGCTCCTGAATGCTGTCTAAGAAAATTTTATAGCATTTGTATGTACTGAAGTTTGTATGTTAGTAAAATGTCAAGTCAATTAGGCACTTCGCTTATTAGCATTCTTAGCATAGGTGTGTTCTGTACTTGGCTGTTGAATTACGTTGTCAATAGAATGTCCTTCGGAATCTAACATCAAGCTAACAGTTTTGTAAATTTATATCAGGAAGGTTGTAATAGTCTTAAGTGATTTTCAAGAGCAGCTGAGTCAAAATGATTAAAGTATGATTTTGCTGAAAAATTGAAGGAACAATGGGGAAAAGCAAACCAATATTGTTTGCCTTTGTCTTCTATATTTTAGGAATCAGTTAAATACTGGTATTTTACAGAATCAGTCCTGCACAGATTGTACCATTTCTTTGGCAATAATTGGTTTTGAGCCCAAAGACCCTATAAAGAGAAAAGTTTATAATGTCCTAAAGCCTGTGCATAAATTAACATAATTTAGGATATTGTTTTGACTCATTGTACCAGTATGTACATGTAGTCCTTGACTTGCGAACATTCGTTTAGGGACTGTTTGAAGTTACAGTGGCACTGAAAAAAAGTGGCTAATTCCCATTTTTCATATTCTGCAATCATTGCAGCATTCCTGTGGTCACATGATCAAAAATTGGCTGCTTGGTATCTGGTCACGTATTTATGATAGTTACAGTGTCCCAGGATCATGTGATCACCTTTTGTGACCTTCTGACAAACAAGGTCAACGAGGGGAACTGGATTCATTTAACAACAGTGTTACTAACTTAACTGCAATGATTCACTTAATGACTGGCAAGAAAGATCGTAAATGGGGCAAAATTCACTTAACAATTGCTTCTGTTGCTTAGCAACAGAAATTTTGGGCTCAATTGTGATCATAAGTCAATGACTACCTGTAATTCTTAACTAAATGTTCAATCTGTTTAAACATATTCTAAAGAATGGATAGTCTAGACTTATTTTATATCATACATTATTCATTTTCTTTGTAAAAAGTAGTTTTCCCCAAGTCAGATATATGTATAGTATATGAAATGTGCAAGAAAAAAGATTAAAGCATGTTTTTATATAATTTGTTGTAAACTTTGTTGTTTCTTGGAGGCTAGAAGGTAGTTTGAGAATTGAAATAAAATTATATGAATAGGAAGATAGGCGTTAATATACAAATATTGGCCTATGAGTATATTAACAAATATAGAAAACTACTTTTGTTATTGCTAATATAAATGCAAATTGGGACACACTTCTTACTAAGTCAATGCATAATCTATTTTTAGAGCAATGTGAAATTTTATTCATGAAGCCTGTAACTATGGTGATGTTGTTCTTGTCATATATTTTGAATATTGGGTTTTTGCAATATATTAAAGAAACATTAAAATAGAAAACTTTTAGGGAAACTGCCAACACCATTGAAAGTATCCCAGATAAGATATCTCAAAATATTTTTCGTATTCTAAACATTGCCAAGCTGTTTAGTAAAACTGATGTATTCTAAATTAAAATGCTGGTTTCTTATTTGCTTGTCGGTCAAAATATTTTCGCATCTATAATGAGAAGTAAAGATACTGAATATGCTGAATTTATTGTCAGTTCCTGGGGAAGGATACAGGTAGATTTTTACTTGGTTAAGATATTTTCATTGAGATTAGCATGGGAGAAGTTCATTCTTAGCAAATTTGCTGATATATGAAGATATCTGCAGAGCATTTTTGGTAAAACCATCAGCCACTGTATGCATGGAAATAACTTTTTTTTGGTGTTTCGTTTAGTTTGGGTTTTTTTTAACAGGAGCCTTTCTGTCACTTACCTTGAAGTATGCTATATTCAAAGCATTTCCACCTGCATCTGTTTTTCTGCTTTGTTTCTGTTATGTATACTTGAAATAATTTGGATAAAGGTTTCACCAGGGCCTCTTCTGATTCTCTTGCTTCTGCCTTTTCTTCATCTTTCTTGACCTGTTGAAGTAGAATAACAAAAAGATGGTAAGTGAGGCGCCCCTGTGCTATCATCCACTCTTTTGCTTCATGGGACTTGTAGCCTTTCTCTCTCTCTCTCTCTCTCTCTCTCTCTCTCTCTCTCTCTCTTTGTGTGCTTTTCCCCCCCTTTGTCCTGTTTACTTTTATGTTTTGAATACATTCCTATTTCAGTCTTTCTTCATCATTTTGATTTGGTAGCTAGTACATCAAATTCTTGTAGATATTTGTAGTTAACTGCAGATGCAAGGCATCTACAGGTCTGTATGTGTTTAGTACCTATGCTAGAAATCACTTATTGAACTCAACAGAAATGAAACATACAGAAAATACCCACACATAACTTACTGTATGGGCAAGACCTATACTGTGGGATCATTAGAACAAGTAGGATAGTTCACACATAGAAACTGGTCTTTTTTCTCTATGCAGCCTTCTATTGTAAACTTCATGCCTAAATCATATCCAAGTTATCATTAATGAAATAGGTGTATTTATTAATAAATGAATTTATTAGTGCAATGGCAGTTAATGGTTGTCTTTTAAAGTACAGTTAAAATAATTATGGAAACATGCATCTGTATAGAAGGAAAAGTCATCATATACTTTTCTACAAAGTCCTATTTTTAAAAATTCTTACAACAGGATGGGAAAAGCACTTGGTTTATATGTGTGAACCTACCCTAAGTATGTTCAGTATTGTTAAGTTCCCACATAGGTGAGTCTTACTTACACCCTTTTAAACTGAATGCATAATTCAGTAAAGTTTTTTCATGCTTCTGAAATTCAGTTTTAAGCAAATCATGTCTGAGGCATGCACTAAAAGCTTGTGTTAAGTGAACGAGTGTTGTATATGGTTAAACATTAATATTTTAAAGCAGTTTTATAGAACTAGTGTAGTGATTATGAAATTTTTGAGTCCAATCTGGATTCTTTCTGACACATAAACAATTTTGCTTGGGTTAATGAATGATTTTTGACAAACTGTTTAATTACAACTAAAAAGTTTGATCTATTATAGGGTGAATTGCCTTGAATTAGAAAGGGCTGTATTCACATTTTTACAATAAATAAACTCTTGTAGCTCTACTAAAAAATTAATTTGGCATTACAGCCTGAAGAAAACTACATTGCTAAAAGCTAATTGACAAATCTGTATATCATCAAGTCTTTAGGATTACCCCAATGATTCAGACATTGTGTTGTTTAGTCACTGAATGTTAATTCTTCATTTTTTGTTAGAAGATATTTAATAATTGCTTCCATTTATGTGGAATATTAACTTCAAAGCCTGAAGTCAAATTTAATGGTTCCATATGAAATATATTTATTTTTAATATACTAATATATTAATTAGGATAATGATGGGATGGGACAAGAAATAATCTTGTATTCTTGTATTGTTAAAACAACCAATGGTGCTTCATAATTATTTTATAGAACAAATTATTGTGTAATTTTTATGATAATGATAGGACTCCTGAATCATTTGATAATATTAAACTAAGATTTAGGAGTGAAGTTCATATTTTTGTGCGGGAGAACAGTAACCCAGGTTTGGAATAAATGGCTCTCAGATACCAATTTGTTGCTCTAGACTAATATAAACATCCATTTTTTTTCTAATCAGTGTGAAATTTGCAGCCCCTTATTTGCTTTTGCTACTTGTTCTCTATGCTTATGCAGCACTCGTTATTCCCATTTAGTAATGTGCACAGAAACATGAAACATGCATGGAAAAAAAATTCTGCTAAATTCACCTATTCTTCTTGTTTAGAATTTCAAGAACTTATGCATCTATTTATGATAAAGTAATGTTGAAGGTAGCAAAATCTAGAATCCCTAATATACCTGAGGCTTTAATGGTAGTTGGTATATAATGTTAACATTATTTAAAATCAGTCTCAGATGACATAACCTTACCTGCATGAAAATAAATCAAATCCATGAAATGTATATGGGCATAACTGTTTAAAGAATGTTAGTTGTATTTCCCCCCCATTTTTAATGCCTTTTTATGCTTTTCAGTTGGGTATATAAATCAATTTCTCCCCCTCAAATCTTATCATAAAGGATAACTAGAAAAGCCATTTCTTTTTTGGGGGGGGGATTCTTTTTTAAAAATATATATTCAATAAAAATTTATAGAAAATAATTTATTAGTATCCATTTGCAACTTGTAGGATCTTATGGTTGGGGATGAAGCAAGTGAGCTGAGATCAATGCTGGAAGTTAATTACCCCATGGAAAATGGCATTGTCCGAAATTGGGATGATATGAAACATCTTTGGGACTACACCTTTGGACCAGAAAAACTCAACATCGATACAAAAAACTGTAAAATACTTCTGACAGAACCTCCTATGAATCCAACGAAGAACAGAGAAAAGATTGTGGAGGTAGGTGTATTTTTTAAAAATTC
Source organism: Ahaetulla prasina (assembly GCF_028640845.1). Taxonomy (NCBI): domain Eukaryota; kingdom Metazoa; phylum Chordata; class Lepidosauria; order Squamata; family Colubridae; genus Ahaetulla; species Ahaetulla prasina. The sequence goes on along the minus strand of NC_080539.1, from coordinate 176,513,787 downwards.
TTACAACAGGATGGGAAAAGCACTTGGTTTATATGTGTGAACCTACCCTAAGTATGTTCAGTATTGTTAAGTTCCCACATAGGTGAGTCTTACTTACACCCTTTTAAACTGAATGCATAATTCAGTAAAGTTTTTTCATGCTTCTGAAATTCAGTTTTAAGCAAATCATGTCTGAGGCATGCACTAAAAGCTTGTGTTAAGTGAACGAGTGTTGTATATGGTTAAACATTAATATTTTAAAGCAGTTTTATAGAACTAGTGTAGTGATTATGAAATTTTTGAGTCCAATCTGGATTCTTTCTGACACATAAACAATTTTGCTTGGGTTAATGAATGATTTTTGACAAACTGTTTAATTACAACTAAAAAGTTTGATCTATTATAGGGTGAATTGCCTTGAATTAGAAAGGGCTGTATTCACATTTTTACAATAAATAAACTCTTGTAGCTCTACTAAAATATTAATTTGGCATTACAGCCTGAAGAAAACTACATTGCTAAAAGCTAATTGACAAATCTGTATATCATCAAGTCTTTAGGATTACCCCAATGATTCAGACATTGTGTTGTTTAGTCACTGAATGTTAATTCTTCATTTTTTGTTAGAAGATATTTAATAATTGCTTCCATTTATGTGGAATATTAACTTCAAAGCCTGAAGTCAAATTTAATGGTTCCATATGAAATATATTTATTTTTAATATACTAATATATTAATTAGGATAATGATGGGATGGGACAAGAAATAATCTTGTATTCTTGTATTGTTAAAACAACCAATGGTGCTTCATAATTATTTTATAGAACAAATTATTGTGTAATTTTTATGATAATGATAGGACTCCTGAATCATTTGATAATATTAAACTAAGATTTAGGAGTGAAGGTCATATATTTGTGCGGGAGAACAGTAACCCAGGTTTGGAATAAATGGCTCTCAGATACCAATTTGTTGCTCTAGACTAATATAAACATCCATTTTTTTTCTAATCAGCGTGAAATTTGCAGCCCCTTATTTGCTTTTGCTACTTGTTCTCTATGCTTATGCAGCACTCGTTATTCCCATTTAGTAATGTGCACAGAAACATGAAACATGCATGGAAAAAAAATTCTGCTAAATTCACCTATTCTTCTTGTTTAGAATTTCAAGAACTTATGCATCTATTTATGATAAAGTAATGTTGAAGGTAGCAAAATCTAGAATCCCTAATATACCTGAGGCTTTAATGGTAGTTGGTATATAATGTTAACATTATTTAAAATCAGTCTCAGATGACATAACCTTACCTGCATGAAAATAAATCAAATCCATGAAATGTATATTGGCATAACTGTTTAAAGAGTGTTAGTTGTATTTTCCCCCCATTTTTAATGCCTTTTTATGCTTTTCAGTTGGGTATATAAATCAATTTCTCCCCCTCAAATCTTATCATAAAGGATAACTAGAAAAGCCATTTCTTTTTTGGGGGGGGATTCGTTTTTAAAAATATATATTCAATAAAAATTTATAGAAAATAATTTATTAGTATCCATTTGCAACTTGTAGGATCTTATGGTTGGGGATGAAGCAAGTGAGCTGAGATCAATGCTGGAAGTTAATTACCCCATGGAAAATGGCATTGTCCGAAATTGGGATGATATGAAACATCTTTGGGACTACACCTTTGGACCAGAAAAACTCAACATCGATACAAAAAACTGTAAAATACTTCTGACAGAACCTCCTATGAATCCAACGAAGAACAGAGAAAAGATTGTGGAGGTAGGTGTATTTTTTTTAAAAAGTCATGCTATCCAACTCAGAATTAATTTTTCTTAATGGAAAGCATTTCTTACCTCAGGATAACTTTTATTGAGTTTCGATGAATTAGAACCAAACTGATGTTTTATCCAAGAACAGATTCAATCTATATTCAGAATCTTCTTTAAAAACTGTAGAAGTAAAGTTCCATAGAATGCTTTTTCAGTGATGTTATGCATACAGGTAATCCCTGAGTTATGACAGTTCACTTAGTGACTGTTCAAATTACGACGTAGCACCCCCCCCAAGTACTTACTACCCAATCCTGAAGTTACGAATGTTGCAACACCAAGGCCGTTGTTCATCCTTGTGAATGACCACAGAGGCACTGCAACATTTTTTCTGCCTATTCCCTCCCCACCCCACCCCCCATTGGAGACTCACCTTTTGAAGATCTAGCGAGCTGTCTCCCCTCCAGCCTCTCTTTTCTTTGCCTGCTCTCGGGAAGAATAGAGGGAGAGCAGGATGAGCGCGCCCTGCTGAGCTTCTCTGACTCACCAAGGCTGTGTGCCACTTCTGGAGCTGCAGGCAGCCTCGGCAAGTCTCCTCCAAAGACTTCTAGGCTAGGCGTGGAAAAGTGTTTGCATGCCGAAGTGACGCTTTGGAATAGCGAACTCGCATTGCTTCAAGCCTCTCGTTGGCATGCAAACATTTTCCCCCTGGAGACTGAAAACTTCTGGGTGCCCTGATCTTGTGGGACTTAAGGACATTATCTGCAAAAGCGGATGGGTGCCTGAAGTCGCATGACACCATGGCCCCCAGAAGTTTCCAGTCTCCATCAGGTCTCCGGACAAAAAGTGTTTGAGCATCTATGGAGGGCTTGGAAACTGAATGATTCACTCCATTTCCAAGTGCCCCATTTGCACACAGACAAAGTTTCCAGTCTCCAGAAGTGGCAGGCAGCCTCAGTGAGTCAGAGAAGCAAGCAGGGCGCTCTTGTCTTGCTCTCCCTCTGCTCTCGCCAGAGCAGGCAAAGAAACAGAGAGGCTGGAGAGGAGACAGCTCGCTAGATCTTCGAAAGGTAAGTGAGTCTCCACAGGCCTGCCTGGATGAGGGAGGGGGAAGCAATTGCATGAGGTATCTGTGGGTCGGGGAAAACCTTAGGTGTTCTGATGCAGGTGGCCTGTTCCATCACTAAGCCCCCCATCCTGAGATACCTCATGTGCACTTAACGACCTGCACATTTGATTAGCGAATGCGTGGGCAAAAGGAGGGAGTGATCATGGTCAAGTTACGTGATTCACTCCTGTGAATCCTCGGGTTACTAATGTAATTGGCAGGCTCCATTACATTTGTAACTCAAGGACTACCTGTACTTTTTTCTAAAATAAAGTCATCTTACATACTTGCAAATATTTTTAATAATTCTGTTAAAACATGTAAGTGGACATTCTAATAATCAGAGACATAATCCAATTCATAGAATTAGAGCTTTGAAATACTGAGTGTTTATTGCATGATAAACAAATTGAGAAAGTGGTAAGAACTGACTAGTAAAGGTTTATATAGAAATTACATAATAAACTTCCTTGTAAAAAAAAAACTTGAAAGAAAAGCACATTAAATTTAATAGGCTTACTTCCAAATAGAGCAATATTTTGTGATCTGATGTTCCACTCAAAAATTGAAAGTTGAATGTTCTGGCTCAGTTAAGAATATGGCCTGAGATTCTTACTAATTCTTACTTAAAGGAGAAGATTCTATCAACAAATGAAATGCCCTCTCACTGCTAAATTTATATTATATAGGTGAAATGTAATCATTTTTGTTAATGCAGTGAATGTAGAAAAATTACTGTTTAGAGGTCTAGCTTATGGCAATTACACGTTTTTACTTACGTTGTGCATATATATATATATATATATATCTTCAGGGTTACATCATAACACATACTATGTTTAAGAACAAGGTATTTTGGTTTCACAATTAAATGACATATGGTAATGTAGTATGGGTAGTAAATTAAACATTAAATTTGCAGTAATTTTTGTTACCTTTGTTGATTCTGGTTTCCATGCATTGGTTGAAGACTAAGAGGTTGTGTTGGAAAGCAGCACAATTTGACTTTAATTCATTTTACAGAGTTTCAGAAAATAGTCATGCTGACTATTTATCAACTCTAAAGAGAAAGAATTACACATTGATAATAGTTTCTGAATTTGAAGCTGAGAAGGAAATGGATTTTAGTGATAAGGTTGAAGAGAGAACTTTTTTTTGTGAAAAATGAGGCACGCAGAGGGTTTGGGAGGCTTGCAGAGTCCTCCTGGGGGCTGGAGGAGGGCAAAAACGCCCCTGTTTTTGCAAAAATGGAACAAGCAGAGTGGGGCTTTGGGAGGCCAAAAATGGCTGTATTTGGTGTATAAGACGCACCAACATTTCCACCCTCTTTGGGGGGGGAAGGGTGTGTTTTATACTCTGAAAAATACAGTATATTTTTTTGTTCATTTGATCTTGGATTTTGAGTAATATCCTGTATTAAATGAGGAATTTGGAGTAAATGCTTAAGCACTGAATAACATTTTGATGTACAGTATGTTGTACTGCATCAGTACTCTGGCTGCTACATTTTGTGCTACCTTTTAAACACTTTATGAATGCACCTCTTATTAGTGGGGCCAGAAACAAAAAATGGCTGCTGAATCTTTTTATGGCTCAATTTATTCTTGCCTGCTGATATAATACAGACCTCATTCACAAATTGAATTGTGTCATAATATATTGTATAAGTGACTTAAACCATTTTATTAAAGAACGGTTTGGGTTGGGAATATATAAAACATTGATGGAATTCTTAGAACTTAAATAGATTTAAAAAATTGCTCAAATACATAGAGTATTTCCCCCACTGTTTATTGTTTTATTTATGTGTTAGGTTTATATCCTACCTATCCTTCAAGAGCTCAAGTGATTTACATGGGAATTAATTTTCATTTTGTTCCCCTAGCAATCCTATTCTAACAAATTGATCACTGCACCACCCTGGCTGTTTCTCTAGAAGAAATCTGTAGATTTAGATCATTAGGTTGAGTAGCTCTGCATTAGTCTTATCGAGAAAGTGACAATGTAAATGCATCTTGCATCCTTTCTTTCTTTTCTTTCCTTGAGCAAAGCTAAAATGACAGTGCCTGACAAACTAGACATAATTCAAGATTCTATCTATAGTGAATCAAGATTCTGTAGTGAAACCTGGAAAAAAATTAAAGCAAGGGTTCCTAAAATTTTTAATACTGCAGTCTCTTAACATGATAAATGAATTTGTGTGGTATTCTTCCATGAATAAAACGAAATGATAAATATTAAAACTGCCTTAGTTGACAGATGGGATGCATACATAGATTTAGCCATTCTTCACACTCAAGTTAGCTTATAGGCTTGCTTAGACAAAGTAAGAACAAGTTCTGAGAGTGCTCTTGCTTTGCCTAAAGAAGTTTGAATAGTTGTAAAAATATTTCGCATACTAAACTGGGTTCCATACTACAGTTTACAAACTCCTAGATTAAAATGTTGAACAAGGCTGAGGAAATCAAGTCTGGTCTCAAGTATGAAAACTTAGTAGGTGACATTAGGTTAGTCCGTTTTCTCTCCTCAGTCTCGATCCTCAAGTAGACTGCCTTCAATTCATGCAGGAAAGGCAGGCTATAAAGCTAGCAAATTAAAACAAATATTTATAAATGAATGGTTTAGTAGAACTAAATATATTCCATTTTGAGTCCACTGTGAATCTTAAAATCTTGTATGAAGTACTATAAGAAGCTTATATGGAGCCTCTGTTTATCCTGAAAATAAAATCCTCTGTCACAACAACTTTAGCAATCTGCGACAGTTTTCCAAAGAACTCTGTACGAGTGTGTGTGTACAATATATATACATTTTTGCTCCATTATACAAATCAACTGTCCTTCAGTCATAGCCTGATTCTTATTACCACTTTTCTAAGTAAAATAACATTAATTTATGACATAAATCTTGTATGCTTGGTACTTTCTCCTCTCTTCTTTAACATTTACAGAAAGCTGTAAAACATCCATAACCAAGAGTTGCAATATCATCAATATGCTGATGATACTCAGCTTCACATCTCTACACATGGTTACCATTGTACTGTTTCCTTCACTGGATTTTTTCCTCTGTGCTCAATCTAGTCTCATTCTGTAAAGCTTTCAGAAAGTTTTGTTAAGTTCTGTTTTAAGTTTTTAGAGTGTGATAGAGCCCACACATTGGTTCCACTAAATTATCTTAGCTGTGAATTCTGTGAATATTTATGATGTGTTTTGTATGCTTTGTATTGTCTTTTATTGTTTTCAGTGGATGTATTGTTTGGTTATTTTTATTGTTTTAACTTTGTAAGCTGTCCAGAGTCCTATAGATGAGATATGCAGCTATATGAATTAGAATAATAAATAAATTAGAATATTAAAGAAATATATTTATTTCTATGACTCTAACTGATAAATACCTTCTGTATTACTGTATCTTGTTATGTTATTGGATAATTGTAATATTTGCATTAGGTTATTAATCTTAATTAAAAGGCAAACACTTTGAAATATGTAGTCCATTACACTATAAGCCCTTAGTTAGCATTGGCTGTAACTTTAATATTTAAACTTTTTTTGGAGGTACCAACATTTGCAGCCAAATTAGTGAAAGAGTGAGGTATCCAACATTTTCTTGATAGATTTATAAAAAGCCTGTCAAGAGAACAGAATGGTAATTGCTATAGGAGAAGAACAACGGCAACCCCAGATGCTGTTCCATATCCAAACAGCTATTTGCTGGATCAATCAAGTAAACAACCTCCTTATAAACCCCCCTCTCCCCCAATATCCATTGAATCTATTAAATAATGCATCTCACTATGAAAGCAAGTATACTAGGAGCAGCCAATAAATTAATCAAGGCTATACTTCTTGATCTATCCTATATGACACATAGTTATGGGTATACAGTATGTTTCTAGGTTAGAAGCTGTCCAAACCACAGTTGAAAAGACCCTTTATCTGTCTGGAATTAGGCTATATCTCCATAGGAGCCTGTCTGAGTGCCTGTCACTCAGATCCTAGTTGAAGCAAATTCTTGGGGTCACATCTTTGGACTGCCTCATCTTACTAGATAGGTTTCAAACTGCCCTAAGAAGACAAATGAATTTTGGTCTGGCTTATTGTGGCTTCTTCCGTTCTCTGCCCCAATTTTTTTGTGATGGTCTCGATCTTGATAAAACCATAGTTACCGTTCAGCAGAGAATCTGGGACATGTATCTTGAAACTGATACAGTCTCCTATCTCCATTATAACTCTGTAACTTCCTCCCCTGTTCCATTCCCTGATATTTTATAACATTTCTCGCACTTCACATAAGAGATTCTTCATATTGCCCCAAAACATTGAATTACCCATAAGGACCGATTCTATTAGTACCCTCTATGAAAAGTGCACTTGTGTATGTTCTGATATAGAAGCTGAATCTGTTTCATGCAAGTTGCTAGACTTCCTTCTAGATAATAAACGGAGGATTAAATTCATAATAACGATTGCTAAAAATCTTAATTGTGGCCCCTTGTTTTTTTTCTAGGTGATCAAATTTCACCTACAGGTAGTCCTTGACTTACAGCCATGTGTTTAATGACCGTTCATAGTTACAACAGCATTGAAATAAATGACTTATAACTGTTTTTCACACTTATGACAGCTTTGTGCACGTGATCAAAATTCGGACACGTGGCAACTGGCATATATTTAGGATAGTTGCAGTGTTCTGGGGTTCTTTTATGACCTTCTGACAAGCAAAGTCAATGGGGAAACGAGATTCACTTAAAAACTGTGTGCTAAGTTAACAGTTGTAATGATTCACTGAAGAACTGGTAAGAAAGATTGTAAAATGGGACAAAACTCACTCAACAACTATCCTGCTTGGTAATAGAAATTTTGGGCTTAATTGAGACTGTAAATTGAGGACTACCTGTATTGCCAACAAGGTTGCTAGTTTTTTAACGATAGCCATGATTTATAAAAAGATCATTGCATACTTCCCTTATGCTATTATTGCTTGAGGATTTTTTGTATAATTTTATTACATTGTTAAATTTATATTGATATTTTATAGCTGATGTGTTTTTATACTGTCTTTTAAATATTTTAAAATATTGTTAATGGACAGTAAACAAAAACGTAATAGGTCGATGTGAGACAAAATAAAATTTTATATTATATATTCAGTAGTTTTTGGCACACTAAAAAGTAAACAAGGAAGAAAATGGCAGAAACTATTTAAGGAAGTTTTCACTTTTCTGTTTGAGTAATAAACTCATTTCCTGCGAAACTAGGTATTAATTCATATTGCACTACTCAGACACAAGCATTATGCTTTTTCTTATGTTGCTTTTAAGAAAAGAGTTTACATGGCAATTTATGTTTCATATTGTTCAGGAAAAACTTTTAATCATCTTCCATATTTCATAGCTATGTAATTTTCAGTTTTGCAGACAAAAAGCAATTTTTATCTTTTCAGGTGATGTTTGAAACATACCAGTTTTCTGGGGTTTACGTAGCCATTCAAGCAGTTCTTACTCTGTATGCACAAGGTAAGAATAGGTTTTACTTTGAATTATATGTATCATAAAGAAATATATTTGAACCAAATCCAAATTACAAAAATTCGTTAAACCAGACAGCCTTTCTGGTAATATTTTTGTCATAAGGATATTATTTTGCTTGGTGTAGTTAAATTTAAAGTATAAATTCAAGTGCATTTATACAATAAGTAATTCATTAAATTATTTCATTATTATTTTAGTTGCTGTATAGAGTCGGCAAACTTAAGTGATCAATGCAGTTTGGGTTCTAAAATCAAATTTGAAATCAAATTGAAATGGTCTCATGAGGATTTTTGTTGTTGTTGCTATTTTTCTTCAGGTTTGCTAACTGGTGTTGTTGTGGATTCTGGAGATGGTGTTACTCATATCTGTCCAGTGTATGAAGGCTTTTCTCTTCCTCATCTCACCAGGAGACTAGATATTGCTGGTAGAGATATTACCAGGTATCTCATCAAAGTAAGTTGGAGTTTTTAAATTTGAGAAAAATATATTACCAGTTTTAATAGGTCTTTGGCTCATTTTGTCACAAGCTTACAATGGGGAAGATCAGAAAATCACTCAATGGGGTATTTCTAGCAAGAGTGTAACATTATTCCTAAGGAAGGAATGAGCACTGAGCATTTATTCAGAATACCAGAACATGTTTGCTTGTCTAAGTCTTGCTGAATTCCAAGCTACTCTTGCAACTTTAAAATGATTTATAATAATACTAAGGCAATTATGAAAATGAAAAATTGTCTTACAAAATAGTGTAGAAGCGATGAGACATAAATGAAAGATTATTTCCAAAAGTTCCACTCTTAAGAGGTTTTAACCTTGATAAGCTATTCAAGGAACAGTGCTTTTATTATCAGTAAATGCTGTGCCTTGAATACCACTAGTTTTTTATAGCAGGGCCTCCTTGCCTTGTTTTGAGGGTCCAGGTGTCTGTTGCAGGAGGCGTTTGTTTGTTTGTTTGTTTATCTGGAGAGAAGGCATTCACAGAGATACATGTGAGGCCCCAATCATTTTGGGTTTTAAAACTGGGTCAAGCATATGTATGATGATAAATGCACCTTATGTGCAAGAAAGAGTCAAGAGACATTCTTCAAGAACAGGGGTATATTCTGTATATTGAAGTATTGGCAGATCACCTTGCATGTTTTCTATTAATGTCTGATGAAAAACTCAATAGGTTTGAGTTCAAAATAAAATGTGAGCAGCAGCTATCAATCAAGATGCAATATATCTTTGTCACTCTTGCTATAAATGATAAAATTTATCATCATTGCTATAAAAGAGAAAATGTCTCAATCTGAAAGCCTTATTTCAGGTACGCCATTAACTGTCTTACTTCAATACTAGCTACTTTTGCTACGAGGATATGCCTTCAATCATTCTGCTGATTTTGAAACTGTTCGCATGATTAAAGAAAAGCTCTGCTATGTGGGTTACAATATTGAACAGGAACAGAAATTGGCCTTGGAAACTACTGTGTTAGTTGAGTCCTACACGGTGAGTAACTGTGCATTTTCAGTTTCCCATTATAATGCAAAAGTAGACAGCCTGTTATTTTTCAGTTGATACGGCAAGGGATTACATGGTACTTTTTAAGACATCTGGAGCCCCTGGTAAAACAGTTCAGACATTAGTGGCATGTTAGGAGTAAGCAGAATAACAAAATGGCACAAAAGATGATACAAGAATTGGAGATTTTTGGAATACTTGTTTAGACAAAAATAGAACAGGGGAAAAAAAAAAGTCCAAAAATTGGACAAGATGATTCAGCCACTAAGTTTGCCATCCAGAATTGTCCTCAAACTTGACATTATAAGTTGAATGTTACCACTGGTAATTGGGATTATCCGTATCATGCTATACAGATAGTATTTGTTCCCCCATTCTTATTTAAGTATTCTTGATTGCTTTAATAGAGAGCAAATACAAAAATATGAATGTGTTGGTTGTTTCTTTCCTTTCTACCCTTAAACATTAATCAGATTGGCTACATTATGGTATGACAGCTATGACCATGCTCAATTAAATTTTATGAGTTTTAATTTTTTTTTTACTTTATTGAAAAATTACAGGTAGTTGCTAGTAATGAAAGGTAATTACTGCTTTAGGTTAGCAAATATCTACCTAAAGCAGTAATTGTCCATCAATACTAGTAACCAGTATCTTTAATAATAATAACAGTTGTTTAATAGAATTATAGAATTGAAAAGGAATTGCAAGTCATCTAGTCGAATCCTATGTCCATGGCAAGAATCATCTTATCTCCGACAATGTCTCTTCAACTTCCAGCAATGGAGCACTCACAACTACAGAAGGCAGGTTGTCCTGTTACTTAATAGTTCTCATAGCCAGGAAATTCTTCCTTATGTCAAGTTTAGACCTCCCTAAAGCTTCCCCCATTGGTTCTTGCTCTACACCTAACAGTATATTCTAAGCTACCCAGTATTACTATATTAGTTTGAAATCCAATAAATAATACACTTAAGAGCTATGGAGAATAAATCCACTCGCTCTTCCTTGTGATAGCCCTTCAAATATTTAAAAACTGCTATGGTGACTCCTTTGCTTTCTCTTCTTTAGGCTAAAACATACCCAGTCTTTTAAAACGTTCTTCATAAAATTTAACTTCCAGATCCCTTAGCATCTTACACGTTCTTTTCTGCCTCTTTCCAGTTCCTTGGTGTCTTTGTATATTATGATGATCAGAACTTGACAAAATATTCCAGAACAATCACTTCTCATGGTTTCAACACTATAATTCTGTTGAAGTAGTGTTGTAGCACATTGCTGGTTAATGCTTAATTTGTGGACCATCAGGACGCACATCCTTCTTTCAAGTATTATTGCTAAGCTATTTATCTTGTACCTGCACCTGCACCTGCTTTTCTTGTTCAATCTATTAAGATCTTTTTAAACCTCAAGTCTGTTTTCTATAGTGTTAGCAATTTCTCACCACCACTTGAGGCAGCTGCAAATTTCAATCCTCTCCTGTAAGTCATTTATGAAAATAGATAATACTGGACTCAGGGCAGACTCCTCGGGTACACCACAGGATGGGCAGATAGGTGAATTGATTAATTAGTTTAAAGCAGTTATACAACCATCATTATACAGTGTGCCAGAAATCTAACGTATCTTTTTCACTGTACGAATCATTAACAAATACATAGGAGCAGCTAACCAATATGGCTGATCAAACAACCCAGTACAATTCTTTAGGAAACATCTTATTTTTAAAACTGTACAGAAGGCCAGCCTGATTGGGATTGAGCCATAAAAAAATGTGTCTCTCTATGTTGATACAATACCATAAAGGCCCACATACTTAGTTGCTGTTGTTCAAGTGGCTGCAAATCTATCTGGTTGTACCATTTTATCAATAAGGAGGCTGTAGTTAATTTTGTCAAATGCTTTGCTGAAAACTAAGAATAGTATATGCACAGCATTCCCTCAGTCTGCTAATAGTTTTGTCAAGGAAAACAATATGCTTTACGTGGCACAACCTTTCTTTAACAAGCCCTTGCTGGACTTTCTAATGATTCTTCCTAACAGCTTGTAAACTCACCGCTTAATTATCTTTTCTGAGATTTCCCATGATATTGAGACCAGACAAAGTGAGTGGTCTGTAGTTTCCTAGGGCCACTTTTTGTCTTTTTTAGAGATAGGAACAAGAGTAGCTCTTCTTCCATTTCCTGGCACTTCCCCTGTACTCCAGTATTTCTCAAAGATTATATTCAGTGGTTCTGAGGTTGCATCCTCCTTTGTCATGATGCAAGATTTTGCAGAGTGGATTTATTGTATTTTATAAGAATGTAAGAAACAGACCAAGACCTATCTTAACCTAGCATTTCGTTTTTCAAATTTCTTAATGAACCAGCTACTCCTGATACGTTTTTAGGAAAGGATTAGAGATGTACCCTGTACCACCATTATTCCCCTGCACCTGATATTTGGAAGCATGTTGTCTCCAATCGAGAATAATGTGTCCCTAATGAGTGTACTCAATTCAGTTAAAGCTTTCTTCTACAGAAAATGCACAAAACCAAAGATGAAAACCCTCTTTAATGCATTTGGATTAACATAAAAGGAAAAAGAAATGACATAGCCATAATACAAGCAGACAAAAACCTTTTACTAATCAGTTACCTAAGGTGCGCAGGAAACAGGAACAGATAATAATGGGGAACTAACTACCCTGATATCAAATGAAAGACAAACTCTGCAGCAAATGGGGAGATCTAGCTGTCAACTTTTTCATCTAAAAAGTAAAGGAGGGAACTGGCGATTCAACTACATTGGACTAAATTCTCACTAATAATAGGGATGAAATGATAGAAGAAGTTGAAGTTGTGGAAACTTTGGGGGAGAATAACCATGTCCTACTGGAATTCAACATATGCTGGCACAAGTAATCAATCTAATAGCTTAGACTAAGAGAGTTGACTTCAACAAACCAAGAATTTAGGAAGGATTCCATGGATGGAAATCCTAAAAGGGAAACAACTCAAAATGCTTGAAATGAGCATTTCAGATCTCTGAAATGAGATTATAAAAGCCCAATCTAACACAATACCACAGAGAAAGGAAAACAAAAGACACTAAACAAAATCAATAGAATTGCATGAAGAACTCTGATTAACTGAGAGATAATAAGGACAAGTCTAAAAAATAGAAAAAGGGATACATAACTAAAAGAGAATACCAGCCAATAGCCTGAATCTGCAAGATGGAATCAGGAAAGCTAAGGCTCAGAAACAATTAAGACTGGCAACAATTTCAAAAATATTTTTAAAAAATGTTTCTTTTTTATGAGAAATAAGAAAAAAAATAAAGGAAATGATTAGTGTGCTAATGGGAGAAGATGGCAAGGAGATGACTGTAGCAGGGGGAAAGCGGGACCACTTAATTCATTCTTTGCATCTCGGTTCATGCAAAAGGAAACAATACTTTAACTTATGAGAATAATAATAATAATAATAATAATAATAATAATAATAATAATAATAATAATAATAATAATAATAATAATAATAATAATAATAATATAATTTGCATACCGCCCTTCTCCCGAAGGACTCAGGGCGGTGCACAGCCAGAATAAAATATATAAACTACACATACAATACTAAGAACAACCCTTAAAAAACTTATTTGAATGGCCACATTGAAATAAAATATCTCCCTATAAAATTTACAGAAATTTAAAACCCATAAAATCGATTTAAAATTTTAAAAATTCAAGCCAGTCCAGCAAGACGGAATAAATAAGTTTTAAGTTTGCGGCGAAAGGTCCTGAGGTCAAGCAACACTGTTGAAGACAAAACAAGAATGCAAGTCAAAATGGGCAAAAAAATGGTAAGAAAATACCTATCCACTCTAGATGATTTCAGATCTTCAGGACCAGATGGATTGTATCCCAGGGTTCTGAAGGAGCTGGCAAACATGATCTCAGAAACACTGAACAAAATCTTTCATTGCTCTTGGAGCATGTGGGAACTACCAGAGGAGTGGAAAAGAGCTGATATGGTTCCAGTCTTCAAAAGGTGGGGGTGGATTTCAGAAAATATACATCAGTTAGCCTGACAGCAATACCTGGGAAAATCCTGTAAAAGATACAATCAAGTAGCGGATTTGTGAGCACCTAGAAACAAGCATGGCAATTACTAGAAGCCAGCATGGATTTGTTAAAAACAGATCATGCTACGCAAACCTTATTGCCTTCTTTGACAAAGTGAAAGATTATTAGAGGGAGATCCAACCTAGAATTAAGGAGAAATTTCTTGACAGAACAACCAGCTTGCTTCCAGAAATTGAGGGTGTTCCATCACTGGGGTTTTTAAGAAAAGATTGGACAACCATTTTTCCAGAAGGGTATAACTGGACTAGAAGATCTCCGAAGTCCCTTCCAACCCTGATATTCTATGTTCTACATTAGTGGTGATAATCACATTTTATAATTTCTTAGGTTAAGTTTATGCTCTGTAAAGAAGTTATTTCCTTTGCCTGATTTAAGTCTTCTGGTCAGCTTCCCTCCATATTCATATTCTCTATACTGGGTGCAGTTTAATACTGCTCAGTTATGTCCTCGTTTGTTTTCATTTTAGTCTAAAAAGTACCAAACTTTATATCCCTTTCTAGAAGAGAAGGAAGTTCAATTTATCCATCCTATTCTATACTTTTTCCAGCTATCTATATAACAATATATAGATAGATAAGGAAGCCAGTTTGGTATAGTAGTTAAGTTACCAGGCTAGAATCTAAGAGACCATGAATTCTAGCCCTGCCTTAGGCTCAAAGGCATCTGGGTGATCTTGGGCCAACCATGCACTCTCAGCTCTAAGAAGCAGGCAATGGCAAACCACTTCTATAACATTTATACAGAATATGTATATTTGTGAGTTGGGAATAAGTGAAATAGTACCAACGGTAAGAATTACTTTTGACAGTGACAATTAACACTACAGAGGATAGGGCAGATGAATTATCTGTTAATGTATTTTTTTTTAATGGAATTAGTCTAAGAATTGACCAGTAAAGACTGAAGTGAGAAATTTTTTTAAAATTTGATTGGCAAACACGAAGAGGCTTCAATAATGAAAGATGTATTTTTGTTTTAATCATTATTAAACTTTTTTAGTGTTTTCCTTTAAAAAAAAGAGTTATGGCATTTATAGGAAAAATCAATTTTGTAGCAAAGGGAGCATGATCCAACTGCTAGCAAGAGAGAAATTTCCCCAGCAAGCTTTTGACCTAGTTTAGTCTGGACACAGTGGCTCAGGGGCTAGGACATTGAGCTTGTCAATTGAAAGGTCGGCAGCTCGGCGGTTCGAATCCCTAGTGCTGCCGTGTAACGGGGAGAGCTCCCGTTACTTGTCCCAGCTTCGGCCAACTTAGCAGTTTCGAAAGCATGTAAAAATGCAAGTAGAAAAAATAGGGGCCACCTTTGGTGGGAAGATAACAGCGTTCTGTGCGCCTTTGGTGTTGACTCATGCCGGCCACATGACCACGGAGACGTCGGACAGCGCTGGCTCTTCGGCTTTGAAACGGAGATGAGCACCACCCCCTAGAGTCAGGAACAACTAGCACGTATGTGCGAGGGGAACCTTTACCTTTATCTTAGTCTAGAGAAATAGTGATAATAGATAATTTCAGACTGTCTCTATTTTACAGCTCCCAGATGGCAGAATTATTAAAGTTGGAGGTGAGCGATTTGAGGCACCTGAGGCCCTGTTCCAGCCTCACTTAATCAATGTGGAAGGAGTTGGTGTTGCTGAGCTGCTGTTCAACACCATCCAAGCTGCTGATATTGATACCAGGTATGAGTTGGAAGTTGGTAGTTCTTACACTATATCACAGGTTTTTGAAACCACACATACGCAGGAACCATTTAATGGGAAAAGACATGTCCTGATTTGTAGCTCTACTTTGATGGGGAAATTCTTTTTAAAAAATGTTCCCGGATTATAAGAAAATGGTAATATGTGTTGTATTTATGATTGTTACAGAGAGGATATTGAATTGAAGTGGGGCAGCTATTTTTTTTTAATTTGAATTTAAATCCTGCCCTTCTCCGAAGACTCAGGGCGGCTTACATTGTGTTAAGCAATACTCTCATCCTTTTCTATATTATATACAAAGTCAACTTTTATTGCCCCCAACAATCTGGGTCCTCATTTTACCTACGTTATAAAGGATGGAAGGCTGAGTCAACCTTGGGCCTGGTGGGACTTGAACTTGCATTATTTGCCAGCAGCTGTGTTAATAACAGACTGCATTAGTCTGTTGAACCACCAGAGGCCATGCTTTTTAGTGGATTTATTTTTCTTTTTATGGAATCTCAATACTTGATTTAACTAGTGAGGTAGAAGTGCTTCCTGCTAAAGCTGAAAGAGGGAGGGAGGAAGGTAGGTAGGTCTAGGAGCAAAAGGCAGTGCAAGTGGGCCAGATATTTGAGCAGTAGCCTTGTGAAAATAAATCTGCCAGTCATAAATGTGATATACTAGGAGCCAGAATAACACCCAGCCTTACAATCCAGCCAATCCTGGAACCAGATTAGTTTCTCTAGCAAGTTAAAACAACAGTGATGAATTGAGAGTGTAGACATCAATTGATGCCAACTGTAGGAACTCTGCAGCCAAAGCACATATTGTCTGTTAAATCTGAGGTCCATTAAATTGAGGATTTACTGTATATGTACTGTATGCCATGTATGTTAAGGGCCACAGTTCTTGACTACATTAACATCTATGGCAATAGTTTTACAAAGCAACCGTATTTATTTGAATTGTTTTTATGATGCATACCATTCAGAATAAATTGTTGACATGGAGGGGGGGTGTTGCTATAGAAATCCAAGAAATTAAATAAATATAGTGTATATTCTTTGATGTACCGGATTTGTTTTATGTACCTTGATTGTTTATACTGTGAGGTATCTGTTCTGTCTCTAGATCTGAATTTTATAAGCACATTGTATTATCTGGAGGATCCACAATGTATCCTGGCCTACCATCTCGCCTAGAACGTGAACTAAAGCAGCTTTATCTGGAGCGAGTTCTGAAAGGTGATGTGGAAAAACTTTCAGTAAGTACTTGACCATCAAACAATTCTTGATTACAACATACACAAGGTGGTCACTAGAGGGAGCAAGATGGTCGCTAATATAGCGGACAGCCTGAATTAATTTTGAGTTTTGAATAGGTTAGCTTTAAATAGAGATTATTAAAATTCCACATAAAATAATTATATACTGTTAACTATTTTGGATTATACTAGATTTTGAAGATATGATATATGATCTAATGATAATATTTGATATGATCTTTAAATGTAACTACTATATTAGAACTATATTTATTCTTCTTTCCTCTTCATACCATCACTTGACATTTATTTTCATGAATCTTTTAACGGTTCATAGGACAGAACTGTGTGTTTTAAAATAGCATTTCAGTTTATTAACTAATATTTTCCTTTTGGACTTTGGAACAATGTTGCCTTTAGGGATTGATCAAAACATAGGTATCTTTCATTTCAGAAAAATCTCTTTGTTATAATATCCTGTAGCTCAGAGTTCCCCAATATTTCTGGCTTTGTGGATTGCGGGGGCGGGGGGGGGAGAGGATGGTGCGTGCATGCGCATAACTCCATTTGCATGAGCAGCATGCATGCGTGCCATTCACTTAAATGGAGCGCACATACTCGCCCGCTGCTCACGCAAGGGAGGATACCTGTGCATGTGCCAGCAGTTTCTTCAGCCCGATTACAAATCCCTCACAGCCCACTAGTGGACCGGGGCCCATAGGTTGGGGACCCCTGCTGTAGCTTATAAAATCTACATAATAAAAAAATACCTATCATTTTACTTGCCTACCTAGGGAGTATGCTTCTGCTTAATAGGACCTACTTTCATTTCTTTATTACAACCTTGCATAATTCCAACCTTCTCACAGTTACTGAGAGAATTGGAACCTGTTGCCTGTTGCACCCACAAATTATGGCATGAGGGATTATTTTATTTAAAGGATAATTCTTGGGAAGAAGTATATGTGTGTGTATGTATCCAAAATATATGTGTAGATGGAGATATAGAAATGGATATATTTTGATCTATGTTCTTAATATATCAAATCTTTGGGATGAGATCCATTTGTGGTCCCTAACTGGGGATCCCACAACCATCAAAGGAACAGATATCTTCTGCCCTTTCAGTTCCCCACTTCTGTCCATACAGGATGGTGGAATCATCAAGAGTAGATTGGTGTTATAGAGGGAACAAAGGATAGAAAATCCTGTTGCATAAGTAGAAGTCAGCTTGTACAACATTACATAGTTTTCCCGAAAGAGAACATTTTATTAAAAATCACCCAAATAGAGTGGAATGATTAAAAAACCCTCCAAGTAATTTATATGGTAACAAAAGAATATTCCAATATTTATTTATTTACATGGCTTAATATATAGTGGACTTAATAGATCCATTATATTTGTGTTGTTAGGAGAATATGTGTATCCAAATACATAAAATTGGAAATGGCTTGAAATGCCACTTTGTCCCATAGTACTTACACTATTTTGTAATTTAACAGTATTCTCTAAACTAAGGCATCTTATATAAATATTTTTAATTAACATTTAAGAACATAAACTCATTATCCACTTAACCAAAAAGTAATTTAAACCTACCGTTGTCGTCATCATAGTTTGGCAATTTTGCCCCTCAAACTTCAGTAATATTGTGTATCTTTTTTTTCCTGTAAGAAATTTAAGATTCGAATTGAAGATCCACCTCGTCGAAAGCACATGGTGTTCCTAGGTGGTGCAGTTCTTGCAGACATCATGAAGGACAAAGACAACTTTTGGATGACCAGACAAGAATATCAAGAGAAGGGAGTGCGTGTGCTTGAGAAACTTGGTGTGACTGTTCGATAAACTCAGAGGCTTTCCCCATCACTACTTTGTTGTTGTCATTCCTTTATTACCAATCTTTGAAGTCATTCAGCTACACAAATTGGAAAGGCCTGTTACTATCCTTAGACTCAAAGGCTAGGTTTCGTTCTGCTCCTTTTTGTTAGATATTTGATAATGCGGCTATATTTAACTACTTAATTGGACCACTTTGCATACAAAACAAGGCCAAGACCAGCCTGCTTACTGCACTGTTTCTTCCCAGTGAGTAGTTGGGTAATTCCAATAAACTTTTTTCCCCCTTTGCTTTATTGCTGTAATGCTATCAGCTTTTGTCCATAAGCTTATCATGGATGAAATACTTTTATTAGTATAAAGATTCAAAAAATAGTAGTTCTCAACTATCATGTGATTGTAGTGATTTATTTTTGATTCTTATGATTCTGTCTTCATCCTTATTTGCTGTTTGGTGACATTATTTCTTACATAGGAATTCTGAAATTAATCAAGTCAAATTAGTAGTCAAACTACCAGCATCCTTTTTTAAAAAAAACCCAGAATATTTTTAAGTTTAAGTACCATGATTAGTGGCTATGAACAGATGAATCAGGCAGTAAAAGTTAAGGAAAAAACTAGATATTACCCCTTCTTTAAGAAGCCAATAATTTGCTTGGCTATTGCTACAAATTAGTTACCCAAACTTCCTGCATTTTTCTCTTGGAAGTATATTTTCCTACCCTGGGCAGTAGGAAATATTTTTGTGTTCTTGAATACATAATTAGCCCCCCCTTGTTGTTTTGATATCATTTCTTCTTTCTTTGCTATTGGGCATAAAGGGTTATTGTTTTTTTTTTAATGGGCAACATTAGAATGTCATCTGGGACTGGATTTCCTGGATATTATCTATTATAAGTAATATGTTTTTAAAAAAAGTCTGTAAACTTGAATTATTGGTGCAACATTACAAAAAAAATGGAATTGTATTAAATTTTGAACACAGTAAAAAAAAGCGGTGCCAAGTAATTTTTGCAAAAAGTTACATGACTATTAAATGTTACTTAAAATCATCCACATATTTATATATGGAAATGTCCGTAGGTTATTAAAAAAAAGAATCTTGAATTTGTGGCAGATTTGTTGGTGGGGAGAGGAATCTCAGAATGTAGGTTTTTGTTTGTCTGGTAAATATTCAGCTCAATCTTGACTGGGAAAAAGAGAAATAAAGCAAGTATTTGAAATACTGTGTCATTTCAGGCAAACATACCACAGGAAAACTATGATGACTTATCACCCAGTAGTATAAGATCTATCAGACAACAAGAAACAAAGCTATTTCTGACAAAGCCTTTCCTGGCCAATATATGATCCTTTCAACCATATATGTCTATAAAATACAAGCCTCTAAACATTTGGCTGGAGTAGCTTCAGGCAGCATAAATAACAGATAGACAATTGAAGGAAACTGTTATATGAAATATGAAAAGTAATAGCTCCATATATATATATATATATATATATACACACATACACACACACACACACACACACACACACACACACACACTTGTGTGATAGATCTCATATCACTGGGCGATAACACCGTAGTTTTCCTGTGGTATGTTTATATATATGTAGCCTTAACATAGTACTGTAAATATACTTGTTACAAACAGGCATAAATCTGCTCCATGGTGGATTAGGATCCAAGTCACAGCAAAGTGGTATTTTATAATGGTTCCACTTGTCTGGTTTTTTCTTACAAGCTTTTATTCCTCCTTGGTATCTATTTTGCTGGCAATCCAAAGATAGAAGTGTTTGTTAACTGGTCGGTGTAATTTCTAATAACATAGCACTGAAGATGTCCAGTGAAATGGATAAAGGGGATTTTAAGTACTTTGCATGAAATATGCATGTTTAAATAAATATATTTAAAGAATGTAGAGGGAGCTTCCATGCTACTGAAATTAGACAATAAGTCATCTTTAAAACAAAACATATACGTTAAAAAGCATAAGCAGAAAAGTATATTACGGTGTAAAAAAAAAGACAACCAACTTCAAAATACATTAATTGCATGATAACAAGCAAAGTAAAAGACTATGCCATAGACTAACACAGTTGCCCTCCTATCATGACAATTCAGAAAGCATGTTCCAAAAATCTGCATGTGCAATAGAAACTCTTCTGTGGATAGAGCTTTCAATCAAAAATGGGGAAAAGACCTTTAGATTTAAAAGAAATAACTTGCATTCAAAACTTTCAGAAATATATTTAAATTTTTAAAATTGGCAATTATTAATTTCTAAACAATTCAGAAAGCTGTAAAAAAAATGATACCGTGTTATTTTTGTGTGTTACTCAAGGCTGCAAAAATCAATGACCTGTCATACTGAATTGTGGCCACAGACAATAAAGTACATAGGAATTCTAAAGGAGTCCCAACAAGAACTAAGGGGGTAAAAACTGACTTTGATTTTCCCAGGATCTGTTAAAGATGAATGAAACTATTTGCATGCAAATTAACATGTATCTCTCCCCACCCCTCCAGCTCCAGTCTGAGACATTTAACTACTGATTTCTATTCTTGCCAAGATAAGAAACAGTTTTAAATAACTTAGGGCAAAGATTGGAGCCACCGCGTCCCCATTGCAGCCTAGACTTCATTATAAAATATATGGCCAAACCTAGCAGTACTTTGCCTTTAAGTGGAGACAGAACTGAATAAATGCTTTGAGAGATGTCCATCATCCTGAATCAACTGAAGTTCTCAAATTATCTTCAAGAACATCCTACATAGAATTTATTACAACTTTATTTTATTGTGTGATTCCTATATAGAATCAAGAATTTTATTTATATATCGTGACTAGACAACCTGTACCCTGTTGAGCCATCATTTCAGAGAGATTTCCTTTCCTAAACAAAGAAACAGAATGACTTAAGAGTGGGCAAAAAAGCAGTGGGAGCAGGAGTGACTTCTGACTTCCTGCTGGCTTCCCACTGAGTTTCTTTGTGGAAATCTTCAAGGAGCATTGGAAATCTCCCCTTCTGTTTCCTTCCCAGTGGACAGGTAAGTGTGATGGGTGGGGGAGAAAGCAAGGCGTTGTGAGACTGGCTCGGAAACTGTCACAGAACATTAAAAATTTAGATATGTGACTGTAAGAGCAGCACAGCAGAAGCCAGTAGCACTGAAATAGCCATAATTTCCCCAAATTTCATTCCCTTGGCAATCATGGGCCCCAGATTTTAGACATATTCTGTGAATTAGCTGATTTGAGGTACCTTCATTCAAAAAGTTTTGCACTATGAGGCACTATTTTACTCAGTTAAAGGTCATGGCAAGAGTTTTAGTGGTATATATTTATTTAGCATATGGCGATGGTACATTAGCTGGGAGATTACAGTGTTAGAGAGTAGTTGTATGGTTGCCTAAGATTACTAGTCTGTTTGGTTCATAATGCATTAGCCAGGATACGCAATGGGGTGAGTGTAGTTCTACACTCGGAATGGTTAATTGTGCTTTTTTATTTATTTATTTATTAAACATTTTTCAAAAATCAAAAAAGAATCTTTAAACAATAGTTTCTTTCCAACAATTTCGCAAGGGTTAAATATTTCTTACTTGCCCATTTTTTTCTCCCTTATTTCAATGTATCCTTTATTCATACAAGGCTAATATTAATTTATTTATACATATAAATATCAGTGTACCCAATTTCATTTCTACAAAATACATTTTTTCTGTTTCCTCTTATTTGTTGTTACATTTCTACTCCTGTATCTTCCTTATTTGAGCTTTCCTTGCCTTTTATCTCTCTCCTTTAGCCATTCGTACCATTTCTCCCACACTATACAATATTCTGTTTCCTCTTTTTCTTGTATCTCCTTTGTAAGTTTATCCATTTCTGTACATTCCAAGACTTTTCTAATCAAATTATCTTCGGTCAGTATGTTATTAATGGCTAATGGTGTTTTGCGGCAGCATCTGGGGCTTTTCCCTCCACTGATGTTTCCATGTATTTGGACAGGTCTGGCACCGGTTGGTCTTAAAGAAAAAGGCTGACTCCAGAACATACTTGTGTACATATATTTATCACCACAATTAGAGTTAAGCCATATTAGGATATAAGGATTCAGAATGGTTCTCAATTATAGACATGGGATTAGAAAGAAGGGGCAAATTTTGGGTCAGAACTGTATAGGTAGTCCTTGACTTACAACAGTTTAGTGATCGAAGTTACAACGGCACTGAAAAATGTGATTTATGGCCTTTTTTTCCAGAGTCCTATGATCGAAATTCAAATGCGTGGCAACTGGTTCAAATTTATGACGATTGCTGTGTCCCGAGGTCATGTGATCACCTTTTGAGACCTCACAAGCAAAGTTAATGGGGAAGCCAGGTTCATTTAACAATTAGGTTACTAACTTATTAGCTGCAGTGGTTCACTTAACAATTATGGCAAGAAAAGTTGTAAAATTTGGGGCAAAACTCACTTAACAAATGTCTCACTTCACAACAGAAATTTTGGGCTCAATTGTCATAAGTTGAGGAATATCTGTATAGGGTTCTCTGGTAAGAGTAGTGTTTCAGTGTACAATGTTTTTGCATCCAACTTGCTCAAGACATAACTATTTTTATAAATTCTGATAAGCGACAAGATAGAAATGGGAGTTGAAGAAGATCCAAGAAGTGTTCTTTTTAAATAAAAAAAAAGTTCACGGCACCTAAAGCCCAGCAAACTTGCAATGCACAAAAACTCGAACAGCAAATTACAAGGTGGAATTACTTCAGAAACTGCTCAAAAAACTTGAGGGGAAGAATCTACACAAAAAATGTGTATGCCGGTAAGTGCTTATGCATGTGCCTACACCAGATGAAAGAAATACAGAAATTAAATATAGGCAAGTATTCGCCTTGAAACATCTCTTTTCGTCCCAATACAAACATGAAAAATTCCAGCCAAATCCAGACATGACAAACTCATCCATTCTGCATCATGTCTAGCTATTGTAGCCGCCTTTGTCTCCTGACAAAATATAGACTGGTATAAAAGATAAATATAGAAAGTTTTAAAAACTAAATGTTTTGAGAGATCAACTTCTCGCCCCCTCTTCCATGACTGTCGGACATTAATTGGATCAAAGACAGGTTCTGGCTTCCTCTCCTTCCCAGGCCTCAGCCTCCATGGCCATATGTGAGGAGCTGTTTTCTTGAATTTAAGCAAACGCAAAACCAGCTGCAGACTACAATACAGAGAGATGGCATTAAGGAACAAGAGAAGGGAGCCTCGGAAACCTGTATTAATAATTTGCTTTAATTCCATTGAGTTGCAATCTTCATGTTTTGCACTTGAATCCACTAGCAATCAGAGAACAACAGGGTAGTTGGAAAGTTGAAAAAAAATCCTGGAAGAAGAAAATGGCAAATAATACCTGCTGTTTATGTAGTCTCCAGGAGACAAACATTCTGCTCATTCTGACTTCAGTGGGACTCGGCCCCAGAAGAGTATGAGATTATGGAGAATTCATGCTCTAGTTAAAATAGGTGTAGGGATTTTGCAATGTGCGTGTTAACAAAATTTCTGGGCTTAGCTTCAGGTTAGGAAATATCAGGATGAGTAAACACACAACTTCAAGCAAATCTTCTGACTGAATGATTGATATGTACGGTACTATATCCTTTGTCCTAAAGACAATAACATCAAACTTTAGGCAATAAAGTATTTCAGTTCTGCTTTACTCATATAATTGTGCTATATCCTCTTGGCGTTGCTTCTGGTTGAACTCTTTATACTGTTTCCTTCTTCCATATGTAATTATCCAGAAAGCAGTTCTTCGTAAAGTCAGCAGATTTCTCATGGTTGATGTGTTTGTTACCTGTCATTTGCATATGGTAATCACTTTATCTGCATGCTTTCCTCCCCCATCTGGAGACATTTGGGAAATTCAACATCCTGGAGATTGAATTTCTGCATGTCGAGGGAAAAGAGAAGAATATGTTCAGAAGCTGATGTTTTGCTCTCTGAAAATGAGTAAAATGCATGCCCAAAAAAGGGGCGCGGGAATTGAGCAGTTGTCTGTTATCTCTCCAAGTTCTTTGTTGCTGGAAGAAGAGAGGAACGGAAGGAAATGATTTTTAGGTGCTGTTGGGTTAAAGAATATGGACAGTCTATTTCTTCAGGCTATAGACTTATCTGGTAAAATAATTAACAGTGAGACAGATGCAGAGAAAGGCATCATCACATCTGCACAAAGCAGGATGGCTGGAACAGCCCAGAGGAGGAATTGAAGAGGGAATCCCCACTAGCTGTGCAGAAGGACAGAAGTTGCCAAGAATAGTCAAACTGATTTAGGAAGAAAAGCTGAGGAAACAATTTCACCTCTAATTATTTTGGGGGGGAGGGGGAGTAGTAGTAGTAGTATAGAGATTCCAACCAGTTTTCAACATTCACACACACCCTTCTTATACGGCTGCCTCAGAAACAGGGAATATAAATCAGAAATAGAAGGCTAAAAATCCTCAAATTACAATTCTCAGCTGTGTATAATCAATAGACAATTATGAGGGATGCTGGGAGTTGCAGTCCAGCTACATCTGGAGAACCTTAAGTTTCCTCTGAAATAGCAGAACTAATAAATCTAGCTTCTTTTAACAAAAGAATGTGCTGTAGTTTACAAACAGAACCTGGATAAATAATATCCTTCATTTTCAACAAGTTCCCCCTCTTAATTCCCAAAACAAACAATAGGAAAATAATAAATGGCACTTACATGGAGACAGGGAGAAGGCTGAGATTTATAGGTAAATCTCTCTAGGACTAGGATTTACAAGAATTTCTTTAACTCTTTAATGATGGAAGCACTAAATATTCTCCCACATCAATAAAACTATGGAAATGTAAGAGGAATTTTATGTGGCCAGGGATGAAAACACAATGAATTCTGATGAATTATGGCGCTCAGATTCTTTAATTCAAAATTCTTTAATTCTAAATGCATCCAGTTTAATGCTATGTAACCTGATAGCCTTTGCTAGTTGGTGGATTTTAAAATAAGAAATATTTATTTCATGAATCTGAAGTCTGTTTTCCCACCCAAGATTCTGGTTTGCTTTTAATATTTCAGTGATGATTAGTTTTTGGTGGTGGTTTTTTAAAAAGCTTTACCTTCTTTTAGTACTCAAAGTATCAAATCTAATCAATTTAATCAAGCAAAGAAGCACATTGAAAGTGGGAGAGGAGTGTCTTTCAACTCCCATTAGACCCAACTAGCACGGCCAGCAATTAAACATTACAGCATTGTAGCCCGGAGGCTCTTCATTCACTCAAGTGTGGGTGCATAACACACATCCTTCCAGATGTTGCTAAACCACAGCTTGCAGGCAGCCTGGCCCAAGGCAAAAATTGCTGAAAATGGCATCTCATGACAGCAGAAGGTGCTGTGCACTTCTCTGTGATTTCCTTTCCTGCTCTTTAGTCCTTATTGAACTGGTTTTATTCATCCCACATTTTAAAAGAAATCTCCTCCTCTGATGGTGTGTTATATTTATGCAAACCTTGAAATTCTCCAGAACTCCTTGTCTAAATAATATTCATTTTATTGGCCAGAAAGACAAGATGTTTGTTGGGTTCCAGAACCACATCTTATTTGCATGCTTCCAGCGCCTTCAGTTACATTGTCAGGTCGACAGTATCAATTCCCAGAAGCAATGCTAAAGAATGTGGCGCGTAAATTCAATAATAACTAAGCAATCGTTGGAATTTAGCAGTTCTTATGAACAGTATGGACTTTGGCTTGGAAACCATATAAGATACCCACTTTAGGCTTGGGAACCTAGGATAATCTGCCCAATTGCCGGCTTGGGAACTGGACAGATACCCACACAAGGCTTTGTAACCTCAAGGAAGAAACCAAACTACAGGCTTGGGATCCTGAACCAAGAAACCCACCCGTGGCTGGTATTGCATGGCTATCAAGTGTGCCCCCTATGGTGATGGGGTTGCTGGGTCAAGTGCCTGAACTGGTAGTGACAAAGTCAGCATGGACCAACACAATATAATAGTAGTAATGATGTCTATATAAAACAAATGAGACAAAACAATAATAGAATGGATGCGACGTTGCCATACAATGTCCTCCACTTTGACCCTATTGAGTCCAGACCAGGACCCGAGATGCTACATCCCACACAGGATGCTACAAAACAGCTGACCAATCTGCAAACATCAACTCCATTAACCATTAACTTTGAATGGCTGCTAAACGACTGTTTGTAAGGCAAGAATTACCTGGATTCTGTTTCCTGGTTACTTGAGCCCTCCCCAACTCCCTATCTTGCCATCCACCAAGGATCTGAATTCTTTAGATGAAAAGATATTAATCCTAGGAAATTATTGGAAAGATTCATGTTCTTCCACTGAATAATCCATTTCTGGAAAATCAGTACCAGCCTTGCCTCTGGACATGCAGGGAATTTTTGTATTCGGAGTCCCAATGCACCTAAAGAACTCTAGGATGGAGGAAACTGGCCTAAACTCCCTCCATACTATCACTATCATTTGAGGGAGGGGGATTGTTGAGATCCTGTGTTTTAGCCCACCATGAAACAGAGGAATGTGTATGGTTTTGAGGCCAATCCAGCCGATGATGGTGGTCTGAGGGATAGCTCTTCCTGTAGATGCACACAGGAAGTCTGAGCCGAGCAACTGCAAATGTTTAGCACTGTTAAAACAAGGGATGCTGTTTAAAGAGTTTCCCCAGCTCTGTGCCTTGCTGTGCTTTTCCCTGTGGGGCAGCGTAATCTCTGCCTTTAACTTCCTTTCGAGAGGGATGATCGGCTGAAGGAGGGAAGAAGACCCCAAATATACACCCTTGCCTAGCAACAGGGCCACAAGTGTAATGGAAGAACCATATGTCAAAAGACGAATTGCCTATAATGAGAACTGCGGCATTTGGGGGGCAGTGGAAATGGGACAGCTATGCGGCAGCTGTGGCTTCCACAAGCGCCAGCTCATTGAGCAAGCTGAACTTAAACATATTTCCCAGAACTGCAAAACAATGAATAGCCATATTGTTCAAGATTACAATTAGGGGCTGACCTCCTCCCTTGCCTGGGGGCTGAGGGAGGAAGATTTCTTTCTGCTTTTGGGGCAGAAGAGGGGGATTCCTGGCCACGTCCATCACAGACATCTCCAGGGGGACTCCAGGGAGGGAGGGAGGGAAGTCGAAGGAAAGCAGGCCAGAAGGAAGTTGTGCAGGATAAGTAGAAAGAGAGCCTCAAGACAGGACTTCAGATTGGCAAAATGGGCTATCTGCTGTGGATCCATTTAAATCTTACCAGCTTTTATGGATTCATCCAGTTTTAGAAATGAATCATCATCATCATCATCATCATGATCATCAAAAAATACAAGCAAGCAAGGTCGAGTCTAAAAATGTCAGCAGTATGCTTCTATACATGCAGAGACTCTTCTAATCCAGTATATTCCCTTGGATATTTATTCTTTAGTATAAATAGAACATTTTCAGAATATGTGGGTCTAAGTTTATTAGGAGTTACAATCCAGAAAACATTCTTCCCCCCCTCCCCATGTTCAAGCTTGAAACATAAAGCCTTGAGAGCCGATGCAGTGCAGTATCGTGACTACTGTCAGCCCTGGTGGCCATCTTTTTCTTTGGATCTTCAGGGCTGCCACACTTAGTACTGTGGCAAACTGGGAGGGGGGATTGCATGGAGTAGTAGAGATATCTAGCCATAATAATGTTCTTTTCTCTGAGAGCCAAGGGCATTCTGCCTGCACCTGGAGTGGTGTGACTGGGAGGCAACTCCAGTTGGGACAGTGCATTGATTGGACCATGTGATGGACATGTGGGTGCAGGGGAAGGGACTTGGACTTTCTTTTGGGTGGGGAAAACCTGGAAACTTTCAGATTCGGGTTTTCTCAGATGTGCCACTATGACATCTCTAATAAAATGGAACTTTGTGGAACTTTTAGCCTTGGAGTCTTCTTTGGTTGGAGGTGTTACTTGGAACCCTGACAACTACATGCAAATAGGTTGATTGTGCATATTTAATACAGTTGCAATATCGGGTTTGATAGGATGTCTCATTTTTTTAAAAAAAATCAGGCATTGACAGAATTATTGGTCCATTTCCCAATGTATCCAAAGAACTGGCCAAGCACTAATAAGGAAAATGGCACAGTGCAGTTTTAGGTTGTCATTCCGCAGTGTTTTATGTGAGTCATAGAGAACAGGAGATGGTCATTGCATCCAAATTTGATACACCCATTGTACATATATAACAAGAGAGGTCTGGCAGACAGTGAAAGGAACTCCACCCTACTTTGTCAGATGTTAGCATTATAATATAACAAACAAGAAGCTGGAGTATTTTAAACACAGAAGAGCTGTGGTGGCACAGTGGTTAAAATGCAGGATTGCAGACTAATTTACTGCTCACTCCAGGAGTTTGATTCTCACTGGCTCAAGGTTGACTCATCCTTCCATCCTTCCAAGCAGAGGTGGTATTCAGCAGGTTCTGACCAGTTCTGCAAAACGGGTAGCGGAAATTTTGAGTGGTCCAGAGAACCGGTAAATACCACCTCTGACTGGTCCCGCCCCCATCTATTCTCTGCCTCCCGAGTCCCAGCTGATCCAGAGGAAATGGGGATTTTGCAGTATCCTTCCCCTGCCATGCCCACTAAGCCATACCCACCAAGCCACGCCCACAGAATCAGTAGTAAAAAAAAAATTAATCTCACCACTGCTTCCAAGGTTGGTAAAATGAGGAGCCATTTTGTTGGAGCAATATGCTGGCATTGTAAACTGCTTAGAGAGGGCTGTAAAGCACTATGAAGTCTAAGTGCTATTGCTGTTTCACTTTTATTGTTCATATAGGATTACAAACCTAACATCAGCATCCACAATAATTTCTTTAAAACTTATTTCCATCCTTCCTCTTTCTCTTGATCTTTAAACAAGGTCTCTGTTTCCCAGCCTGCAGTTATGATAACCTTTGATTCAACATAGCATATTATTTCACCAGTGATAGATATAAACTTAGATAGACTGGTGTTCAGTTCACCGTCCACAGGAGTATAATAATTTTGTTTGCCTTAGTCTGAGATAAGGTTCTGAGAATACTCAGGAAGTATTCTCAGAAAGATAAACCGGAATAATCCCAAATATGATATCCTGAATTACAGGTAGTTCTTGACTTAGGATCACAAGTGCGTCCAAAATTTCCATTGCTAAGCAAGGCAGTTGTTAAGTGAGTTTTACTCCATTTTACAACCTTTTCTTGCTACCGTTGTTAAGTGAATCACTGTAATTGTTAAGTAAATCACACTTTGCTTGTGGGAAGCTGGCTGGGAAGGATACAAATTATGATCAGATGACCCCGAGAAGAGTGCTACTTTTATAAATACATGCCAGTTGTAAAATGCCCAAATTTTGATCATGTGACGGGGGGGGGAATGTTGCAATGGTCATAAGTGTGAAAAATGTTCAGGTCACTTTTTTCAGTGCCATTGTTATTTTGAAAGTTCATTAAACAAATGGTTGTAAGTTGAGGACTGCCTAAATTGAGAAACTAAGTAATAGCTTGGAATATACCTTAACTTTTGCTCAGTTGGAAGCAGCTGATAAAAGCTAAGATGGCTCAGAGTACTCTGATCTATAGACAGAATTCCGCGATAAGTAACTTAATAAAAGACATTCACCTGCAAGCATTTTTGTTCTTCAAAATTGTCAATAAAAATTGTACATTGGTCACTCCGAATGTAGCAAAGCCAAATGAATTCCACCTTATTGGAAGGAGAAAAAGGATGAGGTTATGTCTGCAGAACAGCTCTGCTCCAAGGTGAACTACGTGCCGCAAAGGGCAGAAGATGGAACAGTTTTGACTTATTTTGACAAGTGGCTATTTTGTAGGCAGAAGATGCAACCACAGGACACCCAAGGCAGGATGCACACTGCAACACTGGATGAAAGGAGAACACAGATCATGGGGCACTTTCAAAGTCATAATTCTTCAGAGATATAATTGGTGGTTTCTGATTTGGCATTAGTATGGAAGGGGCACAGGAAGGATGGAAGGCGTGCAATAAGACAGTCTTTCAAGGCAGTCTTGCTGTTCTTTTCTCTCAAGTTTGCACTTAATGAAATCAAGAAGGAATGGTGGGCAAGCTCTAGCAATCTATTAATCTTTATGGTAAAAAGCTACTGTGGGTATGAGTCGCAGCATAGTGAGGATCCATTCAAATTATATTTTGCCATTTGCATTGCATGCATTCTACTGTCGGTGGCTAAAGTGTTTACAGTTTCCTGTATGAGGTTAATAGGAAGGGAATTGGATAATTTTTTTCCTGCGATTGGAGTGGAGTGGAGTGGAAGGGGGCCTAAGAGGGAGTTGTTTTGTAGTTTTCTTTTCTTTCTTTCTTCTTTCTTCTTCTTTCTTTTTTCTTTCCTTTCTTATTTTTTCTTTCCTTTCTTCTTTCTCTCCTTCCTTCCTTCCTATCTCCTTTCTTTTCTTTCCTTCCTTCCTTCCTTCCTTCCTTTCTTTCTTTCTCTTTCTTTCTTTCTTTCTCTTTCCTTCCTTCCTTCCTTTCTATAACTCAAGGTTATAGGTGAACATACAGTATCTAATACTCCTTCCTCCTCTTATTTTTCCTAGTGACTTTCATGGCTAAGTCAGGATGTGAAGTCTTGGTCTTGCAGTTTCTAGCCTGCTGCCTTAAGCACTAGACCAAACTGGCTCTTTCCTTGAACATATGGCTGGCCTCTACATCTTAAAGATGAATTCTAAAGATAGCAGGCTGAAAGACCTGGTTTTGCTTGTCTCTGTAACTATTTTAAATCAGAAATAGCAGCATTCAGAAAGTCTTCCCTTTCTTTGGGGAAAAGTTAGGTAAACTTCAGGTTCATAGGATCCACCAACCAAAGATCTACTAACCACAGACTCATTAAAAAAATGCTCAGATTGTAATGTTTCACACTACATAAGGTCATAAATTATGAATTACAAAGGACAGTTCCTGGGTCCACACATTATGTTAAGTCGGGATCAAACAACCCATATGATGGATTAATGTGTGTGAAAACAAGCCATGAGAGAGTCCCAAAACCTGAAGGCTTCCATACTCTCACTAGAAGTAGAGAGCAAAGTTTTGCTGAGTCTCTTTCCCCAGATGCTTTGTGTCACTTCTCTATACACTTTGAAAATAATGCATTGTTCAAACATTTTTGATCTTTCTGGATCAGTTATATATTTACTATACAAGCTAGAATTGTAATTTACAAATTACATCAGTTTTATTTAACAATATGTCTGATTCCTTACTAACAAAACTAAATAATGATGCCAGAGAGATAAACAAAATTTTCATATTGTAGTTAAGAATTGATTGGGAGCAGCCCAAAGTTTCCTGAAAGAGGGATGGCTATATAAATACTTTAAATAAATAAACTAGGAAAAATCAGAAGTTTAATTGGTTTGGAAGTTCTTTAGATCCTAGTAATGGTTTAGTTTTATATTTTCCTATAACAGTAGTAGTTCATTAAGTTTGCATCTATTCACTCCAGAATTCTTTTATTTAGTCTTACAATTATTGGATTATAAACTGTGTAAATAAGAGCTTAAAATTTGATGAATAAATAAAAAATAAATAAGAGACAGCCCCAAAGGTGCTTTTTCAGGAGGCAATTGGACTTTCTTGTTTTTCTTTGAAGACGTTTCTCTTTTCATCCAAGAAGCTTCTTTAGTTCGGACTGGATGGTGGGGAATGGAAGGATTTATATTCCTTGCAGACAGCTGGTCATTTGTATTCTTTTAGAGAGGCCACTTGAAGGTTTATCTGTGTCCTCAGGGTCACCTGAGTAGTGGCTGCATCTCAAACTGAAGCGCAAATAGTTCCTGTAGTCTGCAATTTTTCTGGAAATCTGTTCATACTCCCGCACCATTTGAATGGTGTTCATCCCAAAGTGCATAGCTAAATGCACTTTGACAGTGAAGGGACACAGTGCATAAAACATCCTGCAGCCAAGAAGGCTCCACACACATTTGCACTACTCAGGTGACTCTGAGGACATAGATAAACCTCCAAGTAGCCTCAACGACTCTCTAAAAAGAATGCAAATGACCATCTGCTTGCAAGGAGTATAAATCCTTCCATTCCCCACCATCCAGTTTTCTCCTGAAAAAGCACTTTTGGGACAACTATGACTTGGATGACTGAGAATCTCCATAAAGAGTGGTTAATAATGAATTAGAAATTGAACATGTCTAGCCTTGAGTAAGTTTTATAAACTGAAGAGTATTGGGTATATTTTCTTTCTGCAGGATGTTTATATCTCCCTGCACCTAAGAGAGATAGCAATGACATATAAACTGAATATTTTAGGGAGTTTCCCAGATCTTCTTTTACTGAAAATTATTATGAGAGCCAGTTTGGTTTAGTGGTTAAGACACCACGCTAGAAACCAGGAAACTATCAGTTCTAGTCCTACTTTAGGCATGAAATTGTCTGGGTGACTTTGGAATCACCTATCACTCAGTTCTAGAAACAAGGCAATGGCAAACTACTAAAAATCTTGCCAAGACAACTATAGAGACAAATCCAGGCAATTGCCAAGAATCAAGGCTGACCTGAAGGAAAAAAGAAAACCATTTTATCCTCACACATGGGGAAAAGAATTATATCTCTTGAGAATCAGAATGTCTTCCTCTGCAATTTCCAGAAATACATTAAAAAAAAATAGAACTTTTTTTTTTCATTCAGAGTACAAACAAGCAATTGTTATTTTCCCAGATGGAATCTGAAAATATAATACCTTCCTTCCTCCTCTTGGAGTTGTATCTCTAAGGCTACACAAATTGCCCATGGTTTAATAGTACAATCTGCAACTTATCTGGGTTTTAGAATCAGTGTCAGCAAAAGCAGCCAAGCTTGTCATATTGTTCAAAGTTCATAGCAACCAAGATTGACAAAATCTGATGAGCGTTGGTGCCTTCATGTCCAGAAATGCAGGGCACGGAAAGACTAAAAATTCAGAGAGGCAAAGCTGCCGCACCAAAAATACATACAGTTTCCATCCTTTGAACTATCCTTCTTTGGTTAAAAGCCAAGTAGTTTTATATTTATTTTCACTTGTGCCCTTGGAACTGTGAAGAAAAAATGGCATTAAGGTGGAGATTTATTTACCCCGTGGTCTTCACTAATCAGAAACAATGAGAATGAAGTTAACTCCCCAATCTCTATTGGACAAATGCAAAAAATAAAGATAAAAAAGCTTTTCAGGTCCATTGTTGTTCTCTCCTTTAGAAGCAAGCCCTGCTGCATTGCTGGCAATGAAGACATGCCCCCCAAATTTAGAAAATTTCCAGGCAAGTTTTATCACCCAACTTGGAAAATCATGACAGCTGATTAATTAATATTTTTCAGATATTTAGATAATTTGGAATTCTGCTTTGATGACCAACTCCCTTAGTCTTAGATTGCTTATGTTGATTGATTTAAAGGATACATGGCTGCCCATCTTCAAAAACACAACTTTGGGCAACTTGCCTTGTTCTTAGAGCTTCCTTCTCACTCTGTCCATGTTAGGTAGAAGCCACATTTTCTTGTCAGATATTTTCAGTGCTGCCTAATTTTAAATATCAATAGTTTTAGTTCATATGACCTGCAGTATAACGTACAATAGACAGTCAAATGCAGTTTTCATTATTGTTCATATTTGTAAATGATGCCTTGTTGCAAAGGATGTCTTATGCTCTGATGAAAGTGTTGGCTCAATATAGTACCATTACCCAAATTCTTTCAAACCTCTCCACAAAGCTTATTAATATCTCTACCTACTGACCATGTTGCTGTGTGGTGGAGGCCCTAAACCTATGGCTAACCAATTGTAATTGCCTGATAATTCCCAATAGTGCCTGGTAGCATGGCTAATAGACACAGAATTTTAATTCAGTGCAACCAGAGAACTCCTCATCCCTGCATGATACAGGAATGGGCAACTCAATGACTTCTAGATGTTTTGGACTACATTCTCAAAATACTATGCAAATGCTATTATTAAACTTATGTATAGGTCACTGTAATTCAAAACAACCCCTGGTGGCTCACATAGCAAAACATAAAACAAATCCCATATAAAAATAAAAATGCAACAGTACAATAGAAAACAAAATAAAGATGTACACAAAAACTCAAATCAGGGGAAAGCTTGTGGAAAACAGCACAGAAGGAGTCAGTCTGATCTCTACAGGGAGGCATCCCAACAAAAATGCAGCACGTCCTTTCCTTAGTTCCTTGAGCCTCCCAGAAAGATGGGACCTGCAGCGTTTCTTTTTGCTAGACCCATTTGGTTAGGCCAAAACCGGCTGGAGTAGACAGTGCTGAAAGCATCCATTCAGCCTGTGATGACAAAGAGTGACGTTGGAGGCTACTGGAACAATACCAGGCATCTGGACGAGTGGATAGTAAATGAAGTACTGTATTATCCTTTCATCTTTTGTCTATGTTTGAATGTTTTTGAATTAAATATGGATATCCCCAACTGAATTCTTCTACCAGAAAAGCTCAAACGGTCAATAAGAAACATGTGAAATTGTATCTGAATAAATTCAGATACTGCCGCTATGGTCTATCTATAATCTGTTATCTACCTATCATCCATTATCTATCCATCTGCCTGCCTGCCTGTCTATATCTATCTATCTATCTATCTATCTATCTATCTATCTATCTATCTATCTATCTATCTATCTATCTACCTACCTACCTACCTACCTACCTACCTACCACATAAAATTTATATGATACCAGTTGTCCCAACCTATATATATTATTCACCCTCACTGGAAAGGCATCTTACATGGAGATCCCTCTAATGGCGTCACTGCTTTTTTCTCAAATGCATATTTATTCACATGACTTTGGTTACCTAAGGCCATCTTCATGAAAAACAGACTCCTCTAACCAAGTAGAAAAAATACAGGATGTTTAATTTTCCAAACTGACTTGTTTAACATGAGTCCAGTTTTCATTTTTCTCTCTCTGGAAGAAACCTCAGATTTTGGAGAAAATGATACTTGTTACTCCATTGGAAATCCTGAAAATGGAATTTCCAACAAGTTAGCAAGCAGTTCCAGTTGTCTTGATTGTGTAATCTATATTTTGGTACCATTAAACACAGTACATTCCTGGAACACGATGGAGTGGTTTCAGCAGTCCTATCTTAATGGAGGAATAGTAAAAGATTACTGTACTATCTTATAACTACTTGGTGAAATTGCTTCCCCAAATAGAGAAATAAAAAAATAAACAAAGCAATCTATTTTGGATATGAAGACAAATACAGATCATGTAGATAAGATGATTATGGAGGCTGAAATTCTAGGCACACATATTTGGAGAAAAGTCCTGTGAAATTTAGTGAGTTTTACTTCTGAGGACCAAGAGAAGACCTGACAGCAGAATAAAACATATCCTTGAATATGTATTTTTTCAAATCTGCTTTAAATTGTGAGGCTCTGTATAGCTGCAAAAACTTCCTGTTATCTGGGCAGTCAGATCAAAAAGCATTTGTAACACTAATTCCAAGTGAGATTATGAAGTCTAAACTCTTTGAATGTTATATCCTTTTATAAGCTTTCTTGCTACATTTTGACACTGCTAGTTATTCCTGGGGAAATCAGCCATTATCAAAATGTTTTTGATGACAGAAATCAGTCCTCCAACTAAAAGCGTTGATAGCTTGGTATGTTTTGGAACTTCAGAAGTTTCAAGGACATGCTTTCAACCAAAAAGAAAACAGGAAACCATTACGACTTATGTACAAATAGCAGACATAGCGGCTCCTGGGCCACACATCCAGATCATCCATTAGACTGCTCTTGCAAACTCTTCCTAACAAGAACATATTTACTACTATTGAGCTTCTCATAATTGCAATCTCACTCTTGATTTGGTTAACTTGAGAAACTGAATACTTATTTGTGGGAAGGGAGCCCGGTAATAACGGAAGGAATTCTCAGAATCCAAAATGCAAGAATAGAATAGGAAATTGATTTTTATCTGCTTAAGTGGAGATGGAGAATTCTGATATTACTTCAAAGGAATAACTTGTAACCATAACCCACTCTCAAAATGGTTTTTAACACTTAATGAAGTTTCAGAAAACATGAAATCATTCTGGTTTGATGCCAAGCACTGAGAAATGCTAAGTGTTAAAATAATTGCAGGCAGCACAATGAGGCTTATTCACAGATATAAATACCTATAATCCTTATAGTTGAATAGCCAATCCTAAATATGTTTATTCAGTGGGCTGTCCAAAATAACTGCACAAAATTACAACACAAAACATCCATCACATGCCTGTGAGATATATGTAGCTACCACCATGTCACCCAGCACTCAAGCCAGAAATTAGCATCTTCTCAGAGGCATAATGTCTGAATTCCAGGAAAGCCTGTCATACCCTCACCTACAGTCAGTCTTTTAATTAAAAATCAGCTTGTTTATCTGAATTTTGCTATAAAAAGCCTGGAATACAAGTCTATACATTTACTGTAGTGATAAGGACAAACTTGGTCATCAATTTCACACTAGGATTTATTGTGTACTGTGAAACTGTTTTGTGAAAACAAATAAATAAAAAAAACAAAAGTAAAAAAAAAAGGAATGCTGGTGTATATATTTTAGAAATAAGAAATACACCCTAGATGTTTGTCTTAAATGTGTCCAGTTTGTCAAAACATGAAAAACACTTGTTTTTATATGATGTATTTGTATTTACATGATACATTTTTAAAGCAATAGCTACAATGATCATACTTATTAGAAACAATAAAAAAGAAGTTAAGAACTAAAATGTACATCATATACTTGTATATATATTCTTTACACAGAGGTAAAAAGGCTTATAAAAATCAATACAACTGAGTTTTTAACTTTTAGTATACAGATACATAATGGAAGGTTGCTTCAGGCACTTAAATCTGTTAACGTGAGCAATAGCTTGAAAAATAATCACAACTGAGGAAAAAAACCCACCTTTTCGTTAATGGATTGTTACCACAGATACAAAAATAAAATCTGAATCATTTCTCAGATGATTAATGTCAGTACTGAAAAGCTGAGACGAGGAGAAAACCACACACTGATCAGCTGCAGTGTGATCAATGGGAAATATTTACATTCCCCCCATTTCTGCTCGTGCCCCTCTGAAACCTTCTTCCCAAAACAGCCCTCTTGCTTCAATGCACAGAGAGAAAGAAGGAACATGACACAAAGTGCCAAGGATTCAAAGAAAGCCAAGGTAGAGATGGGAAGAAGGAATTTACAGGAGGAGGCAAAGGGGTAAGTTTAGCTGCTTTAACGAAATAAATAGGGGCATTTAAATGGGGAACCTTGACAATCCTTAAGATCTTCTGTAGTGTTGTGCTTCGTAGAGGAGAAAGACCTTACAGAAATTCAGGAAAATGGGACAACTTTGCAACAATCACTAGGATAATGAAGTTGTTCCATTATTCGATTTTTGAGGCTGGCTTGATGTTTGTTAGTCACCCTTTGGAAGGATGTCATTTGCTGTCAGGCACATAAAATATGCATTTGCCCCATGAATTTCTCCCCAGTTAAAAAATAATAATAATAGTAAAATAAAGTGAAGAGCTTCCTTTACCATTTAGCACTTTTTCAAAAAAGGATATTTAACAGCAGTATTTTCATTTGTACTATGTCATGTATGTTACAGACAAATCCCAAATTTGGAATTTGAAACATGAACAATGGAGATTTTAGAGCTAATTTACTCACACATGAATTGAAGGCTGCAATTGAGGAATTGTGTTTTAAATAGCTGATGTAAACTAGCCTGTTAAGGAGATTATATGAATTCTTACTGAATTCTTACTGCTAAACAAAGAAAAAAATATTACTTGGTTCCCTATATATGTGAAAGATGAAGTGATCTAGGTCAGATTTTTACTTGCTATTAAGGATGAAAGAACGTTGAATTTCAATTCCTCATTTTTCCAAGCCTTAACCCTGGCTTATCCCATCTTTGTATTTATCTTTTTAAACACTAACTTTAGGCAACAATTGTACCATTTTTGTGCTAAATGGCAAGCATATTCCCTAGCAGAAGGCAATTCTACACTCTAATTATTTTTGCTCACCTTTCTCCTGACACCTTAATACTGTGTCTTTTTGTTTGGAGAACTGCAAGCCAACATTCTCGCATAAGTGCACATTTTCAAAAGGTAAATTAATTTCAATTCAGGTATTGGTCTGAAAATGAAAAATCAGGTAGATTCACAGTAAAATGCAGAACTAAAACTAATTGCTCCAATCCCCGTATTGTTCTGCAAATTATGTCAAAGATCTGAGTTTGCACTGTCCTCACTTTACCTTTAAGATAGGAGGGTTTACAGCCAAGTATTCATTGTTCAGCTACAAAGATGTCAGAAGAAACTCCAGGGGCTCTGGAAGAGGAAAAAGCCCCCCACATAAAGGAGGACCATATTGACAGGGGGAGGAACTTTAGCATCAAATCATCTCAATAAAGCCTGGAGGGAATACAGGCCCAGCCAACAGGGGAACAGGGTATGTTTAATCAGTTCCTGCCTCTAAAGGCAATGCAAGGAGAATGCAAGATCTTTTTAAGCTGGTTTCTACACTGACACCTGCAAGTCGGTGTGGTCTCTGCTCAAGACTTCTCCTGAGGTGCCCTGAGTTTAAGAGTAGCTTGTCATGGCAAATGGTGGGGGTGAAGAATGCGTTCAGGAGGGTTGCTCATTGAGAGGGTGCTGGATCCCAGCCCATGTCTTTCTGGATTGGTCCAATGCATTCTACGAAGTCCCCAAAGCAGAGAGCTGCAGGAAAAAAAAAAAAGGGGGGGGCACGGGAAATGTTCTTTGATCGTGAAATCAATGCCTGAGTATAACCAGGGGTGCTCTGGCTCCAGGATTTGGCCATAACGTCACAGATCGTTGCATATGCAATTAAATGAGATCCAAGTGATAACACTCCTGGCCTGTTTCCCATGGAACAATGCAAACGTGTTCACTCTTGGTTGCTGCTATTTGGCAAAAACGAAAAGCCATTTCCTTTTCTTTTTATTAAGACTTCTTTCAATGTGCAATAGAAGAGGTGGGAGAGGGGCAAGGTCACGCGTGCCCCGGCAGTCAGCTGCCCAAAGCAGGAACAGCAGTGCCTGTTCTCACAAGCCAGCGCCTATAGCTGCCTCAGAATATTCAGATTGTACTATGCTATATTATAGCTATAAACTGTTCTACACTTTATTCCTTTGAATAAAACCTTTGCTATTTCCACATCATATATTAGAAAAATATCATTTCCCCAGCTAATTACAAGCCTTGTACACAAGACATGACTTTTAAAAGAAAATAAAAACCTCACAAAATTAAGGTCGTCGCTTCGCCCTGCTGTATTTTACAACTCAGAAATCAAAGAAGTGGGTTCGATACAGGTTTTGCAATGCATGCACGCTTTGTACACTACCAAGTTATAGTGAAATTCACTGCTTGTCAGGGCCCACATTAAGGGCTACGAAAATATTTGAAGGGTCCTAGTATCTTTCATGGCAAGATGATAAGAAGGGCCTGGGATTCCTCCAGTTTTGAACTATTCACCCTGGTTCTCTGCAGATGCTAAATATGCTGGTTCAGTGCATTTGAGAGTGAAGAACAGGGTGGCCTTATGCCAACTGCAGGTTGATCCTATTGTCTGCACAGCAGATAGCTGGGGGTGGGGATGTTGGTTTAAGCCAATGACAGAGAACCCTGAAAACACCCTGGTGCAACTTCGCCCGGTTACTTTTTCTTCCTATCTTTGTATTATGTCACTGAACTGGGAACATTGACCCAACGTCACTAGGAATTATTTATGTTCACAGTATAGTTACTGTGCAGATCCTGGAACTTGAGAATTGAAGATACACGCTGCCTGGATGGGGAAACTGTTCTCAGTCAATTTCACCTAAGAACAAAGGCATGCAGGTTAGTAAAGAAAAGGGGGAGAGGTCAGCTAGAGCATGCACTGGTACTAAAAACATGAGTAAATGCTTCTTTGAACTCTCCTCTCTCCGTTTCTGCAAGGTCTCTGGATTCATGATTGGGACAATATGTGTCAATTCCTCTTAGGCTTTTCTTTAAAGAAGAGAGAGAGAGAGAGAGAGAGAGAGAGAGAGAGAGAAATAAATGCACTTCCATTGAAAGAAACTGAATGATTTTTAAAAAGCCATGTTCCTGCCTATATCTAAGTGATTGTCAAGTGCTATAGCGGTGGTGCCCTCTGGCTCTATTAAATCCATACCCAACAAATCCAGGTGCAGGGAGTCCTATGTCCTACTCCATGATAAGAAAATGTTCGAAGCACCCTCATTGGTTCAAAGGCCTTCAAGGCAAAGACACTGGCCAATGAAATGCCTTGCAATTGAGGCTTCCCTATATTTCTGGATTAGTCTGGAAAGCATAAGACCTTTGATTAATTCCAGACACACTCCCACCCTGGATTCCCAAAAAAAAAGGGGGGGGGAATGGAGGAGGATTCATTCCCTTATTTTTAGCATACTGACCTGTAGACAAAGTTTAAAAGCAACATTCCCTCTTTTTCTTTTCAAGGTACACAAGTGCATGGGTGTACACATCAATTTCAAAACATGCAAATTCCCTCTTTGCCTCAGATAGGAACACCATAGCATAAAGACTGTTTTCATTGGGAAGAACATCAATGCAAAGCTAATTTTTCCACTGTTATTTGGAAGAGAAAGGCGATGGTGGCTGGGGAAAGAGGAAGAGGAGAAATCTATTTATAAATATTTCATTTTGTGTATAAAAATTGGTCTGAAATCACAGGAGTTCTCAGATTCTCACATATAATACAGGTAATACTAAGGCTCATTTCCCACATTTTAACTGACCCCTCAAAAATCAGAAAATCCCAGAAGACCACCAAAAAAATATGATGGGACTTTTCAGGAACCGTAGGTTGTGCGATTGTTGGCCCTACATTACTGTGGTGCACAATTATTACCCACAAACATCTTCTGTATACACAAGAATCCATACCCTCAAACTGGCTGCAAGGTGCTCACAATCCAAAGTGGGATTCCATTCCACTGTTATATACTCTCACGGGTGTGACGAGCTTGCTAAATATAGGTTACCCCCGTGAGATGTTCCAAATTCCGTCCCATTCAACCGTTCCCATCTCAAATGCTTTCCTTGCAGGAGGGAAGGAATAATCACACAGAAGACCTTCTGCTGGATGACAGATCAATAACACAAACGTCTATGTGGTACATTAGTCTGTTAGAACTCCGGGAGCAATCAATGCATAGCAGCCAAGTGGGAGGGAAAGAGAAGGAGCCGTCTGGTTCCTAGATTCCAACAGGCTCCCAAGGCCAGCTCAGGTGGGCACAAACCGAGAATGCTCCAGACCAAGAAGGGGAAGAAAACAGGCCTTT
Source organism: Ahaetulla prasina (assembly GCF_028640845.1). Taxonomy (NCBI): domain Eukaryota; kingdom Metazoa; phylum Chordata; class Lepidosauria; order Squamata; family Colubridae; genus Ahaetulla; species Ahaetulla prasina. Next base: position 176,471,494 of record NC_080539.1, on the reverse strand, counting down.
CACCAGCTTAGAGCACGGTCATCCAGCTGCTTTGTGTTTCCCACCACAGCACCTGCACATCACCCCACAGTGGTAGCAAGCCCGGAGGGGCAAGTAACAGCACATACAAGGGGCCAGAAAGGACAAGGCGATTAGGGCCAACCACCGGAGGCAAAACTTCTCATCGCTGGTATCGCAGGAGCAAGGGTCTGTATAGTCTCCTTCTGGATCAGACATGCAGTGGTAGAGCATACTGTCTGCACACCACATGCAGCTGACTCGGCGGATACAGCTTTGGACTCGGTCTGGAGCATCCTGGCACTGACCCCGCCTGTTTTCCTCGTGGTTGAAGATGTCCCTACAATAGACACACCGTGACCTTTCCCCGTCTTCTTTTCGCCGCCGCTGTTTACACCTGGCTGGCTGAGTTTTTATCACGGCACCCTTAATGTCATCCCCTCGATCAAAGTCAGTGTTACTAACGTAAGGGTAGTTGTAGTCATGTTTCGAGGCCTCCGTTTTTGCAAACCGCACATAGGAGTCCCCATCATCGGGATCAATGTACTTCCCCCGGACAGGGGTATGGCGGTAGTCCTCGTAACCTGTCACCCAGTTCTTTTCCCTTGGATTAATCCGTACAATCTCCTCGTCATCATCGGGGAAGCTGACGTGCCGGCACGATCGCAAGATTGACTATAGGTGAGAGAGAAAGAGATTTGAAAAGGCACAGGGTTTTGTTTTTTTTAAGCAAGCAGGCGAGTATGACGTTTAGCAGTAGATTTATCAGAGATACCAGCACAGGCAATGACACAAGTCATTTAGCAAAGGCTAAAAATATACTATATACAGTAAAAGCCAACAATACAAATTATTGTGGCACACAAAACTATAATTCCCATAGAAAGGCACCCTCCCTCAACTGATATTCTCTAGAATAGGGAAGGACACCCGAAAGGGTGCCTTTAAGCTTCCTCTGTTGTGGTCCGCCAGCAGCCTGCGACGCTGGCAACAGAGTCAGACAGTGATGAGGCTGAGGAAGAACATGGGCCAGTCCTGGAGGCTGGGGAAGGCCTGGATGAGGGCTCTGCGTCAGAGGCAGAGGTGGGGCCAGGGCCATCTGGGAGTGATGTGTGGACTCCAGAGCCTCCAGAGGCTGACAGTAGTGAGGCAGCCGAACAGGAGCCTGTTCCTAATGCACGCATGAGGAGAGCTGCCAGAAGGCAAGAGCAGCTAAACCAAAGAGACGATTTGGGAATAGGGCCAAGAGATGATTGGCCCCTCCCATAAGGCTTAAAAGATCAGCAACGACGTTTGGGCTCTTTGCCGGAAAACAACGTTGATAGCTTTGCCGTGTTGCATTTGTTTCGTATTGGTGTCTTCTGAACTTTTGCCAAGAAAGGCCTTTGGCAGTTTGCCTAATTGGACCGAGGTTGGTGATAGGACTGAGGAATTGTATTGGGAGGAATTTGCTTTAATTTAATTGGATTATGCTGAGAATGAGTTAATTCTCAGCTGTTCTAATAAAGTTTGTTTGTTTTTACACTGACTGAGTTTCCTACTACTTACTTGGGCCTGGGTCACAACATCCTCTTCACAGCAGGATACAAGCTGGGGTTTTGGAGTATAACTCCCACAATCGCTTACCATGGCCTTAACTGAAGCCCCAAGTGCCCCAAGATTGCCCATTTTTTTCTGAATTTAGAAAACTAAGTTTATATAACCAATCAGGACTGTAGCATTTAGAGAAAACGCCAATGCATTTTCAGTTAGTCAAAATGTACCATGTTGTTTTTTATATACATACAGAGCAGCTGTAGAAAACAGCTGGTTTCAAAGACAACCTCTTTTTAAATAGATTAACTTTTAATTAAATTTTAAATTGAAAATATATTTTTAATAGGAAATTTTAAACAGGCAATACACCAAAGCCTAATAAATCTGCTATTTCCCAAAACAGCCATGACTTGGAAGACAATACAGGTAAAGCTCATATCAAACTCTGTCAAAGATACAGATTGTCACCAGGCTTTCTGGCCAAGTCAGTATGAGAAATATCAGCATTCTGGAACAGCAGGGAAAGAATCTAAAGAGAGGCTCACTTGTTCTAGATGGTAATGCTCAGGGCTAAACTGGTCATGAAAGTGGCCGCGGGTGCAAATTCGGTGATGCTCAAAGGAGGGAGAAGATGCTAGTGTTCGTAAAGGCTGCTCTCTTTTCTGAGAAGAATTAGAAGAACTGTCAGTGGCATTCTGTAAAAAACAAATGGGACAATATTAGTTAAGTTGTGAACACAATCTTTCTGCAGATTTGGGTCACAATAGACACCTTTCTCCCTAAATAAAAGCTGCTAGATTTTAAACTGACCAACTTTTCCAAAATCACGGTTGGTTATGTCAAACCCGTGGGGCCGTGATAGCTCAGGCTGGTAAGAAGCCTGTTATTAGAACACAGCAGCCTGCAATTACTGCAGGTTCAAGCCCGGCCCAAGGTTGACTCAGCCTTCCATCCTTTATAAGGTAGGTAAAATGAGGACCCAGATTGTTGGGGGGGGGCAATAAGTTGACTTTGTAAATATACAAATAGAATGAGACTATTGCCTTATACACTGTAAGCCGCCCTGAGTCTTCGGAGAAGGGCGGGATATAAATGTAAACAAAAAACAAAAACAAAAAACCCCCCTAAAACCTGGGAAAATAAGTCACAATTTTGTATCCATATACAATGCTATATCTAAATCAGGCTGAACCACAGCTTATTCATTATTTTTAATCTAGTGTTATTGTATGAACCCAGGTGGTTTACAAACCAATGTATACAGTTTTGGTGGCAAAAAGCTAGTTGAATAATCGGTCTTATCTACACAGAGGGATTTAACATCACATTGTTTTAACCTCTTATTTCATGAAAAGTAAGGAGGCATCGGGAGCACAACACTGTTGTATGTCAAAATACTACAAAACTTTGCCCCTTGCTACTGGCTATTATTGGCAGAGACCAGAAGAGTCACTATGTAGTGGCTGCATAGCTGTGGGTCTTAAAATGTTAATGTTAAGAAGCAGAAATGTACCCAATCTATTTAAGTTGCTGCTATACAAATTATAGCCATAACATCAAATTTCTACCCACACACCTGTCTCCCATTTGACAAATTCAAAGAGATCTCTCTATACTACAATTCAGAGAAAAATAACAAGGAGTAACATTTATTTATTTATCTTTATTTATTCATCATGTTTCTATACCGCCCATCTCACCTAAGTACTTGTGCGTTTGCATTTCAAGTCACTCTTAAGTTGCTCAGGCTAATTTTTCTACCTTTCAATGACCAGGAAAAATTGGGACACATTTCTGATTTTTTTTTTAAAGAGCAAATTTGTACTACACACTCAGCTAAGAAACAGGAATTATTTATTTTCCACCAATGTGCAATTTGAAAAAGAAAATGTACAGTGAGAATTCTCAAGTCACAAAGTGGTGTGATACACTGAAATACCCAGAGCCAGGAACCACATGACAATATTCTGAGTTAGGGACTATGCAAAGGACTCCTTTGGAGATGCTGGAAATTGCATATGAAAACACACACACACACACACACACACACACACGAAAAGGGGATTTTACCCCCTTTATAAACAATGTGTACATCTGAAACGAGAAAGAGTTAAAAACACATTTAAATCCTTATCTGATTCACAGTATATGCTTTCACTACTCAGTTTTGGCCCTCCAGACAGGCTTTTAACAAATTCGCCTGGGGCCCTGTGATCCTAACTTGCAAAACTGGGCTGACATCTGCTGCACAAATGTTAGAGCTTCATGCTAGTTACCTTCCAGGTAAACCAACATTCTAGCCTGTATCAAAGCAGAAAATGAACTGTTTAGGTTAACTTCGCCTAGGACTACCTACTACATCACTACCTCTTGATGCTGTGCTTTGTCAAGACAACCCCAATTCTTATGAGACAGCCTAAAAAGTGTTTCACAGATAGATTAAATGGCTGCTTAACTTCTGTTTCTTCCCAAAGAAGAAACTTTAGAGCAATAAAAGTAACTATGCTTTTATACAAAGCTTGGCATATTTTGAAAGAATATTCCCAAAGTTTTAGCAGCATCAGCTGTTGAATTCTATTTTGGCAATGGATTCCAGCTCAAATAAGTGTGGATGAACATCATAACTGCAAATAAGTGACCCCATCTGACTTCTTAAAATATCATTCTGTCTGCTCTGAGAAATCTCTGCTTGCAATAACTGTCTTTTTAATGTATCAGCATAAGCTCACAAATGCGCAGCTGAAGTTGGAAGGAATTTTTAAAAGCTGTAAATAGCAAAATATGAAGGCACAGCATGCGAGCAAAATTTAACCCAAATTTTTAATTCAAATGCTTCTATTACAGACAAACATGGTATTTCACCTGTCATGCTAATATTAAATCCTAGATAGAGGGCAGGAATGGAAAAAGGTACACATGCTTTGGGGCAGAGGTCCTCAAATGTTTTAAACAGGGGGTCAATTCACGGTCCCTCAGACTGTTGGGGGTCTGGACCAGCTGGGGTGGGCATGGCTAGTGGTCATGTGACAGGGTGGGCGTAGCTAGGTGGTCATGTGATTAGGTAGGCGTGGCCAATTTAGCAGTCCATTAAACAATACACACAAATTAAACTTTAATTTGTTCTGCTCCTGGAGGTGCTAGGGGGCTCAGTGGCTAAGACGCTGAGCTTGTTGATAGAAAAGTCAGCAGTTTGGCGGTTCGAATCCCTAGTACAGGTCTCCTGCGTGAGCAGGGGGTTGGACTAGATGACCTCCAAGGTCCCTTCCAATTTAGTTACTGTTATCTTATCTTATTTGCTTTTGTTTGCATGTTGCTCTTTTGGTTGATTTTTCTGTTTACTAGTTCTCAGCCCCAAGGAGCTTACAATCAACAAGTCTCTCTGTCTCTTCTCTCTGTCTCTCTCTCTCTGTCTGTCTTTGGTCTCCCTCTCTCTCTGTCTCCCTCTCTCTCTCTGTCTCTCTTTCTCTGTATCTTCTGGAGGTGGGGGAGGTCAAAAACGGGATGCACGGATGCCCCGGGAGGCTTCCGCGTGTCCCATTTTTGGCCTCCCAGAGCACCTGTGTTCCCCATTTTTGACCTCCCTCACCTCCAGAAGCACTCTGCTGGCCATAAATGTTGGTCTTACTTTCCAATTCCAGCCTGCGGGCCTCACAAACTTAAGTCCTGTGCTCGGCCGAAGGGGATGTGTGGATGGGGTAATATGGGCAGGGCAGCCTCGTGGTCCTGCACGGGCCACATCAACGGCTTTGGCGGGCTGTATCTGGCCCAAAGGCTGTAGTTTGAGGACCCCTGCTTAGAAACTCACATTTAACACAACACCCAAACCTGCATCAATATGGCTCTTCCCCTTTAAAGAAGCAACACAGGCACTCAAGTTTTGATTCCCATAATGCTAAGACACTACACTGTCTTAGAACAGCATCCATTTAAAGGCCCACAATATTCATTTAAGATGTCAACAGTTAGCCTTATGTTCTTGTTGCCTGTGAAGAGCATGTCTGCATAACCTTGATCTGGAGACTGCATGCTGGCCCCAACTGTCCTTTTGTATTCCCAAGACTACCCTGAGAACATGCCACTGAACTGCTAAGTTTCAGAAAAAAGAAGTTGTACAAAAAGAAAACCCATATTTGAACAAATCGACCAATAAAAAAAATAAGCAAGAAATGTTTGTTCTTCTTCCTCCTAGTGATATCTCTTCATCACCGGTCATGCTCCCCATGGTTCCTGGAGGCCCAAAAACATCAATTGCCTAATTAATGTTGCCTGCTCCTTCTTTAAAACCATAGTTTCCAAGTTCTTCTCTACAGTTGGTCATGGAAAAAGGACATCCCAATGCGAAACACTGCCTCTGGACAATGAAACAGGCAACCTAGCAACTTTAGGCAGTCTGTGTCTGGGTGGCAGCCAGTACGAACATAAAAGAAAAACAAGAGGTCCATCCAGCATTCAAAAGTATCCTTCATGTCTACAAGAGGTTATTTTTCCTGCCCCGAGCTATCCTTCCATTTTGCAACCATACTGGTTTGGCCATAGCATGCCTCGAGGAGACCAAAGCAAAGAAACAATACCTGTTTTTGAACCACAGTCCTTGTTTCCTACTAGTTGCAATAAAACAGCTTTCTAAAGCAGATCAGAGTATCCCGAGATTGTTAAAGGAAGAGAGCAATAATATTGCATTATTGTTATTATTTGCTTTTGAATCTTCATTGGTTTGATTTCTGCTTGAATGGCACTGGAGGGAACCATAGGACAGGGAAGGCAGAAATCACTTCAAAAACTAGTTGCAGATCCCTTCCTCTAAGTATCCAGTAAGCATGAAGACCTTCAGCTCCTCATCAACGGTGTCTCAGATATATCTGAAAAATATGGCTTGAAGCTTAACACTTAAAAACCAAGATCATGGTCGTCAGCAAACAACCCATTAATTTAAGCACTGATAAATTCGGAAGGAATATGACTAGAAAAAGTTGAAAGGATCACATACCTAGGTTTTAATTTACATGAAAGCTGGGACATGGTCAGTGAAGTAAAGACAAGAATAGAGAAAGCTCGAACAGCATTCTTCAAAATGAAAAAGGTCTTCTACAGTCACGACATAAGCCTAAGACTGAAAATCAGGCTTGTAAGATGTTATATCTTTTCTATCCTGCTCTACGGAGTGGAGAGTTGGTCTCTGACAGAAAACCATTTGAAGAAACTAGAAGCATTTGAAATGTGGATTTACAGACGGCTGTTACATATACGCTAGGTTGACAAAATCAGAAATGAGGAGGTGATAAGCTGCCTGAGAAAGCCAAGGGAAATAATCAAAGCCATTAAAAAGTAAAAGTTAGAATATTTTGGACATGTGATGCTATATCCATCAAAATACAGCATCCTTCACTTAATCCTCCAGGGAAAGATTGAAGGCAAACAAGGTCCAGGCAGAAGAAGAACATCATGGCTTCAAAACCTATGGCACTAGTTTGGACAAAGCAGCAGCACTTTTTCATGCAGCTGTTGACAAAAATAGGATTGCCAACATGATCGCCAACGTCCGATGACGGATATGGCACAAGAAAAAGAAGAAGTATCCTTAACTGCATTGATAGTCATTCATTATACTGTAGGCTAAAAGACAATTTCCAAATTCAGTGCTCGAACTAAATTAGAACTTCAGGAGATGATGTAGGGTCATTTCAACCTGATCAAGCTTGGCTCAGGACTCAATCCTGACACCTGGATGCACAGGTAGAAGTAAATTGGTTGCATTTGAGATGAAGGTGCTCTTGAGGCATGTCTGCAGGTCTTCAGTCAGTATATCGCTCAAGTTTTGCTGTCTATGGAAATTCTCAATTATCCAGGTCATGGTTGTCCTAAAGGTGCTGCTTCCAAAAGGCAACTGAACTTTCTTGGTTAAGCTTCTTCAGTTCTCACTACTTCTGAGTTTTGCTGTTCAAAATGCCCAGCCATTTCTATGACTCAAACCTTACCCTAACCCTTTGCTATTATTCTATCTTTAAAACCTTAGCAACTGAACATTAGCATGCAAATGCTATTGTGAATAATTAGCACTAACACATTTAGCAGCCTTTTAATTACAATGTCCATTAAAAGATACTGAGCTTCTCTACATGCAAGTTCATCTTGTTTTCATTGCTCTTTTGCACCAACACTGATTACAATGGATTACCGAGTCTAATTTTGCAAAAGCAGTTTATAAAAATTCGCCACTAAATGCCCAATTTATTTATTAAAATGTTTATATAGTTCCCCATTAATCAAAAGGAGCACATACCTTATTCTGGGCAGCTCACAGACCCACTTCATCATTAAGATTAAAAAAATATGGGCCTCTGGTGGCTCAACAGACTAATGCAGTCTGTTATTAACAGCAGCTGCTTGCAATTACTGCAGGCTCGAGTCCCACCAGGCCCAAGGTTGACTCAGTCTTTCGTCCTTTATAAGGTAGGTAAAATGAGGACCCAGATTGTTGGGGGCAATAAGTTGACTTTGTATATAATATACAAATGGATGAAGACTATTGCTTGACATAGTGTAAGCCGCCCTGAGTCTTCGGAGAAGGGCAAGATATAAATGCAAATTAAAAAAAAAAACCTATACAAAAATATAACAACAAAAATATCATCCCTCAAACCCAAAAGAGCTTTGCGTTCAGAAGAATCGGTGTTGTGTCCCACTCCTCCGCTGACGGCCAGGTCAGGGAAATCCGAATCAGGCTTGCCTCTGCAGCTCTGCCCAAAGTCCTAGCAAAGTCCTCAGAGCAGGCAGGAGACCAGAAAGTGACTTCAGCAAGATAAGTTCGACTTTGCCTGACTCAGAGACTGCCAGAAAGCAGATCCTTTATATAGGCCATGGGGTGTGGCTCCATGACTCAGCACTCATTAAGGCCTGCCCCTCCCTTCCTTCTGTTGCCTCCGCCTATCCAGTCTTCTGATGCGAGGGTCACTCCAATCAGCAGCTGTTGGAAATAAACTTTCCTCAGGCTCACATGCTGTGGAGGAGGGGGAGGGGTCTAGCTGCTCCGTTTGCCTGGGCATGGAGCCAGGGCTGGGGCCGGGGGGTGCTCCCTCCTCTGCAGCCTGCTTGGGCATGGAGCCAGGGCTGGGGCCGGGAGATGCCCCCTCCTCAGCCTGTCTGGGCATGGAGCCAGGGCTGGGGCCGGGAGGACATTCTTCAGCGTTCGGAAGCAGATAAGCAGACCCCGGCTGCGGTGAGAGCGGGCAAGACACAACAATCGGATCCTATCTGATGGCAGGGGAAATACTGTTCCAAAGAATAGGGGAAGCCACAGAGGTAGCTTGACTCTGGCATGTCAGGAGATGGCATTCCTCAAGGGATTCCAGAAACAGCTAGAAGTAGTCGATCCTGCATACATTCAGGTCCTGATTCATGAAGGGCTTTAAAAGTGACAGCTGCACCTTGAATTACATCCAGAAGGAAATTGGTAAGAAGTACAGCTGTCAGAGTGCTATACAGTCAGCTCACAATACACTCAAGCCAGAGGTGGGTTTCAACAGGTTCTGACCAGTTCTGACCAATTTTGAGTAGTTCGGAGAACTAGTAGTAAAAGTTCTGACTGGCCCCGCCCCCTTTTATTCTCTACCTCCAAATTCCCAGCTGATCAGGAGGAAATGTGGATTTTGCAGTAACCTTCTCCTGGAGTGAGGAGGGAATGGAGATTTTACAGTATCCTTCCCCTGCCATGCCCACCAAGCCATGCCCCACCACCAAGCCACACCCACAGAACCAGTAGTAAAAATTTTTGAAACCCACTACTGACTCAAGCCACTGCATTCTGGACTAGCTGGAATTTCTGAATGGAATTCAACAGCAACCCAATGTAGAGCAGTTGCCGTAATACAAATGGGAGGTGATCAACACATGAGCCAATGTTGCCATCTCAGAGATGTGTCCACCTGGGATTTGGTTCCACTAGCAATTTCTTACCTCCCACCACTGATCTGAACCACTCACTCAGAAAGAGCCCCTGCAACACTGCACCTCCCCCTTCTTGTTGACAATTAAGATGGATACTGTAGTAAAGGTCACCAAGGGATCAAACAGGACCAGGACTTACATGTCCCCTATCTTGGCCCCATCTGCAATAGTGATTGATGTGGATTTCCTCTAGAGCTCTCTGCAAATGCAGCTATACAACCCTCTCAACAACTCTTCCCAGAAAGGGAATGTCACTGGCACACAGCTGACTTTGCTTGGCCAAGCAATGATTTCTTGAAGAAGGATTGAACTACTGCCTCTTTCAAGGCAGGTGGCACCATCTTCTCCTTCTTGAAGGCTTTCATCAACCAAGAAATGCAGGTATCTAAGATACAGTATTAACAGAAAATGGAAGTTGGGTTCAAACATCATGTTAAACCCTGCCTGTTTTGTCCATGGCTTATAAAAAAAGGCATAGTGATCTGGTTCACTTAGAATATAAAGACCCTGGTTTACAAGTCAGCAAAACTCCCAATCATACTATACCATTTGAATGAAATGACACCGCTTTTAATATCACGAAAATCAAAGTCTTGTAGATTCAGTCTCACTAAGCTTCAACTGGTTCTCCTATCCTTTCTAAACTTCTGACATATTGCAATCAAAAGTTCTTTTAGAAACGAAACTATAAATTTTTAGTTGGGTGGGTGTAGAGAATTGAACGGGCTGTAATTTGTGAAATCAAACTTAGCTTCTCTTGTTCCCTCTCACGCACATTTTAGCAATGTGGTTGTAGCATATTTCACACTCCTCTGGGAGACAAATGTAGGCCAAAGGCTTCAGGAAGGAATCTCTAGAAAGGAACATAGTTCCTTAGTTCTAATTGCGAGAGGGACAAAGAAAATATTATTTCTAAAAAAATTGTATAAATGGTTTTGCACTTTTTATTATTTATGCTGACAATGCAGACAAAGGGTGCTTGGTTTAGTAAACAGGAGCCAAATGTGAAGAACTTACTCACATACTGTATATGGGACCTTACAATTATCTGTACATAAAGCAGCTGGAAAAATCATTATTCTAGCTAGGCCTATGGTCGAACTAAATATACATATGCTAAACAAATCCTCTGTATTGTAAGCAAAAGTAATTTCATATTAGCAAGTTTTGCAATATCTCACATCCCTACAGTCTATCTTACATAGATATTTCAGGTCCAGTTTCCTTGCCCTTGGCAACTACTTCACATATCTCCATCTCCAAAGTTTTTTTTTTGTTTCCTTCATTTCTTGGATCTGTGTATTTATATTGTCTCTTTATGCACAATGTTTCCACACTCCTTTCCAAGGTTTTCTTTTTCATTTTAAACTGCCTGCAAATGTCCCGTAAATAATATGCTTGTTCTGAGCAGAATAGTGAGAATCATAAAGTAATGGGCTCAAAATCTGATACAATCATTGAAGGTTTGAGATTAATATAACTGATCAAACAAATCTGGTATATACTACTGAGAATATTTTTAAACTCAGCAATTTGGTGTTGGCCCAACTTACCAGAAAGAACATGAAATTTCTGAATGTGTCAACAGAGAGACACAGGCAAAAAGAGACCATCAGTCTCTTATGTGATGTCATAGAGCCCCACATGACATCACATAAGAGCTCTGTGGCAAAGAGAAAACTTGGTTGTTTGGCTTTACCTTTCTAGCCATATCTGATGGCCATCTTTGACTTCCTCACCACTAGTAAAATACACACCCACCCACCCACACACACACACACACCCCAGCATCTTCATTGAGAGGCATGTATTACTACTATAGAAAAACTAGGTTGTGTTTACATAATAAATATCCTGTTACAAATAAAATACATACAATAAAGATCTCAAAAGGTACCAGAATACTTATTTTTTGGGCTTGAGGCTATAGACTATCCTAACATTTTCCCCAATGTACCCCAAGTAGAAGTACGCTTAGAAATTTTTTAAAGATTTGTATAGTGAAAACTATTGAAGGGTTCTGAACTGAAAGTAGGCCTTCGACAATTTTCCATTAATACAACTAAGATTCAAAAAATATTAAACTGCATCCCTGCTGTCAAACAGAAATTCAAGATTATTTTAGCAAGGCTTCTATCTCTGTATAAAACACTGACTTACAACCTTCTCAACTCTAATATTGGGGGCACGCCAGTTAAATATATTTGAAGTACAATTACTTTTGTTGCTGTGTTTTGACAACTGACTTCTTTAAAAAAAAACCAAAGGCATAAATCAAACCAAAGAACAATCAACTGGCTTCTAGAATTACAATTTGCCGGGGAGTATAAATCAGCCTGAGTTCTTAGAGACGAGTACAATCTGATTGCTAGAAAAGAAAACTCAGTTAGCCTTTTAAATTTAAGGTGCAATCCATTTTGGCCCAACCACACTGTCACCTTTCCACCAAGCCAGCCACCAATTTTCAGAAAGCTGTCATTTATTTCTAAAGCATTCTCGTCGTTTGTTTAAGTATAGCCTGTAAACATGTAATTCAAGAAGTGGCATCATAATAACCTAAGAACAATTGTGCTGAATCAGCAAATCAAAAAATATGCCAGTGCTGCATTCCATTTTCTTGCTGTCCAGTTGCATGGCAAATATGCTTTAAAAAACCAACCTACAACAAAATGTATTTTATTTAAAAATGCCTTATTTAAAGGTCAAAGACCATTAAACCACACATATCTAAACAACTGAAGAAACAAACAGCAGGGGGAGAATGTAAATGTAACACCGCAGTACTGCAAGTCAAATTTCCTCAGTTTCCAGATTTAGGTAGTGTTCCTCTAATCTAGCATATACGCACAGATATCTTCACTCCCCGCTAACCGGAATAAAGCAGGTTGTTCCCAAGTAAGCAACTTAATAATGATAAATTTCATTACTTAATTAAACTTCATTACTCATATACTCCTAGCATTTTGTCCCTCACTTTCTTTTCCCCCATTCCCTTAAACTTTAGGAGGAATTCTTATTGATACTCAATGTTTGTGTAGTATACTCATTGTCTTTCTACCCTCAGAATTGAATGCCTTCTTCATTCAGTGCTTCTGCGGAGTTTTAGGATGCATCTGTGCAAGTTTCCAACCCAAAAGGATTGACAAATCCTAAACTAAGCCAAAGTGTAGTTCTGCAGTGTGACATTAGCAGCTCAGGAATATGCCAGAGAAACAAAGCAGGGCTGACATGGTGAACAGTAAATAATAATAATAACAAGAACAAGAACAACAACAAGAAGAAGAAGAAGAAGAAGAACAACAACAACAATAATAATAATAATAATGTTTTAATTTGTATACCGCCCTCATCCCGAAGGACTCAGGGCGGTGAATAGGCAAATAAAATACAAACAGAAACATACACCATAATTAAAACAACCCTTAAAAAACTGATTCAAATTTGCCAGAAAATTTAAAATAACATTACTCCCCATAAAAATTACAGTATTTAAAACCCACAATTAAAATTTAAAATTTAGAATTTAAAATCAGGCCAGTCCAGCCAAACAGAATAAATAGGTTTTAAGTTCATGCTAAAGGTCCCAAGGTCAGGTAGTTGCCGAAGCCGGGGAAGCTCGTTCCACAGGGTAGAGCCCCACAGAGAAGGCCCTCCCTGGGGCCACCAGTCGACATTGTTTGGCTGACGGCACCCTGAGGAGTCCTCTCTGTGGGAACGCACCGGACGCTGGGAGATAGAGGCCGGCAGTAGACGGTCCCGTAAGTAGCCGGTCCTAAGCCATGGGCGCTTTAAAGATGGTAACCAATACCTTGAAGCGCACCGGAAAACAACAGGTAGCCAGTGCAGTCTGCACAGGATAGGTGTTACGTGGGAGCTCGAACCGCATCCCTGCTGTCAAACAGAAATTCAAGATTATTTTAGCAAGGCTTCTATCTCTGTATAAAACACTGACTTACAACCTTCTCAACTCTAATATTGGGGGCACGCCAGTTAAATATATTTGAAGTACAATTACTTTTGTTGCTGTGTTTTGACAACTGACTTCTTTAAAAAAAAACCAAAGGCATAAATCAAACCAAAGAACAATCAACTGGCTTCTAGAATTACAATTTGCCGGGGAGTATAAATCAGCCTGAGTTCTTAGAGACGAGTACAATCTGATTGCTAGAAAAGAAAACTCAGTTAGCCTTTTAAATTTAAGGTGCAATCCATTTTGGCCCAACCACACTGTCACCTTTCCACCAAGCCAGCCACCAATTTTCAGAAAGCTGTCATTTATTTCTAAAGCATTCTCGTCGTTTGTTTAAGTATAGCCTGTAAACATGTAATTCAAGAAGTGGCATCATAATAACCTAAGAACAATTGTGCTGAATCAGCAAATCAAAAAATATGCCAGTGCTGCATTCCATTTTCTTGCTGTCCAGTTGCATGGCAAATATGCTTTAAAAAACCAACCTACAACAAAATGTATTTTATTTAAAAATGCCTTATTTAAAGGTCAAAGACCATTAAACCACACATATCTAAACAACTGAAGAAACAAACAGCAGGGGGAGAATGTAAATGTAACACCGCAGTACTGCAAGTCAAATTTCCTCAGTTTCCAGATTTAGGTAGTGTTCCTCTAATCTAGCATATACGCACAGATATCTTCACTCCCCGCTAACCGGAATAAAGCAGGTTGTTCCCAAGTAAGCAACTTAATAATGATAAATTTCATTACTTAATTAAACTTCATTACTCATATACTCCTAGCATTTTGTCCCTCACTTTCTTTTCCCCATTCCTTAAACTTTAGGAGGAATTCTTATTGATACTCAATGTTTGTGTAGTATACTCATTGTCTTTCTACCCTCAGAATTGAATGCCTTCTTCATTCAGTGCTTCTGCGGAGTTTTAGGATGCATCTGTGCAAGTTTCCAACCCAAAAGGATTGACAAATCCTAAACTAAGCCAAAGTGTAGTTCTGCAGTGTGACATTAGCAGCTCAGGAATATGCCAGAGAAACAAAGCAGGGCTGACATGGTGAACAGTAAATAATAATAATAACAAGAACAAGAACAACAACAAGAAGAAGAAGAAGAAGAAGAACAACAACAACAATAATAATAATAATAATAATGTTTTAATTTGTATACCGCCCTTCTCCCGAAGGACTCAGGGCGGTGAATAGGCAAATAAAATACAAACAGAAACATACACCATAATTAAAACAACCCTTAAAAAACTGATTCAAATTTGCCAGAAAATTTAAAATAACATTACTCCCCATAAAAATTACAGTATTTAAAACCCACAATTAAAATTTAAAATTTAGAATTTAAAATCAGGCCAGTCCAGCCAAACAGAATAAATAGGTTTTAAGTTCGCGGCGAAAGGTCCCAAGGTCAGGTAGTTGTCGAAGCCCGGGGGGAAGCTCGTTCCACAGGGTAGGAGCCCCCACAGAGAAGGCCCTCCCCCTGGGGGCCACCAGTCGACATTGTTTGGCTGACGGCACCCTGAGGAGTCCCTCTCTGTGGGAACGCACCGGACGCTGGGAGATAGAGGCCGGCAGTAGACGGTCCCGTAAGTAGCCCGGTCCTAAGCCATGGAGCGCTTTAAAGATGGTAACCAATACCTTGAAGCGCACCCGGAAAACAACAGGTAGCCAGTGCAGTCTGCACAGGATAGGTGTTACGTGGGAGCTCCGAACCGCTCCCTTAATAACCCGCGCAGCCGCAATCAAGGCATTGATAGTCCCTGCCTCAGTGCTGTGTGGGCTGAGAGCAGGGCCTCTGGTGGCTCAGGCTGGTAAGACAGTCTGTTATAAACACAGCTGCTTGCAATTACTGCAGGTTCAAGTCCCACCAGGCCCAAGGTTGACTCAGCCTTCCATCCTTTATAAGGTAGGTAATATGAGGACCCAGATTGTTGGGGGCAATAAAAGTTGACTTTGTATATAATATACAAATGGATGAAGACTATTGCTAACATAGTGTAAGCCGCCCTGAGTCTTCGGAGAAGGGCGGGATATAAATGCAAATTAAAAAAAAAAAAAAGTAAGTGGTCCAAGGTCCCCAGCTAGCTTCATGCCCATAGTGGGACTAGAATTCACAGTCTCATGATTTCTAACTTGATGCCTTAACCACTGCACCAAACTATCTGTCACTTTCTGCACACCTTGACGATCATCTTCTTTATTTTGCATTTTTACTTTGTGAGCCTAGATACAATATATGTAGATTCTCCTGATTTTCTATCCAGATGTCAGACAGAAGTACCACACTAATTTTTGTTTTAAAAAAATGAACAACCCCCTGCATCTTTTAAATCAAGGAGTGTGAAGAGAGATGTGACTGCAATCATAAGAGCCCACAGAACAGGAGGCCGCACTCACTGAATGAAGTCTTCCTTGTCCCCAGTCCATATAGTTTGTGTATAAGCTTGCATGTGTGTCCAGGTTTAGCTAATGTACATGATTAGCCTTAGATTCAGGAAGGGCCAAAGAAAACATTTCAACATACAGTAAATAATTCATGGAATTTACTGAAGGCCACTGTCTGAAAAAAGTTTTAAAGGGGAATTAAATACATTGATGAAATATGGTCATATAGGAATTCTTCGCACCAGGCATCTCAGTACAACAGGTAGAAAGAAAAGTTATTGGCTTCATGGTGGGGCTTCTTGGATCACTGCAAAGCAGAATGTAGGGAAAAATGTAATATATAGTCTAATCAGCATTCTTACTGGGTTGCTTAAATTCAGGAAGATGTCTGAAGTTACATCCAATCTGGCATGTATTTACACTACTCCCTTCCATCCCTATTGACTCCCAACATGATGCTTCTTCCAAGTGACCATTCATGCTCTGAGCAGAAGTGGCCTGACTGCTAATGTAAACAAGCTCCCCTGGAAAAAGCTTGTCAAAACCAATGGGGGAGTACATAACTTTAGCCATAGATTCCAAGGCAGGCAGTAATAGCAACCGCTTTGTGTTTTCCTTGGTCTGGCTTCTCCTTCTGCATTAAATGCGGACAGTCAATGTATAATATATAAAAAAACTGAATGGTTCTTCGTTCAAATAAAGCTAGTTCGCTCTGTGGCTCATTAGTAGCAGTATATCTATCAAGCAATCCGGTTGGCCGAGAACTATTCGCAATTAACTAGAACTAACTCAAAAGTGTTTAACAAATCAGGAAGACCTGCCCTAGTGAGTAAATATTGCATGTACAGTAAAGGACACAGAATGCTTGAATGCCACAAAAGGTGGAAGAAGGGGTGTTCTTTCAGCCAAGGGAGAAACTATGGGCAACCTCTGATCGCATTCATAAGCTCTTTATAAGTATTCAACTCAAACCTTTGTTCTTGAGAGACAAGAAAAAACAAACAAAGGTGCCAGAGTGAGAGAATATGTGGAGAGGAGGCATCCATTTTGGCTCTACTCTTATCTGGATTTTGCTTCAGCCCTGCCTTACCACAAGATACAGTCTCCAACCAAAGGGGGAAAAATACAGTAATTGCCAAGTTCTGCTTTAGGAACTGGGCTCTGATATTGTCAGTAATGTCTTAGTGTATTGCTGGTCTATGACCCTACCAAATTGATGATGATTTCTTAGACTAATTTTTAAATGCATATTCTGGACCCTATATGCAGGTCTGTGGCTTGGCCATCATTTTGTTAGCAGTTATTTCCAGTATGGCTGCAGCATAAACAAACGGGTTGCTAAATCAAATGGCAGCATGTCTGGAGAAATCAAGATTATGGAACAAGAGCTTATCAGAGCCAGAGAACCATAACTTCAAGTAACAATTGTTATATTCGGATAATAAAATGTCCCAACTTTAGCGATGGTCCAAAATTCGACAGAACAGTTCCATTAATTTATTTTAAAGGCCTTTTGTTTTATCACACGGAGTCTCTAATTCAAATGGGTTTTTAAAGAAGAAACAGTACATCCTTTGTGCTAATTTTATGACCTAATATTTTATCCATTCAACATAGTTCTAGCCTTCCAAAATGCCACTCTCAACCTGCCAAAATCAACATCTCTACATTATGTACAGTAAGATTTGATAAACCTTTTAACTTTTCCAGATGGTTATCCTGGCAGGAATGGTTTTGACAAAATGTGCTATCCAGTGCCACGCTGCAATAACGATTAGTTACATAGAACATTAAGTGGTTAATTCCTGAAATATATTATTCTTCACCAGAATCTTGCTTCTCTCCCCCCCCCCACGCAAACACCAAGGGTAAGCTGAGCTAAGCCATTCAGGATGGCTCATCCCATTTCAGAAATGCAGATGTGAGGAGGTGGGCGGGAGGACAAATAGCATCTAAAATATCTAAAATACCCAGCTGCCTTATTATGGAGAAAACCATAATGCTGACAAAGGTTGAAGGAAAGGAGGGCAACAAGATGGATGAGCACTGGCAATAGGTGCCCCATCAGAAAATCTGAAGGAGAGATCTATCTATGTGGTTGCTAAAAGGTGACACTAACTTGATGGTGCGTCATCAATAGGTATGTTAGCAATTATGCCAGTTGCTTGGATAGTTTTGTGCTTGCGACTAGAAGATAAAAAGATGCAATGCTTTCCACATGACACTGTTTGCAATTCCTTGAAAGAAAATCTGTTTTCCTCCACCCACCGGCCCCCATGTACACAGGAGAAAAGGTACAGCCACTCTAAGAAGTTATAACCTGGGGTTAACTATCTTTAAATCTGAAGCAGTGAAGAGTCTGAATATTTATCACCTCACGTCAGATGCTTCTCTAACAGTTGCACCGTGAGAGGCTGTGTACTACAAGAAAGGGAAACATCAAGGCTCAGAACTGCTTCTCTGCAGGTTAACTTTTTCTAAAAGGTGGGTCGCCTGAATGCACTCAAGGCATACGTTTGCTGTTGGCAACCCAGTATTCATTCACAAAATAATTCATGGAAGAAGATACATCCCTAAAGTGGCGCTTCATCTTAGGAAGCAAGCACATGTTTTTCAGGCACAGCAGAATTATTTTTTACTCCTTTCATTGCAATGTGTGTTTCTGGCCACAAGCTGGGATAGAAGACAAAAACTGAGCTCTTGGAACTCAAAAGTAATTAAAGTTTATCTTCCAAACAAGCAATAGAGATCTTTTTAGGAGAAGGAGAGGGAGTGGATTTTCAATGTCAGAGAGGCTAAAGAAGTGAATACAGATCCCTCACATCCTGGACATAAACTGTTTCAACTCCTACCCTCAAAACCACGCTATAGAGCACTGCACACCAGAACAACTAGACACAAGAACAGTTTTTTCCCAAACGCCATCACTCTGCTAAATAAATAATAATTCCCTCAACACTGTCAAACTAGTTACTAAGTCTGCACTACTATTAATCTTCTCATCGTTCCCATCACCAATCTCTTTCCACTTATGACTGTATGACTGTAACTTTGTTGCTGGTAATCCTTATGATTTATATTGATATATTGACCATCATTTGTGTTGTAAGTGTTGTACCTTGATGAAGGTATCTTTTCTTTTATGTACACTGAGAGCATATGCACCAAAACAAATTCCTTGTGTGTCCAATCACACTTGGCCAATAAAAAATTCTATTCTATTCTATTCTATTCTATTCTATTCTATTCTATTCTATTCTATTCTATTCTATTCTATTCTATACACATATCTGCTTCTTTCCAGGGATATATAAGGGCCAATATATACTGGCATTTGGGGTATTTTGATGCAATGCAAGTATGGATAAACATTTGTGGAAAGCTGCATCTATCTATTGGGATCCTCTCTCCCTTTGTGCTCCTATCTTATTGTGTAGAAGAGGAAGCCATTCCAGCTTTGTGGTGCTCCCATCCCTCCCTCCCTTCCTGCCTTTCTTCCCTCCCTTCTCCACCATGGAATCTATAAATCACTTCTGGCAGGTAGCTGGGAAGCAACGGCTAATGATAGTTTTGCTCTGGAGGAAAGGAAGTCACCTTTTAACCCTGCCTGCTGTTGTTTGTCTTACAATAAGACTGGAGAACAGATAAAAAACAACATGCCAACTGTCACAGAAGATCTGATCACAACTGCAGCAGGAAACCTTATGCCTGTCTGTCCCTCAGTCCGAGTATTTGGATGGGATGCCTTTTACCCTTCCTTCACCCATTCAAATGCTCCCTAGATTCAATCAGGGAAGAATCAGCCAATTTTCTGAATGGAAAAAAATCAAAAATATTGCGTGCCTGTTTCAGTCCACTAGAGATGCTCCCATCAACACTTTGACTTATGAAAAATTAAGCGAGGGGGGAGAGAGAGAGAAATAGAGAAGCACCATGCAGTTGAAGTCACGAGAGCTAAGGCTTAATAACAGACTAAATTCCAGAGAAAAAGCTGTGCCAAAAGTACAACACAGTATGAATGAGCTTTAACAGGAAATGGTGAGATGCTGATAGCCTGAACAGCTTTGTGAGTAGGTCTAGGCCAATATATGAACAGAATCCTTTTGTTCCCTCAATGATAAATAGGTTGTAAACATAATAAAAAGGTGAGCGTGTCTGAATTTCTTAAAAGCTACTTTTCAATAATTTCCGGTAAATAAATCATATGAAGTACTGAAACAGAATCTATTCAAATGATCACCGACGGTCCTATCTAGCCAGTTTACTTTTGCGTTTGTGAAACTTGAGAAGGTGGACAAAATCCCCGGAATGATAAGGTCTACCATGCCTGTCACGACTTATTAAATCTTCTAGGACAGAGCTGAGCCATTGGGTCAAGAAGATGATAAACGTTTTCCTGAAAGACAGCAAGGTCCTGATTCATCTTGAAGCTGTAGCAGTAGACCTTTTAAAGACACCAGCCTTTTGCTAAAGCATAGTTTAGAAAAACAAAAACAAAAACACAGATGTGGGCAATAAGCTCCGAGCATATGGTTCAGAGTGTCATGGGGTGCTTGAAATAGATTGTTTAGATCTGCTCTAGCAGAACTTCTGGAAGAGATCATGTGAAGATTACAGTTGGAACACGATTAATATCTCCTTCTCTTCCTTCTTCTTCTTACCTGATCATAGGGAAGAAGTGGAATTTCTAAACTAGTGCCACAAAACTTTCTGAAATGGGTAAAAGAACCTAAGCATTAAGTAAGATCCTAGATTTTTCTATTTACTTACTAAGGTTGGAGAGATAGTTGGTCTTAGAGGATTCATTAACCTATATGTGATGAAGCTGAATTTCCACTTGAAGCAAAAAAAAGAGGGGAAGGGAGTGAGTCAATAGAGCTATTCCTACTTAAGGGTGGTAGAGCAACATTTCTCATTCTCCATCCAATTTGTTAACTGCTCCCTTTTCCTAGGGAAATTAACTGTGAGAATTCAACTTTAGAATTGCTGCTCAGGATAAATTTATCAACTGAATAACATTTATTTTGTAATTTGCCTTACATTTTTGTTACAGAAAAGCAAAAAAAAAAGATGTTCAAAATAAACACATCAATAATGAATATTCTCACATGTAAATCTGCATGTCACTGGAACACCTTACTCAAAGTTGGCTGATCTCAAAATAGCTAAGCAGGGTTAAATCTGGGAAGTACTTGGTAGGACACCACCAAGATTTCTATGCCTGGGAAATCAAAGCAATATTCTAGAAGAATACCAACCTAATCATTTGAAAGCAACATGGAGATGGTCTTCGTGTTGTCACCAAGAGCTCAGTTTGGATTAAGAGAGGCTCTATTTTCACTTTTACAACCACCTCCTCTTTGTGCGAATGGCAATCAGTCCCCTCATAAGCTCTGCTTTCTCATGAAAGACAAAAACCATTCAGACGCCACAAACATGAATTTGATAGGGAAGATACGTACAGTGAAGACATCGTCATCTCCAACTTCAGTTTCATTGTGGATCGTAGAAGATGATGTTGTAGAACCTGCAAAGACATTTTAAAATGTGTGTTGTTCCTTTAGATAAAAGATTATATTCCAGCCCATCCTATTTATAAAAATTTAGCGGAGGGCAAATATTTGTTTTGGGCACAGCCATCCCTCTCATAAGCCACCTGCCAAGCCCACATTTCCAAAGTCAAACAAGCCAGGGTGTTGTGTTGTGTAGAGCACCTGGTCTCATGCTTAAAAACCAAGTCAATATTCTTTAGGACGAAGCCATTTTTTTTCGCATTTTCACAAAAGCAATTCTATGTGGTATATTTTTTGGGGTGAATTCCTGATCAAGTGTTTTAGAATGGTACAAAAGATTAGGTGAATTAGAACTTGGACTTCCTCTTGCCACTCTCCAACTATGTAAAGCCTCAACGTACAAATTAGTTGGCAAAATAATAATAAATAATTACACATCAATCTTAAAAAGTCTAGATAGATAACAGCAAATACGGAAAACAAAAAGAAAGACCCACAGTATGAGAAATATATGACACTTGCTCACTCTGGATTAACCTTACAGTTCCTTCTACATAACAGTTCCTAGATAGTACAGTGGACTGGCTGAATGATGGGATCACATTCTCTGAAAGCCAATACAGAAAGTTCAGACTCTGATTTAAGTAAGGTAGCAGGGCTTCTGTGAAAGACATGCAACATTCTGTCTTCAAAGTTAGCACCAAAAACAAAACAAAACAAAAAATGGGAAGTGGGTGGGGGTGGAGAGTAGAGAAGACAGCCATTTTGCTACACACATTAAAGTGGTAGGATATTGTATAGTACCTTCTGTGAGATCTTCAATGGCTTTTCTCACCCCTCTGTCAAATGCTCGCGCATCAGCAGGGCTTAGAAAAGTGAGTCCAAATTTTCGGTTGTCAACTTTCCAGTGGTGAAATGTAGGATTTGCCTTAGTGTAGATCAAGTCTTTTTTCACATAGCATTCCAGTACCACCTGGGGTGAAAATGCAAAGATGTGCAATGATGATATTTATAGGCAAAGGACACAAGTTTATTAGCATAATTTACTACTTCCTCTTGCACGCATAAAAAAAAAAAAATCTGCTTGCTTTGCAGTTGTTTGGTGTGACTCTCCTTTCAACACAAGAAATCCGGGAAAATTAAATGAGACGACAACATGCTTGAAACATTTCCTGCTTGGCTGATACAGGAACACAAATCTTTACATTACACATCATATTTCATATCTCTGCAAAGCCAAGCTTAACTTCTTTAGAAACTTATTCTTCACATGTGTGTGAATATAAATATTGTACCATTTCAGCATTCATGACTTTACTCCTTTTCATTCAAAATGAAATCCAATCTATATTGCTATATAGTTAGTACCATGGAGTCACTGCTGCTCTTCATTACCCATTTTATAATGAAAACTGCTTAAACTCACGACACATGGCCGGACTCAACCACAGTTTCAACCTGGAAATTATCTTAGACCAAGCCAAATCCCAAAACGCTAGGGAATTCCTGGAAGCCTGGCATTTAGACAAATAGACATGTAGAGATAAATCACATTTAGTATAGTTCAAAAAAGACAATAACAAGCTAAAAAAGAAACAAAAAAATAGAACACATCCTCTCCAGCAGTTTATACTCAGATAAGCAGGGATTAACACAAGACAAACAACCAAGGAGAAAACAATACCCTAATCAAGCAACTACCAAGGAGAAAACTATACTCCCACCAACACTGGCAGTGCAACCTACACTCACTAGGATTGATGATGTTGTATCTGCAAGCAAATAACTTATAATAAATGATAAGTTTATTATATGATGAGCAAATAATAAAAAAGCTCAGAGAATACCAAGAATTCCACAGTTCAACCCTGAGTTACAAATATTCTTTTCTTTGGGGCAATTAGTACCACACTGACCACTCACATCTCGTAACCAACCATGTAAATCGTTATTCTTTTTCTCTTCCTCTGTTATAGCTTTGTCTAATTTAGTATCCTCTGGACATATTGGACTACAGCTATCATAATACACTGGTAGAAGGCCAAGGGCATGCTAATTAGAAGATGACTAGAGTTTAATTTATTATAGTGCTTTGACCCTAAGAGCATCTCCAAACCATTATCACTGAATCAGTAAAGCCCAGCTCATTCAAAAACATCTGTATCACCAAACCATAATAACTGATTCATCATCTCATTCCGTATTTATTTTAACAGTACCTTCATTTATCAGTGGTTTATCCACTCACTGTACAACAGCCACATTTTTAACAGTTTCCACAATGTTATGATTTTTGGGGTTGTGGGAACTACCCACCAACAATTTTGCTATATTCCCTATTCAACAGGAAACAGCTAACATCTATGTATTGCGTTACTGGTTAAGACTTGGATAGTGAGACCTGAATTATAACTGGTACTGAACATAACAACCCTGTAAGTTACTTCAAGTTATTCATTTATGATTGAGTTGTAAATTAAGTTATTCATTATAAAGGTTTAAAAGTTTCCTCTGTCCAGCCAAGGGAGCATGCATTGCCTGAGAGATGTTTCCATCATCATGTGGCCAGCATGAAAATATGATTGCCACCAATCATAATGGGCAAATGCAATTCAGAACTCCCTGGAGAAATGGTAAGCAACTTGGTTAATATGCAGCCTTCTTTCTGTTGACAGGATGTGCATATATATACTCGCACACGTTGCAAAAAGTCCTGCCCATACTTCCAGTGACAAACTGGAGGAATCTGGGGTGCAGAGTAAAGGCAAAAGCATGCTTAAAGTCACCTAGAACCTCAAGCAGGCCCCACATCTAATGGGACAACTTCATTTTTGAGAGGCCATCCAGAAAGCTAGCTTGATTTGAGGAAACAAACTTCTTTAAGAGAAGGGGAAGAGGCAGCAAGACTTAATGAGGAGGGTAAAGCCCAAAGCAATCCAAGTAGGAGTGAAAAGGTTCAGTAGCCACAGAAAATGAAAATGAAGGGATGGAATGATTTTCTTCATAAATGCGATTGTCTGCTAAACAGCATTAACTTACCTTATTTAAAGTATCTAAAATACACACACTGCTTCTAGTTCATACTTTGCTTTTACCAACAGTAATTCAACCCACAACTAATTTGTTTTTGTTCTTTGTTAATTCTTCTTGCCTTAGAAAAACTGTCTCCTCTTTCTTGTATTTCCTGGCTAGGATGATATTTGACTACCATTGGAATGGGACATTGCTGAGAAAGGCAAGGTTAGCTGGGACTCTGAAGACTTCACACTGCAACATTTTATTGCAGGCTTCATTTGTTATGTCCAAGACCTAAACATGCAACAAAACAGGTATCTGTTATCTGTTTAGTTTGTTACCCCATCTTTGGATTAGACTAGAATAAACTTGTGGACAGGGACACCTTCTGATTAAAAGTGGGCAAGAAGAGAAATCCCAAAATTTGAGAGTTATTTGTCCCACAAAGAAGCAGGAAGCTGTGGTCACAGCAAGTCACAGTCACGGCAAAGAGCTAAGTTTAAATCATCCTGGCATTTTTGCTCTCCCAGACTCTTATCTCAAATAAAATGATATGAATAATTCAGTCCCATTTCAAAAGCTTGAATTACCTCATATAACGTGGGTGGCTTTGTTAGTTGTTTAAAAAAATATTTCTAATCTGTTTAGCAAATTTTTTTTTTTGGGGGGGGGGGAGAATGCGTTGTTTTCCATTCTCATTCTCTTTAAATGTTTAAGGAGTTTAAACATTAATATGCACCTTGCTCTTTGTGAAAACAATAGATAACATCCATTTGCACTAAGAGAAGCTTTGTAGATGTGTCACACACGAGCTTAGGAAATGTTAAGGAAGATTTGAGGAGGGGCATTTTGGAAGAAAAGGGGCCAAAGTCAATGAATACCAAATCAATTTAATTTACCAGTTTGTCTTTTTGCCTTTCTCCATGGATGAGAAATCCATTCCTTCCACTGGCCTCTGTGCACTGGATCTTGCAGACACCAACCCTACTAAGGCCACCTCCTTCTTGGGGCAGCCATCCTCCACTGGAGTCATCTCGGGTCATAACCACAGCTTTGACTCGCACAATATAGCTGTCACTGCAACAGACAAAAAAAAAAAAAAAAAAAAGGAGGCGAATAAATCACAGAGTACATTTCACAGATTTCAGCATCTAATTATCTAAAGCTACAGAAAAAAAATCAGTAGTTTTCTGGGGTTGTAGGCCTCAATTAAAAATGTGATCTGCCATCACAGCTAAAAAGTGATACCACAGAAAGATTCCAGGTGTCATTCATGCTCAATCCAGCTGAAGACCTAAAACTGCCTGGAGGAAAATCTTCATATATTGAGAAAGTAGATCTCACTCTGCACGTGAGCAACCTACAACCGGCACCAAAGGAACTCAAATTTAATTCCACACGCTAAGTGACACAAATATATATTTTTTTAAATAGGGGGGAGGATGAATAGTTAATGATCTATGGAGTGAGATCAATGTTTATGTTTCATTTTGAAACAGATTTAATCTGGCCTTATGGGCTCTTGCCGATAAAAGCTGACATCAGAACAAATGCATTAGACAAAGCTGCCGTGTGACTCTGGCTGCATGGAGCTATAGGTACTTGAAACAGGAAGGTCAGAGCTGCAAATATATGGTTATTGGAGATGAAGGAGAGGAATGGTAGGATAGAAGGGCCAGTTGAAGGGTAAGGTGTCCAAGTACAATAAAACGACATGACTCAGCCTTCCATCCTTCCAAGGTCGGTAAAACGAGGAGCCAGATTGTTGGGGGCAATATGCTTAACTCTGTAAACTGCTTAGAGGGGGCTGTAATGCACTGTAAAGTGGTATATAAGTCTAAGTGCTATTGCTATTATTCTAGAAACCCTAGGACTGAAAAAAGAGAAGGATCCTTTAATTTTGCTTTTATTTCCTCCTGTTTTGCCAGGTTCTGAATGCCACACAACTTATCACAATCTTACCCAGAGGAATCTTTTGTTACACTACAAACTTTCCAGCAGGAATGAAGTGCTGGCTATTCCCCATTCTCCTTTCTTAAAAGATCAAATCGTGTAGCCTGTCTAAAGAAACACCACCTCTTTTTCTCTTGCTCTCTTTCCAATTATTTTATGTAATAGAATATAAACTAAACTATTTTCCTTACAGAAAGAAAATATCCAACAAGATACTCACATAAACTCGTTATCAAATCCTTAATGAAAGATCGCAATAGAATAAATAAATGCAATAGAATTTCACAGATGCAGCTTTCAATCTGGGCTTTTGATCAGTAATTGTACTTTGTAAAGGTTTGTATGATACAATGTGATTTCAACTACAGCTAATCCTCAATTTACAACAATTCGTTTAGTGGACAATTCAAAGTTACAATGACACTGAAAAAAGTAACTTATGACCAGTTTTCACACTTATGACTGTCGTAGTATCTCCATGGTCACATGGATCAAAATTCAGACACTCGGCAATTGAGTCATATTTATGTGACCAGTCCTAGGGTCACGTGATCCCCTTTTGCGAACTCCTGACAAGCCAAATCAGAGGGGAAGCCAGATTCACTTAATGACAAGTTTGACTAATTTAACAATGATTCATTTAACAAGTTTGGCAAGAAAAGTCATAAAATGGGGCAAACTCACGTGACAAATATTTCATTTAGCAATATAAATTTTGGGCTCAAAATTGTGGTTGTAAGTTGAGGACTAACTGAACTATGTTCTTAAAGCTCTCTACAAGGAAATTTTGAAATGCAATATATCATAAGAAATTAAACAATCTCTCTCTCTCTTTGTATATGTATTCTCATTCATTCTCTCTCTCTCTCTCTCTCTCTCTCTCTCTCACACACACACACACACACACACACACACACACACACACACGCCTGATAAGGTAATCACTCATTTATTTATTTTTCTACCAAAAGCAAATGGAAATAAACCAGTAGTTCTTATTACTCTGTCTGTCCATCCTTCTACCCATCCAGGGCATGTCTGCCTAGTAATAAGAATGCCAGACCGGTACTCTACTGAAAAAGTAGAACCTACCAACCTTTTAAGATATTTACTTCCCACATAATAATGTCCAAGGACTATAAATAACTCCCATAAGCAATTTCCTGTCCCGGAAGTTTTAAACTCATGCTATTTTGAGGGCAGTGTTTCATCTGTACATCTTATATTAACTGGCTCCTCTAATTCAATTGATGCCTGTGATGGAAGCTTTAGGAAAAAGCATATCTCCAAACTAATAAGCTAATTGGTAAATGCAGTACCTAGTCCCTTCTATTACTCTTTTCATAGTCTGTTTTTTGTCCAGAACAAGAGCCACCATTTTATTTAAGGGCAAAGAGATATCCCTAGGTCAACCAGAATGAAAAGACCAAATAAGATCTCCCAGAGATTTTTTTTAAATGGAAGTATTGTTTTCTTTATCACTTGGGGTATAGCTGGATGCTATATTATATGCTATATATCCATATCATATAGAATGGACTTCCATGCAAACATCCTTCAAGTCTTCGGTATAGTATTTATGAAAAGAATCCAAAGACAACTTTAATAAATACTATTTAACTGCTTATCAAACGAACAGAAAATACAGTAAATGGTTCTAAGATTTGATTTTCAACATCGAACATAATATCTGCATCAGAGGTTATCTGACTAAATAGGACTGAGGTCAGTCACACAGGGTGGATAAAAATTGATTTTTTTAAAAAAAAATCAGGTTTTTAAAATTTAAATCGAATTTTTTTTATTTAAACTGGATTTTTTGATTTTTATTAAATTTATTTTAATAAAATGAGTAAAATCTATCTAAAAATAGTTTTCTATTTAAGGTACACTAATTATTTAGTTTATTCAGCATGAAATGGAGCTCAGTAATGTATCACAAGGCTGTATATTCTGCAATATTGGGACTGTCAGTGAGTCAACAGCAGGTCAGAGGAGGAGCTGCTGCAGGGCAGAGATGACACTTGCTCTTTAAAAATTATGATTTAAATTGAGTTGATTTAAATCAAGCCTTTTTTACTAGTGTTTTAAATCATGAATGCATGATTTTGATTTAAATCAAATCCACTTTGGGTCAGTGCCATTTGTATCTCTATTCATGTGTACCTAATAACTAATGAACAAAAAAAAGATTGAGAATGAATTTGGATGATGGAAGAATGTTTACAAAGAATAAGAAAAAAGTGGAAAAAATAAAAAATAAAAGACAAATGCTGGTTATAAAATTGTGGGTAGTATGTAGTCAGCCGCAAGAAAAGAATGTTTGCCAAATGGAGCAAAATAGATGCATAGAAAGAGTACTTCCGCTTATTTGCTTACATGGAAATGTATGGATGCTGGGTATGCTAGGAAAAACAAAAACAATGTGAATGCCATGGGAATGGGGTACTTATATGTACGTTTATACAGTACATATAGCAATAGCGCTTAGACTTATATACCACTCCACAGTGCTTTACAGCAGGGGTCTCCAACCTTGGCAACTTTAAGACTTGTGGACTTCAACTCCCAGAATTCCTCAGCCAGCTTTGCTTTGTTGGCTGAGGAATTCTGGGAGTTGAAGTCCACAAGTCTTAAAGTTGCCAAGGTTGGAGACCCCTGCTTTATAGCCCTCTCTAAGCCATTTACAGAATCAGGATATTTCCTCCAACAAGCTGGGTCCCCATTTTACTGGCCTTGGAAGGATGGAAGGCTGAGTCAACCTTGAGCTTGGTGAGACTCAAGACTGTGATAAGAAAAGCGTGAGAGGTTCAAGAATAAATGGGTGTCCCATGAATGTGGATTTAATACAAAGCCGATGATCAGCATGAAAGAAGTACGTTGTAGTTATATAAAAAGAACGAATGAGGGTTAAGGTGGCAAAAGAAATATATGGAAGAGGGATGAAAAGATCAAGAAAAGGGGAAAGATTGCGAAATTCATGGCAGTTTATGAGATCCTAAAAAAGAGAGAGGTAAGAATTTAAAGATCAAAAGATAGATAGTAAAGTATGGCACGCAAATACTACTTGATTAGATTTGAGCCGTGGTGGCACTGTGGTTAGAAAGCAGTACTGCAGGCTAATTCTGCTGACTGCTGGCTGCCTGCAGTTTGGCGGTTTGAATCTCACCAGGCTCAAGATTGACTGAGCCTTCCATCCTTCTGAGGTCAGTAAAAGAAGGACCCAGATTGTTGGGGGCAATAGGCTGACTCTGTAAACCGCTTTGAGAGGGCTGTAAAAAGCACTGTGAAGCACAGTGGTGGGTTACAAATTTTTTTTACTACCGGTTCTGTGGGTGTGGCTTGGTGGGCGTGGCAGGGGAAGGATACCGTAAAATCTCCATTCCCACCCCACTCCAGGGGAAGGTTACTGCAAAATCCCCATTTCCTCCCGATCAGCTGGGACTTGGGAGGCAGAGAATGGTGAACTACTCAAAATTTCCGCTTCCGGTTCTCCAGAACTGTTCGGAACCTGCTGAAACCCACCTCTGATGTTAACCCTTCAATTCACCTTGTATCATATAAATACAGTGACATATTTATTACATTTTACTGCATTTTTTTCTTAATACTAACATGCATGAATAGAAATTAGCACCCATAACGCTGATAAATATACATTTACTTTTATTGAACATTTACACTTTTAGTTCTGTGAGTAATTTTTGTAGGGGCCCCAGTACACTGCTTTGCCCGGGGCCCATAATGCTGTTAAGACAGCCCTGCTCAGGGCACTCCTAACACCCTGAAACCCCCCCCCCCAAACAGTGGTGGGTTTCAAATTTTTTTACTACCGGTTCCGTGGGTGTGGCTTGGTGGGCGTGGCATGGCTTGGTGGGTGTGGCTTGGTGGGTGTGGCAGGGGAAGGAAACTGTAAATCTCCATTCCCACCCCACTCCAGAGAAAGGATACTATAAAATCTCCATTCCCACCCCACTCCAGGGGAAGGTTACTGCAAAATCCCCATTTTTCCCTGATCAGCTGGAACTCGGGAGGCAGAGAATAGATGGGAGTAGGACCAGTCAAAAATTTTACTACCGGTTCTCCAGAATTGGTCAGAACCTGATGAAACCCACCTCTGGTGAAGCAGTATATAGATCTAAATGCTACTACTATTTCTTTTAATTTTTTTCTTATTTCTGTTTTTATTTTGGTTTGCTGACTACTTTCTACTTTTCTCCTGAGGCTATACAAACATGTTGCTAAACCCAACCACCACCACCACCCAGCATTGTGAGACCCTATATTTGTGTCTTCATTAAGAATGTTATATCACTCTATATAGGCTACATACCCTGTAACAAAGATATGGAAAGAAATCCATTTGTCTTCAGTTTGAATATTAATTTTCTAAGAGATAAATTTCTTTCTATACTAGGTATTGTATACAAAACAATATATCCATTTTATAATAAAAGCATTGATTTATGCTACATTCAATGTTTCTAGGAGGAATTT
This sequence comes from Ahaetulla prasina, assembly GCF_028640845.1. Lineage (NCBI taxonomy): Eukaryota > Metazoa > Chordata > Lepidosauria > Squamata > Colubridae > Ahaetulla > Ahaetulla prasina. The sequence goes on along the minus strand of NC_080539.1, from coordinate 176,440,675 downwards.
AGTGCTTTCAACTTGGTGCTCCGTCTTAGTCCTGTTTTGATACCTTCCTCAAGCCATAGTAAGCTGAAATCTAACACAAGTTGAAGACCCTTAGACTGAAGAAAATGGAGGCATTTTCAAGATTTGAATGGTATTTTCCCTTAATGATGGCTATGGGTAGCATTTTGAGAGTTCCAAATTAAGATTCAATTTCGAACGGATATTCTTTTGTGAAACAATTAAAGAAATGTTTCTGTATTATTCACATTGACTCAAAATAAAACTACATTTCTCTTAATACAGGGTAATTTGGGCTTATTGGCTTTAAGTCTCTTTTTAGATGCTACTTGGTAAATACAGCCTTTGCCAAGAAGTACAAATACTACCATATAAAACAGGGTTGCCAAAGTCAAGGCCCAGAGACCAGATCCAGCCCACACAGAAACAGCAAAGGCCTGGCATACAGTGCCTCTGCCAGTGAAAATGGAGCTTACGAGGGCCACATGCAGCCCTCCCAAGCTCCATTTTTGCTGGCAGAGGGTTGCAGGACACTGTCGCAGCTGAAAACGGAGCTCGGGAGCCCATTTTCACTGGCAGAGCACTCAGGCCACCATAGGCACCCCCAACACAAGTGACGTTGAACTGGCCATGCCCCCCTAATACTCCCCCCCCCGAGGTCAACAAATCCGTGATGTGGCCCTCAATGAAATTGAGTTTGACACTCCTGATATAAAACATCCTTTTCTAAATATCTGAATATTTAGAGTACCTAAATACTCTAGGTACGCTGTTGTTGACTGTGAACCTAATCTGTTTACAGAGATTGAAAACGATAATGTAGATTAAATATTATTTCAAAACAATTATGCTTCCTTGCTGACATGAATGAACTATGTTTTGATGAGTATTAACATTATTAATAGTACTTATATAGCACTGCTCAGTTGCTTAAAAGTATTTCTCATGCATTACCCTTATGATAGTCATATACAATAATCAGCAGTATTCACAGGATATTGCAGCTGTGGGGCTTTGAGAATGTGCTAGCCTAAGGTTTTAGACATAGGTACATTGTTCAGTTTATGACAGGTCAGAGTCCACTCAGACTTGCAGAGATTCCCATGCACTCTTACTTTAAAATAAGCCCACCTTGTTCAATGGGTTTTCTCTTTCTTTATTAATTCTTTCCTTGCACTTCTTCCTCCTCTTGTTTCTTTTCTTCCTTTCTTTAAGTTTAGCTTGTATTATTAACATGGCGGTCAGACCAAAGGCCTTATTTATTTCAAAGGGTGGTGGTGATGAAAAATTATTAATTTCAAGCAGTTTTATGCTGTTTCAATCCTTCCAAGTGACTTGACAGGAAATGGCCTCTCATGCCTCTCTCTTCATGGCCCTCCACCAGCATGAGTTCATTACAGCACCCAGTACCTGACACCCAACTATGTGCCCCCCCCCCTGTGGTTTGTGGCAACTCCCAACTTTCGGACATTGACAACAGCACAATGAATGTGATAATAGTCAACACTATCTTCAAGATCATAGCCTGTTACTTCTCTTCCTAATATAGATCCATCCATCCATCCTCAACAGATGTGGATGTCTTAAAGAGCAAATAGAAAAAAATATCTGCTGAGCTGCAACTTGCAGGAAGTTAATATCATGGGATAGTAAGATAAGGAGGATCATATCTTTTCCGCTGAAGAGACCTATTAATAGTAATGGTAGTATCCTGACCTGATCTACAGACTGGAATGGAGACAAAGGAAGAAAGATCCATGATCAGATGTCCCAGGGTTTATCATTATGGCTGAAGAATTGTAGTTGCTTATAACTTAGTATCTTCTAGGTGTGGTTTTTTATTTTATTTTCCACAATCTTAGCTGGTATGAATGTTGCCAGGTTAGTTGGAAACTTATGGGAGGCAGAGCAGGTGCACATTTTTTATAGTTATGACTTGTTTATTCCTTAAGTATAATTATAATATTCTCTAGGATACAATCAAAGGTTTGTAATTTCTTCAGAAAATCACAAATAGCCTGATATACTATTAGCATGAAATAGCACTGAGGATATCTAAATCAATTTATTCAGCTGTGCATTTTGAAAACCTCAAAGAATATTCCTATTCAAGACTCTAGGGCACCATTTTATGCACATCCTGTGTATTTGTAAAAAAAAAAAAAATCCTTTGTCATATTACATTATCCTTTTTTTAGAACTTAATAGTTGGGACCCTAGACATAATAATCAAATGATATGAAAAAAGTTGCATTACTTATAAAAACCTGAAAAATAGCTGCTCTTCTTTTGGTGGTGCAGTAGTTAAAATGCAATACTGCAGGCTACTTCTGCTGCCTGCCTGCAGTTTGGCAGTTCAAATCTTACCAGGCTCAAGATTGACTCAGATGTCCATCCTTCTGAAGTGGGTAAAATAAGGACCCAAATTGTCGGGGGCAATAGGCTGACTCTGTAAACCACTTAGAGAGGGCTGTAAAGTACTGTGAAGCGGTATATAAGTCTAAGTGCTATTGCTACTGCTATTGTTAATCAGACTCTGTGATTGGATTATCAAATTTATGTCAGAATAAGGTCAATCCATTCAGTATAGTTGAAATCATGACAAGTGAAGCTGCTTTCTGATTGTCAGCTTGGATACAACAAATGCAATTGTCTAAAAAAAGCACAGCCCAATTATAAATATTTTAAAGATCCTAATATTCTAATTAAAGAAATATTAATATACGTAAGGATGTGACAAGGGAAAAATCTGCAATGAAGCCCAAGGCAGATCTATCATCTTTAACTGAGGAGATGTGAGAGCTGTATAATGGAGCTGTATAATGGGCTGAGAGAACAACCTTTAGAAAGAGATGCAGCCTATACAATGATCTGATAAGAGGAAATGGAGTCCATAGCAGGGATGGGGTGGAGAAAGCATTTAAGCCATTGTTTCTCTCCTGTTCTCTGGTCAGACTTGCAATATTCTGTTACCGTAACCTTAGAACAGGGGTGTCAAACTCAATTTCATTGAGGGCTGCATCAGTTGTTTGACCTTGGAGTGCCGGGGGGGGGGATGTGGCCATGATGGGTGTGGTCAACTCGATGTCACTGGTGTTGGGGGCACCTGTGGTGGCCAAGTGTTAAGGTAGGATTTCCCTGAGACCCTCCCTCATTCTCGTCCCTCCGAGCCCCATTTTCACTGGCAGAAGCACCACGGGCCAGTCCTTTGTTGTTTCCAGGCTGGCCCTGTGGGCCAGACCTAAGCACCCCTGCCTTAGAATAAAGATAGTATTAGTATTCTTGGTTTTGGTTTCTACAGTATCTTGAAGGGCTCACAAGCTGGAACTCTTGGATCTCCCAAAACTGGCAAAGCAATGAGCAACTAAAATGATCTGTCAGAAAGATGGACAAATCCTCCTCCAATAATATAATATCACAATTCAGGGATATTGTCCATTTAGAGAGAAGGGAAAGTGCACTGGCTATGGAATCTGCAATCAAAAAATGTAATGATGGCTATCAGAACAGATGCTTGAAAAGGGAGACTAAATGGATCTTCAGACTACCTGTAGTTTCTGTGAGAACATGCAACCAATTTCAATGAACTGATTATTTAAGGGACTTTCTGATGTCTCTGGGGAGGTTTCCTGCACTTCTAAGTCAGACACCTTTTTGAGGCCTTAGGCCACAACACTCAGGAAGGGGGAATAGATGGGTAACCTAGACATCAGGGTGATGATTCTTCTTCCAATGTCTTTGATCAAAATTATAGTACCAAGTCAGCTCCTTAGAATTCTAAGCTAAACACTAAGGTTCAGCAAAAACAGAAATGGTGAATTGCCAATGTTTATGAATAAACATAAATTAAAACTCATTAGCAGGGATATTATATCACTGTTATGACTTTGAAATGGGCTATTATCAAGTGGATGGGTATGGGAGATATCTTTTGGAATTCTTTCCAGAGAAATAAATTGCTAGATTTACCTCACCATCTTCCCAAATATGAATACATGAGTAGGAAAGATTAATAATAATTTATTAATTGTTCTGGCTTTAGATGTTTAGACTCAGGAATAACATGTGTCTCAATTGCAATGCTAGAGAAAAGAAGCAAGAGACTGCTATTCATATCCTATTTTTTGACTAGTGAGGGGCATCTGGTTGACTACTGTGTGATGCTGGATGACATAGTTTTGACTAAGCCAGCGTGACTCCTTATTTCTTCTGCTTGACTCAAAGTTTGGTAACCAAGGCAAGAAACTTGGAATTACCCAGGCTGGTTCTCTCTAGACAGATGTTTCTTCTTTTTTTTTCATATTTTATTTTTTTAAAGAGATAATATCAATAAATGGATAGAGAAGTACTAAAGTTATACAATTCATACTAAACCTAACTAATTAATACACGATTAGCCATAGCAAGCTGTAGGAATTTAGCACCCACCCCCCTCCTAGAAGAATGAAATATTTTAGAAAATATTTAAAAAGGCAGAATATATTTCCCTGGATGAGAAATGGAGAAACATGTTTTAAAGACAAAGCAGCTTCCTGCAACTTCCTGCCACCCCCCACCTTTGTCAATGGGCCATCATCTGCATCATAATAGAACCCATGTAGCAACTGAAACTCACCACATGGCACCTGGGAAGATTACATCAGCCAGCAAGGCTAGCTAAGACCCCCACCCCCTGGGAGTCTGACAGCCAATCAGGGTACTCTTCCTGTGCCCCAGAAAGTTCAAAGCTCAGAAAAAGCATAAAACCAGGGGCACACAGGATCTCAGCCCTTTTCTGTTCAGGAACTCAAGCCATGTGATCCTGACCACCATTAAACCATCTTCCCAAGCAGCCTCCATGTTTCCAGTGTCTTTGTCCCCACTTGGAACTGAACCCAGATGGATATTTCTTCCAACAAAGCAAAGTTTTATTATATTAAAATATTAATGTTTTAGCTTAATACCAAAATCTGTAGTAATAATCTATAAATGTTAAAAAGAAAGAAAAAAAACCCACTCTAAAATATTATAGATTTTCATTTTTAATTTCTGGTTTCTCCCTTCCTATTGTTGGAAGAAATATCCATCTGGGTTCAGTTCCAAGTGGGGACAAAGACACTGGAAACATGGAGGCTGCTTGGAAAGATGGTTTAATGGTGGTCAGGATCACATGGCTTGAGTTCCTGAACAGAAAAGGGCTGAGATCCTGTGTGCCCCTGGTTTTATGCTTTTTCTGAGCTTTGAACTTTCTGGGGCACAGGAAGAGTACCCTGATTGGCTGTCAGACTCCCAGGGGGTGGGGGTCTTAGCTAGCCTTGCTGGCTGATGTAATCTTCCCAGGTGCCATGTGGTGAGTTTCAGTTGCTAGATGGGTTCTATTATGATGCAGATGATGGTTGACAAAGGTGAGGGGAAATGAGTGAGCTTAGCTGAGGCTTTAATGGCCCATTGACAAAGGTGGGGGGGGGAGTCAGGAAGCTGCTTTGTCTTTAAAACATGTTTCTCCATTTCTCATCCAGGGAAATATATTCTGCCTTTTAAATATTTTCTAAAATATTTCATTCTTCTAGGAGGGGGGTGGGTGCTAAATTCCTACACTTCCTTCAATCAATTTATAGTGCCTATGCCTATAGTGCCTATTGGCATAAACTTAAGAAAGTATACTTAAAAATGCTTTTATTTATCTTGTAGCATATTAAATGATATATTTTTTAGATACCATTCTTAAAATTGTTTGAGACACATGTCTCTTTCTTTAAACAAGTTGCTGTATCTCCTACATTCTGGAAATAAAAAAGGATGCTTGGGCTTTGCAATCCCAGATTGGTCACAATACATGCTATAAGATAATGTGGATTCACAATATAGAGATGAAATATGTCTTCACTGGCAAAATAGTGTTAAGATTCACAAAGTGGATCGTTACTTTTGCATTTAGACAGCTTAGCTTGTAGAACATTGATGCATTTTTCATGTGAAAAAAAATAGAAGTGTAACATTTTAAAATTTCCTTTGAATTTTGAAGCCAAATTTCTGACATCCTGACTTTTTAACATATCCTGATATGATATGATATGGTATTATCCAAATGTGCTGGCATATGGATCTGTGAATTTGTGAATCCACATAATCTTATATCATATATTGTGACCAATCTGAACTTGCAAAGCCCAAGCATCCTTATTCCCCTACAAAAGCATCAAATCTCTTTGGCACAGCAATGCACTTTTAAGAATGGAGTGCTCTTAATGACTTCACAATTTACAATGAAATAATCATCTGGCTCTGAAGCACCCATTCAGCAAAAGAACATTATAGTGTCAGAGGTCAACGGCAGGCGTTGTTAAATCAGGGACAGACAAAGGGGAAGGGTGGAATTCAATAATGAAGCAAATTAATGGCTGAAACTCCATTCAGAATCTGCGCTAATTCCATTCAGCTTCACATTCTGCGTCTGCATTCACATGATGTGTTCGTCAAAAGGAGCAAAACAGATTGATCCAATTATGTCTAAAGAGGGCATTTAATTGGATAACTGGAAGGTGTATATATTTTTTAAAGCTTTAGACTTTTTTATCAGTCTTTCTCCCCACCCCAAAATAGAATAGAATAGAATAGAATAGAATTTTATTGGCCAAGTGTGATTGGACACACAAGGAATTTGTCTTGGTGCATATGCTTTCAGTGTACATAAAAGAAAAGATACCTTGATGAACTTATCTTTTCTTTTATGTACACTGAGAGCATATGCACCAAGACAAATTCCTTGTGTGTCCAATCACACTTGGCCAATAAAATTCTATTCTATTCTATTCTATTCTATTCTATTTTGGGGTGGGGAGAAAGACTGATACTTTCTTGAAATACTGTCAAGCATTTTTAACAATTCTATTTTCACTTAAGGGCATAACTTTATTTCAAAAATTAATATGTTACACAGATTAAAGAGGTAATATTATGAAGTGAATCACCTCAGGCTACTGGTGTTATATTTTTGGCTATATTAATATTTATGATACTCCCAGAATCACAGTAAATTTGCAAACTAGATAACATTTTAGTATACTGTGTTGTTTTACTACCTATAATTCTAAGCTATCTTTTCCATCTTTTCTTTGTCAAATTCTGTCAGAAATTTAGAAATGCTAGTGGTTGCCAAGGGCTTTTACTCTAAATCGCAGATGAATCTGCAGTGAATCTTAATGACTGCCAGGCTTATTTAAAAAAAGAAACCCGAAAAATTCTACAAAAATTGTAGCATGAAAGAGACCACCTTCACTGCTCCTAGCAGGAAAATAATACTTTGTGGGGAAGTCCTGTAGCTGCAACTCTGAAACACACCAACCTGGGCAACTGAAAGATTAGATTCTTCCTCAATGTGAATAAACTTTAGATCATAAAACAAATGTACTTTTATCTGTGCTATCTACTCATTAGAATCACCAATTAACTGTCTTTAAAGGTTTATACCAGGATAAACTTTTTCTGATGAGGACATATTTGGAATTTTCAGTGCCTTAAGATGGGCACAGATGTGAAATGGCTGCGATTTGCCTCTCTGCAAAATGGACACCACAGCAGGTATGGAAGTTTCAAAACCACCATTTAAAGAAGGAAAACTATTCTTATTTCAGTAGGAGTTTGAGGGTCCAAAGGCATTTCTGCCAATAAGTATGGGGCTCCCCTTGAAGGGCATCCGGAGGCTGCAGTTAGTCCAGAATGCGGCTGCGCGGGTGATAGATGGAGCCCCTCGTGGCTCCCGTATAACACCCATCCTGCGCAGACTGCACTGGCTACCTGTGGCCTTCCGGGTGCGCTTCAAGGTTTTGGTGACCACCTTTAAAGCGCTCCATGGCATTGGGCCGGGTTACTTACGGGACCGCCTACTGCTACCGAATACCTCTCACCGACCCGTGCGCTCTCACAGAGAGGGTCTCCTCAGAGTACCGTCAGCGAGGCAATGTCGTCTGGCGACGCCCAGGGGAAGGGCCTTCTCTGTGGGGGCTCCCACCCTTTGGAACGAACTACCCCCCGGACTCCGTCAGCTTCCGGACCTTCGGACCTTCCGCCGCGGGCTTAAAACATACTTATTTAATTGTGCAGGACTGAGCTAGATTTTAAATTTATGGGTTTTAATTGGGTTTTATTTGTATTTTTAATTAACGGGCTTTAAAATAAGTTTTTTAATTGTTTTTATTCTGTATTTATGTGTTTTTAAGCGCCTGTGAACCGCCCTGAGTCCTTCGGGAGATAGGGCGGTATATAAATATGATTAAATAAATAAATAAATAAATAAATAAATAAATAAATAAAGTATGTTAAAGGACAATGTTTTGCTTTGCCGCATTTCTGCCGCCTGTTTAGTTTCATTTTTAATTAAAGGTATATTTTTAAAATGACAGTTGGGACAAGGAGTCAGGTAAGCACAACGGGAGGTGTCTACTAGTCTACTGCTGCTATGTATAATATATATTGCCAACACATAGATAACCACTAATTGATCATAGCGGGAGAGAAGTGGTTAATTTGCTTTTATAAGCAAACAGGAGTCAAGTCTACTCACTATAGTGGTTTTTCAGATGCACTGGACTCCGACTCTCATCACTTAAGTGAACAGGGAGCAAGGTTTCTCACATTCTACAGAGTTGATCAGGAAAATTTCAGCTAATAGCCCAAGTGTTACCATAAAGCAAACTGCTAAAGCTGTTTTTTGCTCTGACCGTGTCATAGTTCAAGAATCCCCTTCTTAAATGAAGGCAATATATTACTGAACATCAGTTAAGCCAAGAGAGACAGCCTGGAAAACTTCCTGGGCACGTACTTTTAAAAAGAGACCATTCTCTAATGGTTGCTTAAAGCCATTAGTCAGGCTTTCTAGGAAATGAGTTCATAATTAGCCTCATGTCAGATAACGCAAAAACACTTCAGTCACAGCAGGTAACATGTGGAGAGCTTGTCAGTTCATCTTTAACATTTAACATATTGCCTTATACACTGTAAGCCGCCCTGAGTCTTCGGAGAAGGGCGGGGTATAAATGTAAACAAAAAAAAAACACATGTTCTCATGTTAAAGCATGGTCAGCCCTCATTTATGAGAAGACAAACTACTCTACTCGCATCATCTGTAAAGCACACACAATGTATTTAATATCACACCCTCAACCTTGTCAATATATCATTTCACATCATTTTGGTGGTGAGACCCCTCCTCAAGAAGCCTTCCCTGGACCCGGCTGTTTTAGGTAATTATCGTCCGGTCTCCAACCTTCGCTTTGCAGCGAAGGTTGTAGAGAGTATGGTGGCATATCAGCTTCCCTTACACCTGGATGAAACTGTCTATCTAGACCCGTTCCAGTCCGGCTTCCGGCCCAGTTACAGCACTGAGACGGCTTTGGTCGCGTTGGTGGATGATCTCTGGAGGGCCAGGGATAGGGGATGCTCCTCTGCCCTGGTCCTATTAGACCTCTCAGCGGCTTTCGATACCATCGATCATGGTATCCTGCTGCGCCGGTTGGGGGGATTGGGAGTGGGAGGCACCGTTTATCGGTGGTTCTCCTCCTATCTCTCCGATCGGTCGCAGACGGTGTTGACAGGGGGGCAGAGGTCGGCTCCGAGGCGCCTCACTTGTGGGGTGCTGCAGGGGTCGATCCTCTCGCCCCTTCTGTTCAACATCTATATGAAGCCGCTGGGTGAGATCATCAGTGGCTTCGGTGTGAGGTACCAGCTGTACGCTGATGACACCCAGCTGTACTTTTCCACACCGGGCCACCCCAACCAAGCTATCGAAGTGTTGTCCCCGTGCTTGGAGGCCCGACGGGTCTGGATGGGGAGAAACAGGCTCAAGCTCAATCCCTCCAAGACAGAGTGGCTGTGGATGCCGGCATCTCGGTACAGTCAGCTGAGTCCTCGGCTGACTGTTGGGGGCGAGTCATTGGCCCCGATGGAAGGGGTGCGCAACTTGGGCGTCCTCCTGGATGAACGGCTGTCTTTTGAAGATCATTTGACGGCCGTCTCCAGGAGAGCTTTTTACCAGGTTCGCCTGGTGCGCCAGTTGCGCCCCTTTCTAGACCGGGATGCCCTATGCACGGTCACTCACGCCCTCGTGACGTCTCACCTGGACTACTGCAATGCTCTCTACATGGGGCTCCCCTTGAAGGGCATCCGGAGGCTGCAGTTAGTTCAGAATGCGGCTGCGCGGGTTATAGAGGGAGCCCCTCGGGGCTCCCGTATGACACCAATCCTGCGCAGGCTGCACTGGCTACCTGTGGCCTTCCGGGTGCGCTTCAAGGTTTTGGTAACCACCTTCAAAGCGCTCCATGGCATAGGGTCGGGTTATTTACGGGACCGCCTACTGCTACCGAATACCTCTCACCGACCTGTGCGCTCTCACAGAGAGGGACTCCTCAGGGTGCCGTCAGCTAGGCAGTGTCGTCTGGCGACGCCCAGGGGAAGGGCCTTCTCTGTGGGGGCTCCCACCCTCTGGAACGAACTCCCCCCAGGACTCCGTCAACTTCCGGACCTCCGAACCTTCCGTCGCGAGCTCAAGACACATTTATTCATCTGTGCAGGACTGGCTTAGATTTTAAATTTATAGGGGTTTTAAATTGGTTTTAATATTTATATTTCTATTTTTAATAATTGGGCATTAGAATAAGTTTTTTAATGATTATTTTAATTTGTATATAAATGTTTTATATGCCTGTGAACCGCCCTGAGTCCTTCGGGAGATAGGGCGGTATACAAATATGAATAATAAATAAATAAATAAATAAATTTTCTATTAATGTTTCTAGAAAATAATTAGAAATAAGATATTTTCTATTTCTATTTTCTATTGGTGGGAACAGAAACATAGTAAGTGGCAGACTAGTTGCAATTTTGAAAGAAACTAGTTCTTATCTCTTCTTAAATTTCTGTTTTGGTCAAGCTACTGTGATAGAATTCTATTACATTTGTCTATAGGTAACATAGCTTTCTTAGAAATCAGAATGTTCTGCGGTGTGAAATTGTACAGCACTATTCAGATGTTTCTACAACACTACATTCCTGGCAGACAACAGCATATAAGATAACTGCTGTCGTGGGATGATCATCGGATCATTTTCTCCTTCGCCTAGACTTCCGAACCGCCATTCACCACCACAGGGAGACGGAACCTATACGGTGGTTCCGTCCCAGGTGCCTGATGGACCCTGAGAGGTTCCAGACGGAGCTTGGGCCATTCCCTGAGGATCTGGCCCATGGCACGACTGAGGAACTGGTCGTGGCCTGGGAGCAGGCCGCGGCCGGGGCCTTGGACCGTGTCGCGCCTTTGCGGCCTCTGACCCGGCGTAGGTCTCGTCCGGCCCCTTGGTTCTCCGAGGGGCTGAGGGAGATGAAACGCCGGAGAAGACGCCTAGAGAGCACCTGGAGGTCCAGTCGTTCCGAAGCTGATCGGACACTAGTTAGGTCCTACTCTAGGACCTACCTAGTGGCAATGAGGGAAGCGAGGCGTTCCTACGCCTCCACCCTCATTGTGTCGGCAGATAACCGCCCGGCCGCCCAGTTTCGGGTGACCCGCTCTCTCCTACATCAGGAGGTGCGGGATGACCCTTTGCAGGGACGAGCCGAGGAGTTTAGTGGTTATCTATACGACAAAATCGCTCAGCTGAGGGACGGTCTGGACCGAATTTGGGATGATCCAAGCGAGGGAGAGGAGGCACATCTTGTTGAGCCCATTTGGGATGAGTTTGACCCTGTGGCTCCCGAGGACGTGGACAGGTTGTTGGGGAGGCTTCACGGCACGACATGTTTACTGGACCCGTGCCCTTCCTGGCTGGTACTGGCCACTCAGGCGGTGACACGAGGCTGGCTCCAGAGGATTATCAACGCTTCTTTGTTGGAAGGGGTTTTCCCTGCCGCCTTGAAAGAGGCGGTGGTGAGACCCCTCCTTAAGAAGGTTCCTGGACCCAGACTCCTGGACTCGGATGATTCAGAAAATGAGGGAGAAGACCTGGCAAGCCCTGCTTCTCTTGAGCCCTCTCCTCCCTGGCACCCACTCAAAGGGAGGGGCCGGCAAGGCCTGATTCTCCCGGGCCTTCTTCTGATTTGGCAACGCCCCAAGAACAGTTTTGGAGGGACGCAAGATTACGAAGGCTTGATCGGCGTGCGCAGCAGCGGAAGAGTTGGGACAAAGCCAAGTCATAATTGTCATGCAGTGACATCTGCAGAGACTATAAATAGGAGGCGGGACTTCCTGGTTTTTTGTCTTGGACAAAGCAATGAATTTGGCGCGAGCTAACTGTTTCATGGAGGGAAGAATATATTCGTGAGTAATTCTGGCCTTATCTATAATTTCCTCGTTATCTCCAGAAACTTGGCAGGCCCGTGGGTAGACGTGGCCAGGACATGTATCTATGTAAATAAAAGGAAAAAAAAGGAAGGCCTCTGACGGACTCTTTGCTGGGAGTATTGGGGAAGGAAACAGAACATTTTGTCCAAGACCTGACTAAAACATCTTCCACCAAAGATGGATCAGCAGCAGGTACAGCAGCAGTTAGAGCAGCTACAGAGAAGGCCCTTCCTGGCTGGTACTGGCCACTCAGGCGGTGACACGAGGCTGGCTCAGAGGATTATCAACGCTTCTTTGTTGGAAGGGTTTTCCTGCCGCCTTGAAAGAGGCGGTGGTGAGACCCTCCTTAAGAAGCCTCCTGGACCCAGACTCCTGGACTCGGATGATTCAGAAAATGAGGAGAAGACCTGGCAAGCCCTGCTTCTCTTGAGCCCTCTCCTCCCTGGCACCCACTCAAAGGGAGGGGCCGGCAAGGCCTGATTCTCCCGGGCCTTCTTCTGATTTGGCAACGCCCCAAGAACAGTTTTGGAGGGACGCAAGATTACGAAGGCTTGATCGGCGTGCGCAGCAGCGGAAGAGTTGGGACAAAGCCAAGTCATAATTGTCATGCAGTGACATCTGCAGAGACTATAAATAGGAGGCGGGACTTCCTGGTTTTTTGTCTTGGACAAAGCAATGAATTTGGCGCGAGCTAACTGTTTCATGGAGGGAAGAATATATTCGTGAGTAATTCTGGCCTTATCTATAATTTCCTCGTTATCTCCAGAAACTTGGCAGGCCCGTGGGTAGACGTGGCCAGGACATGTATCTATGTAAATAAAAGGAAAAAAAAGGAAGGCCTCTGACGGACTCTTTGCTGGGAGTATTGGGGAAGGAAACAGAACATTTTGTCCAAGACCTGACTAAAACATCTTCCACCAAAGATGGATCAGCAGCAGGTACAGCAGCAGTTAGAGCAGCTACAGAGAAGGCCCTTCCTGGCTGGTACTGGCCACTCAGGCGGTGACACGAGGCTGGCTCAGAGGATTATCAACGCTTCTTTGTTGGAAGGGTTTTCCTGCCGCCTTGAAAGAGGCGGTGGTGAGACCCTCCTTAAGAAGCCTCCTGGACCCAGACTCCTGGACTCGGATGATTCAGAAAATGAGGAGAAGACCTGGCAAGCCCTGCTTCTCTTGAGCCCTCTCCTCCCTGGCACCCACTCAAAGGGAGGGGCCGGCAAGGCCTGATTCTCCCGGCCTTCTTCTGATTTGGCAACGCCCAAGAACAGTTTTGGAGGGACGCAAGATTACGAAGGCTTGATCGGCGTGCGCAGCAGCGGAAGAGTTGGGACAAAGCCAAGTCATAATTGTCATGCAGTGACATCTGCAGAGACTATAAATAGGAGGCGGACTTCCTGGTTTTTGTCTTGGACAAAGCAATGAATTTGGCGCAAGCTAATTCATGGAGGGAAGAATATATTCGTGAGTAATTCTGGCCTTATCTATAATTTCCTCGTTATCTCCAGAAACTTGGCAGGCCCGTGGGTAGACGTGGCCAGGACATGTATCTATGTAAATAAAAGGAAAAAAGGAAGGCCTCTGACGGACTCTTTGCTGGGAGTATTGGGGAAGGAAACAGAACATTTTGTCCAAGACCTGACTAAAACATCTTCCACCAAAGATGGATCAGCAGCAGGTACAGCAGCAGTTAGAGCAGCTACAAGCGGCTAATCAACAGCTCCAGCAGCAAGTGGCTCACTTGGCAGGCCCGTGGGTAGACGTGGCCAGGACATGTATCTATGTAAATAAAAGGAAAAAAGGAAGGCCTCTGACGGACTCTTTGCTGGGAGTATTGGGGAAGGAAACAGAACATTTTGTCCAAGACCTGACTAAAACATCTTCCACCAAAGATGGATCAGCAGCAGGTACAGCAGCAGTTAGAGCAGCTACAAGCGGCTAATCAACAGCTCCAGCAGCAAGTGGCTCACTTGGCAGGCCCGTGGGTAGGCGTGGCCAGGACATGTATCTATGTAAATAAAAGGAAAAAAGGAAGGCCTCTGACGGACTCTTTGCTGGGAGTATTGGGGAAGGAAACAGAACATTTTGTCCAAGACCTGACTAAAACATCTTCCACCAAAGATGGACCAGCAGCAGGTACAGCAGCAGTTAGAGCAGCTACAAGCGGCTAATCAACAGCTCCAGCAGCAAGTGGCTCACTTGGCAGGCCCGTGGGTAGACGTGGCCAGGACATGTATCTATGTAAATAAAAGGAAAAAAGGAAGGCCTCTGACGGACTCTTTGCTGGGAGTATTGGGGAAGGAAACAGAACATTTTGTCCAAGACCTGACTAAAACATCTTCCACCAAAGATGGATCAGCAGCAGGTACAGCAGCAGTTAGAGCAGCTACAAGCGGCTAATCAACAGCTCCAGCAGCAAGTGGCTCACTTGGCAGGCCAACTTGCTGCCAGGAATGTGCCTGCAGCCCCCATCCTCCCACCTCCTCCTCGTCGCAAGTGCCCGATAACCGTGCGGATAAGTTTTCTGGGCAGCCTGAGATGTTCCCGACCTTCTTGGGACAGTGCCAGCTCTACATGGCTATGAGGCCAGAGGATTTCCCAGACGACCGGGCTAAGGTGGCCTTCGTGATTAACCTTCTTTCCGGCTCGGCTGCTCGATGGGCCACGCCCTCTTGCTCCAGGACAGCCCCTGCTGGCGGACCAACAGCGTTTTGGCAGCACCTCGCACCATGTATGAGGACCCGTTCGAATGCTGGCGGCAACCAGGCGCCTTAAGGAACTCCGTCAAGGAAACGCCCCTGCAGGAGTACATCGCGAATTTCGTCTTTTGTGCCAGGACTCTGACTGGAATGATGCAGCGCTGGTGGGCTCAGGGGCCACAACAAACTTTATGGACCAGGCCTTTGTGACCCAGTTTGCGGTCCCGTGGTTCCGTGGACCCTCCGATGCGGTAGAGACAATTGATGGGCGAGAACTGGTGTCCGGCCCCATTAAATTCGCCACCCAGCCTTTGCGCCTGGCTATTGGGGACCATGAGGAGGCGATCCAGTTTTATGTCACGGCGGACCTTCATTTCCCCTTGGTCCTTGGGTTGGCCTGGCTCCGGACCCACGATCCTCAGGTGGCCTGGTCGCGGAACGCCATCTCTTTCCCGAGTCTGCAGTGCGTCGATCACATCCGCCACACCTGTGCCGGCCAGAACGTCCCCACCGCTGCCATCACCTTGCCTCCTGGGCTGGCGGACTTCGCCGACGGGGTCAGGGGGAAGGAGGCGGACTTCGTGGACAAAAACCTGGCCGGAGGGTTCATCCGGCCTTCAAAGTCCCCTCTCTCGGCCCCGGTCCTCTTTGTGAAGAAGAAGACAGGGGACTTGCGCCTATGCTGTGATTACCGCCGGCTAAACGCCATTACGGTGCGGAATCGCTACCCCTGCCGCTCATCCGGAGCTACTGGAAAGGTTGCGGAGGCCACGATCTTCACCAAGCTCGATCTCCGGGGCCTACAACCTGGTGCGGATACGAGAAGGAGGCGGACTTCCTGGTTTTTGTCTCGGACAAAGCAATGAATTTGGCGCAAGCTAATTCATGGAGGGAAGAATATATTCGTGAGTAATTCTGGCCTTATCTATAATTTCCTCGTTATCTCCAGAAACTTGGCAGGCCAACTTGCTGCCAGGAATGTGCCTGCAGCCCCCATCCTCCCACTCCTCCTCCTCCTCGTCGCAAGTGCCCGATAACCGTGCGGATAAGTTTTCTGGGCAGCCTGAGATGTTCCCGACCTTCTTGGGACAGTGCCAGCTCTACATGGCTATGAGGCCAGAGGATTTCCCAGGCGACCGGGCTAAGGTGGCCTTCGTGATTAACCTTCTTTCCGGCTCGGCTGCTCGATGGGCCACGCCCTCTTGCTCCAGGACAGCCCCTGCTGGCGGACCAACAGCGTTTTGGCAGCACCTCGCACCATGTATGAGGACCCGTTCGAATGCTGGCGGCAACCAGGCGCCTTAAGGAACTCCGTCAAGGAAACGCCCCTGCAGGAGTACATCGCGAATTTCGTCTTTTGTGCCAGGACTCTGACTGGAATGATGCAGCGCTGGTGGACTCAGGGGCCACAACAAACTTTATGGACCAGGCCTTTGTGACCCAGTTTGCGGTCCCGTGGTTCCGGTGGACCCTCCGATGCGGTAGAGACAATTGATGGGCGAGAACTGGTGTCCGGCCCCATTAAATTCGCCACCCAGCCTTTGCGCCTGGCTATTGGGGACCATGAGGCGATCCAGTTTTATGTCACGGCGGACCTTCATTTTCCCTTGGTCCTTGGGTTGGCCTGGCGGACCCACGATCCTCAGGTGGCCTGGTCGCGAACGCCATCTCTTTCCCGAGTCTGCAGTGCGTCGATCACATCCGCCACACCTGTGCCGGCCAGAACGTCCCCACCGCTGCCATCACCTTGCCTCCTGAGCTGACGGACTTCGCCCGGCGTGTTCAGCGAGAAGGAGGCGGACCGACTACCCCGCATCGGCCCTCGATTGCCCGTGGACCTTCTGCCCAACGCACCACTGCCTGTGGGACGCCTGTATTCCATGTCGGAGCCCGAGTTGGCCGCCCTCAGGGACTTCCTGGACAAAAACCTGGCCCGAGGTTCATCCGGCCTTCAAAGTCCCTCTCGGCCCCGGTCCTCTTTGTGAAGAAGAAGACAGGGACTTGCGCCTATGCTGTGATTACCGCCGGCTAAACGCCATTACGGTGCGGAATCGCTACCCCTGCCGCTCATCCGGAGCTACTGGAAAGGTTGCGGGAGGCCACGATCTTCACCAAGCTCGATCTCCGGGGGGCCTACAACCTGGTGCGGATACGAGAAGGAGACGAATGGAAGACGGCATTCGGCACCCGATACGGACACTACGAATACACTGTCATGTCATTTGGGTTGACCAATGCTCCGCCGTTTTCAGCACTTCATGAGCAGCGTGTTCGAGACATGTTGGATCGGTTCGTGGTTATCTACCTCGGCGACATCCTGATTTACTCGGTCCAGGAAAGCCACCTTCGACACGTCAGTCTGGTTCTGCAACGCTTGCGGGAGCAACAACTCAATGCGAAGCTGGAGAAATCGTCTTCTTCCGGACTTCCATAGAATTCCTCGGGCATATCATCTCGCCCGAGGCATAGCCATGGACCCATGTAAAGTAGAAGCTTTGTGTAGCTGGGAAGCCCTCGTCGGGTGAAGGATGTTCAGCGCCTACTGGGCTTCGCCAACTACTACGGACCTTCATCCCGGGCTTCGCCAACTACTACGGACCTTCATTTTCCCTTGGTCCTTGGGTTGGCCTGGCGGACCCACGATCCTCAGGTGGCCTGGTCGCGAACGCCATCTCTTTCCCGAGTCTGCAGTGCGTCGATCACATCCGCCACACCTGTGCCGGCCAGAACGTCCCCACCGCTGCCATCACCTTGCCTCCTGAGCTGACGGACTTCGCCGGCGTGTTCAGCGAGAAGGAGGCGAATGGAAGGCGGCATTCGGCACCCGATACGGACACTACGAATACACTGTCATGCCATTTGGGTTGACCAATGCTCCGCCGTTTTCAGCACTTCATGAGCAGCGTGTTCGAGACATGTTGGATCGGTTCGTGGTTATCTACCTCGACGACATCCTGATTTACTCCCGGTCCAGGGAAAGCCACCTTCGACACGTCAGTCTGGTTCTGCAACGCTTGCGGGAGCAACAACTCAATGCGAAGCTGGAGAAATCGTCTTCTTCCGGACTTCCATAGAATTCCTCGGGCATATCATCTCGCCCGAGGCATAGCCATGGACCCATGTAAAGTAGAAGCTTTGTGTAGCTGGGAAGCCCTCGTCGGGTGAAGGATGTTCAGCGCCTACTGGGCTTCGCCAACTACTACGGACCTTCATCCCGGGCTTCGCCACACTGACAGCTCCACTTACCCAGCTCCTCAGGAAGAAGGTTGCATTCGGTGGGGTCCCCGCAGCAAGAAGCATTCACAGCCCTCAAGAAAGCCTTCGTCACGGAACCCGTCCTGAGGCATCCCGACCCGCTCCGGCCTTTTGTGGTGGAAACGGACGCGTCAATGTGGCTCTGGGGCGGTGCTGCTACAGGCTCCGGCGAATGGCGGCACACTTTTCCCTGCGCTTACTACTCCGGAAACTCAACCCTTCCGGCGCAACTACACTATCTGGGAAAAGAGTTGCTGGCTATCAAGGCTGCATTCGAGGCTTGGCGACACCATCTGGAGGGCCCGACATCAGGTGGAGGTCGAGCGGACCATCGGAATCTCGAGCACCTCACCACAGCTCGGAAGTTGAACCAGCGGCAGATCCGGTGGTCGTTGTTTTGCCGGTTCAACTTCGCGTGACCTACATTCCCAGCGGTCACAACCGGAGGCGGATGCCCTGTCCCGCAAGCCAGAGTACCTCTGCGCCAAGGACCCCTTCCTCCACGGACAGTGCTGCGGCAGAAGCCTTGGCCGCAGCACGGAGCCAGTGGACTTGCGGGCCCAGGTGCGAGGCGCAGCGCCAGGGCGCCTGGTCGCAGCAAAGGAGGCGGAGGTGGGCCCCGTCTCCTTGGACCTTGGAGGAGGACTTACTCAAGTTTGGGCGATTATATGTGCCCACAGGACCACTCCGAGCCCTCGTCATGACCCAGTGCCACGACAACCCTGCAGCAGGACATTTTGGGTTCTTCAAGACCCTCCACCTGGTGACACGGACCTTTTGGTGGCCCAGTGCGGCATGATATACATGCCTCGTGACATCCTGCGTACCGTGCCGGCAAGCCAAGACCGCCACGGGGCCCCTCCCGGCTCCTCCAGCCCTTGCCGACACCCGACAGACCCTGGGGCGATCTCTATGGATTTCCTGACAGACCTGCCGCCGTCCTCTGGGTTCACCACGGTGCTGGTGGTGGTGGACATGCTCACCAAGATGGCACACTTCATCCCATGCCGCGGACTGCCCACAGCCGCAAAACGCCCGTCTCTTTCTGCAGCACATCTTCCGCCTCCATGGTCTACCGGACAGGGTGGTTTCGGACCGCGGAGTTCAGTTCACAGCCCGCTTCTGGAAGAGCCTGATGGCGCGTTGGAGGTGCAGGTATGTCTGTCGTCATCGCACCATCCGGAGACCGACGGGGTACAGAGAAGGTCATCGGTATACTGGAACAGTATCTCCGTTGCTTCATCAACCAGCAACAGGACAACTGGGCCGACTACCTGTCCCTGGCGGAGTTTGCTTTTAACAACTCTCAGCACACCTCTACTCAGATGACCCGTTCTTTGCCAATGTGGGTACCATCCGCGCTCTTCCTCTGGCACCACCGGACTCTCCTGTTCCCGAACGCAGACCTTCCTGACGGAATTGCATGCGGTCCAACAGTTGGTACGCCAGCAGCTGAATCGGGCAAAGGAGGACTACAAACGGTCCGCCGACCGCTCCGGCCTTTTGTGGTGGAAACGGACGCGTCAATGTGGCTCTGGGAGCGGTGCTGCTACAGGCTCCGGCGAATGGCGGCACACTTTTCCCTGCGCTTACTACTCCGGAAACTCAACCCTTCCGGCGCAACTACACTATCTGGGAAAAGAGTTGCTGGCTATCAAGGCTGCATTCGAGGCTTGGCGACACCATCTGGAGGGCCCGACATCAGGTGGAGGTCGAGCGGACCATCGGAATCTCGAGCACCTCACCACAGCTCGGAAGTTGAACCAGCGGCAGATCCGGTGGTCGTTGTTTTGCCGGTTCAACTTCGCGTGACCTACATTCCCAGCGGTCACAACCGGAGGCGGATGCCCTGTCCCGCAAGCCAGAGTACCTCTGCGCCAAGGACCCCTTCCTCCACGGACAGTGCTGCGGCAGAAGCCTTGGCCGCAGCACGGAGCCAGTGGACTTGCGGGCCCAGGTGCGAGGCGCAGCGCCAGGGCGCCTGGTCGCAGCAAAGGAGGCGGAGGTGGGCCCCGTCTCCTTGGACCTTGGAGGAGGACTTACTCAAGTTT
The DNA here is from genome assembly GCF_028640845.1 of Ahaetulla prasina. Classification (NCBI taxonomy): domain Eukaryota; kingdom Metazoa; phylum Chordata; class Lepidosauria; order Squamata; family Colubridae; genus Ahaetulla; species Ahaetulla prasina. The sequence continues at coordinate 176,420,367 of NC_080539.1, read as the reverse complement.
GGGCGATTATATGTGCCCACAGGACCACTCCGAGCCCTCGTCATGACCCAGTGCCACGACAACCCTGCAGCAGGACATTTTGGGTTCTTCAAGACCCTCCACCTGGTGACACGGACCTTTTGGTGGCCCGAGTGCGGCATGATATACATGCCTACGTGACATCCTGCGTACCGTGCCGGCAAGCCAAGACCGCCACGGGGCCCCTCCCGGCTCCTCCAGCCCTTGCCGACACCCGACAGACCCTGGGGCGATCTCTATGGATTTCCTGACAGACCTGCCGCCGTCCTCTGGGTTCACCACGGTGCTGGTGGTGGTGGACATGCTCACCAAGATGGCACACTTCATCCCATGCCGCGGACTGCCCACAGCCGCAAAACGCCCGTCTCTTTCTGCAGCACATCTTCCGCCTCCATGGTCTACCGGACAGGGTGGTTTCGGACCGCGGAGTTCAGTTCACAGCCCGCTTCTGGAAGAGCCTGATGGCGCGTTGGAGGTGCAGGTATGTCTGTCGTCATCGCACCATCCGGAGACCGGCGGGGTACAGAGAAGGTCATCGGTATACTGGAACAGTATCTCCGTTGCTTCATCAACCAGCAACAGGACAACTGGGCGACTACCTGTCTCTGGCGGAGTTTGCTTTTAACAACTCTCAGCACACCTCTACTCAGATGACCCGTTCTTTGCCAATGTGGGGTACCATCCGCGGCTCTTCCTCTGGCACCACGGACTCTCCTGTTCCCGAACGCAGACCTTCCTGACGGAATTGCATGCGGTCCAACAGTTGGTACGTCAGCAGCTGAATCGGGCAAGGAGGACTACAAACGGTCCGCCGACCGCTCCCGACGGGCAACGCCCCGCTGGCAGTTGGAGACCGGTGTGGCTCTCCACCAAACACCTCCCGTCCGACCGCCCGGTAAAGTTGGACCACCGATTCATCGGCCCGTTCCTGTCGAGGCAGTCATCAACCCGGTAGCCTACCGACTGACCCTGCCACGATCCATGCGGATCCACCCGTTTTCACCGGTCCCTTCTGGTTCCTGAGGCCACACGAGTCCCCTTCGGTGCCCAACAGCACCGTCACTGTCGCCGAGGACGGGTCGGAGGAATCTGAAGTCCACAGCGTCGAGACTCTCGCTGGCTAAAGGGTCGTTTCCAATATTTGATCGCGTGGAAGGGATACGGGACTGATTTCTCCTGGGTAGATGCCTCCGGCGTTCATGCCCTGACCTGGTGCAGGCCTTCCATGAGCAGAACCCAGCCCGACCGCATCCCGATCGTCAGCCCGGGGAAGGGCCCTGCGGTGAGGATAGTGTTGTGACCCAGGTTCCTGGACCCAGACTCCTGGACTCGGATGATTCAGAAAATGAGGGAGAAGACCTGGCAAGCCCTGCTTCTCTTGAGCCCTCTCCTCCTCCTCCAGCCCTTGCCGACACCCGACAGACCCTGGGGCGATCTCTATGGATTTCCTGACAGACCTGCCGCCGTCCTCTGGGTTCACCACGGTGCTGGTGGTGGTGGACATGCTCACCAAGATGGCACACTTCATCCCATGCCGCGGACTGCCCACAGCCGCAAAACGCCCGTCTCTTTCTGCAGCACATCTTCCGCCTCCATGGTCTACCGGACAGGGTGGTTTCGGACCGCGGAGTTCAGTTCACAGCCCGCTTCTGGAAGAGCCTGATGGCGCGTTGGAGGTGCAGGTATGTCTGTCGTCATCGCACCATCCGGAGACCGGCGGGGTACAGAGAAGGTCATCGGTATACTGGAACAGTATCTCCGTTGCTTCATCAACCAGCAACAGGACAACTGGGCGACTACCTGTCCCTGGCGGAGTTTGCTTTTAACAACTCTCAGCACACCTCTACTCAGATGACCCGTTCTTTGCCAATGTGGGGTACCATCCGCGGCTCTTCCTCTGGCACCACGGACTCTCCTGTTCCCGAACGCAGACCTTCCTGACGGAATTGCATGCGGTCCAACAGTTGGTACGTCAGCAGCTGAATCGGGCAAGGAGGACTACAAACGGTCCGCCGACCGCTCCCGACGGGCAACGCCCCGCTGGCAGTTGGAGACCGGTGTGGCTCTCCACCAAACACCTCCCGTCCGACCGCCCGGTAAAGTTGGACCACCGATTCATCGGCCCGTTCCCTGTCGAGGCAGTCATCAACCCGGTAGCCTACCGACTGACCCTGCCACGATCCATGCGGATCCACCCGTTTTCACGGTCCCTTCTGGTTCCTGAGGCCACACGAGTCCCCTTCGGTGCCCAACAGCACCCGTCACTGTCGCCGAGGACGGGTCGGAGGAATCTGAAGTCCACAGCGTCGAGACTCTCGCTGGCTAAAGGGTCGTTTCCAATATTTGATCGCGTGGAAGGGATACGGGACTGATTTCTCCTGGGTAGATGCCTCCGGCGTTCATGCCCTGACCTGGTGCAGGCCTTCCATGAGCAGAACCCAGCCCGACCGCATCCCGATCGTCAGCCCGGGGAAGGGCCCTGCGGTGAGGATAGTGTTGTGACCCAGGTTCCTGGACCCAGACTCCTGGACTCGGATGATTCAGAAAATGAGGGAGAAGACCTGGCAAGCCCTGCTTCTCTTGAGCCCTCTCCTCCCTGGCACCACCGGACTCTCCTGTTCCCGAACGCAGACCTTCCTGACGGAATTGCATGCGGTCCAACAGTTGGTACGTCAGCAGCTGAATCGGGCAAGGAGGACTACAAACGGTCCGCCGACCGCTCCCGACGGGCAACGCCCAAGAACAGTTTTGGAGGGACGCAAGATTACGAAGGCTTGATCGGCGTGCGCAGCAGCGGAAGAGTTGGGACAAAGCCAAGTCATAATTGTCATGCAGTGACATCTGCAGAGACTATAAATAGGAGGCGGGACTTCCTGGTTTTTTGTCTCGGACAAAGCAATGAATTTGGCGCAAGCTAATTCATGGAGGGAAGAATATATTCGTGAGTAATTCTGGCCTTATCTATAATTTCCTCGTTATCTCCAGAAACTTGGCAGGCCCGTGGGTAGACGTGGCCAGGACATGTATCTATGTAAATAAAAGGGAAAAAAAGGAAGGCCTCTGACGGACTCTTTGCTGGGAGTATTGGGGGAAGGGAAACAGAACACCTGCTCTAGGTCTTTCACACTTGGCATTTTTATTTCAGCTATTTGATCATCTAACCATAAAGAAGAAGATTCTCCCAAACACCTCCCGTCCGACCGCCCGGTAAAGTTGGACCACCGATTCATCGGCCCGTTCCTGTCGAGGCAGTCATCAACCCGGTAGCCTACCGACTGACCCTGCCACGATCCATGCGGATCCACCCGTTTTCACCGGTCCCTTCTGGTTCCTGAGGCCACACGAGTCCCCTTCGGTGCCCAACAGCACCCGTCACTGTCGCCGAGGACGGGTCGGAGGAATCTGAAGTCCACAGCGTCACGAGACTCTCGCTGGCTAAAGGGTCGTTTCCAATATTTGATCGCGTGGAAGGGATACGGGACTGATTTCTCCTGGGTAGATGCCTCCGGCGTTCATGCCCTGACCTGGTGCAGGCCTTCCATGAGCAGAACCCAGCCCGACCGCATCCCGATCGTCAGCCCGGGGAAGGGCCCTGCGGTGAGGATAGTGTTGTGACCCAGGTTCCTGGACCCAGACTCCTGGACTCGGATGATTCAGAAAATGAGGAGAAGACCTGGCAAGCCCTGCTTCTCTTGAGCCCTCTCCTCCCTGGCACCCACTCAAAGGGAGGGGCCGGCAAGGCCTGATTCTCCCGGCCTTCTTCTGATTTGGCAACGCCCCGCTGGCAGTTGGAGACCGGTGTGGCTCTCCACCAAACACCTCCCGTCCGACCGCCCGGTAAAGAAGTTGGACCACCGATTCATCGGCCCGTTCCCTGTCGAGGCAGTCATCAACCCGGTAGCCTACCGACTGACCCTGCCACGATCCATGCGGATCCACCCGTTTTCACGGTCCCTTCTGGTTCCTGAGGCCACACGAGTCCCCTTCGGTGCCCAACAGCACCGTCACTGTCGCCGAGGACGGGTCGGAGGAATCTGAAGTCCACAGCGTCACGAGACTCTCGCTGGCTAAAGGGTCGTTTCCAATATTTGATCGCGTGGAAGGGATACGGGACTGATTTCTCCTGGGTAGATGCCTCCGGCGTTCATGCCCTGACCTGGTGCAGGCCTTCCATGAGCAGAACCCAGCCCGACCGCATCCCGATCGTCAGCCCGGGGAAGGGCCCTGCGGTGAGGATAGTGTTGTGACCCAGGTTCCTGGACCCAGACTCCTGGACTCGGATGATTCAGAAAATGAGGAGAAGACCTGGCAAGCCCTGCTTCTCTTGAGCCCTCTCCTCCCTGGCACCCACTCAAAGGGAGGGGCCGGCAAGGCCTGATTCTCCCGGCCTTCTTCTGATTTGGCAACGCCCAAGAACAGTTTTGGAGGGACGCAAGATTACGAAGGCTTGATCGGCGTGCGCAGCAGCGGAAGAGTTGGGACAAAGCCAAGTCATAATTGTCATGCAGTGACATCTGCAGAGACTATAAATAGGAGGCGGGACTTCCTGGTTTTTTGTCTCGGACAAAACAATGAATTTGGCGCAAGCTAATTCATGGAGGGAAGAATATATTCGTGAGTAATTCTGGCCTTATCTATAATTTCCTCGTTATCTCCAGAAACTTGGCAGGCCCGTGGGTAGACGTGGCCAGGACATGTATCTATGTAAATAAAAGGGAAAAAAAGGAAGGCCTCTGACGGACTCTTTGCTGGGAGTATTGGGGGAAGGGAAACAGAACACCTGCTCTAGGTCTTTCACACTTGGCATTTTTATTTCAGCTATTTGATCATCTAACCATAAAGAAGAAGATTCTCCCAAAACAGTTCTGAAATTCCCAGGGAGTCTCTATGAAGTATAAGTAAGGATAACCTGACTCTTTTCCCAAGATCAGCCAAATACAGCAAGGACCGTGGTTTTAACCTATGCAGATCAGTGGTGGGTTGCCCCCGGTTCAGAAGAACCAGTAGTAAAACTGGTGGGAGGCTCCTCTCACTGACCTGGATGTCATCAGGAAGCTTCTGCACATGCGCAAAAGTGCGTGCAGCCCCAAGAACAGTTTTGGAGGTACGCAAGATTACGAAGGCTTGATCGGCGTGCGCAGCAGCGGAAGAGTTGGGACAAAGCCAAGTCATAATTGTCATGCAGTGACATCTGCAGAGACTATAAATAGGAGGCGGGACTTCCTGGTTTTTTGTCTCGGACAAAACAATGAATTTGGCGCAAGCTAATTCATGGAGGAAGAATATATTCGTGAGTAATTCTGGCCTTATCTTTAATTTCCTCGTTATCTCCAGAAACTTGGCAGGCCGGTGGGTAGACGTGGCCAGGACATGTATCTATGTAAATAAAAGGGAAAAAAAGGAAGGCCTCTGACGGACTCTTTGCTGGGAGTATTGGGGGAAGGGAAACAGAACACCTGCTCTAGGTCTTTCACACTTGGCATTTTATTTCAGCTATTTGATCATCTAACCATAAAGAAGAAGAAGAAGAAGAAGAAGAAGAAGAAGAAGAAGAAGAAGAAGAAGAAGAAGAAGAAGAAGAAGAAGAAGAAGAAGAAGAAGAAGAAGAAGAAGAAGAAGAAGAAGAAGAAGAAGAAGAAGAAGAAGAAGAAGAAGAAGAAGAAGAAGAAGAAGAAGAAGAAGAAGAAGAAGAAGAAGAAGAAGAAGAAGAAGAAGAAGAAGAAGAAGAAGAAGAAGAAGAAGAAGAAGAAGAAGAAGAAGAAGAAGAAGAAGAAGAAGAAGAAGAAGAAGAAGAAGAAGAAGAAGAAGAAGAAGAAGAAGAAGAAGAAGAAGAAGAAGAAGAAGAAGAAGAAGAAGAAGAAGAAGAAGAAGAAGAAGAAGAAGAAGAAGAAGAAGAAGAAGAAGAAGAAGAAGAAGAAGAAGAAGAAGAAGAAGAAGAAGAAGGAGAAGAAGAAGAAGAAGAAGAAGAAGAAGAAGAAGAAGAAGAAGAAGAAGAAGAAGAAGAAGAAGAAGAAGAAGAAGAAGAAGAAGAAGAAGAAGAAGAAGAAGAAGAAGAAGAAGAAGAAGAAGAAGAAGAAGAAGAAACAAAATGTTTGACAGTCAAAATACAGGGTAGCTTCAAGTAATTAAGTGGAGAAGGCTGAAGCCAGTTTGTCTTAATTATGAGGATTCAAGTTGACTTGAATAAACTTGCCAAACACACACCTTCTTCCTTCTAGTAATTCTCCTTGATAACAGTGCTTTCTCCTTATAGATATGCAGTATAGGCCCATGATGGCAAACCTATGGCATGGGTGCCAGAGTTCACATGCAGAGCCCTCTCTGTAGGCATGTGTGCTGTCGCCAGTTGCTTTTCCAGGTTCCATTGCGCACTTGTGCACATTGCGGCCATGTGCACTGGCTAGCTGCTGTCTTCTGGGTTCCAGTGCTCTGGTGTGCGCACGCGCTCTCCCGTTTCGGCACTTGGTGCCGAAAAAGTTAACCATCAAATCAAAATGTTTTACATTGTTTTTTCATTGGCATTTATATGCTCATATTTTGGACAGCAACTATTCCTGCAGGAGATAGAAGATAGAAGGGCCGTGGTGTGGCTCAGGCTGTAAGAAGCCTGTTATTAAAAAAAAAAGGAAGGCCTCTGACGGACTCTTTGCTGGGAGTATTGGGGAAGGAAACAGAACAGTTTTGGAGTGATGCAAGATTACGAAGGCTTGATCGGCGCGCAGCAGCGGAAGAGTTGGGACAAAGCCATGTCATAATTGTCATGCAGTGACATCTGCAGAGACTATAAATAGGAGGCGGGACTTCCTGGTTTTTTGTCTTGGACAAAGCAATGAATTTGGCGCAAGCTAATTCATGGAGGGAAGAATATATTCGTGAGTAATTCTGGCCTTATCTATAATTTCCTCGTTATCTCCAGAAACTTGGCAGGCCCGTGGGTAGACGTGGCCAGGACATGTATCTATGTAAATAAAAGGAAAAAAGGAAGGCCTCTGACGGACTCTTTGCTGGGAGTATTGGGGAAGGAAACAGAACAGTTTTGGAGGGAAGAATATATTCGTGAGTAATTCTGGCCTTATCTATAATTTCCTCGTTATCTCCAGAAACTTGGCAGGCCCGTGGGTAGACGTGGCCAGGACATGTATCTATGTAAATAAAAGGAAAAAAGGAAGGCCTCTGACGGACTCTTTGCTGGGAGTATTGGGGAAGGAAACAGAACAGTTTTGGAGGGAAGAATATATTCGTGAGTAATTCTGGCCTTATCTATAATTTCCTCGTTATCTCCAGAAACTTGGCAGGCCCGTGGGTAGACGTGGCCAGGACATGTATCTATGTAAATAAAAGGAAAAAAGGAAGGCCTCTGACGGACTCTTTGCTGGGAGTATTGGGGAAGGAAACAGAACAGTTTTGGAGGGAAGAATATATTCGTGAGTAATTCTGGCCTTATCTATAATTTCCTCGTTATCTCCAGAAACTTGGCAGGCCCGTGGGTAGACGTGGCCAGGACATGTATCTATGTAAATAAAAGGAAAAAAGGAAGGCCTCTGACGGACTCTTTGCTGGGAGTATTGGGGAAGGAAACAGAACAGTTTTGGAGGGAAGAATATATTCGTGAGTAATTCTGGCCTTATCTATAATTTCCTCGTTATCTCCAGAAACTTGGCAGGCCCGTGGGTAGACGTGGCCAGGACATCTCCCGTTTCGGCACTTGGTGCCGAAAAAGTTAACCATCAAATCAAAATGTTTTACATTGTTTTTTCATTGGCATTTATATGCTCATATTTTGGACAGCAACTATTCCTGCAGGAGATAGAAGATAGAAGGGCCGTGGTGTGGCTCAGGCTGTAAGAAGCCTGTTATTAAAAAAAAAACACAGCTGCCTGCAATTACTGCAGGTTCTAGTCCCACCAGGTCCAAGGTTGACTCAGCCTTCCATCCTTTATAAGATAGGTAAAATGAGGACCCAGATTGTTGGGGGGGCAATAAGTTGACTTTGTAAATATACAAATAGAATGAGACTATTGCCTTACACACTGTAAGCCACCCTGAGTCTTCGGAGAAGGGCGGGATATAAATGTAAACAAAAACAAAACAAAAAACAAAACAAAACAAAACAAAACAAAACAAAACAAAACAAAACAAAACAAAACAAAACAAAACAAAACAAAACAAAACAAAACAAAACAAAACAAAACAAAACAAAACAAAACAAAACAAAACAAAACAAAACAAAACAAAACAAAACAAAACAAAACAAAACAAAACAAAACAAAACAAAACAAAACAAAACAAAACAAAACAAAACAAAACAAAACAAAACAAAACAAAACAAAACAAAACAAAACAAAACAAAACAAAACAAAACAAAACAAAACAAAACAAAACAAAACAAAACAAAACAAAACAAAACAAAACAAAACAAAACAAAACAAAACAAAACAAAACAAAACAAAACAAAACAAAACAAAACAAAACAAAACAAAACAAAACAAAACAAAACAAAACAAAACAAAACAAAACAAAACAAAACAAAACAAAACAAAACAAAACAAAACAAAACAAAACAAAACAAAACAAAACAAAACAAAACAAAACAAAACAAAACAAAACAAAACAAAACAAAACAAAACAAAACAAAACAAAACAAAACAAAACAAAACAAAACAAAACAAAACAAAACAAAACAAAACAAAACAAAACAAAACAAAACAAAACAAAACAAAACAAAACAAAACAAAACAAAACAAAACAAAACAAAACAAAACAAAACAAAACAAAACAAAACAAAACAAAACAAAACAAAACAAAACAAAACAAAACAAAACAAAACAAAACAAAACAAAACAAAACAAAACAAAACAAAACAAAACAAAACAAAACAAAACAAAACAAAACAAAACAAAACAAAACAAAACAAAACAAAACAAAACAAAACAAAACAAAACAAAACAAAACAAAACAAAACAAAACAAAACAAAACAAAACAAAACAAAACAAAACAAAACAAAACAAAACAAAACAAAACAAAACAAAACAAAACAAAACAAAACAAAACAAAACAAAACAAAACAAAACAAAACAAAACAAAACAAAACAAAACAAAACAAAACAAAACAAAACAAAACAAAACAAAACAAAACAAAACAAAACAAAACAAAACAAAACAAAACAAAACAAAACAAAACAAAACAAAACAAAACAAAACAAAACAAAACAAAACAAAACAAAACAAAACAAAACAAAACAAAACAAAACAAAACAAAACAAAACAAAACAAAACAAAACAAAACAAAACAAAACAAAACAAAACAAAACAAAACAAAACAAAACAAAACAAAACAAAACAAAACAAAACAAAACAAAACAAAACAAAACAAAACAAAACAAAACAAAACAAAACAAAACAAAACAAAACAAAACAAAACAAAACAAAACAAAACAAAACAAAACAAAACAAAACAAAACAAAACAAAACAAAACAAAACAAAACAAAACAAAACAAAACAAAACAAAACAAAACAAAACAAAACAAAACAAAACAAAACAAAACAAAACAAAACAAAACAAAACAAAACAAAACAAAACAAAACAAAACAAAACAAAACAAAACAAAACAAAACAAAACAAAACAAAACAAAACAAAACAAAACAAAACAAAACAAAACAAAACAAAACAAAACAAAACAAAGATTGGACTATCTGGGGGGTCTTACTGAAGTCACGACTCCTGCTCAAAGAGCAGGTGGCAGCTGTGGCTAGGAAGGTCTTTGCTCAACATCTTGTGCCAATTATACTATTTCCTGGGTCGACAAGCTCTTCTTTCAGTCATTTATATGCTGACCATCCCCCACACGGACTATTGCAACATGCTCTACAAGAGACTACCCTTGAAGAATATCCAGAAACTGCAATTGGTGCAGAATGTGATGGTGCAGGCAGTCTTGGATGGCCCCAAGGGCTGCGCATATAACACCTCTGCTATAAGGAAGGAAAGAAAACAGCAATATGATAACTGTACAGCCTTGTGCATGAAATTTCTGAATTATGAAACTAGATACTTAGTTGTTGCCAAAGTCAACAATAAATTAACATCTGCTCATGTCTTCCTTTTTTTTCCTTTGCACATTAACTCATAACTTAAATGCTTATTTTAAAATCCTCATATCAAACTATTTACACAAATAAATTATTCATTTCTGTACCTAGTTTCGTCTTCCTGGGACCTTGCCCTTGAAAAAAAGGCCCTGTAAAATTAGTTGATGGATAACAGTCATAACATTGTCTTTTTTCTTTTTTTTTCTTTTCTTTCAAAAACTGTACAGTTGCACAAATACATTACCAAGAGATTAGGTAATTCAATAAGATTTTCAGGAAAATTATTTTTCATCTGCTAGCAATATTCCATCAGATAAAGAAAAATCTATTGAAATGAAATAAAAAAGGATGAAAACAGTGCAACAGTGGAAAAGTCATTTTAAGTGAGCTTCTTCTATTTTGATCTGTTTGAAGCCAATGTTTCTGGCATGGAACTATGCTTTAACTTCTTTATATGGCACCATTATTAATATAATTTGCTCACTGACTCAACAACTCAAATGCTGAGCCATTAGCTAAATACAAATTGGTTACACAATTCTATAAATGTACTTTCACCTGTACTTCAATCTGCCTGCTCCATTCTTTTATTTATTTTAACTTTTCTTTATCACTATTTTGACTGCTCCTAAGAAAAGGAATTGTCTTATTGTGAATAATAGGTTTGGATAAGAAACTAGCTAAGATTTGCAAAGCCTCTTGCTCAGCTTTAACCAGGATGGTATCCTTCAGACGTTTTCTGCCCAAATCCTACCCACTCTTAGCAATTGACCCTGGTGATTTAGGCTAGAGTTATATTCCAGATATCCTCAATTTTTTTTCTTGAACTTTTCTCAGGCAAGGAGACTTGTTTGTTCATCTTTATTTTAAAAATCCTCATATCAAACTATTTACACAAATAAATTATTCATTTCTGTACCTAGTTTCGTCTTCCTGGGACCTTGCCCTTGAAAAAAAGGCCCTGTAAAATTAGTTGATGGATAACAGTCATAACATTGTCTTTTTTCTTTTCTTTTCTTTTCTTTTCTTTTCTTTTCTTTTCTTTTCTTTTCTTTTCTTTTCTTTTCTTTTCTTTTCTTTTCTTTTCTTTTCTTTTCTTTTCTTTTCTTTTCTTTTCTTTTCTTTTCTTTTCTTTTCTTTTCTTTTCTTTTCTTTTCTTTTCTTTTCTTTTCTTTTCTTTTCTTTTCTTTTCTTTTCTTTTCTTTTCTTTTCTTTTCTTTTCTTTTCTTTTCTTTTCTTTTCTTTTCTTTTCTTTTCTTTTCTTTTCTTTTCTTTTCTTTTCTTTTCTTTTCTTTTCTTTTCTTTTCTTTTCTTTTCTTTTCTTTTCTTTTCTTTTCTTTTCTTTTCTTTTCTTTTCTTTTCTTTTCTTTTCTTTTCTTTTCTTTTCTTTTCTTTTCTTTTCTTTTCTTTTCTTTTCTTTTCTTTTCTTTTCTTTTCTTTTCTTTTCTTTTCTTTTCTTTTCTTTTCTTTTCTTTTCTTTTCTTTTCTTTTCTTTTCTTTTCTTTTCTTTTCTTTTCTTTTCTTTTCTTTTCTTTTCTTTTCTTTTCTTTTCTTTTCTTTTCTTTTCTTTTCTTTTCTTTTCTTTTCTTTTCTTTTCTTTTCTTTTCTTTTCTTTTCTTTTCTTTTCTTTTCTTTTCTTTTCTTTTCTTTTCTTTTCTTTTCTTTTCTTTTCTTTTCTTTTCTTTTCTTTTCTTTTCTTTTCTTTTCTTTTCTTTTCTTTTCTTTTCTTTTCTTTTCTTTTCTTTTCTTTTCTTTTCTTTTCTTTTCTTTTCTTTTCTTTTCTTTTCTTTTCTTTTCTTTTCTTTTCTTTTCTTTTCTTTTCTTTTCTTTTCTTTTCTTTTCTTTTCTTTTCTTTTCTTTTCTTTTCTTTTCTTTTCTTTTCTTTTCTTTTCTTTTCTTTTCTTTTCTTTTCTTTTCTTTTCTTTTCTTTTCTTTTCTTTTCTTTTCTTTTCTTTTCTTTTCTTTTCTTTTCTTTTCTTTTCTTTTCTTTTCTTTTCTTTTCTTTTCTTTTCTTTTCTTTTCTTTTCTTTTCTTTTCTTTTCTTTTCTTTTCTTTTCTTTTCTTTTCTTTTCTTTTCTTTTCTTTTCTTTTCTTTTCTTTTCTTTTCTTTTCTTTTCTTTTCTTTTCTTTTCTTTTCTTTTCTTTTCTTTTCTTTTCTTTTCTTTTCTTTTCTTTTCTTTTCTTTTCTTTTCTTTTCTTTTCTTTTCTTTTCTTTTCTTTTCTTTTCTTTTCTTTTCTTTTCTTTTCTTTTCTTTTCTTTTCTTTTCTTTTCTTTTCTTTTCTTTTCTTTTCTTTTCTTTTCTTTTCTTTTCTTTTCTTTTCTTTTCTTTTCTTTTCTTTTCTTTTCTTTTCTTTTCTTTTCTTTTCTTTTCTTTTCTTTTCTTTTCTTTTCTTTTCTTTTCTTTTCTTTTCTTTTCTTTTCTTTTCTTTTCTTTTCTTTTCTTTTCTTTTCTTTTCTTTTCTTTTCTTTTCTTTTCTTTTCTTTTCTTTTCTTTTCTTTTCTTTTCTTTTCTTTTCTTTTCTTTTCTTTTCTTTTCTTTTCTTTTCTTTTCTTTTCTTTTCTTTTCTTTTCTTTTCTTTTCTTTTCTTTTCTTTTCTTTTCTTTTCTTTTCTTTTCTTTTCTTTTCTTTTCTTTTCTTTTCTTTTCTTTTCTTTTCTTTTCTTTTCTTTTCTTTTCTTTTCTTTTCTTTTCTTTTCTTTTCTTTTCTTTTCTTTTCTTTTCTTTTCTTTTCTTTTCTTTTCTTTTCTTTTCTTTTCTTTTCTTTTCTTTTCTTTTCTTTTCTTTTCTTTTCTTTTCTTTTCTTTTCTTTTCTTTTCTTTTCTTTTCTTTTCTTTTCTTTTCTTTTCTTTTCTTTTCTTTTCTTTTCTTTTCTTTTCTTTTCTTTTCTTTTCTTTTCTTTTCTTTTCTTTTCTTTTCTTTTCTTTTCTTTTCTTTTCTTTTCTTTTCTTTTCTTTTCTTTTCTTTTCTTTTCTTTTCTTTTCTTTCTTTCTTTCTTAAAGACGGTTAATCACCTACAAGCTTAAGTGGATTAAAAACCTAACTCCCAAAACGGCACATGTGTATTGCTAAAGCCCAATTCTTCTCTTTTTCCTTTACTTTGTTCTGGAACTAAGAATATTCATTGCTCTTCACCCACACCACAAGTCAGTGAGAATGATTCATGCAAACACAAGTTAATTCTTTTTAATGAAACATCTTCACCTAAAATTAAAATGCATCTTCTCTTCCACCACAGATCTCTGCACCATTCATAGATTCTTTTAAAAGGAAACTAGAATGAGGCAGAGAAACGAACCCAAGGTATATGAGCACACACACACACACACACACACACACACACACACACACACACACACACACACACACACACACACACACACACACACACACACACACACACACACACACACACACACACACACACACACACACACACACACACACACACACACACACACACACACACACACACACACACACACACACACACACACACACACACACACACACACACACACACACACACACACACACACACACACACACACACACACACACACACACACACACACACACACACACACACACACACACACACACACACACACACACACACACACACACACACACACACACACACACACACACACACACACACACACACACACACACACACACACACACACACACACACACACACACACACACACACACACACACACACACACACACACACACACACACACACACACACACACACACACACACACACACACACACACACACACACACACACACACACACACACACACACACACACACACACACACACACACACACACACACACACACACACACACACACACACACACACACACACACACACACACACACACACACACACACACACACACACACACACACACACACACACACACACACACACACACACACACACACACACACACACACACACACACACACACACACACACACACACACACACACACACACACACACACACACACACACACACACACACACACACACACACACACACACACACACACACACACACACACACACACACACACACACACACACACACACACACACACACACACACACACACACACACACACACACACACACACACACACACACACACACACACACACACACACACACACACACACACACACACACACACACACACACACACACACACACACACACACACACACACACACACACACACACACACACACACACACACACACACACACACACACACACACACACACACACACACACACACACACACACACACACACACACACACACACACACACACACACACACACACACACACACACACACACACACACACACACACACACACACACACACACACACACACACACACACACACACACACACACACACACACACACACACACACACACACACACACACACACACACACACACACACACACACACACACACACACACACACACACACACACACACACACACACACACACACACACACACACACACACACACACACACACACACACACACACACACACACACACACACACACACACACACACACACACACACACACACACACACACACACACACACACACACACACACACACACACACACACACACACACACACACACACACACACACACACACACACACACACACACACACACACACACACACACACACACACACACACACACACACACACACACACACACACACACACACACACACACACACACACACACACACACACACACACACACACACACACACACACACACACACACACACACACACACACACACACACACACACACACACACACACACACACACACACACACACACACACACACACACACACACACACACACACACACACACACACACACACACACACACACACACACACACACACACACACACACACACACACACACACACACACACACACACACACACACACACACACACACACACACACACACACACACACACACACACACACACACACACACACACACACACACACACACACACACACACACACACACACACACACACACGGTTCTGTGTGGACTATAGCAGGGGAAGTCCCAAGAGTCATTCTCCATCTGAAATTTTGTGTCTCCAAACACCTTCCAGCTGTGAGGCCCTTAAAGGATGTGTGTGAAGTTTTTGGCCCCTTTTTAGCATCTGGCAGGTGGGCTTGAGAGTAGGAATGGGAGCAGGAGGCCTCTGGAAGGCAAGCTACCATCATACCTACCCACTATCCCTCCAAGCCCAAAAGGCAAACCTGAAACTATTTTACTGAAGTGTGCTGCTTTTGCTGTTAAATTCTGATGTGATCTCAAAGTGATAGGGTCCTCATGTGCTCCATGGGCTCTCTGTCTCAATCTGATGTGTCTCAACCAATTGAGACACACTAGCAAATGCCCAAATCTACTGTATTTTTGGAACTATAAGACGCACCTAAATATAGAAGAGGAAAACAACAACAAAAAGTTTTTGGCCTCCCTTTTTTCGGGCCTTTTCCAGGTTTTTCCGGCCTGTTTTCAATGTTTTTTTCAGCCCATTTAAAAAAAAAGCCTCAAAATTGGGCCAAAAAAGGCTGGAAAAAGGCCCCAAAACAGGGTGTGCGGAGGCCAAGAAATGGCTGGCCAGTGGGCAGAGCTTTGACAATATTGGTCTATAAGATGCACAGACATTTTCACCCCCTTTTACGAGACAAAAAAGTGTGTCTTATAGTCCGAAAGATATGGTATATGTGCCATGAAAAAAGCCTCGAAAACAGGCCAAAAAAAGCCTCAAAAATGGGCCAAAAAAGGCTGGAAAAAGGCCCCAAAACAGGGTGTGCGGAGGCCAAGAAATGGCTGGCCAGTGGGCAGAGCTTTGACAATATTGGTCTATAAGATGCACAGAGATTTTCACCCCCTTTTACGAGACAAAAAAGTGTGTCTTATAGTCCGAAAGATATGGTATATGTGCCATGAAAATGAAAGAAGTAGAAAGCATCTGCACTGAAAAGTAGCCTGTGGTCAGTAAAGGAGTACATGCAACTCTTTGGGTATTTGCCAGCATGCCTTGCCAATATTCCATCCACCCCAAACACATATTTCGCTCTTAAATCAGGCTTACTTCTAGTTTATAAGCCAATCTGGAAATAAAAGCTTAACAATAGCTGAGTAACGGCAACCATGGGAAAAAATGGAATGCAGCCTTTTAATAACTTCTGTAGAAGCATCTTCCTGCACTCGCCTTATAAAAATGTGAAGTCTCATGTAATTTCTCCAAACTACAATGTCCTGCTTCAAAAGGAAGAGAGCATTGTAGGAACAACCCACCATTATCTTTTCCTTGCTGGTTCACCAGAAGCCGGAATAATCAGAAACAGTGGCTTTCTATGATGCGTGATAGCTCAACAACTGTCTGCTGTAACTATCAAGAACAAGAGTAGAACTAAGTTCAAGTTGTCTCATAACGGAAAACAGTTTTTTTTAAAAAAAATGGGAATCATGGTTCTGGGTGGAGCAAATAGGCGTGATATGCAAAAGGTTTGACCACACGGGACTTTCTAAGAAAGAGCATGAGAATTCAACACCTGGATTCTGCACTGTCTACCATAGATATGGGGGAAATCATAGGGAAAATCTGAATAGACAGACATCTGAAACAAAATAATTAGTGCTGCGTGCTTATGTAAATAGAGCCCTGTGTGCAGTCTAACTCTGATTAATCCAGCATTAACTGCACAGCTGCCAGAGCATAAAGCTCTGTAGCAGAGGCTGCTGGTGAAAGATGGAAGGTGTCGAAGAAACAGAACAAATGAGTCAGACCAAAGGACGAGAGAGAGCACCGTGATATGGGAGAGAAAGAGAACAGTGTTTATTTATATAATGCGAATATTTTAAAAGCTTTAGTCACAAGTAAGTTATCAAAATAACACAGAGGATGATGTCTGGAAGAGATCCAAGCTGTCGTTTGCAAATGTATAGGATGCTAATGAAAAGGATGCATCAAACGGGTACTATTTTTAAATATAGCTGGCTGTGAAGCTCTAATTGCTTTTAATTCACTTGGAGTTCTCAAAGATGAAAAAGTAGAAATTTTGAGCTACTTTTGAAGCAGGTTCAAAGAGTACCGATTGACAAAAATGAGCAAGGTGTTTCAAGGATTTCAGTTTCATTCAGGTTACCATAAATGGAAAAATGTCCAATGTTTATTAAAAACATCCTTCCATCCTTTCCTAAAATATCAAAAATGGTAAACATGGATGTTTATCTGCCCAAGATGGAGAGGAGGTATAGCTGAAATCAAAATTAAGCAAGGGTAAAATTATTAAGCAAGAATTTAGGCTAATTCCCCCCGTCAACCTAGAAAGAAACAGGGTATTTCAGAATTTGCAATTAGCTTATTCCATTGTGATAAGGTATTAATCATTCTGTAAACCATGGTTTATGGGAGTCACACCACTGTAGCTTGTTCCAAAACGTTCTGTTAAAACTAGCAATTGCTTACTCTGATGTCACTTAGCCTGAGAGTGGTTTTTCAAGTCATAATGCAGTCGAAATGTGCAGTAATCCCACAACAGTTTATGGCATCCTTCTGAACTGAAGGCACAATATTGTCATTTTATTCTTTCAGACATCTTTTTTTTTTTTTTTTTTTTTTTTTTTTTTTTTTTGTTTTTTTTTTTTTGTATTTTGGTTTTTTTTTTTTTTTTTTTTTTTTTTTTTTTTTTTTTTTTTTTTTTTTTTTTTTTTTTTTTTTTTTTTTTTTTTTTTTTTTTTTTTTTTTTTTTTTTTTTTTTTTTTTTTTTTTTTTTTTTTTTTTTTTTTTTTTTTTTTTTTTTTTTTTTTTTTTTTTTTTTTTTTTTTTTTTTTTTTTTTTTTTTTTTTTTTTTTTTTTTTTTTTTTTTTTTTTTTTTTTTTTTTTTTTTTTTTTTTTTTTTTTTTTTTTTTTTTTTTTTTTTTTTTTTTTTTTTTTTTTTTTTTTTTTTTTTTTTTTTTTTTTTTTTTTTTTTTTTTTTTTTTTTTTTTTTTTTTTTTTTTTTTTTTTTTTTTTTTTTTTTTTTTTTTTTTTTTTTTTTTTTTTTTTTTTTTTTTTTTTTTTTTTTTTTTTTTTTTTTTTTTTTTTTTTTTTTTTTTTTTTTTTTTTTTTTTTTTTTTTTTTTTTTTTTTTTTTTTTTTTTTTTTTTTTTTTTTTTTTTTTTTTTTTTTTTTTTTTTTTTTTTTTTTTTTTTTTTTTTTTTTTTTTTTTTTTTTTTTTTTTTTTTTTTTTTTTTTTTTTTTTTTTTTTTTTTTTTTTTTTTTTTTTTTTTTTTTTTTTTTTTTTTTTTTTTTTTTTTTTTTTTTTTTTTTTTTTTTTTTTTTTTTTTTTTTTTTTTTTTTTTTTTTTTTTTTTTTTTTTTTTTTTTTTTTTTTTTTTTTTTTTTTTTTTTTTTTTTTTTTTTTTTTTTTTTTTTTTTTTTTTTTTTTTTTTTTTTTTTTTTTTTTTTTTTTTTTTTTTTTTTTTTTTTTTTTTTTTTTTTTTTTTTTTTTTTTTTTTTTTTTTTTTTTTTTTTTTTTTTTTTTTTTTTTTTTTTTTTTTTTTTTTTTTTTTTTTTTTTTTTTTTTTTTTTTTTTTTTTTTTTTTTTTTTTTTTTTTTTTTTTTTTTTTTTTTTTTTTTTTTTTTTTTTTTTTTTTTTTTTTTTTTTTTTTTTTTTTTTTTTTTTTTTTTTTTTTTTTTTTTTTTTTTTTTTTTTTTTTTTTTTTTTTTTTTTTTTTTTTTTTTTTTTTTTTTTTTTTTTTTTTTTTTTTTTTTTTTTTTTTTTTTTTTTTTTTTTTTTTTTTTTTTTTTTTTTTTTTTTTTTTTTTTTTTTTTTTTTTTTTTTTTTTTTTTTTTTTTTTTTTTTTTTTTTTTTTTTTTTTTTTTTTTTTTTTTTTTTTTTTTTTTTTTTTTTTTTTTTTTTTTTTTTTTTTTTTTTTTTTTTTTTTTTTTTTTTTTTTTTTTTTTTTTTTTTTTTTTTTTTTTTTTTTTTTTTTTTTTTTTTTTTTTTTTTTTTTTTTTTTTTTTTTTTTTTTTTTTTTTTTTTTTTTTTTTTTTTTTTTTTTTTTTTTTTTTTCTGGGTCAGTTGTACTCCATTCTTTCTGGAACTGATTGCTTAACTTGAAGGTTGACATGGTGCTCGCTATTCATCACTGCTAGCTGGGCCAAATCTTTCCCAGAATGGCGCAAGCTGTAAGTGCTGAGGGAAGAATAGTTGGAAGAAATTTGGATTGTTAACCTGGCTAACGTTTTATGTCTGCTTATAATTTGCTTAATCTATATACCATAATGGCTGAATTCACATAGAACACTAAGCCAATACTAAGAACAATACTAAGAACAATACTAAGAACAATACTAAGAACAATACTAAGAACAATACTAAGAACAATACTAAGAACAATACTAAGAACAATACTAAGAACAATACTAAGAACAATACTAAGAACAATACTAAGAACAATACTAAGAACAATACTAAGAACAATACTAAGAACAATACTAAGAACAATACTAAGAACAATACTAAGAACAATACTAAGAACAATACTAAGAACAATACTAAGAACAATACTAAGAACAATACTAAGAACAATACTAAGAACAATACTAAGAACAATACTAAGAACAATACTAAGAACAATACTAAGAACAATACTAAGAACAATACTAAGAACAATACTAAGAACAATACTAAGAACAATACTAAGAACAATACTAAGAACAATACTAAGAACAATACTAAGAACAATACTAAGAACAATACTAAGAACAATACTAAGAACAATACTAAGAACAATACTAAGAACAATACTAAGAACAATACTAAGAACAATACTAAGAACAATACTAAGAACAATACTAAGAACAATACTAAGAACAATACTAAGAACAATACTAAGAACAATACTAAGAACAATACTAAGAACAATACTAAGAACAATACTAAGAACAATACTAAGAACAATACTAAGAACAATACTAAGAACAATACTAAGAACAATACTAAGAACAATACTAAGAACAATACTAAGAACAATACTAAGAACAATACTAAGAACAATACTAAGAACAATACTAAGAACAATACTAAGAACAATACTAAGAACAATACTAAGAACAATACTAAGAACAATACTAAGAACAATACTAAGAACAATACTAAGAACAATACTAAGAACAATACTAAGAACAATACTAAGAACAATACTAAGAACAATACTAAGAACAATACTAAGAACAATACTAAGAACAATACTAAGAACAATACTAAGAACAATACTAAGAACAATACTAAGAACAATACTAAGAACAATACTAAGAACAATACTAAGAACAATACTAAGAACAATACTAAGAACAATACTAAGAACAATACTAAGAACAATACTAAGAACAATACTAAGAACAATACTAAGAACAATACTAAGAACAATACTAAGAACAATACTAAGAACAATACTAAGAACAATACTAAGAACAATACTAAGAACAATACTAAGAACAATACTAAGAACAATACTAAGAACAATACTAAGAACAATACTAAGAACAATACTAAGAACAATACTAAGAACAATACTAAGAACAATACTAAGAACAATACTAAGAACAATACTAAGAACAATACTAAGAACAATACTAAGAACAATACTAAGAACAATACTAAGAACAATACTAAGAACAATACTAAGAACAATACTAAGAACAATACTAAGAACAATACTAAGAACAATACTAAGAACAATACTAAGAACAATACTAAGAACAATACTAAGAACAATACTAAGAACAATACTAAGAACAATACTAAGAACAATACTAAGAACAATACTAAGAACAATACTAAGAACAATACTAAGAACAATACTAAGAACAATACTAAGAACAATACTAAGAACAATACTAAGAACAATACTAAGAACAATACTAAGAACAATACTAAGAACAATACTAAGAACAATACTAAGAACAATACTAAGAACAATACTAAGAACAATACTAAGAACAATACTAAGAACAATACTAAGAACAATACTAAGAACAATACTAAGAACAATACTAAGAACAATACTAAGAACAATACTAAGAACAATACTAAGAACAATACTAAGAACAATACTAAGAACAATACTAAGAACAATACTAAGAACAATACTAAGAACAATACTAAGAACAATACTAAGAACAATACTAAGAACAATACTAAGAACAATACTAAGAACAATACTAAGAACAATACTAAGAACAATACTAAGAACAATACTAAGAACAATACTAAGAACAATACTAAGAACAATACTAAGAACAATACTAAGAACAATACTAAGAACAATACTAAGAACAATACTAAGAACAATACTAAGAACAATACTAAGAACAATACTAAGAACAATACTAAGAACAATACTAAGAACAATACTAAGAACAATACTAAGAACAATACTAAGAACAATACTAAGAACAATACTAAGAACAATACTAAGAACAATACTAAGAACAATACTAAGAACAATACTAAGAACAATACTAAGAACAATACTAAGAACAATACTAAGAACAATACTAAGAACAATACTAAGAACAATACTAAGAACAATACTAAGAACAATACTAAGAACAATACTAAGAACAATACTAAGAACAATACTAAGAACAATACTAAGAACAATACTAAGAACAATACTAAGAACAATACTAAGAACAATACTAAGAACAATACTAAGAACAATACTAAGAACAATACTAAGAACAATACTAAGAACAATACTAAGAACAATACTAAGAACAATACTAAGAACAATACTAAGAACAATACTAAGAACAATACTAAGAACAATACTAAGAACAATACTAAGAACAATACTAAGAACAATACTAAGAACAATACTAAGAACAATACTAAGAACAATACTAAGAACAATACTAAGAACAATACTAAGAACAATACTAAGAACAATACTAAGAACAATACTAAGAACAATACTAAGAACAATACTAAGAACAATACTAAGAACAAGTATCTGCATCCTTATTCTTGCTATTTAGTTGGGAAGAGCACTTGCTATCCCTGTGTACAATGGAACTCTTTTGTCAAATACACAACTGGACTGACCAATCTGATTGTACAGCATATACACACCCAACAGTATCAAATCGATTGATAGGTATTCTTCAACAGAAAGTGCTATTCAGTGAACTCATTGCTATTCCAGATGATACTCTCTTTTTTTTTTTTTTTTTTTTTTTTTTTTTTTTTTTTTTTTTTTTTTTTTTTTTTTTTTTTTTTTTTTTTTTTTTTTTTTTTTTTTTTTTTTTTTTTTTTTTTTTTTTTTTTTTTTTTTTTTTTTTTTTTTTTTTTTTTTTTTTTTTTTTTTTTTTTTTTTTTTTTTTTTTTTTTTTTTTTTTTTTTTTTTTTTTTTTTTTTTTTTTTTTTTTTTTTTTTTTTTTTTTTTTTTTTTTTTTTTTTTTTTTTTTTTTTTTTTTTTTTTTTTTTTTTTTTTTTTTTTTTTTTTTTTTTTTTTTTTTTTTTTTTTTTTTTTTTTTTTTTTTTTTTTTTTTTTTTTTTTTTTTTTTTTTTTTTTTTTTTTTTTTTTTTTTTTTTTTTTTTTTTTTTTTTTTTTTTTTTTTTTTTTTTTTTTTTTTTTTTTTTTTTTTTTTTTTTTTTTTTTTTTTTTTTTTTTTTTTTTTTTTTTTTTTTTTTTTTTTTTTTTTTTTTTTTTTTTTTTTTTTTTTTTTTTTTTTTTTTTTTTTTTTTTTTTTTTTTTTTTTTTTTTTTTTTTTTTTTTTTTTTTTTTTTTTTTTTTTTTTTTTTTTTTTTTTTTTTTTTTTTTTTTTTTTTTTTTTTTTTTTTTTTTTTTTTTTTTTTTTTTTTTTTTTTTTTTTTTTTTTTTTTTTTTTTTTTTTTTTTTTTTTTTTTTTTTTTTTTTTTTTTTTTTTTTTTTTTTTTTTTTTTTTTTTTTTTTTTTTTTTTTTTTTTTTTTTTTTTTTTTTTTTTTTTTTTTTTTTTTTTTTTTTTTTTTTTTTTTTTTTTTTTTTTTTTTTTTTTTTTTTTTTTTTTTTTTTTTTTTTTTTTTTTTTTTTTTTTTTTTTTTTTTTTTTTTTTTTTTTTTTTTTTTTTTTTTTTTTTTTTTTTTTTTTTTTTTTTTTTTTTTTTTTTTTTTTTTTTTTTTTTTTTTTTTTTTTTTTTTTTTTTTTTTTTTTTTTTTTTTTTTTTTTTTTTTTTTTTTTTTTTTTTTTTTTTTTTTTTTTTTTTTTTTTTTTTTTTTTTTTTTTTTTTTTTTTTTTTTTTTTTTTTTTTTTTTTTTTTTTTTTTTTTTTTTTTTTTTTTTTTTTTTTTTTTTTTTTTTTTTTTTTTTTTTTTTTTTTTTTTTTTTTTTTTTTTTTTTTTTTTTTTTTTTTTTTTTTTTTTTTTTTTTTTTTTTTTTTTTTTTTTTTTTTTTTTTTTTTTTTTTTTTTTTTTTTTTTTTTTTTTTTTTTTTTTTTTTTTTTTTTTTTTTTTTTTTTTTTTTTTTTTTTTTTTTTTTTTTTTTTTTTTTTTTTTTTTTTTTTTTTTTTTTTTTTTTTTTTTTTTTTTTTTTTTTTTTTTTTTTTTTTTTTTTTTTTTTTTTTTTTTTTTTTTTTTTTTTTTTTTTTTTTTTTTTTTTTTTTTTTTTTTTTTTTTTTTTTTTTTTTTTTTTTTTTTTTTTTTTTTTTTTTTTTTTTTTTTTTTTTTTTTTTTTTTTTTTTTTTTTTTTTTTTTTTTTTTTTTTTTTTTTTTTTTTTTTTTTTTTTTTTTTTTTTTTTTTTTTTTTTTTTTTTTTTTTTTTTTTTTTTTTTTTTTTTTTTTTTTTTTTTTTTTTTTTTTTTTTTTTTTTTTTTTTTTTTTTTTTTTTTTTTTTTTTTTTTTTTTTTTTTTTTTTTTTTTTTTTTTTTTTTTTTTTTTTTTTTTTTTTTTTTTTTTTTTTTTTTTTTTTTTTTTTTTTTTTTTTTTTTTTTTTTTTTTTTTTTTTTTTTTTTTTTTTTTTTTACATGTTTCAGGATATCAGAAAAAATTATATAGGACCTTAACCGAGCCACATGATAAATGGAGCATTACAACCCTGCAGGCACTATCGATTATAAATCTGCTCATATTCATTAGCTTTTCTTTCATCTTCAAGTAAGATCATGGAATAAAAAAGCTTCCTAACAAAGACCATGTCCCTTTCCACTTTATCTGGACTTCCTACCAACCATGCTACTCTCCTATCCCCTTCAATTGAAGATTGTTGGGCTCCAAAGTTGCATGAACCTGCAGCCAGAGGTAACTCAATAGGCCAGAGGTCTTCAAACTTGGCAGCTTTAAGACTTGTGGACTTCAACTCCCAGAATTCTCCAGCCAGCTGTGCAGTAGACACTTCAGAATAACACATAACAACATCTTCAGGGGCATAGTTATGCTGAGTTCAGAGCCCTTCATTCCCTCATGCTGTATTTTTTTTAATTATTCAAAACATTCCCATGTTATTTCTTAAATCAAAGTCGCATGCCATAAATCACCTTGCAGTAAATATACAAGTTGAAATGTATCTGAAGCTGGCCTCAGTGCTGCACCACAGTACAATTTTGAGAAAGTTTCAGCTCTATATAAATCATACTGGTTTCAAGAATTAATTCCTATTTGCCTAGTGTTTTTTGAAACAATATATCAAAATGTATAGAAACAGTGGTATTTTTTTCCCTGAAGACCATTAATACTGAAATGATTACAACCCATCCAAAACAAAAAACTCTGTTTAATCTGGACTCCAGAATGATCTCACTGTTAATAGCGTTTTGAAATTGCATGTTATAGAGGCAAGATTTCAGAAATCCAGAATATAAAGTTCTGGTACATCAAAAGAAATTTATAAATAACGTTCTAATAGTCTGACAGATGAGAAATACCTTGGATCAAGGTATAACAGGGTTAGGATTACCTAGATAAATTTAGATTCTGAGTGAATGAATAGATAGTCAAGACAATTCAGTTCCCCATTCATTGCTCTTCAAAGCTTTTATCATGAAGATAGAGCCCAATAGATTTATTCCCAGTATTTGAGTAAAGCATCAGTTTTCCCAACTAATTTAGTATCATTTTTTTTTCAAAAAAGAGATTCAAGAGAAGAAGAAAACATCTAGTTAAATGGGAGTAAGAAATAGTGGGCCAGCAATTATTCCTCCTCCACTCTTGCTCAGATTTTGTTGCCACAGAAACCAGTTTCTCTTCTAGCCTGACAACTGGAATTAGTACTTCTAAAGAAGTATATTTGGTCTTTTAGATGTGTTTGACTGCATCTCCCTCCATCATCAGGCAAGCTGGTAGCCCAAGTCAGATGCAGGGCACTATGGCTGTTGCTGGGATTTTTTTTTTTGTCATTTATTTGAATTAAGTCAACAAATTAAACAGTAAAACTGAATATTTATTTAAAATATTTGCATAGCTGCCCATTTTACAGCCAAACATTGTGCAATTTACAACCCAAAAATAAAAGAATAAAAACACAATAAATAAAAACTCAAGAACCAGCAAAATCAGAACACAAAAACCTAGCACCCCAACCACAGTTTCCCTGCTACAACTCACTACGTTTCTATCCCTCCTTGCCTTTATCTAGTTCTATAATTTTAGAATTATATTGGAATGAATTTCATTAGATTGCAATTTAAATCTAATAACATTTCTTGATGAGGCTGATCAAGAAAATTAGACAATTTAAACTACAGCAACTCAAAAAGTTATACTTCTTTTTAAAAAGTAGAGGAAACAATTTTAAAAATAAAGAAAGCATAGATTTTATAGGGAAACAGGATGACTGTAATTTATGGGGTTTGAAAATTAGTCTTGATCCATTTATATCCTGTTTTTATATTTATATTGACCCACTGAGACATCAAAGATTTAAGTTAGAAGCTACTGCACAGAACCCCAACATTCAAAATAGGTTTTTAATTTCCAGGATTGTCCTGTTCACAAGTATACTGGCAGACTGATTGGTGTTATCGTTTTAAATATTATCAGTTAAGGGCTGGATCCTACAGTGAACAACCAGCCCAAGAAAAATAATGGATAGTTAGTTCCATAGGCACACCTGAAAGCTTTTGTTTTGTATTGATATTTTATATTTATATTGACCCACTGAGACATCAAAGATTTAAGTTAGAAGCTACTGCAAAGAACCCCAACATTCAAAATAGGTTTTTAATTTCCAGGATTGTCCTGTTCACAAGTAGACTGGCAGACTGATTGGTGTTATCGTTTTAAATATTATCAGTTAAGGGCTGGATCCTACAGTGAACAACCAGCCCAAGAAAAATAATTAAGGTCCAAGTCAATCTTGACTTCTGACTATTACATGGACAGGTCCCTGCAGTTTTCTTGAAAACATTTTCAGAAGTGATTTGCTGCTACTGTCTTCCTAAGGTTGAGGGATACTGACTGACCCAAAGTTATCCAGCTGCCTAAAAGGAGGACTATAATTCATCATCTCCTGGCATGTAGTCCATCATATTTACTACACCAATCTGGCTCTTAATCAAAAGCCTATTTGCAAAACCCGTTTCAATCCCTGTTTGTGGCTGGCAATTTTTCTTCATTATTGTTGGAATGATAAAATAAGAAGTGATGAACCACATGTAGGTAGTTCTCAATTTATGAACACAATTGAACCCCAAATTTCCATTGCTAAGCAAGATAGTTGTTAAGTGAGTTTTGCCTCATTTCACAACCTTTTTTGCCACAATTGTTAAGTCAATCACTGCCATTGTTAAGTTAGTAACATGGTTGTTAAATTACTTGAATCCCACCACTGACTTAGTCCCACATTTTCATACAGACAAGGTTAGAAAAATAGAGAATTACTGCAATCACTGTTGTGAGATGAACAGCCATATAAATCATGTAATATATTAAAATAAAAGGAAGGAGTTCTGCATACACAGGTAGTCCTTGACTTATACAACCATTTGTTCAGCGAACATTCAAAGCTACAATGACTGAAAAAGGTGATTTACAACTGGTCCTCACACTTATAACCACTGCAGTATCCAGTGTGTTTAGCACAGTTACACCATTCTGGGATCCTGTAAATACCATTTGCAACCATCCCAGCTGGCTTCTGAGAAACAAAGTCAATGGGGGAAGTTGGGTTCGCTTAATGACCACTTAACTGCAGCAATTCACTTAGCAAGCGGTGGCAAAAAGGTCGTAAAATTGGGTGTGACAACCACTCTGCTTAACAACCAGAATTATGGTCTTAATTGTGGCTGTAAATCAAGAAGTACCTTGTATCCTATTCTTTCTCTCTCTCTCTCCCCAGCCAGCCCTCCTCCTCCTCCTCCTCCTCCTCCTCCTCCTCCTCCTCCTCCTCCTCCTCCTCCTCCTCCTCCTCCTCCTCCTCCTCCTCCTCCTCCTCCTCCTCCTCCTCCTCCTCCTCCTCCTCCTCCTCCTCCTCCTCCTCCTCCTCCTCCTCCTCCTCCTCCTCCTCCTCCTCCTCCTCCTCCTCCTCCTCCTCCTCCTCCTCCTCCTCCTCCTCCTCCTCCTCCTCCTCCTCCTCCTCCTCCTCCTCCTCCTCCTCCTCCTCCTCCTCCTCCTCCTCCTCCTCCTCCTCCTCCTCCTCCTCCTCCTCCTCCTCCTCCTCCTCCTCCTCCTCCTCCTCCTCCTCCTCCTCCTCCTCCTCCTCCTCCTCCTCCTCCTCCTCCTCCTCCTCCTCCTCCTCCTCCTCCTCCTCCTCCTCCTCCTCCTCCTCCTCCTCCTCCTCCTCCTCCTCCTCCTCCTCCTCCTCCTCCTCCTCCTCCTCCTCCTCCTCCTCCTCCTCCTCCTCCTCCTCCTCCTCCTCCTCCTCCTCCTCCTCCTCCTCCTCCTCCTCCTCCTCCTCCTCCTCCTCCTCCTCCTCCTCCTCCTCCTCCTCCTCCTCCTCCTCCTCCTCCTCCTCCTCCTCCTCCTCCTCCTCCTCCTCCTCCTCCTCCTCCTCCTCCTCCTCCTCCTCCTCCTCCTCCTCCTCCTCCTCCTCCTCCTCCTCCTCCTCCTCCTCCTCCTCCTCCTCCTCCTCCTCCTCCTCCTCCTCCTCCTCCTCCTCCTCCTCCTCCTCCTCCTCCTCCTCCTCCTCCTCCTCCTCCTCCTCCTCCTCCTCCTCCTCCTCCTCCTCCTCCTCCTCCTCCTCCTCCTCCTCCTCCTCCTCCTCCTCCTCCTCCTCCTCCTCCTCCTCCTCCTCCTCCTCCTCCTCCTCCTCCTCCTCCTCCTCCTCCTCCTCCTCCTCCTCCTCCTCCTCCTCCTCCTCCTCCTCCTCCTCCTCCTCCTCCTCCTCCTCCTCCTCCTCCTCCTCCTCCTCCTCCTCCTCCTCCTCCTCCTCCTCCTCCTCCTCCTCCTCCTCCTCCTCCTCCTCCTCCTCCTCCTCCTCCTCCTCCTCCTCCTCCTCCTCCTCCTCCTCCTCCTCCTCCTCCTCCTCCTCCTCCTCCTCCTCCTCCTCCTCCTCCTCCTCCTCCTCCTCCTCCTCCTCCTCCTCCTCCTCCTCCTCCTCCTCCTCCTCCTCCTCCTCCTCCTCCTCCTCCTCCTCCTCCTCCTCCTCCTCCTCCTCTTAACTGCAGCAATTCACTTAGCAAGCAGTGGCAAAAAGGTCGTAAAATTGGGTGTGACAACCACTCTGCTTAACAACCAGAATTATGGTCTTAATTGTGGCTGTAAATCAAGAAGTACCTTGTATCCTATTCTTTCTCTCTCTCTCTCTCTCTCTCTCTCTCTCTCTCATATTCTCTCTCTCTCTCTTTCTCTCTCTCTCTCTCTCTCTCTCTCTCTCTCTCTCTCTCTCTCTCTCTCTCTCTCTCTCTCTCTCTCTCTCTCTCTCTCTCTCTCTCTCTCTCTCTCTCTCTCTCTCTCTCTCTCTCTCTCTCTCTCTCTCTCTCTCTCTCTCTCTCTCTCTCTCTCTCTCTCTCTCTCTCTCTCTCTCTCTCTCTCTCTCTCTCTCTCTCTCTCTCTCTCTCTCTCTCTCTCTCTCTCTCTCTCTCTCTCTCTCTCTCTCTCTCTCTCTCTCTCTCTCTCTCTCTCTCTCTCTCTCTCTCTCTCTCTCTCTCTCTCTCTCTCTCTCTCTCTCTCTCTCTCTCTCTCTCTCTCTCTCTCTCTCTCTCTCTCTCTCTCTCTCTCTCTCTCTCTCTCTCTCTCTCTCTCTCTCTCTCTCTCTCTCTCTCTCTCTCTCTCTCTCTCTCTCTCTCTCTCTCTCTCTCTCTCTCTCTCTCTCTCTCTCTCTCTCTCTCTCTCTCTCTCTCTCTCTCTCTCTCTCTCTCTCTCTCTCTCTCTCTCTCTCTCTCTCTCTCTCTCTCTCTCTCTCTCTCTCTCTCTCTCTCTCTCTCTCTCTCTCTCTCTCTCTCTCTCTCTCTCTCTCTCTCTCTCTCTCTCTCTCTCTCTCTCTCTCTCTCTCTCTCTCTCTCTCTCTCTCTCTCTCTCTCTCTCTCTCTCTCTCTCTCTCTCTCTCTCTCTCTCTCTCTCTCTCTCTCTCTCTCTCTCTCTCTCTCTCTCTCTCTCTCTCTCTCTCTCTCTCTCTCTCTCTCTCTCTCTCTCTCTCTCTCTCTCTCTCTCTCTCTCTCTCTCTCTCTCTCTCTCTCTCTCTCTCTCTCTCTCTCTCTCTCTCTCTCTCTCTCTCTCTCTCTCTCTCTCTCTCTCTCTCTCTCTCTCTCTCTCTCTCTCTCTCTCTCTCTCTCTCTCTCTCTCTCTCTCTCTCTCTCTCTCTCTCTCTCTCTCTCTCTCTCTCTCTCTCTCTCTCTCTCTCTCTCTCTCTCTCTCTCTCTCTCTCTCTCTCTCTCTCTCTCTCTCTCTCTCTCTCTCTCTCTCTCTCTCTCTCTCTCTCTCTCTCTCTCTCTCTCTCTCTCTCTCTCTCTCTCTCTCTCTCTCTCTCTCTCTCTCTCTCTCTCTCTCTCTCTCTCTCTCTCTCTCTCTCTCTCTCTCTCTCTCTCTCTCTCTCTCTCTCTCTCTCTCTCTCTCTCTCTCTCTCTCTCTCTCTCTCTCTCTCTCTCTCTCTCTCTCTCTCTCTCTCTCTCTCTCTCTCTCTCTCTCTCTCTCTCTCTCTCTCTCTCTCTCTCTCTCTCTCTCTCTCTCTCTCTCTCTCTCTCTCTCTCTCTCTCTCTCTCTCTCTCTCTCTCTCTCTCTCTCTCTCTCTCTCTCTCTCTCTCTCTCTCTCTCTCTCTCTCTCTCTCTCTCTCTCTCTCTCTCTCTCTCTCTCTCTCTCTCTCTCTCTCTCTCTCTCTCTCTCTCTCTCTCTCTCTCTCTCTCTCTCTCTCTCTCTCTCTCTCTCTCTCTCTCTCTCTCTCTCTCTCTCTCTCTCTCTCTCTCTCTCTCTCTCTCTCTCTCTCTCTCTCTCTCTCTCTCTCTCTCTCTCTCTCTCTCTCTCTCTCTCTCTCTCTCTCTCTCTCTCTCTCTCTCTCTCTCTCTCTCTCTCTCTCTCTCTCTCTCTCTCTCTCTCTCTCTCTCTCTCTCTCTCTCTCTCTCTCTCTCTCTCTCTCTCTCTCTCTCTCTCTCTCTCTCTCTCTCTCTCTCTCTCTCTCTCTCTCTCTCTCTCTCTCTCTCTCTCTCTCTCTCTCTCTCTCTCTCTCTCTCTCTATCTTCTCTCTCTCTCTCTCTCTCTCTCTCTCTCTCTCTCTCTCTCTCTCTCTCTCTCTCTCTCTCTCTCTCTCTCTCTCTCTCTCTCTCTCTCTCTATGTTCTTGCATGTGTCCTAGGCCATTACCAGGAGCTACCTAAAACCATCTGAATTCCCCAGGACACATGCAAGAACATGTAACAAAACTTGGCAATTTCAACCAGCACTATTCTATGTGTTCCAATCATTCCAGGCACTACAATAGGATTGTCATTTTGTGGTTGGGTTGCTGATATGAACAAAATGTACCTTTTTCCAGTATAGCCAGGATAGTACCAGGGAGTAGCCATGTCCTGGCTACCATTGGTTTAAGCCAGACGGCATATGAAAAATGTTCAGAAGAAAGGAGGAGTTAAGCGTATTACCAGGCAGAAAACCATGGTTCTCAGAAGAAACCCTCTCAATCCACTGGGTACTTTGTTGCTTTTTAAAACAAAATTGATATGGGGAACTGGACAATTTGTGTGGGTGGAAGGATGCATTACATATATATGTTTGTTTTGGTAGGCAAGTGAAACAAAAGTATGAGTGCATGCATTGCAGTGCTTTGCATATGCTCCTGAAATAGTGTGACTGTACAGACTGCTAAGAAAAGGAATGTGCACTGCGTGAGAGTCCAAGCAATGGGATATACCCAAGCTAATTATCCTTAGGGTGGGAGACGGAGGCGTCCAGGGTCCCCTCAGCTGGAAGAATCTGTTGTAGAACACTTCTCTCAAAGACTGCCTCAGCCAAGGCAAACTTGTCCAAATTTTAGTTCCTGATGAAGGGCAAGGGCGAAGTCCAGGTGGCCGCCCTGCATATTTCTAGAATGGAGGCTTAAGTAGGCCAAGCTGCCATAGTGGCTGCACTCCTTGTCGAGTGTGTCGTAATGTGGCCAGGTAGAGGCTTAGTCTGATGTTCGTAGGCCAAGGCTATACAGGCCGATGGTGGATGGACTCACCCTCATGCCCATGGACCTGGGTTGAAAGGAGATGAATAACAATTCCGTTCGCCAGAACAACGCTGTCCTGTCGATGTATTTGCACAGGGCCCTGCAGACATCTAAGGAATACCACCATCATTCTCTGGGGTGATTGGGTTTCGGACAAAAATCTGGTAAGATGACTTCCTGGGCCCTGTGGAACTAGGTGTTGATTTTTGGTACGAACGTAGGATCCAGGCGTAAATGACTCTGTCCGGCTGAAAGATGCACAAGTCCTTCCTTACAGAAAGGGCCGCCAGTTCAGAAATTCTCCTAGCAGATGTTATAGCGATGAGAAAGGCAACCTTAAAGGTCAGCAGTTTGAGACTGGAGGACCCTAACAGCTAGAATGGAGGCTTAAGTAGGCCAAGCTGCCATAGTGGCTGCACTCCTTGTCGAGTGTGTCGTAATGTGGCCAGGTAGAGGCTTAGTCTGATGTTCGTAGGCCAAGGCTATACAGGCCGATGGTGGATGGACTCACCCTCATGCCCATGGACCTGGGTTGAAAGGAGATGAATAACAATTCCGTTCGCCAGAACAACGCTGTCCTGTCGATGTATTTGCACAGGGCCCTGCAGACATCTAAGGAATACCACCATCATTCTCTGGGGTGATTGGGTTTCGGACAAAAATCTGGTAAGATGACTTCCTGGGCCCTGTGGAACTTCCCCACTCCTTGTCGAGTGTGTCGTAATGTGGCCAGGTAGAGGCTTAGTCTGATGTTCGTAGGCCAAGGCTATACAGGCCGATGGTGGATGGACTCACCCTCATGCCCATGGACCTGGGTTGAAAGGAGATGAATAACAATTCCGTTCGCCAGAACAACGCTGTCCTGTCGATGTATTTGCACAGGGCCCTGCAGACATCTAAGGAATACCACCATCATTCTCTGGGGTGATTGGGTTTCGGACAAAAATCTGGTAAGATGACTTCCTGGGCCCTGTGGAACTAGGTGTTGATTTTTGGTACGAACGTAGGATCCAGGCGTAAATGACTCTGTCCGGCTGAAAGATGCACAAGTCCTTCCTTACAGAAAGGGCCGCCAGTTCAGAAATTCTCCTAGCAGATGTTATAGCGATGAGAAAGGCAACCTTAAAGGTCAGCAGTTTGAGACTGGTGGACCCTAACAGCTAGAATGGAGGAAACGTAAGTGCCTGTAACACTAGCGACAGATCCAGAAGGGATATCTGTGTACTGGTGGAGGGTGTAAATTTGATGCTCCCTTTAAGAAGCTATGTATCCTGGGATGTTGGGAGAAGGTTGTAGCCCCATCAAGGTCAGGACAGTTGCCAAGGCAGTTACCTGCCTGCGGACAGTGTTTGTGGTTAATCCTTTATCTAATCCCTCCTGAAGGAAGCCCAAAATATGTGGAACAGATACCAATGTTGGTGTCACCCCTTTCTTGATGCACCATCAGGAAAAGGAGGCCCATGTGGCCTCGAATATGCAGTTAGTCGACGGGCGTTGAGAAGCTAGGATGGTAGAGATTACTTTCCTGGAAAATCAGTCCCACCTCAGGATCTCCCTTTCAAGTGTAAGACTGCCAATTGGAGCCACTGAGGCTCTGAATGGGTAATGGGCCCCTGGCAGAGGGAGATCCTGTCTGGAGGGATCCTTCAGGGATGAGAGATTGATAGGTTCACTAGGTCTGTGAACTAGGCCCATCTGGGCCAATGAGAAGCTACAAGTAGGACTTCTGCTTCCTCCTCCAGGATCTTCTCGATAACCCTTGGTATTAGAGGGGTCAGAGGAAAAGCATATAATAGACCCTGATGCCATGGGCAGTGGAGGGCATTGATTCCTTTGGCCCCTGGAGTCTGGAACCTGGAGTAAAACCTTGGGAGTTGCATGTTTGTTGGACTGGCAAAGAGGTCTACCTGGAGTTGACCGAATTTGGTTGACAGAAGGAGGAAAAGGTCCAGATGCAGTTGCCATTCGGCCTGATTGATGGTTGTCCTGCTCAACCAGTCCGCTCGGGTGTTGGAAACCCCAGAGATGTGTTCTGCCTGAAGGGAGAGCAGATGTTTCTCTGCCAACATGCCTATCTTTGCTGCCCCGCGTATCAGTGCCCTGGAGTGTGTGCCCCCCCTGACGGTTCACGCGTGCCTTGGTTGTGACATTGTCCATCAACAATAACATGTGGTGACCCGACAGCTGTCTGTGGAAATGGCAGAGGGCCAGATGTGCTGCTTTCAGTTCCAGCCAGTTGATGTCATTCAGGAGGTCCTTTGATGACCATCGGCCTTGGGTCACTAGGGATTGTAGGTAAGTGTCCCAGCCAGAGAGGCTTGTGTCTGTGGTCAGAACTTGGTGGAAGGATTCCTTGAAGGACCCTAACAGCTAGTTAGCACTGAATTAGGGCTGCAATTCTCCCAGAGTGAGGTACGTGGAAAAGGGGCCAGAGAGCAGGGGTGGGCTTCAAAAATTTTAGCATGACCCCAGGGCGGGGCCATGGTGGGCATGGCCTAGTTGGCTTCCTGCATCACTGGTCGGGAGGGGGCGTTTTTGCCTTCCCCAAGCTCTGGAGGCTTTCCTTGAATCTCTGGGAGGGAAAAAACGGCCTCCCCAGGCTCCAGAGGCCTTCTGGAGACTGGAAACGGGCCCATTTCTGGCCTTCCCGAACTTCTGGTAAGGCTGTTTTTTGCCATCCCCAAGCCTCCGCACCCGTCCTACACTTCCTTGCATCCAAAACGGGCCGCATGGGGATTCCTGGGAGGGGTGGGGCGGGGTCAGCCAGGAGTGGGATTTGGGGGTTCTCCGAACTGCACAGAATCTTAGCTAGAGGTTCTCCTGAACCACTGCAAACCCACAGCAGCCCACCCCTGCCAGAGAGGGTGAAAAGTCAAAGCTCTTTAACTCAAGGAATCTTTTAAAGAATTGAGAGACAGGTTGTCATTAAGAAGTCCTGACAGAAATTTTATGTATCTTCAGTCCAGACGCAGAATAGTTTATGCTAATATCAAAGCCAAAATATTGCACAAAAAACCAAATGTAAGAACACAGATTTAGAAACTTTGTGTGTCGACAGGCTTATTTATCATCTATGAACCTGAAACACATGCGCCTTCCTAGACAGCCCTTTGCCATCCAATTCTATACCCTGGAGCAAGTAGCAGACGCTCAAGAAATTCATTACCTGTCCTTGCACTACTTAAATGGAACTATATATTATGCATACACCAATCTTGGATGTAAGAAAAGATCATGTCTAGACAAGTGTTGCTGGCAACTTGCTCTTTACCAGTAGTTTGCAAAAAAAAAAAAAAAAAAAAAAAAAAAAAAAAAAAAAAAAAAAAAAAAAAAAAAAAAAAAAAAAAAAAAAAACAAGGTAGTTATTTCCCCCAAATGCTGCTTTTGTTTTGTCCATTTGATATTGCTGCAGGCCAAATAAAACTAATTCTATTCCAAAAAAATTTCTCATATTGGCAGGGAAATCTGTACACGGTTGCAGCCCTTGGATGGGAGTTGCAGAGCCAACCTGTGATTTATCACTTCCAATGGGACAAAGGGCTGTTTCCATAAGTGGGAATCCATAGGCTGAATTTCAAACGTATCTTTGCACATTTCCATTATTCCACGGGTGCTTCTTTCTTCTCTCGCCTATCCCTACCCTGTGCCAGAGATTACCCCAGACCTCTAATGCAGTTTTGAGGACTCAGCAATCTATTCTATTCTATTCTATTCTATTCTATTCTATTCTATTCTATTCTATTCTATTCTATTCTATTCTATTCTATTCTATTCTATTCTATTCTATTCTATTCTATTCTATTCTATTCTATTCTATTCTATTCTATTCTATTCTATTCTATTCTATTCTATTCTATTCTATTCTATTCTATTCTATTCTATTCTATTCTATTCTATTCTATTCTATTCTATTCTATTCTATTCTATTCTATTCTATTCTATTCTATTCTATTCTATTCTATTCTATTCTATTCTATTCTATTCTATTCTATTCTATTCTATTCTATTCTATTCTATTCTATTCTATTCTATTCTATTCTATTCTATTCTATTCTATTCTATTCTATTCTATTCTATTCTATTCTATTCTATTCTATTCTATTCTATTCTATTCTATTCTATTCTATTCTATTCTATTCTATTCTATTCTATTCTATTCTATTCTATTCTATTCTATTCTATTCTATTCTATTCTATTCTATTCTATTCTATTCTATTCTATTCTATTCTATTCTATTCTATTCTATTCTATTCTATTCTATTCTATTCTATTCTATTCTATTCTATTCTATTCTATTCTATTCTATTCTATTCTATTCTATTCTATTCTATTCTATTCTATTCTATTCTATTCTATTCTATTCTATTCTATTCTATTCTATTCTATTCTATTCTATTCTATTCTATTCTATTCTATTCTATTCTATTCTATTCTATTCTATTCTATTCTATTCTATTCTATTCTATTCTATTCTATTCTATTCTATTCTATTCTATTCTATTCTATTCTATTCTATTCTATTCTATTCTATTCTATTCTATTCTATTCTATTCTATTCTATTCTATTCTATTCTATTCTATTCTATTCTATTCTATTCTATTCTATTCTATTCTATTCTATTCTATTCTATTCTATTCTATTCTATTCTATTCTATTCTATTCTATTCTATTCTATTCTATTCTATTCTATTCTATTCTATTCTATTCTATTCTATTCTATTCTATTCTATTCTATTCTATTCTATTCTATTCTATTCTATTCTATTCTATTCTATTCTATTCTATTCTATTCTATTCTATTCTATTCTATTCTATTCTATTCTATTCTATTCTATTCTATTCTATTCTATTCTATTCTATTCTATTCTATTCTATTCTATTCTATTCTATTCTATTCTATTCTATTCTATTCTATTCTATTCTATTCTATTCTATTCTATTCTATTCTATTCTATTCTATTCTATTCTATTCTATTCTATTCTATTCTATTCTATTCTATTCTATTCTATTCTATTCTATTCTATTCTATTCTATTCTATTCTATTCTATTCTATTCTATTCTATTCTATTCTATTCTATTCTATTCTATTCTATTCTATTCTATTCTATTCTATTCTATTCTATTCTATTCTATTCTATTCTATTCTATTCTATTCTATTCTATTCTATGCATACACCAATCTTGGATGTAAGAAAAGATCATGTCTAGACAAGTGTTGCTGGCAACTTGCTCTTTACCAGTAGTTTGCAAAAAAAAAAAAAAAAAGGTAGTTATTTCCCCCAAATGCTGCTTTTGTTTTGTCCATTTGATATTGCTGCAGGCCAAATAAAACTAATTCTATTCCAAAAAAATTTCTCATATTGGCAGGGAAATCTGTACACAGTTGCAGCCCTTGGATGGGAGTTGCAGAGCCAACCTGTGATTTATCACTTCCAATGGGACAAAGGGCTGTTTCCATAAGTGGGAATCCATAGGCTGAATTTCAAACGTATCTTTGCACATTTCC
Organism: Ahaetulla prasina; assembly: GCF_028640845.1. Lineage (NCBI taxonomy): Eukaryota > Metazoa > Chordata > Lepidosauria > Squamata > Colubridae > Ahaetulla > Ahaetulla prasina. The sequence continues at coordinate 176,383,096 of NC_080539.1, read as the reverse complement.
ATTATTCCACGGGTGCTTCTTTCTTCTCTCGCCTATCCCTACCCTGTGCCAGAGATTACCCCAGATCTCTAATGCAGTTTTGAGGACTCAGCAATCTATTCTACTGTACATGTTATAATCTCAAAGGAGGGATATTACTGGATATATACCTTGTGTTTTCCCACAACTTTACTATATGCAAGGAGGAGTTATGGCAAAGCAGCAGGCATCTCCATCGCAAAAATGTTTCAGAACATTAAGCATTTCTGTCAGTGAATACAGTCAACCACATAAACATTAATATTATAGTTGCATAAAGATCAATCCATCAGGGAGAATTAGTTCTGTCTTTCATGGCCAGATAGAACTCCTCCAACCATTCATTTTTTCCCACTAACTGGAGAAGACTATACTCATTTCCATCTTCCTTCTACCATCAAGCTGGCAAGTAGGCATTTCTAGGATGAATCACATATTAATTATAGGCAGGAATTTGAAGAAGACAACATGGGCACACAACTGAAGAGTTCACACTTAGCAATAAAGAGAAAAGTAAAGTAGAGAATTGTGTGTTTGATACAGTCCAATTTATGATAGTCCATTATGTCCTAAAGACTGTGGCTCAACAATCCCAATGATTAATGCTTGACTGTTAAGCCAAATTTAGACTTAACAACATATGCCTTTCTCATCTCTTAAACAAAGGATATCCATAAAGCAAACAAACAAAAATGAAATATTGCTACTTTTAATATGCAAGATATTTTGCAACTGATAGATAAAACAATGGAAAGTCTTCCATTTCCTAAGTCAAATCCCATCTGATCATCAAGAAGTTTTGGTTATAAGTTCAAAGCACCAAGACTCCAGTGGAAGAATAAAAAACATGCATGCATACCACAAGTCTTGAAATGTTCTTCTAATCTAAAAAATAAATATGTCTTGACTTGACTAGTCACAGACAAGGGCACATGGAAAAGGAATACCAAACAAAGGCATTAATATTCAGTTAATGGTTTATTTACAACATAACCAATGCCACCATATAACATTTTCTCAATAATCTAAAATAGATAACAAAAAACAGTTTACCTATGAAATAGAACATAACCCCATAAACAATTACAAACTAGAAGTGTGCGTACCTTTGCTTATAACAAGAGCAGTTTTGGATAAACAAAAATAAGTGGGGATTTTATAAGCTCAAAAGCAAAGGCTCTAGGGCCATAACAAGTCATGGCACTTGCAGATCAAAAGTACCGAAATGCGTGCTTTTAAATAATAGCAAATGATTGACTCTATTCAACTGAAAAAGCAACAAAGGGAACTAGTTAGACTTTTTAAAAATATCCATGACCATCCAGAAAAATGGAAAACAAGAAAACCTCTATAGCGTTTTGCACAATTTTACAACTTCTTTTACCATTTTGGAGAACTGCAAATTATCACACAGAAAACGTATTTCTTTATTCAGCATTTGGTTAACTCTCATACCATCATTTTTGAAGCTGTCAACCCAAGCTGCAGCATTTCCTCAGAGCTTGATAAACAGCACTTTCCCAAATGTCTGTTTCCGACCACCCTGGGTTACACAAAATTGCCCTCTTCAGAGAGGACTAAACCTGAATATTAATTGAGGTGAAACTGATCGATCCTAAAGAGTGGACTAATAGTATGTTCTACTGAAGAGTGGCATGATGGGTAATGCAGTTCCACACAGTAGTTGAATGCATAAAAATATATAAACTAGGGTTCTTTTCTTGCCTGCTTACAATCAGAACTTGATTTTTCTCTGTTAATACTGCACCTGGCATTTGATCATTGGTGGCCTAGTTAACATTCCAGTTTTTCTAATTTGGGAAAAAAATGCACCAATAGAAGATATATTAAACACCCCATGAGTTATGAAAAAACAAGCATGAAGAATTCCCATTTCACGGGCTATTTCAGAAATGAATGATTTCAACTGACTCTATAACCCAATGGGATATGGCTATATTTGTTTGACACATGACTAACTGCTTTTGTTGACCAGTTGTTCTCAACAAAGATGATCAAACTGATAAAGGGTAAGGACTGAAAAACTGTTATGTAACTACAAAGGAGAACATCATTAAAGAACGACAGGCATAATATTGGATTCTCCTTTATTCACAGAGGGGGAAATAAACACATTAAAATTCCTTTGCCAATATTAAGATCAGCCTGTGCTTTATCCGTGAAGCGCATGCTTTGTGCAATGTGTATCCAAGGACTGAATACGTGTCTCAAATGTCAGGTACAGATGGCTAGAGAGGCGGGAATGTAAGAACCAGAACAAGCCTAAACGACACACCTCAGCTTGCTTTCCAACATTTTCTTTCAAGAAATAACATATCCGTATCTATGCCACAGTTCAAATACTGAAATCCTAAAACACACTTACTTCGAAACATCCATAGTTGAAAATAATGTACAGTTCAGACTTACAGCCCCAACTCCCGTTGTAAAGAAACATGTCTTTTGACTTAAATACAGTCTTCAGTTTATTTTGGTTATCATACAGGAATACTTTTTTTTTAAAAAAAATCTAATTTTGATGGTCTGTAATCCCAGACAACTGCAGTTCAAGAAACATAGTTAATCAAACAATGGCTTAAAGTGGAGTGCCCAATCACAAAGTAAGCTTATAAAGTTGGCTACATATGAATTTAGCCGTTTTAAGGAAAGAATTCAGAAGACACTGGGATTTTGAGTACAGACCCACAGAAAATTAAGCCTTTTCCGCATCATATACATCACTGTTAATAAGATTCCAGGACTACCACAAAATTCTGCAAGTGGTACAGAAAGCAGAATAAGGAATTAAGCTTTATGAGGACTTGGTAAAGTTCCTGGGCATGTTTGTCCTTCCAAACAGAAGCCTAATGGGCGATATGATAGTAGTCTATAAATGTCTAAAAGGAAGGCTGTCCCACAAAAGGGTGGTGGTGATTTTAAGACCAGAGCAAGGAGAAATCGGCTAAAGCTAACAAGGCGAGATCCAGGATGAACATTAGGAGGAGTTTCTTAATGGTAACAGATATTAAGCAGTGGGCCAGTCTGTGTAGAACAGTGTTGGTGAACCTTTTCGGCACCAAGTGCCGAAACAAGAGCGCACGCGCAGGGGAGCGCCAGAAACTGGAAGAGCAGTTCCCCGGCGTGCATGCGCACTCCTGGAAGCTGAGCTTCCAGTTTCTGGGGTGCACGCGTGAAGACCAGCTGGCTGGCCCGCATGCACGTGCCAGAAACAGAAACTCAGCTTCCTGGCGCGCACATGTGTGTTGAAATGTTTGCAACCAAATTGCCAAGTTCGGAGCCCTGACCAGCAGCCCATCTAGATATATATTTTCCCTAAGATTGGAGTTTATTGTTGAAATTTTGGATTAATCTCTTCCTGCTTCTACGTCAAGCTCTGATACTGCACCTTACTGGTAAATCAATATTATTACGCAATGGTGAACACAGAACTCATATGGTAAGAGTACCCAGTGCTTTAAGAGTAATAAAAAGAGGTAAACTAGCCTCTGTTGGTCTGGCTACCAGCACAAGAGTATATAAAGCAGGTTTTCCTTTGCCACTCAAGGTATGCAGACTGCCAGCCTTCTGGATTGAAGGGCAAAATAAAAAAAGAAAGCTACAATATCACTCATGTTGGCAGTAGTGTGCCATGGAAACAAGCTACATTGCCATGGAGACTACCTGCTCCACTGGCACATGGTTGGCATTGAAGGAGAGGACAGAAATAATTAGTTTAGGAGTTTATCATGTTTCTTAATAGATAGAGGGCTGAACTATGCCAATGCCATGATATTTACATGCACTAATAATGTGGAGAAGAGCAGGACGTAAGTCAGTCAAGCAATGTTTATATGCATCCACTTGGAAGTACAATGAATTCAGGATTGTTTCTTGAATTTAAATGGCTAAGAATTTTTCTCCCTCAATTGTATGCATGTTGCAAATACTCAAATTTCAGCACACTAGTTATCTCCCTGCAGAGAACTGCAGTAGTTCCATTTATATGACTGGTAAACAAACTATTGGAGAACCATGCCACTGGCATTGACAGATTTTTCAGCACACATAGAACAACCACAGTGTAAGACTTTTGCTCTCTGCTAGGACTGTCCTAACTAAACTCAGTCAGAAATAGTGGTATACTGTCTTTAAAACAATGAAACTTTCACTGTTCCCAACTTACAGGACAGTACTTGTCCACAGAAATACTCAACTATCTACTCTACTGCTGTTAAAAAGAGGCCACCCTCATACTGAAAGAGTAGCTTGCACAGAAATCCTGTACTCCATCACTTGATTGGGGTGAAAAAGGAGAATGGATATGCATCTGGATGTGTATGGTCTACTTTAGCAAGTAGTGTACATCAGGTAACATGGCTATAAAATTTGCTATCCCTCAACATCTTTGGAGTAGTTAGCAATGTTCAAGTCAGTTATCAAGCTACTTTAAATCTGATTAAAAAGCTAGTTTGACAATGCTGTACAACCCATTAAATGGCTAACAGCAGCCACATTCAAACAAACCAGAAGTCTATGAACAAAGACTGCCATGTACATATCTGAGGATTTCACTGTGAAAGTGAAATTCATTATGCAACTCCCAATGTCTACTCTTGTAGGATCAGACCACAGTTCTAGTCTGAAGAAAGTCTGAAAAATCAAACATCCTTAAATGGAAAAAAAAAAGAAAACCAAAACCAAAACCAGCTTTGTTGATGTTTACATTTGTGAATCCTGAAACTAAACATCAATCTCACCTATTTCCTAATAGTATACTAAGCATTGAGATATCGCATATCCAGTTGCAAAAATCCCTTACTTCATTTCAATAATCCTTCCAGGAACCTTGTTAAAGTGAGTCAGGAGGTGAGGATAGTAGCCTCACACATTCTGGTATGGGGTGAGGTTTGCCAGGCTACAAATCTGACAAGAGTAACACCGTAAACAGCACGTGGCAATACTATGTCTTCCATCTTTCATACAGAGAAGTTATACATTCACAAAGATACACTCACTGCTGGTATGTTACAAGTACAAAAACCTCTATTTGGGAAGTGGTGGGGGAGGGAGTTTTCTCTCTTAGCAAATCCCTTGCCCAATGTTTCATATTCTTAAAGTGATCAACACACACATTCAGGCTGTCTTCTTTGTTGTGTAGAAGAATTCATTGGTTACAATATCATGTTATTGTCCTGTCCTATTTTTTTTTTCTTAAGACAGTTTGCCAAATGCAGATGTGCCAAGTATATTGATAGAAAGTGTTGCTTATGCTAATGAACTTTCAGGATACCAAATTTTTTTAAAAAGATGCTTTGTTGATATTTGCAGACCATCTCAATCCAATAGCCAGAAAAATGCACTTTTTGCTGCTGTTAACAAGCTGTATTTCTGTAGTGAATCTATATATTTGCTGACCTCAGCTCCATGGCTGTCAGGTTGGCAGGCCAAACTGCCATTGTGTGCTATGAAAAGTTTTAAAAAGTTTTACAGTTATTTTTTTAGTCTAATTTTATGAGGATGTATGCTAGATAGCATTCCTGTACTGTTCCATTGCATTTGTGGCCCCCTCTCACATAAAATAGTTGAGCAAGGACTTATTTTAATTTTTCTGTGGCAGCATATTGGAATTTCTGAATGTTCTAATAAAACACTACAAGCAAGATTATTTTGTTTCAAGCAGTTTAGTATTTAAAAAATAAATAAATACATGCAAGCATGCCCCTTAAGTTTACCTTCTGTATTCAAAACAGTTCATTCTAAGAAATACATTTTGGGAACTCCCTTATTTGGCATTACTGAAAGTTACTGGAGTGGGAAGGCCACAGAAGAGCGAGAGGGTGCTGCAAGGATCATTTTCAAATCTCGCAGACACAGAATATCTGGAATGAAATTATAGCTCCAAAAAAGACACTATCAAAACAAAAACAAATGTTTAATAGTTCCCATTACTATTCAGTAATATTTTAAATTAATGCTGTGATGTTCCCTAGTGATAATATCCATGTAGATACTTTAGGCTACACATTTTTAATTTGTTTTTGAAAACCCTGACACAAAAAGCTTATATGGATCTTTGTGTGTTGCATTTCTCCTTTGAAAAACACCACCATTCCCCCTCCCCCCATACAAAACAGCATTATACAACATGGAGCAATAAGGTTTTTCTTCTTAAACCAATATGGCATTAATTAGAAAAATCCACATTCTCTTCTGGTACTCTTCCAGGCACAAAAATTCAACCAAACAAACCCCCTTCAATACTACACAACATTCAAATGTATCAAGGATATATTACCACCTATTTTTACAGCTCTGAATTGCTGGAAGCAGAACTGCAATTTGCAACTGAAAACAAATAATTATAGATACAAACTGATGGGAACATTAAAACCTAGCCTCCCTTAAACATCTAGGTTAGCACCTTTCCTATTCTCAGCATAGCTTTCCATTCAAGCTCTACTTAAATAAACAAGAGGTAAGAGATATCTCTTCTTTATGTATCTTATACATGTAATAAAAGATGTTAATGCTCACCATCTTAGCACATGGTCTATAACCCATTTGTTTTCTCCGATGGACACATGTTCTGATATTCTCCTGTAGAATTCTAATAAAATGAGACTTCATATTCCCCTCAATGATGTCAATTTGTCCAGGTTCTCAAGAAGAAAAGAATCCTAAAATCACCATCTTACCACCTCCATGTTTAACAATTGGTAGGTTTTTATTTTGACATGCAATGTTTAGCTTTTGACAAACATAATACCCAAGAACATAGGCTGAGGTCTGGAGGGTGACCCAGAATCTTTTTGGCAAGCCTGAATATGACATTACTAATGAAAGGGAAGCAGCTATTTTTCAAAGGGTTTTCAAAACCAGGTTTTGAAACCTACTATGAGTAGTTGGAGTTTTGCATCTTCTAATACTGTAATTTTTAGGTTTTTCTTACTATATGCATAATAAAAAATAAGAAATATGTGAAATAATTAAAACTTTCAGAACTTGATTGTAATTCAAAGTTTTAGGGTATTTCCACATTAAATTTCATGCTTCACTGACAAGGGATAGGACCATGATGGTGAACCTATGGCATATGTGCCAGAAGTGGCACACACAGCCATCTCTCCGGGCACGCCAGCCATCGCCCGTTGCTCTTCTGGATTCCAGTGCGGGAAACCAGAAGCACCTCAAGGGCCTCTGGTGGCTCAGACTGCTAAGACAGTCTGTTATTAACACAGCTGCTTGCAATTACTGCAGGTTCAAGTCCCACCAGGCCCAAGGTTGACTCAGCCTTCCATCCTTTATAAGGTAGGTAAAATGAGGACCCAGATTGTTGGGGGCAATAAGTTGACTTTGTATATAATATACAAATGGATGAAGACTATTGCTTAACATAGTGTACGCCGCCCTGAGTCTTCGGAGAAGGGCGGGATATAAATTCAAATTAAAAAAAAAAAGCATGGGAAACCAGAAAAACATCTCCGTGGCGCGCATGCGCGCACCATGAAGCTGAGCTTCCGGTTCCGGCGTGTACATGCATGCCAGCCAGCTGGTCTTCACTCGCAAATGCGTGCCAGAAACTGGAATACCAGGTGACCCGTGCATATACGCACGCTGGGGAACTGCTCTTCTAGTTTCCGGAGCCCCCACGCATATGCGCCGGGGAGTTGCTCTTCCGGTGCTCCCCTGTGTGCGCACGCACACTCCTATTTCGGTACTTGGTGCTGAAAAGGTTCACCAACACTGGGATAGTACATGAGACAATCAGAAAAATATATATCTGGGGCCCAACTATTATACAGTCTACTCTATTTGAGGGTTAATGCATTCACCACCTTTATGAGTATTGCTTGAACTTGCAAATCTCTCTCTCACACGCACCTTTATATGTTACAGCTTGCATTCTTAGCAACCCTAGATCAGCTCCAGGGCATGAACGTTTTATTCATTGCCTATATAAACAGTCAGATTCTTTTCAAGTGTTAAAATACAGGCCATGGATCTTCCCCATTTTCCTCCCTAAAAGCTCTTAAAATTATACTGTTAAAACTTGTTTGTGGGAAACTTAAGCTGGGAAGGGGCTTATGTTTATAGGCCTTCCCTCATTTTTGGTGATTACTACCCTGAATGTTTTTTTTTTTTTAAAAAGCGTAAGAATGGTAGAGAAAGAATCTCCTCAATTTAAATAACTGGAGAACGCAAGTTGACTTCTTATGGCCTGGACTGTTCCCTCAAACTTTTTTTTTTTAAATTTGAATTTATATCCCGCCCTTCTCCGAAGACTCAGGGCGGCGTACACTATGTTAAGCAATAGTCTTCATCCATTTGTATATTATATTCAAAGTCAACTTTTATTGCCCCCAACAATCTGGGTCCTCATTTTACCTACCTTATAAGGATGGAAGGATGGAAGGCTGAGTCAACCTTGGGCCTGGTGGGGCTTGAACTTGCAGTAATTGCAAGCAGCTGTGTTAATAACAGACTGCTTAGTCTGTTGAGCCACCAGAGGCCCTTTTAAACCATATCAAGATCTTCAGAGCAAAAGTAATCCATCATGAGAACATAATTAGAATAGCCAATCATTAATGTAATATGTACTTTATGTCTTATTTCAGATCTGCCCAATGATACTCTTAGATGCTATAATTCAGGCCAAATCACATCGCCACCCTCATTTATCAACTATTTCATGGGTAACCTAAGCACAAGCCCCATCCAGTTATTATATTCCCTGCAGTATTTCAATCCTTCAGTGAGCCAAAAAATCTCCCTGGATATCTCCCTCAACAGCCCATCATTCTAGCCACTCTCATACCAGCTCTTAATTTCTTTTCCAGTAAAACTACTGTAAAGGATTCATTTAAGCATTTTCTCCTAGTCACTCCTCACCATAATTTTCTATAATCCTCGCCATAATTTCACATAATTGTAAGGAGCATCTTCCTAAAATGCAATAATGGCTTTGTGCGGCTGCCATGTTAACCATCCCTGGAGGGATGCTATCCTTCCTTTTCTCTGAACATGATTTCCCTTCTTTGCAAAAAGGCCACCTTCACAACCAACTGGAGTGTTAATAGTGAAGTGACACAAGGGATCCACTCAGGCACATATTAATTTCTAGGACGGTGCAGTGATCCAGATTCAAAAGGGGAAAAGCTGATTCCGAGCATGTGGGGGCATTTAAGTCGCTGTTGATGGCTTCTTAAAGAAGTAGCATCTTTTTCTGTCCTCCATCATATAGTTGCTGGCAGACTCAGGAAATTAGACATTTGAACTGGTTCCTGCAGGGTTTTTTTTCCATTTCTCTCTCACACGCACCTTTATATGTTACAGCTTGCATTCTTAGCAACCCTAGATCAGCTCCAGGGCATGAACGTTTTATTCATTGCCTATATAAACAGTCAGATTCTTTTCAAGTGTTAAAATACAGGCCATGGATCTTCCCCATTTTCCTCCCTAAAAGCTCTTAAAATTATACTGTTAAAACTTGTTTGTGGGAAACTTAAGCTGGGAAGGGGCTTATGTTTATAGGCCTTCCCTCATTTTTGGTGATTACTACCCTGAATGGTTTTTTTTTTAAAAAAAGCGTAAGAATGGTAGAGAAAGAATCTCCTCAATTTAAATAACTGGAGAACGCAAGTTGACTTCTTATGGCCTGGACTGTTCCCTCAAACTTTTTTTTTTAAAAAGCGTAAGAATGGTAGAGAAAGAATCTCCTCAATTTAAATAACTGGAGAGCATAAGTTGACTTCTTATGGCCTGGACTGTTCCTCAAACTTTTTTTTTTAAAAAGCGTAAGAATGGTAGAGAAAGAATCTCCTCAATTTAAATAACTGGAGAGCATAAGTTGACTTCTTATGGCCTGGACTGTTCCTCAAACTTTTTTTTTTAAAAAGCGTAAGAATGGTAGAGAAAGAATCTCCTCAATTTAAATAACTGGAGAACGCAAGTTGACTTCTTATGGCCTGGACTGTTCCCTCAAACTTTTTTTTTTTTTTTTTTTTAAAAAAATTGATTTGCCACCTACTCTAGGTGGGGCTACTCTAGATGGCTTACAACAAAAAGAAATATAAACAAAACAGAAGTAAAACAATAAGGAAAACTTTGAAATAAATAGTGAAAATGAGAATACATCAATATAACAAAAGATGGACGGGCAGAGAATGGGTGGGGAGGGCGCAGAGGTGGAGTCTGCCATCAATGCAGCAGTCACCTCCAGTGTGGAACTCCCCCCACTAGATCCTCAAGGCCAACTGGCAGAACCAGGTCTTCAACCTCTTATGGAAGTACAGGAAGGTTGGGCAGATCTTACTCTGGAGGGTAAGATGTTCCAAAGCAGGGGTCTCCAACCTTGGCAACTTTAAGCCTGGAGGTCTTCAACTCCTAGAATTCCCCAGCCAGCAAAGCTGAAGTCCACAATTCTTAAAGCTGCCAAGTTTGAAGACCTCTGGTTTAAACCAACACCCTGAACTGCATCTGGAAGCAGACTAGTAGCCAGTGAAGTTCATGGAGCAGAGGTGTTATAGGGAGCTCCAAAGACTTCTCTTGCTGCTGCACTTTGCTGAAACTTCCAAGTGGATTGCAAGGGTAGCCCCATGAGGAATGCATTGCAGTAATCCAGACTAGAGATGACCAGGGCTTGAGTAAACTGAGCGCAGGGGGTCATGTTCCAGGGAAGGTCACATATGGTTATGTTTATACCGTGTCCACTACAAAAGCCTCTTCCCAAGTATTTAATGCAAACCTTTGCATGCTCCTCTGTTGTGTTTGATTGTTTCATGTATTTAGGACAAGTTCAGTTGCCCAGATTTTACTAAACAATTAGCAACACAGGCAATTCATGATTGCTTAGCTAATATAGCTAATATAACCATTCAAAGTTATGACAAATCCAACAAAAGCTACTGACGACCTAGTTCTGAAGTTATGACAGTCCCCCACCTCCCACAATGACATGACTGCATTTTGGATGCTGAGCAACCAGCCTGCATTTAGGGCTATTTACAGCATTCTAAAGTCACATAATTGTGATTTGCAGCAGTTTTGCTGGAAACTGGCAGTTACTTCTTTGCCAGTATTTCTGGCAAAAACCACTCAAAGTGAACATCACCACATTCATTTAATGACCCCCGCCACAAGAACAGGGCATAAAATCCAAGTAGTCACGTGATGACCTGATTTACAATTGTCGTGACTTACAATGGTAATTGCTAGGCTCAATTTTGGTCTTAAATTGCTCTTTTTCTACTAATTTCAAATTGGTCAGTATTCATTCCATGATAATGGGAACATTCAATTCATTGCCTCATTTTTATTTAAAAATTTGCTATGTACACAGATAATCAAATTTGGGGTGGGGTGAATGAATATTTATTCAGTCCATCATATTACTCTTTCTGAGACCATATATAGAAAATACGTGCAAGCACAAGAGAAGTCATATTCTTAGATTTGTCTTAGCTTACAATAATGCTGTTTAATTGAATCAGTTGAAATAGTTGAAATTGAAATAGTGCTGATTTCTGTGTGTCTAATAGTTTTATTTCTCTGGCATGCAAGTTTTATCTTAAAGGATAAATAATTCTACTTTGTAAAGTAGCTGTGTGTGGCTGTGTTTCTCTTAAAACACTTGTAAAAGGAGATTATCTAAAACAAGCATGATACCATGTATCCTTACATACTTCTTACCTATAAATTCACTCTTCTTTTTTCTTTACAGCACTAGCCATAGGCTATGTTCACACAAACTGCTAAGGAAATTACTGACTAGTTTTGATTATCACTTTAAACCAAACAATAACTATGCTTAAGAAACCATGACTTGGTATAGGGGTGTTAAACTCAAGACCTGTGGGCCGGATTTGGCCCATGGGGCTGCTCTGGAAACAGCAAAGGAATGGACCACATTGCCTCTGCCAGTGAAAATGGAGCTCTGGGGTATGCGCACAGCCCTCCCGAGCTCCGTTTTCATTGGCAGAGGACTGCAGGAGGCTACTGCAGCTGAAAACGGATGTTGAGCTGGCCATACCCATCCCCCGCCCCCATGAGATCAAACACAACCCTGATGTCACCCTCAATGAAATAGTGCTTGACACCCCTGACTTAGTGCAATGTGTGAAGCAGTTCACGGTGTAACATATTCTACTCCATGCAGCCTTAATTCTTCATTATGGCCGATTCTGCTTATTGCACTAAGTTGTCATGGGAATTCGGCCATTGTGCTTCATACATCATTATATGTGGCTTAGTATGCTGTGCAAATCCAGTCCCATGAATAAGTACAACAAAAGTTTAATACATGACATGAATTATGGACAGTGAATTTGCACATGTGAAGAGTAGGGCAGCAGAGCATGAACTATGGTTCCACTACTTAGAAATAGCACAGTCGCATCAACTGTGCAAGCTGTCCAAGACAGGTAACCTCTAATTCCAATTAAATTTATTGGTCACCATGTATCTTCTTGGCAATGATATCAAAGTGGTTTCTCATTGCTTTATTGGCTTCCCAACTTAGATGGTAGGCTCTGGACTTTCCTGGTGTTTTTCAATGCAAATACTAATCAATAATGACTCTGATTAGCTTTTTTTCTGAAATCACCAATGTTGGCCATGGGCCAAGTTAAAGAATTAAACTCAGTTCCTGGTGATAACTTTGCTAGATGGTCTGAAGGCACTCCTGACTTGGAATACTGCATCAGGATTTACTTTGTAAGGCTGCTTGGGGCAGTGTTTCTCAGCCATCATATCTTAAATCTCATCACGGTCAAAAGTACAGGGTTCTACCTAGCCAGAAACAAGAACTCAGCTTTTCCAAGGTAGGCATATGTAAGCTTACAGGCATTCTTTCACTTATGACTGCTTGCTTAGTGACCATTTGAAGGTTATGCTAGACCTCCCTAGGGGTACTTGCAATGCAGTTCTGAAGCTCTGACAGCTTGGCAGCTGGTCTGCATTTACGGCTATTTGTGGCATTACAACATTTTCTCACAAAACCAGCATTTACTTTCATTTTTCAGCAAACCCAGCCATAGTAAACCATTTGTTCACTTTACAACTGTGGTGTTCGGTTAATAACTGCAGTGGTCACTTAACAGCTGCTGGAAAAAATATCATAAAATCAGGTTGGTTATGGGGTGACCAGTTTTATGAACATAATGACTTAACAACCATAATGGGCTGACTTCATTGTGTTCCTAAGTCAAGGATTACCTACTACATTTACCAGGTACAATGCTTTAAGAACATGAACATGGCAGTGAGGATGGTGACAATAATTTTAACAGCCCTAACTGTAACATAAAAGGGAGTTCTAGTTTATTTTTGTTCTTGAATGCAAATCTTTTAGAAACTGTTTCTGTCCTGGACTCCAGAAAACTCATTGCTGACATATTCAATTCTCTTGACTTAAAATAAAGCAAAGCTATTTCCCCATATTATTTGAGAAAGGGAGTGAAGTGCTAAAATGACTATGATACGAATTCAGGAACATTCTTTAAAAACATTTTCAACTATCCAAAATATTTTTTGGTGGTGGTGGCACCTTCTGGTGAACCATTATGGTGAATTGATATTCCTCTAAAATACGCTGTGGATGAAAATGGCACCCAACTGCAGGATTCGGGCTGCTGAAATCTCTCTGGGTTAAAGAGAAATCACAAGATTACCCACATGTATTCCATACAAGGTTTCTTTCTTTCTTCTGTAAGCAGGTGGCTGGAACTGCATTTTTGTGGTCTGCTTGTGATTAGCTGGGAGTCACAGGATTCCATCATGCTTAGAGCCACTAATGTTGCCCAAATGGACTTTATGTTCAACTGAAGCTGATCTCTTAATCACTTTAGATTTAATTTTTCCCCTTTTGGCTGTTTTTCTTAAAAGTAAACATTGAGAAACTTCCGACCGGTTTTATTGAAATCACCAGCTGAGACTGCTTTAATCCTTTTTTTTTTTAAGTTGAAATACAACTTGTACATTTTAAAATGTACAGCAAAAAGATGGTTATTTTTTTCTTCTTTTCCCCTTTTTCTACACTTTCTTAACTTTTATTTTTTAAATGTATTTCTTGTGTAGTATTAGTTCTATTTGTATGATACAATATTTAATGAGATTATTGGGAAAAATAGACACGCAATAGAGAATATAAATATAGAACAGAAACAGGAAATGATTACTTATAAAGAACTCTTGTATGTTGAAAGAGGTAGCTTGCAATTAAAATCTTTACAGGTATTAAATGAAGAAGGGAGGAAATATACTTGGTTTCAATATGGGCAACTAATCGCTAGATGGAAAGAAGATTAAAAAATTGGTATAATGCAAAGGGAGGAAAATTTAATAAAGCAAATTAGAAATCAGACCTAGGAGCATATAAAGAGATTGTATAATGTGTTGCTTGAAATAGATTCGGAAAAGGATTTGGTAAAGGACTGTATGATAAAATGGGCACAGAATATTCAGGAACCAATAATGTTGGCAACATGGGAGAAAATTTGGATTAGAAATGTTAAGTTTACACAAGCACAGAATCTAAGGGAAAATTTTTATAAGATGTTTTATAGATGGCATTTAGATCCCAAGAAATTATCATGTATGTATCCTGATATCCAAGCAAAATGTTGGAGATGTGAGTGTGATGATGCTACTACATATTTTCATATTCGGTGGACTTGCAAGAAAATTAAGGCCTTTTGGATAAGAATTTGGTGGATTATTCAAAATGTTTTGAAGAAGAAGATAAAGTTCCTGCCGCAATTTTTCCTTTTGGGAATTATAACGGATTGTACAGTGACTGAGACTAAATTGATCTTGAACTTAATAACAGCAGCAAGACTGCTGATTGGACAATACTGGAAGAAAAAAGAATTACCTACAATAGAAGAATGGATATTGAAAGTTATCAACTTGGCTGAGATGGCAAAAATCTCAGCCTTTTTGAAAGACAATACGTAGGAAAGATATTTAATTGAATGGAAAAAATGGATTGATTATATACAAAATAGATATCAGATTAAGAGATATCAGATTGCCTTTGAATAATTAGGATGTATTATTTTAGAATGTTATGGGGGAGGTTAGGAAATGAAAAGACTTGGATGAGGCTAATTGGGTTAGAAGGGAAAATCTTAGTCTATGTTTGGTTTATGTGTAATAATACCTTGTGATTGACCCGGGAAGCTGGGGTGTGTGTGTGATGAGGTGAGGGAGGGGGGAAGGGGGGGGAAAAGGGGAAAAAATGTTTGTTTGTTTTCTAAAACTTTTTCAATAAAAACAACAACAAAAAAAGATTATTGGGAAACATGAAATATGTAAGAGAGAGAAAAGGGGAGGGGAGCAGAATGGATATGTAATACCTCTACTGAATACTGACCATTAGACAATTACAGAATAGCAAGGCTTATCTGGGTAGCTTCAATGCACCTCATCATATAGCAAAGCAATTCTTGAACAAATTTACCTTGTAATTCAATGAAGCAGGAAGGATAATTCTGGGATATTTCCTCATACTTTGGCTCTGCTCACACCCTTTCTCTGAACTCTGTCTTTGTGATGAACATCTTCCCATCAATGGAAGGGAGTGCTCAACTTATGCCCATGTTGGCACTTACTCTCAAACAATCTGAACTGTTCAATTATGCCTGTCTTCAGAGGAAAAAAACTTAAAAGGTGTCATGATCCATAGTACTGTTAGTATTGCACACGTACAACTAAACTTGCAAGTGACGTTCTTTACCACAAACCTTGGTGGAAACAATCACCAGTCCAAAGAAATAACAGGAGTTCCACCAATTTATCCAAAGAATAGAATAGAATAGAATAGAATTTTTATTGGCCAAGTGTGACTGGACACACAAGGAATTTGTCTTGGTGCATATGCTCTCAGTGTACATAAAAGAAAAGATACGTTCATCAAGGTACAACATACAAAAAAATACATACAACAAAGTCAGAGGATTTGTAAAGTTGGACTTTACATTTATTTTGTGTTTATTTTTATTTTGTTATCAAATGCCCTCTTGGCACCCTGTAGTTTAAACAGTCCTCAACGAGCTGGATTTTTGTCCTGGAGATAAGGCAATTCAACAATTGTCACGCTTACACTTCCCAGGACTGTGTTTCCTGCCTTAAAAGCAGAGACTGATGTCATGGCAGCAGGACACAGCAGGGGTCCAAGCTACACAGCCAAAACTCATGATGATAAATAGAGCTGGGTAGTAATCGCCACTCCAAAGCCATTCATAACATTTCATAAGGAACTGCTGCCTGTGAATGGGAGATAAAACTGATGCTGCAAAGCCATCGGAAATAATATGAACAAGCACAAAGCTGAACTCTGGAACCAATGAGGAAAGTGGTGCATGAAATATCTTCTTGCCAAAGGGAAAAAAGCTGTAGAAGGCAGCTGCTGAAGCGCATGTCCTCCCACTCATGTAACAGAAGCTTCATGCATCAAGGGATATCTTGGTTTTGAAGTGTTTTTAAAAAGCTGAGATAAAAGCTAACTGGCTAAGAGATACTGAAGTCCCCATTCATATCTCACTTCAGCCAAGAATTCACTGAGGTGGCCTTAAGAAAGCGCCTTGCCTTTCATCCACGTAGGACAGTAAGTGTAGCCTGTGCTGTTTAAGAACACAAAAGCTACATGGAACATGTCAAACTCTGTTGTAGAGATTGGTCCTTTTTAACATAGTTTCAAGCATGTAGTGATTCATCCTATTTCTCTTATCAACTTTGCAGATAATACAATTATTAACAGCAAACAAATGAGTCTCCTTTTCAATATCTTGCAGCCTTCTAGATCAGGGGGTCCCCAACCCCTGGTCCATGGACCAGCACTGGTCCTTGGCATGCCAGAAACTGGGCTGTGCAAACAAGTGAAGCCCCATTCATGGGATGGAGGCAGCAAGCAAAAACACGCCCCCTCCGGTCCGTGGAAAAACCAGTCCCAGGTGCCCAAAAGGTTGGGGGCCACTGTTTTAGATAACAGTCTGGAACTGACTTGTCACTGCAGATTCCTAAGCAGTTCCCATTTCCCTAGTATCCTTCTAGGGATCTAGAAGATTTACTTGTCAAGTCATTATTTATGGTTGGAATTGATACTGTGTTTCCGAGCACTTAAGTATTTGTGGGAGGAGCTGACATCATCCTACTGTTTTTGCATCCTCTTGCAAATAGCCTAGTGAGAAGGAGGTATTTCTGCTGGTACACAGAATGAGAAAAGCGCTGAGGAAAAAAACAGGAGCACTTAAATGTCTGTGAAAAGGGAACTGGAATTCTGAGAATTCAGATCCAATTTTTATGAGCCGCATCGTAAAAGAAAGCTAGAAAGGGAACTAGAAATCAAACCACAAGCCTGATTCAGACACAACACTAACCAAGTGTGGCACTTAAGAACCAAACGTTTTATATATTCTGTGTGTCTCTTTTGTTGGTAATCAAAGGCTCAGAAGCATAATTTGTGAACGTAGATTGTAATACACGGTTTAATAAGACAGCTAATATCTAGACCTCTCATAGATCACTGTATCTGAAACATGAATATTAAGAAGAAATTAAGGAAGAAGAATTGCATGATTTTTCTATTAGATGTTCTGGATGTTTTCTATTAGCCAAGAGAACGGTGACCATGGATAGCTTTCTCAATCATTTTCTTTATTCACAAGCAAACATAGTAGCACAAAGTATTTCTAGCTACTTTACTTTTGAAAGAAGCACACAATAAACTTTTTAAAACATTAGAACAATATAATCATCCTATAGCAGCAACATAGCATTTACAAACTTTTAAAGAGCAACAGGCAATTATTCTGACTATATTTCATGATTACATTGGTTCTCAGCTACATTCTATATAGTACAATGACTAACTAGGATTCCAAAACAAGTTCCTCTATAAGCAGCATATCTTCAACCCAAACATCTGTTTTTCACATGTGAGATTGGGAGTCCATTAAAGGATTCATAATGAAAAGCTTTTTTCCCCCCACTCACTTTCTGAGGCACAGCCGAATTCCATTATACTCTAAGCAAGTCAAGTATGTTTGGGTAGAAGTTTCTGACATTTACCTTTTTATGTAAATTGTTATTGGTTATTTTCTCTACTTTTAGACAAGTTCATCCCATACTCTGTTCCTGCTCAAGTGAGCATCAAGTGGAAGCATTCCCTTTAGCCTATAATTCTCTTCACTTAGGTTTACTAAGTAGTTTTGTTAGGATAGCAACAGCAACAGCAACAGCAACAGCAACAGCACTTAGACTTTTATATCACTTCACAGTGCTTTATTAAGCGGTTTACAGAGCCAGCATATTGCCACCAACAATCTGGGTCCTCATTTCACCCACCTCGGAAGAAGGCTGAGTCAACCTTGAGCCGATGAGAGTCAAACTGTCAAACTGCTGGCGGTCGGTAGTCAGCAGAATTAGCCTGCAGTACTGCATTCTAACCACTGCGCCACCATGGCTCTTAAGTGGACAATAGTATTTTTCTGGCTGGGTTCCTGTCACTGTGGATTCCAAATCAAAAGTGGGCCTTAGAACATTTTTTTTTCATAATTCAGTTCTTTAGAGCAATTTCCTTCCTCGTTTCTCCCTTGTTTATTGGCAAGGCCAAAACTGGAGACATTTGCCTAATTATGAGTTAAATGGCATAGGTTACGATGCAAGGGAGCTTGGTTCTCCTAACTGTTTGTATTATATAATGTAACACCATAGCTGAGGCTAGGAAAGTTGTCGTCCCAGAGAGAAACCTCTCATGTGCAAACTAAAATTTATTGAAATCAGTATAACTACCATATTGGATACTAATCAGCTTACAGTTGCGTGAGGGGAAAAAAACCTTAGAAAGGAGAGGGGTGTGTGTAAATATTTATATGTTCTTATATCTATATCTTGCATACATGAGGCTATTCCACAATTTGCTCAGTAAGAAGCCAAAAGAAGTAGAGAATATGGAAGCACTGCAAGAGATAAAGTACATACAACCTGCAGACCAGAAAGTCTCCTTGGTACAAATCCATTTGTCCATTCTTCATTTCAGCGTGGGGGTGGTTAATACAGCAAGGTTGTGAACAAAAGGCTGTGAGGCACGAAGCCAGCTGGGTAACCTTGAGCCAGTCCCTCTCTCTCAGCGGTAGGAAGCGGGCAATAGCAAACCAGACCACTTCCAAAATCTGGCCAAGAAAACCCACAAGAACTTGCCCAGGTAATCACTAGGAGTCGACACTGACTCAAAAAGCTCTCAGATACCTGCCATTACCTTAGTTGCTATTTATTCACAATACCCTTCCTCAGAATTCTTCTGAGGTGCTCAATTAGAATTTTTATCAACCTAATATCCATGTTGGCCTGAAGCAATCATTTAATATATCAGGTGGGCTCCAGGCTGGGAATGGGTTATATTCTTCATGTTCAAGAGTTGCAATTAATTTAAGGTGATTTGGGTACTTGATGTAAATCTAATACCAGTAAAGAGAGAAAGGGGTTCTAAAAGCATCAGATTTAATAATAAAATTTCCCAAACGCCCTTTAACAAAAACCTTCCCCCCAGCAATTTAGCAATGTTGTTGCCATTTTCTCCAACAGAAAACAACTCAAAAGCTATTAGGTGCAGGTGTTACTCATTAAAAACAATAGAGGTGTGCAGAACATTAAACATTCCATCAGAGACCAGATTTCTGAGCCTAGAAGAACTTCTATGCACCACAAGCAGCAGAAGAAAACCCACTTTTTTTACAGTGGACCTCAGCCAAAAATGTGCATACATATATTGTCCCACAAAGGAACATCTTGGTTTTCTTCCAAGCAGCTCAAAATAGCATACATATATGTATGTACAAAATTGTACAAATTCAGATACATTCTATAAACTCTTCCATTTTTTTTAATGCTTCTTTCATATCACACAGGAAATTCCCATGGGCAAGAACGTACTTGCCACACACAGAAACCTTACACTGGGCAGCTTTGCAGTACACAGAAAATGGATCCAAGGCAGGGGATATTCATGAGGTCCCTGGTAAGTTAGTTGAGTGTATGTTTGCATGGGAAAGAGAATAAGCAGGCAAGAGTTAGACATAAACACTGTTGAGACACATATACAACAATCCTACTAATGATGTTGAATGGTACGATTCCTCCACTCAACTCAATTTTCATTTATATCTTCAACTATAGATTGTAATAATATTACAGCTTTTTTTCCCCCGTTAAAAATTTGTTATACATTAAACCTTAAAGCACAAAACAAGGTTAGCTTTATCGTCCAGGACTGATGTTGATAGGACAAGCTTGCTTTGTAGGAATATACCGATTCTGAGGGTGTCACTTTAAAATAAGATGTGGCATTGCAATCTGACATTTTATTTTACACTGGAAAGGGGATATACCCTGTTTCCCCGAAAATAAGACATCCCCTGATAATAAGCCCAATCGGGCTTTTGAGCGCATGTGCTAAAATAAGCCTCCCCCTGAAAATAAGCCCTCCCCAAAAATATTTAAACACAGAGCTGGAAATCAGGTAAGATGCCAAGAGGAGCTCCATCTTGCTCCATGTGCCCCAAAATAATAAGATCTCTCCAAAAATAATCCCAAGCGTTTATTTCGGCATTCAAAAAAATATAAGACAGGGTATTATTTTCAGGGAAACACAGTATATGAAATGGTAACCATCAAGTTAAATGCTGGATGGCAATCACAATTTGAAGGTATGAAAGGTATCTCACCGAAATATCTAAAATGAAACTTTCATAACCACTGCAAGGGGCACAGAAGGGACTTTACATTCTGCAATCCAATAGTCATCTATCTGCAAACGCTTGAGCTGTATTTAATAGGACTTTCTACTAAGGGATGCATACATTTCTTCTGTTATATATTTTCCTCATTGTTGCCTTAGTGATATTAATAACTTTAGGCTTCTATATTTTTCCAACTGGAATATTTTAGTACTATGTTACCAACTTCAAAATGTTTTAATGTTTGACACATTTCAGTGGTTCAGCTTAGGTGGCTGAAATATAAATATCAAAACACAGTTTTATTTGTTGATCAAATTTATATAGCTGCCCATCTTACCAAAGGCAGCTCCGGATGGCGCATAACACAGTACATATGTATAGCTGTACATATGCTGAGACAATCAATTGAGATTCCTCTCTAAGATTTATATACTCAGTGCTACAGGACAGAGATATTCAAACTTTTTCAGGCAGTGGAACCATTAGTTAATGTATTGATGTGTTCTCAAAACCTGATTGAAAGGCACAGCTCTTAGTGATAGAAAACTGGCTGATAAATTTCTGTGGAGCAATTTTGAAACACCCTACTCTAGATCAGGGGTCTCCAACCTTGGTAACTTTAAGCCTGGAGGACTTCAATTCCCAGAATTCCCCAGCCAGCAAAGAGTTGAAGTCCTCTAGGCTTAAAGTTGCCAAGGTTGGAGACGCCTCCAATAATGATATAATGTTTCTAAAAATCATATATATATTTTTCAGAAAATAAAATAAAACTGACCAATAATCTCATTTTTCTAACCTCCTATTTAAGTGGCATGTTGGTAATACAGGTAGTCCTCAACATACGACCACAATTGAGCCCGACATTTCTATGGCTAAGTGAAACATTTGTTAAGTGAATTTGCCCCACTTTCTTGCCACAGTTGTTAAGTAAATCACTGTAGTTGTTAAGTTAGTAACACAGTTGTTAAGTGAATCTGGTTTCTCCATTGACTTTGCTTGTCAGAAGGTTGCAAAAGGAAATCACATGATCCCAGGACACACAAACAGTCATAACTATGAACCATTTGCCAAGCATCTGAATTTTGATCAGGGGGATGCTGCAATGGTCATAAGTGTAAAAAATGGCCATAAGTCCCTTTTTTTCAGTGCCGTTGTAACTTTGAAGAGTCACTAAATGACTCTTGAAGACTACCTGTATTAAATTTAAACCCTCAAAATCCTCATATCATTAGAGAGGAACTTGGGAAAATATTGGCAAAAATGGTTGCTTGGAGGCTAAAACGTTAAGCAAAAGAAATGGGGACAGCTTAGTTTTCAAATATAATCACCACATTTATGGTACCCAAACCACAATACTAAAAACACAAAATGTAAGATAGCTGTAGCCCACTTGCAACGTAGTTCATTATGCATTGTCAATATGACTCTGTTGCTATACATATCTGCTCACCCTAATTTTACCATTTCTGGGAGTTGGATATGTATGCTTTTATTACATCATGTTCTATCTACATTATAAACAAATGCTAAAAACTGTGATTTGCAGCAGACAAATCTCCTAACCTCCTGCTGCCAGGACTAAAATAGTTCTTGCCATAGGTGGAAATGACTAGGCTATTGTTTATATCCTCATCTTGCATCTCTGCCAAACAGGTTTGTGTCAAAGTGCCTTCTAGAACAGAGTCAAGGAGATTTGCAGTCATCTTGGCCCGAACCTGTGTCTTTTGCCAAAATATAAAGTACAACATGAGCACCTTGCTGAAGGTATTATTCACAGGTTTCTGTACAGGTAGTCCTTGACTTATGATCACAATTTAGCCCAAAATTTCTGTTCAGTGAATTTTGCCCCATTTTACGACCTTTCTTTCCACAGTTGTTAAGTGAATCACTGCAACTGATAATTTAGCAACCCAGTTGTTAAGTTAAATCTGGCTTCCCCACTGGCTTTGCTTGTCCGAATGTTGCAAAAGGTGACCACATGACCTTGGGATACAGCAGTGGTCGTAAGTATGAACCAGTTGCCAAACATCTGAATTCTGATCACATTATTATGGGTTGTAATTATGAAAAATGGTCATAAGTCATCATTTTCAGTGCCGTTGTAACTTTGAACAGTCTCTAAATGAACTTTTGTAAATTGAGGACTATCTGTATATTATTTGGTTCTTTTTTTTAAAAATTTACATTTATACCCCGCCCTTCTCCGAAGACTCAGGGCGGCTTACAGTGTGTAAGGCAATAGTCTCATTCTATTTGTATATTTACAAAGTCAACTTATTGCCCCCCCAACAATCTGGGTCCTCATTTTACCTACCTTATAAAGGATGGAAGGCTGAGTCAACCTCGGGCCGGGCTTGAACCTGCAGTAATTGCAGGCTGCTGTGTTTTAATAACAGGCTTCTTACAGCCTGAGCTACCACGGCTCTTCATTTAGGCTACATGAGCAAGTCAATGGAATCCTTCACTCCAATGAGCACTAGTTTCAATTAAGGAGTAAGCCACCAAGGTAAGTAAAAATATTTGACAACAACTAGACAACCCTGTTGGGTTCACATTTCAGATACATTTTCTTACCAAAACAGAGGAACAGAATGACCATTGATAAAAGATCCATGGGAATAGCAGCAACTTCCCACTTCCTGCTGGCTTCCATATGGACCTTCCTTATGGGAAGCTTGCAGGAAGCACTGGACATAACGGTCACATAACTGCAGCGGCATCGTGATGCTGAAGTGGACACAGCTTTGCCAAACTTCAGGATGCATTCTGTGTAAATAAGCCTCTTTGAGGTTCCCTGGTTCAAATATTGTTGCCCTGTGATTTATTTTCAAATCTACAATATGGAAGCACAACACTGAAATATACTACAAATTAAAATGTATCACATTAGCTCATCCCCGCCCAAGAAATACAAGGACTTCTTCTTAGCTTATATCTTCCGCTCATTCGAGATGGACCATTTTTCCCCCCAACTCAATAGTTCCAGTTGTTCCATATTTCTCATTTTGGTGGTAAGGAGAAGGGAGAGAAAGAGGGAAGTACCAGGATTTTAAAGTTGTCTTCTATGAGGCTTTTTCAGTTTTCCATTCTAAGAAAAACTAGGACAGCCAGTCTAAAAACAGCTATTCTATGCCTAATGCCTATCCAGGCATCATGTATCCAAGTCACTATGTCCAGAAGCTCTCTGAGAAATCCTGCAAGTTGCAACCTAAATACAATTGCCAAGGAGCAGCTAAAAGTATTGTGAACACTGAACAGCCTATTGACAACATGACCTACCTAATATGACCTACTCAGCCTTCCATCCTTTATAAGGTAGGTAAAATGAGGACCCATATTGTTGGGGGGGCAATAAGTTGACTTTGTATATAAATATACAAATAGAATGAGACTATTGCCTTACACAATGTAAGCCGCCCTGAGTCTTCGGAGAAGGGCGGGATATAAATGTAAAAAAAAATAAAAAATCAGTATTTCAGGGCCAGAACCCATTTTGTCTCACTCATTTAATTGTGTGTGTGTGTTGGCTTCAAATTAGTGTTTGTCTCCTGGCAGCTGCCACAACTACTGTACTGTAGTCGCTGCAGTTTGCTTGGCAAAGTTTTTCAGAAGTGGTTTGCCCTTGCCTCCTTTCTAGGGCTGGGGGACAGTGACTGGCCCAAGGTCACCCAGCTGGCTCGGTGCCCAAGGCGGGACTGGAACTCAGCCTCCTGGCCTTAATCACTACACCAAACCGGATCTTACATTGAACTACTATTCACTGAATTAGCCCAGATTCACACATTATACTGAGCCATAAATGACCCATACAACAAGATACAAACTAATGAATTGCATTTTAGCTTAGCAAACTTGGTCTTGCTGTTTCCAGCCATGGGTTGTTTTGGGATTTTTTTTGTGCTTTTCAAGGTTGGGCTCACAGCTGTGTGGCAGCTGCAGATTATATACAGTTTGCAGGTGCAAGGAATATTGAAGCAGTCTAAACTATTCTGAAATAGCCCATCTTTGTCATGCTGGGCCATAAATCGGCAAAGGCATTTATGTAAGAGTTGCTCTTTCCCTCTCTGGCTCTCCCCCCCCCCAACCCATTTCCACAAAACTGAATTAGCAACAGCTACATCCTCTCCACGGATGTTCATTTTAAACCTTCATCACCAACCCTTTGCATTAGAAAAATAAGAAAAGAAGTGTGAGTCACTTCCCATTTCCAGAATGCAAGAGATGCTTTCTTTTCGGGGAGAAGCACTATTTAGAGAAAATCCATTTCCTAATCTTTCAGAAGTGTTTTCTTATTCTCCCTCCCTCCCCCACGTTTCGCCAACGGTGCAAGAAAGGTAAGGATAGCAGCGAGCGATTGAGTGAATGAACGGAGGCTGAAGGTTACCGGATTTATGAATGTCAGGATCATGTGACAACAACGGGAACCTGTCTTATTCACACACAAAAAAAAAAAGGGCAGAAAAAGAATCCAACTATATGCAGCCGTAGGGAGCAGAAACAGCTTCGCCCGAGTCAGACAGCGAGAGGCACTTATAGCCCTTGCGGGCGAGCCGGGTCACCTTTAACCACCAGTAGCCCAGGGAGCCGCACCCCGCCACCCAGGCAATTTTAAAGAACTCCGTGCCTCAAAGGAGAGGCGCGGTAGCAGGGAGATTAAGTGTAGTCTGGAAGCACGCTGAGAGGGATTTGCTTGGAAGTTAACTAACTTTTACGGGCGAAGACGATCGTTAATGATTTCTCCCGCTGTCTCCTCGGCCGCCCACCTCCATTTCTTCAGTTTAGACACTCACACAACAAGCGACAGTCCCGACCGGCTGCAAGGCTAACAATGAGCTGAAAGCAGCGAGGCGGCCGTGCCTAAAATTCTATCCCTGCCCCCCTCCTCCCCCCTCCAGGCCAGCTTCAGAGTCAGCCGAGGCCCAGGCAGGCAAGCACCGCGGCGATCTGCTCACCCCCCCACGCCCCGCCGTCACCGTGCGAAGGGGGGGAGGGAGGTGGAGGAGAAAGGAGACCCGAAGCCTCCCTCCCCCCATCTGGCAGCCCGAAGCCGCCTTGCAACAGCGATCGAACCTTTTCCCTCTCTTCCTCCCCCACCTTCCCCGAGATGTCTCTCTCTCTCTCTCCCTCGGTCCGAGCAGACTCCTGGCCTCGAATGGTGTTTTTTTATGAATGGAAATGTGGTATGCAAATGAGAGTAAGTCAAGAAAAAAAAGAAAAGAAATGGCGGATGTGAAGGCTGCAAAAAAAAAAAAAAACCTTGGCAGGGGAGAAGTGAAAGGGGGGCAGAGGAAAAAAAAAAAAGGGGGGGGAACTGGCATCAACAGTGACCCTCAAACTTACAGAGCGAGCAGCATGAAGACGAGGAACGCAGAGAAGTAAGGTGGGGGGGGGGAGCCCGTCTTAGACGGATCCCGAAAAAAGTCCATCTATACTTCTCTACGCCTTCTCGCCCCCCCCACTTTTGCCAGAACCGAGCTGGGTTAACATTCCCTCTTCGAAACACAGCAGCCTTGCAGAACTGGGGCGCTGCGCGCCCTGCGCCAATCTCTCGAGCAAAGCCGAGAAGCGGGGCGCTGGGAAGCCGAAGGCTCCCGGGCAAGGCGACCCAGACGTGGGATAACCGCAAAGCTTGCACTTCTTTTTGCGATCGCCCGGACACCGGGGCAAGGCGGCTTATAGGGAGAAAAGCTCGCCACGACCATACCGAGCACCTCCCCTCGCCAGATGTTTACAAGCATGCTGTTCCCCCTCCCCCCTCGTCGGACGCTTACTCGTCTGGATGGGTTTCCTCGGTCATTTTCTCCTTCTCAAAAATTCATCCCCCGCCGCGGGCAGCCGGGCAGCACCTCTTCATTTTTTCTTTTTTGCCCCCACCTCTCCTTCCTCAGCTTCACATCGAGGGCAAAGAGAGCGCGGGCGAGCGAGCCGATCGAGCTCGAAGGATGCGGGGAAAGAGACCGCCTCGGCTTCGCTGGAAAGCAAGCGGGCGGGCGGAAGGGGGGAGAGAAGGGGGCAGGGATGGGGAGGGAAAAGGAAAGAAGCCAGGCAGTTTGCTAAGGCCTCGTTGGCTGCCAAGCGCAGGGGCTGCGAGAGAGAGACGAGACCTGCGACGGAAGGGCGCTCAGCGCGCGGGAAGGCAGCGGGGCGCCGCGTCGGCCAACGCGCCCGGATGGTGCTGCAGCCGGCGGCCCCGTCCGAGCCCCATCTCTGTCTCTTTTTTACTCCATGTTGGATTCTTAGCCGCCGCCGCCGCCAACAGGAGGAGGAAGCTGGGCGGAAGCGATGACGTTATCCGAGCAGCCCAGCTGCTTTCGGGGAGGGAGAAAGGCAGGCAGGCAGGCAGGCAAGGCGCCAGCTAGTTTCCCTCCCTCAAGATGGTTGGGAGCGAGAAGCCACCGTCCAGGCGCAGAGAAGGAAGCGGAGGCCACTCCGCCCGGGGCTTTGCGCAAAAACAACAACTCCCAAACCCCTCACGATCCGCCGCTCCTGCCCCGAGGCCTCACGAATCGCCGTTTTGGGCACTCTTGCGCCAAGCAAGGAGATGCGTCCAGGAGTCGTTCGGCCCCTTTCTCCTAGCCCTTCATCCGTGCAGCCGGCGGCCTCGTCGTCTTGGCGGGGCGGCGCGGGAGCGAAGGTTTGAAGGCCCGCCTTTGCCGCAGATCCGTGAGACCCGCGCGTCGGGCGGTCCGGCGTCCGAGAAAGCGCTTTTGAGCGCGTGCAGAAGGGGTGTGTTTGCGTGTTTTGAATGGCAGAAGACGCGTTCCACATGGCTCCTCAGCAGAACCCGAGCAAACATTAGGCGCTCGGTCACACCTTCCCTTCCCTTAAATCAGAAAACATGGCTTTCTGACACGCTCTTTAACCTACGTTGCTAGAGAAACAGGAGCAGAATTACTTAACTCAAGTTTAAAATCGGGAATCCGGAGACCCAAGCAATCTAATGCAAGGATATAGTTTCCTTCACGCTTGCCAATACTTCGACTGTCCTTCCCATCCTCTTAAGGAGAGCTCACTGATCTAGGATGCTGTATTTCAGTGGCAAATGGAAAAGTAATCTCTAGGACGCCATAGGTTTAGTGAAAATACTATCTGACCAGAAAACAGAGTAATCCCTCACCTGGGTTTCCCCAAATTGCTGGACCATCTCCCACATTCCGAAGTCAACAGGCTAAAAAATAGGGGAATTTTAAGGATGTCTTGTTGGAGAAAGCAGCACTGGCATTTCAGTAGAGCTATTTGATGGATGCTACTTGGGAAATCCCAGAGGTAAAATATTTCCTTTCAAACCCAAGCAAAACTGTATTATTAATACTCTTCATATGCACATATAGATTGTCCTCAATAAAGGCTTTTATTCTTCAAGCCAGGATTAATATTCATTAATACCTGTATTGACAATAAGACATGGACGTTGTGGAAATCGGCATGAAAGGTTGGTTGATATAATGTCTGAAGAACAGATTTTCCAACTTCAAATTGCTTTATACAAAGAAAACATAGATCAGTGTAACTTTTCCCTCACACGTGTTCAGTTTCACATTTCTTCTGGTGTGTTTCTTTTGAAACGGAGGAGGATTTATGAGGATAATGAGAAGCAAATCAAGAGTATTTAACATCAATGAACTTATGATTAAAAAAAACTTGGAAGGAGTTAATGACAAGAATTAAAGCAATGCCAGAAATGTCTAGCATTGGGCTAAAAAAACCCCAAAATGTTACTTCAATATCCAGGTTTTACAGCAGCAATTTTAGTCTCCTCATATGATGAAAACAAATAAATGACTTCATTTGAAAAGTTAATGCTATAAGAAAGTTAGCAAAATTTAGCAACTTTAGCAAAACCATATAGCAAGATTGTTTCCTTTACATTTAATATTTCCAGGTTTTTTTGCTACTTATGTAGTGATGTGGGGGGGAGCCATTGTTCCAATGGTGCTAAATAAATATCATAATGAAAATAAAACAGACAGTAGCATGCTGATAGGGTCAAGTGTTTCATAATAATCTGTATATGTCATAAAAGCTTGTAACTGCCATCTTCACTACTCAAATGGACATATTGTTTCTTGTTCTTTTAAGTCAAGCTGACATAAAGAGACTTCCCCAAAGGCGTGGTATATACAGAATTTCATACTAATAAAGTCTGATTGCTATGCATTTTAAGCAAACACCATATATAGTTATTATCATATAATAGGCAAATTTCTAAACTTCACATAAATGTACAGGTAGTCCTCGACTTATGACTACAATTCAATTCAAAATTTCTGTTGCTAAGTGGAACATTTGTTAAATGAATTTTGCCCCATTCTTTGACTTTTCTTGCCACAACTGTTAAGTGAATCACGGCAATTAAATTAGTAACACGCTTGTTAAGTTTCCCATTGAGTTTGCTTGTCAGAAGGTCACAAAAGAGGATCATGTGACCATGGGGATGCTGCAATGGTTGTAAGTCTGAAAAGTAGCCATAGGTCACAACATAATGAACTATAGTAAATTGAGATCTAACTGTACTGTGGTGCCTCCTGTGACTAGCACCTTAGGATTAGTTATGGGCAATGACTTTAAGGCATAAACAGCATACCTTGCCCATCTGCTTGTCAAAAATGATAAAAACGTATGATGTGCTTTAATAAGGACGTAGCTCTTTTATAAGAGCAGAGTTGCTTAATTTATAAGACAACGTTCCTTCAGATTTGTCCTCTGATGGCAATTAATGAAATTAAAGGGGCTCCTGTCACTCTAGTAGTGTACAGTAAATTTAGAAGAAGAAAAAACCCTTCATAGTGCAATCACAAGGAGTGCCACCAATATCACTGCTGTGACTCCTGAGTGCTCTGTTTGAAGCCTGATAACCACTTCCTCTTGCTTACTTTGTTTCTCATCACAAGAAATGGCTATTCATAGAGGAAAGGCTCTCGACAAAAGGCTATGATTTACAGATAAAGCTGAAGCCTGACATCCTGCAGGAGAGAAAAAGAAGGATGGAAATGTACTACAAAGCAGAACAGGATTTCTCAGATTGCTACCTTCTCCTTTTTCTTTTAAGCTGGCTGTTCTGAGAATTTCTCTGGTTAGACCTGAAGAAACTTCTTGGATGAAAAGCAAAACATCTTCAAAGAAAAACCATAAAGTCCAGTTGCCTCTTGAAAAAGCACCTTTGGGATTTTCTGGTTAGTGTTTTGAAAGATGACTAGCCCCGTATAAATAGTGCTGATGCTGTGTACAAATGCAGTCATTAATAAAAGAATTCTTCTGACAAAAACCAAAAAAGATTAATCTTGTACTCAGTGTAAAAAACTTGGTTTTTTTCATTTATTATACTCAGATGTATACTGTACTAGGAAAAATTTTCCTCTATATCCGAGTAAAATAAATACAAGGACAAGTTACAGTTTTACATTGGTTACAATATGAATTAACCCTTTTGTTTATTTTAAAATGGTATGGATGTCTAAGTTTCACAGTGAATATAATAATGGAACAAATAATTTCTATGTCATCATTTGTGGGGGCTTATGATTTATTCAATATACTAAATACACACAAATGCAACATGTATAAAGTGCAACAAATGTCAGAGAATATGATATGACATATTAGCATAAATTAGTATTACAGAAAATAGAGCAATGTGTGATGAAAACCTATGAGTAAAACTGAAAGGAAATGGAATCTAGAAAAGTCCTAAACACAAAGTAAAAGTAATGATCAATTTTACAATTACTTTATTTCTTTATAACATTTATATAACTGTCCATCTTACATCTAACTCTGGGTGGCTCCCTCCAATTAAAAATTAAATGACAGATAAAATAATATGGTACATATAATTTGCCATATTAATTACCATTTTAACAATTTGGTAAATTAGCTGCAAGCAAATTAATATTAATTGTATTTATTTGAATTTATATTCCATGTGGTTCCACAATTTCTGGGAGCTTTATAAATGATAAACAGGAAAATATGTTGCAATAGATCTAGACTCTGATCCTCCTAGTATGACATCATAACTTTATGTACATCCCAAGTATATGTAGCTATTCTACATCCACCTCCTAGTTGGTGGGAAGTATTTCCCAAATAACCCATAACAGCGAAGTTTGTGATTATGAAAAAGAAGGATGGAAATGTACTACAAAGCAGAACAGGATTTCTCAGATTGCTACCTTCTCCTTTTTCTTTTAAGCTGGCTGTTCTGAGAATTTCTCTGGTTAGACCTGAAGAAACTTCTTGGATGAGAAGCAAAACGTCTTCAAAGAAAAACCATAAAGTCCAGTTGCCTCTTGAAAAAGCACCTTTGGGATTCTCTGGTTAGTGTTTTGAAAGATGACTAGCCCCGTATAAATAGTGCTGATGCTGTGTACAAATGCAGTCATTAATAAAAGAATTCTTCTGACAAAAACCAAAAAAGATTAATCTTGTGCTCAGTGTAAAAAACTTGGTTTTTTTCATTTATTATACTCAGATGTATACTGTACTAGGAAAAATTTTCCTCTATATCCGAGTAAAATAAATACAAGGACAAGTTACAGTTTTACATTGGTTACAATATGAATTAACCCTTTTGTTTATTTTAAAATGGTATGGATGTCTAAGTTTCACAGTGAATATAATAATGGAACAAATAATTTCTATGTCATCATTTGTGGGGGCTTATGATTTATTCAATATACTAAATACACACAAATGCAACATGTATAAAGTGCAACAAATGTCAGAGAATATGATATGACATATTAGCATAAATTAGTATTACAGAAAATAGAGCAATGTGTGATGAAAACCTATGAGTAAAACTGAAAGGAAATGGAATCTAGAAAAGTCCTAAACACAAAGTAAAAGTAATGATCAATTTTACAATTACTTTATTTCTTTATAACATTTATATAACTGTCCATCTTACATCTAACTCTGGGTGGCTCCCTCCAATTAAAAATTAAATGACAGATAAAATAATATGGTACATATAATTTGCCATATTAATTACCATTTTAACAATTTGGTAAATTAGCTGCAAGCAAATTAATATTAATTGTATTTATTTGAATTTATATTCCATGTGGTTCCACAATTTCTGGGAGCTTTATAAATGATAAACAGGAAAATATGTTGCAATAGATCTAGACTCTGATCCTCCTAGTATGACATCATAACTTTATGTACATCCCAAGTATATGTAGCTATTCTACATCCACCTCCTAGTTGGTGGGAAGTATTTCCCAAATATCGGTATGTTAAGGGAAACTTTATAAACTCTAACCTCCCAGAAAATCAGAGGTGAAACTGTGTTTCATTATACAGGTAGTGTTGTGTCTTGCCCGCCCTCAGAGCAGCCGGGGCCTTCTTATCTGCTCCCGAACACGGAGGAATGTATGCCTCCCGGCCCCAGTCCTGGCTCCATGCCCAGACAAACTGCAGAAGAAGGAGCACCTCCCGGCCCCAGCCCTGACTCCATGCCCAGGCAAACGGAGCAGCTAGACCCCTCCCCCTCCTCCACAGCAGGTGAGCCTGAGGAGGGTTTATTCCCAACAGCTGATTGGAGTAATCCTCGCATCAGAAGATTGGATAGGCGGAGGCAACAGAAGGAAGGGAGGGGCAGGCCTTAATGAGTGCTGAGTCATGGAGCCACACCCCATGGCCTATATAAAGGATCTACTTTCTGGCAGTCTCTGAGTCAGGCAAAAGTCGAACTTATCTTGCTGAAGTCACTTACTGGTCTCCTGTCTGCTCTGAGGACTTTGCTAGGACTTTGGGCAGAGCTGCAGAGGCAAGCCTGATTCGGATTTCCCTGACCCGGCCGTCAGCGGAGGAGTGGGACACGACAGGTAGACCTTGACTTATGACCACAATTGAGCCCAAAATTATTGTCGCTAAGTGAGACATATGTTAAGTGAGTTTTGCCTGATTTTACACCCTTTCTTACCATAACTGTTAAGTGAACCATTGTGGTTGTTAAGTTAATAACATGTTTGTTAAGTGAATCTGGCTTCTGCATTGATTTTGCTTGTCCAACGGCACAAAAGGTGATCACATAACCCCAGGACACCGCAATCGTCATAAATATGAGTCAGTTGCCATGTATTTGAATTTTGATCACATGACCACAGAGATGGTGCAATGATAAGTATGAAAACTGGTCATAAGTCAAGTTTTTCCCACGCCATTGTAACTTTGAATGGTCATTAAATGAACTGTTGTAAGTTGAGGACTACCTGTACAAAAGAAATCAAGGATGATAAGGGAATATTAATAATAATAATAATAATAATAATAATAATAATAATAATAATAATAATAATAATGTTTTAATTTGTATACCGCCCTTCTCCCGAAGGACTCAGGGCAGTGAACAGGCAAATAAAATACAAACAAACATACTCAATAATTAAAACAACCCTTAAAAAACTGATTCAAATATGCCAGAAAATTTAAAATGAAATTACACCCCATAAAATTACAAAATTTAAAACCCATCAACAATTCAATTAAAATTTAAAATTAAAATCAGGCCAGTCCAGCCATATGAAATAAATAGGTTTTAAGTTCGCGGCGAAAGGTCCTAAGGTCAGGTAGTTGTCGAAGCCCGAGGGGAAGTTCGTTCCACAGGGTGAGCCCCACAGAGAAGGCCCTCCCCCTGGGGGCCGCCAGTCGACACTGTTTGGCTGACGGCACCCTGAGGAGTCCCTCTCTGTGGGAACGCACCGGACACTGGGAGATAGAGGCCGGCAGTAGACGGTCCCGTAGGTAGCCCGGTCCTAAGCCATGGAGCGCTTTAAAGGTGGTAACCAATACCTTGAAGCACACCCGGAAAACAACAGGTAGCCAGTGCAGTCTGCGCAGGATAGGTGTTACGTGGGAGCTCCGAACCGCTCCCTCAATAACGTGCTCAGCCGCATTCTGGACTAGCTGAAGTCTCCGGGTGCTCTTCAAGGGGAGCCCCATGTAGAGAGCATTGCAGTAGTCCAGGCGAGAGGTAGCGAGAGCATGAATGACCGTGCATAGGGAATCCCGGTCCAGGAAGGGACGCAACTGGCGGATCAGGCGAACCTGATAAAAAGCTCTCCTGGAGACGGTCGCCAAATGATCTTCAAAGGACAACTGACCATCCAGGAGCATGCCCAAGTTGCATACCTTCTCCATCAGGGCCAATGACTCGCCCCCGACAGACAGCCGCATCTGCAGCTGACTGTACCGAGGTGCCGGCATCCACAGCCACTCCGTCTTGGAGGGATTAAGTTTGAGCCTGTTCCTCCCCATCCAGACCCGTACGGCTTCCAGACACCGGGACAGTACTTTGACAGCTTTGCTGGGGTGGCCTGGGGTGGAAAAGTACAGCTGAGTGTCATCAGCGTACAGTTGGTATCTCACCCCAAAGCCACTGATGATCTCACCCAGTGGCTTCATATAGATGTTGAACAGGAGGGGTGAGAGAATCGATCCCTGCAGCACCCCACACATGAGGCACCTCGGAGTCGATCTCTGCCCCCCTGTCAACACCGTCTGCGTCCGGTCAGAGAGGTAGGAGGAGAACCACCAATAAACGGTGCCTCCCACCCCCAACCCCTCCAACCGGCGCAGCAGGATACCATGGTCGATGGTATCAAAAGCCGCTGAGAGATCTAATAGGACCAGGGCAGAGGAGTAACCCTTGTCCCTGGCCCTCCAGAGATCATCCACCAGCACGACCAAAACTGTCTCCGTACTGTATCTGGGCCGGAAGCCGGACTGGAACGGGTCTAGATAGACAGCTTCATCCAGGTACTGGGGTATCTGACATGCCACTGCACTCTCTACAACCTTCGCCGTGAAGCGAAGATTGGAGACTGGCCGGTAATTCCCTAAAACAGCTGGATCCAGGGAAGGCTTCTTGAGGAGAGGTCTCACCACCACCTCTTTCAAGGCAGCGGGAAAGACCCCCTCCTGCAAAGAAGCATTTGTAATCCCCCGGAGCCAGCCTCGTGTCACCTCCTGAGTAGCCAGTACTAACCAGGAGGGGCACGGATCCAGTAAACATGTGGTGGCATTCAACCTTCCCAGCAACCTGTCCATGTCCTCGGGAGTCACAGGGTCAAAGTTATCCCAAACCACCTCAACAAGACGGGTCTCGGAACTCTCACCTGGATCTACCCAATTTTGATCCAATCCGTCCTGAAGCTGAACGATTTTATCGCATAGATAACCGTTAAACTCCTCGGCACGCCCTTGTAGGGGGTCCTCCCGCCCCTCCTGTTGAAGGAGAGAGCGGGTCACCCGAAACAGGGTGGCTGGGCGGTTATCTGCCGACACAATGAGGGAGGAAACGTAGGAACATTTCGCATCCCTCAATGCCACTAGGTAGGTCCTGCTATAGGACCTAACTAGTGTCCGGTCAGCCTCAGAACGGCTGGATCTCCATATGTGTGATGTGGTGGGATAAAATGTTGGCTTATAAAGTAGTCTCTAGAGGTGGTAGCTTGCACAAAACACAAATTTCTGAACTTTGGTTGCTCTTATGGCATATGGGAAAAATATGTCAGAATTGATTGGCATTATACTTAACATTAGCTGGGAATGCTGCAAGAGACTCTATTAAAACTAAGGCCAGTATTTTCATCTACTCCAACAGTATCAAACTCAGGTAGAAGCAAGGACCACTAAACCCTACATATAAATCCTTGCAGGCACTTATTGACAGAAAACCACATACTGTATTTATATATTTCCTTTTTAAAAGAATTTTAAAATTAAAATCAGAAAGGAACTAGTTATGAGTACTATGTAAAAATAAATGTATTACTATGAATTTGACTGTTTTCAAAATTTATGTGTATTCATATACGTATTATATAAATGCATAGCAATCAAGAAGAAACTAGTTGTAGATAAAAAGAATACAAATGTATGCTTTAATATGTTTTGAAAAGTTTCAAAATTGTTGCAAAACGAATCACTATTAGAATATTCAAAATTAATGTTCTTTGCTGGAATGTTGACATCTTTCCCCATAAATTATTTTATCAAAAGAATTATAAAAAAAGCATTTATATCCCCTCCCCTCCCCTTATTATTTTCTTCTTTTCTGAATGTATTCTAAACTTATTTCAAATGTAATTATTAACTTAAAAATGGAATTTATTATAATATTAGTAATGATCACCGATCTTGTGCAGCCCAAGGTCAAGAGATATTAATTAACTCTTTTCAGAAAGAAGGAAGGAAGGAAGGAAGGAAGGAAGGAAGGAAGGAAGGAAGGAAGGAAGGAAGGAAGGAAGGAAATAAATAAATTCAACCTGATTTGGAGGGAAGGGCTCCTTTATTGCACTGGAAATACTGGGGTCTCAAGTAGGTGCCTGCCTGCTGAGTGGGAAAAGGCACAAGCTTGCTGCCTCAGCTTAATTGCAGCACCTAGGGATGCTTGGGGTAGTCGGTGCTGCTGCAGCACAGACTGAGAAGGAGATCTTGTTACACAATGCTGTTCAGTCTGTGGCTAGCAATGCTGAATGACCGGACCTGCATTGCTGCGGCTAGACCAAGACAGCAAACTTGTTCAGGTTGCAAGCTCGGATTTCTTTTGATGATTGGTGGACATTATTATTTAGTTTAAAAATGTAATATTGCCTATTTTTAATTTTTATTTTCTGAAATATTTCCCAAACTGTATTTAAATTGGTTCAGGCCACACTTGGGAGTATTGTGTGTTATACCCAGCCTAGGGCCATGTGTTTGGTACTTCTGATCTACACCTTCTCTGCATTACTAAATAGTGATGGAAGATCTTGATTGAGCAAAGCCATGATAGCAATAGTGCTTATATACCTCTTTGCAGAGCTTTACAGAGTCAGCCTATTGCCCCCAACAATTTGGGTCCTCATTTTACCTACCGCTAAAGGATGGAAGGCTGAGTCAATCTTGAGCCAGTGAGGATCGAACCACTGACAGTCAGCAGAATTAGTTTGCAATGCTGCATTCTAACCACTGCGCCACCACGCTCCTGATGATGGGTGTAATCTGAAGAATTATGGATTGATCAAACATGGGAGAGGAATGGTAAAACACTACTATATTAGAAAGACATGCAACCCAGAATTATCATTTTGGAAAAATAACGTGTGTTTGCTTTCTGAAAAGCCATTTTACTGGTGCAATAGAAAGACCTGTTAGTATTATTTTATAGTCAAGGTATACAAATGAGTTTAAAAATTAGGCTGAATGGTTTCTTATATGTAAAATAATACTTGTTTTCTTCCCCACCCCCACCCCACAGTTGTTTTATTTCTTCATCTTTTTCTCCCCTGCCTCTGTTTAATATATATTTATATAATGTTGGTTTTAAATTAAGCCATGTGGGCTGGAGAGGTCAGCAACTATTGGCCCATTATGGTAGGTGATGCCTCTGTATTGGGAATATTATAACTTGGAATGTAAGCAGAGTAAAAGGGAAAACATGAGGTAATGAGAAAATTGTGTGTATGTATATATATATATATATATATATATATATATATATATATATATATATATATATATATAAAAATAAACACATGTCTATGAAACTAGGAGAAGAAGGAAAAAGTACATCTTAATGAAGATCTTATGGTGTGAGATTGTGTATATAAACAGGAAATTAAGGATATATATTTAATTATGAATAGAAGGGCTACAACGTATGTCACATAGTAGTATTTTTTTTAATCTAAGTCATTGTCGGCATGAATAAAAATAGGAATCCATAAATGGGTGATAATTGTATCTTAGACTACAGTGAATGGTGATAAGGGAAGCAGGTTTCTCTCCTATTCCAGGATTGTGGACTCAATGTGCTAAGTATTTTACAGATTAATTTTAGAAATTAATTGCAAACTGCCCAGAGTCACAGGGAAAATAAAATAAACAATTGCAAGTTATACCTACCCTGTTTTCCCGAAAATAAGACATCCTGTGATAATAAGCCCAATCAGGCTTTTGAGTGCATGCCCTAAAATAAGCCTCCCCCCCAAAATAAGTCCTCCCCAAAAATATTTAAACGCAGAGCTGGAAATCAGGTAAGATGGCAAGAGGAGTCCCTTCTTGCTCCATGTGCCCCAAATTAATAAAACCTCCCCAAAAATAAGCCCAAGCACTTATTTTGGGGTTCAAAAAAATATAAGACGGGGTCTTATTTTCAGGGAAACATGGTACATAATGAAATGCTTACAAATAGGTAATTGTGTGTACCTTTTTAGAATGTTTATTAAAGACAGGAAAATGGATTGAAACATTTTAAGGAATACAAATGCTTGTAGAAGAATATGGGCATTATATGGTCTGTTTTGAGAGATGACTGTTTATTGAAAGAAGAGAAAGTGGCTTTTTAAATGGGTGGGGAAGGATTCTACCTACTTTCATATATGGAAGTGAGAAGTGGGTATGTCATGAAAAACATAAAAGTAATGAGAATGTAGTGGGAGTCAGGTACTTATGAGATAGGGTAAAATATGAAGAGGTAAGGATTAGAACAGTGTTGGCGAACCTATGGCACACGTGCCGGAAGTGGCATGTGAAACTGTCCCGTGCCGAATGCACAGCCTCGCTGGCTCCTCCTCGCGTTCCTGCGCTCAAACGTGCACCAGTCAGCTGGCCGTCACGTGCGCGGTTCTGACGGACCCTGGAAGTGTGGCGGTCCATCGCGCATGCGCAAGCCAGCACCCAGCCTTCTGGGTTGGCATCGCGTGCATGCGCAATGGACCGCTGCATTTTTGGGGTCGCCAGCACCGCGTGTGCGATGGCCAGCCCACTGGCGTGCATTTGAGCACAAGAACGCGACGAGAGCTGGCGAGGCTGCGCATTCGGGATGGGACAGTTTCGTGTGCCACTTCTGGCACGCAGGCCAGCATGCGAGAACGCCAAAGGTTCGCCACCACTGGATTAGAATGAGTAAGTTCCAAATGAATGTGATTTGAATAAAACATAACCAGTACAAAAGAAGTACCTAGAGATGGTTTGGTCATTATAAGAAAACAAATTAAGATTGAATTGCAAATAAAATATACAAAATAAAAAAAAAGTGCGAGTGGGTGGAGAGTGAGGGGGAGACCGAAAAAACTGTAGCTGAGTGGAAATTATAATGTTTTCAAAAAGAGAGAAGTGAGAACAAAAACAATGTATGAATAAAAGATGGTAGAAACACAGAAGTTTTGCAAAGGTAGTAAAATGGAAAAGTGTGGTGTGAAATACATTTAGATAGATATCCTCCACTTTCTCTATCTCAAGTGATAGCAGTTAGAGGAAGAGGTCAAGCTCTAGGTATCTTGGTTGTAGGATGCCACAAAGCTTGGCATACTACTGTCAAGGTTCCAGAAAAACCTCTTCTGCATAAAAAAAACTCAGAAGCCATTGTCTTTCAGAGTTCTTTACTAGCATGAGGAAACTGGCACACGATGGGTGAAATTCCAAAACTGAACTTCCGCATTCTTTTCCCAGTTATACAAACCCCAAGAGTCCCACCCCCCTGACCCCTTTGATGGTCACATGGTCCCACGTTCTCCCAGTTCATTCGAATATCTTCTCGCCACTCTTCCTGCAGATGTGAACACCATCCGACCTTGACCGCTTGAAGAATGTTAACATACCCCTCAACCCCCCGTTCTTCCCCTCAGGGGAAAAATGTGGCAGCGTCTGGAACCCTAAAGTCTAGTATGGTTTCCAGGCCTGACAACTACTCAACTCCAATATCTCATCAATATAGAATTGTTGACAGAGATGATTCATTGGTATGAGGCCAGGTATCATCATTATTCTGATGATATTGAATTTTGCCTTTCAAGTCAAAGCAATCAAGGTCTTACTCTGGTCCCAAAGGTGTTTTTCCAAAAGACACCAGATCTTTCCAAAAGATCAGGTTTACAGTCTGGGAGTCTTTTTAAAAAACTCATACTGCCTTGTTCCAATTTTATCTACTCATCCAGTAGAATAAGGTGAAAGAGATTCCCTTTGTCTCCCTCTCCACTCAGAAAATGCCATACTGCAGATTTCAACCACTGTTTTTCTTCTTCCAAACCCCAACCATATGGCTTCAACCTCACTGGACTTCTGAAAGACCATTAAAACTTGGCTTTTGAGTAAATTTGGGGGACAGTTGTGACATAAAGTGTCCTTTTTTGTAAGGTGGTGGTGGTGGAGTATTCTGTGCATGCGCAGAAGAATCTTGATGACGTTTGGGTCAGTGGGCGGAGCCTCCCACCGATTTTACTACCGGTTCTATAGAACCGGTCCGAACTGGGGGCAACCCACCACTGGTACAAACCACGAAAACAAAACAAAAAAAAAACAAATTAAAAAGGAGGAAAAAACAGACAAACAGATTGGCAGGGAAGCAGACAGGGAGATGGCAAAATTTTGTTCTTTATTTAACAGGGTTTATATGCTGTTCTAATATTCACTGACTGATCATTTATATATATACTTATTTTATAAAATAAGGTTTAAAATTACATATAAAAGTCAAACCAATGACTACTAACTCACAGTTCCAAGCTCTATCTGGACACAATGCGAACCGATAGTAAAGTAAGTAGAACCCACCCCTGGTTTGTACAACCCTGCTTACTCCAAAAGGGAATACGTGTACATGCACAATATACTCTTTGGGCAAAGATAGGGAACCTGGAATCCTCAAACTTAACTAGGCTGACTCTGATCAGAATTCCCCTTGGACTATATTTGAGCGTTGTGGAGGAATTGCATCTCGAGTCTAGAAGGAAGAATCTTCAGCTGAGATGGATCACCATGGGAAGTTATGCCAGGAAAGGAGAAATGGCTCATTTATCTGACAGTGCAATTCCATGCATGTTTAGTTGGAAAAAAACACCACTGATTTCCACAGCAAGGATTGAGCACCCAGCTGTGCCCTTGATGATGTTTTCAGTGTCACAAGATCGCATCCCAAGACGTATTGCTAACGGGATGCAAGAAAAGGCAGGGAAACATACACTTTATTTTTTAATTATTCATTTGTGGAGAATCAGGCATGATATTATTTCAAGGCTGCAGGTTCTGCTTAGTCATCTTCAGCATACTGTAGGACTTCCTCTTCCTCTAAAGGAAAACATGTGCAGTTCAAGTATTTTGAAAACACCCACGTACTCTGGTTAAGGGCAGGAGAAATATTTGATTATGTCAAATGGATTTCCTTGGCTATGATCGTCAGATGCCGTTAACTGGTCGTTTTTGTGGCAGCCCAATGGAGGCTCTCCCTGAATGCACAACTGACTGCAGGATAAGGGGAATTGCCCTGAGTGACTGGAGGAATGCTTGTCTGATTCAATCAAACAGAAGCTATCAGGTCTTTTTGTGCAGGGTACTGATAGTGCTCTGAGTGTTCATCACACTTACAAGTTTGTCTTGTCACTGCTTACAAGAAATCAGTGGGAGTGACCCACAGGAATCTATATGCCTGTGACAGTGAACCTATGGCACATGTGGCACACAGAGCCCTCTCTGTGGGCACGCCAGCCGTTGCCCCAGCCCGGCTCCACTGCACATGCGTGCATGCCTCCCACCCGCCAGCTGGTCTTTGGGTCTCTGCTGTGCATGCACGGGGGGTGGGGAGCATGTGGGGTTGTGTATGCGCACGTGCAGGGGAGGCGGGGTGCATACATGGGTGCTCACACTGCATTTTGGGGGTTTGCATGCACGCGCCCCTGTGCCCCATTTTAGGCCTGGAAATCCTCCTGCACCAACCTGGAAGCCAAAATGGGGTGTAGGGGTGCACAGCGCATGTGTGGGAGACACACGCATGTGCAGGGAACACCTGCACATGCATGGGGACATGCACACATGCATGGGGACGCGTGCACATGTGCAGGATGAGGCACATGTGTGTGGGTGCTCACATTGCATTTTGGGGGTTCGAGCACCCGCATATGCATTCGCGCATGTGCGTTTTGGGCACTCAGCACCAAAAAGGTTAACCATCACTGCTGTATATCAATCTGCAGAAACCACTTATAGGCAGTTTAGAAATGTGATAGATAGATAGACAGACAAGTGGGGCTTCAGTGTGTAGGAAAACAACAAATGAGTTGAAGCCATCATAATACTGTACATCAGATTTTATTGGGGAAAATAGTGATCTGATGTACAATGTGTAGTATGAATACTGTGTTTTTAAAAGTAAAAAAAAAAGGCTCTGACGATCACAGCTGAGCCGCGCGATCGTCGGAGCCTTTTTTTTTACTTTTAAAAGCATTTTTTTATAACCTATTCGGCCGAATAGGTTGTAAAAAAATGCTTTTAAAAGTTAAAAAAAGATTGTGCGCCACAGTTGATCACTGTTCTACTTACCCCATGCCTCCTTCTGGCATGCAGCTCACACGCACGCACCTCGCATTTGGTGCATGATGCGCACTATGCATGCGCGCATGCACAGCCAACGAACCGGTTGTAAACTGGTTCAGATATCACCACTGAATGGGACAAAGAGGCAATCTGAGATCCACTTCTTATATTTGTAGTATATTTGAACAGAAAAGCAAACTAAATAGAATGAACTAGACTTCTGAACACAGACTTCTGCTCAGCCATCTAAGTAAGGAGATACAGTTCTCCAGGTTTCCTACTAAGAATTCTGAAAACTTTATTGCCCATATATTGAAACATGCCTGAGGAAGACACATGTGGATAAACAGCTAAACGTCCTCAAGTGTGCACACTGTATGTATCACAGCAGTTTGTGATTGCCACTCCATTATTTTACTCTATTGTAATGTAATATGTTATTTTGTATTGATGATAGTTTTCCCCCCCTTCTTTTTGTATGCTGCGCAGAGTCAAATGGTTTGGGTTGAGTTTGATGAATGAATGAATAAATAAAATATATACTATTCAGCTGTTCCAGAAATCTGTGACTTCAAATGGCTTATTGTTTTCAGTTTAGTGATGTGATGACTGTAGAACATAGGGAACAAATTTAAACTGAATTTTTCAAATTTAGCAGTTCAACTAGAGGTAGCTAATCCTTGACCTAGACCACAATTGAGCCCAAAATTTCTGTTGCTAAGCAAGACAATCATTAAGTGAGGTTTGCACCTTTTTATGACTATTTGCCACAGTTGTTAAGTGAATCACTGCAGTTATTAAATTAGTAACGCAGTTGTTAAGTGAACCTAGCTTCTGCACTGACTTCATCTGTCAGAAGGTCACAAAAGGGGATCACATGACCCTGGGACACGGCAACCGTCATAAATATGAACCAGTTGCCAAGCAGCCGAATTTTAATCATGTAACCATGGGGAAGCTATAATGGTCATAAATATGAAAAATGGCCATAAATCACTTCAGTGCTGTTGCAGCTGCGAGCAATCACTAAACAAATGGTTGTAAGTTGAGGATTACCACGTCCTTTCTATGCTGCCCTGTCTTGTATGGTATCTGTTTCCTAATAAATTCACTTGGCCTTGCGGAATATTCTATTGTTGAAAAAATGTTTGATGCTGTAGTTTTTATTATGCATCCTTTTAAAGAGCTAAAGTTAATGTGGGTATATTTTATGGCTCGTCTTCAAAGAATGGGTCATGTGCTCTGCATAATCACTGGACACATGCTATAAGGGGCCGTGGTAGCTCACGCTGGTAAAGCCTGTTATTAAGAACACAGTAGCCTGCAATTACTGCAGGTTCAAGCCCGGCCCAAGGTTGACTCAGCCTTCCATCCTTTATAAGGTAGGTAAAATGAGGACCCAGATTGTTGGGGGGGCAATAAGTTGACTTTGTAAATATACAAATAGAATGAGACTATTGCCTTACACACTGTAAGCCGCCCTGAGTCTTCGGAGAAGGGCGGGATATAAATGTAAATAAAAAAAGAAAAGAAAAGAAAGAAATGATGGCTTTTGGCTTGGTTTGTTAAGAGAAAGCAAGCCAGAGGCCTGTTTTTTACACAAAATTAAATAAATAAGAAAGGGGGCCTCTATGACTAGTGTAAATGCCCCCAATAACAGGAAGGGGCAAGTGGGAGGTGGGAAGAAGCCCCATGCAGGAGTACACTGGATAGCTTATACCCGTGATGGCAAACCTTTTCAGCACCATACGTGTCCGAAGACCAGCTGGCTGATGCACATGCGCACGCCGGAAACTAGAAGAGCAGCCGCCCAGTGCGCATGTGTGCGCCAGGAAGATGATCTGGTGCATGCAAGCAAACTGGTCATCTGGTCTTCCGGTTTCTGGCACGCATGCGCACGCAAAGACCAGCTGGCCAGTGCGCATGGATGCGCCAGAAACCAGAAGAGCAGCCGTCCGGAGTACATGTGCATGCTGGGAAGATGATCTTCTGGTTTCTGGTGCATGCATGTGCACCAGCCATCTGGTTTTCACGCACGCATGTGTGCCAGAAACTGGAAGACCAGGTGGCCGGTGTGCATGTTTGTGCCAGAAACTGGAAGATTATCTTCCCGGCATGCACATGCGCACCGGGTGGCTGCTCTTCCGGTTTCCGGGGCTCCTGTGTGCATAAAGACCAGTTGGCTGGTGCGCTGGAACCTGGAAGAACTCTTGTGTGCCTGGAGAGATGGCTCTACGTGCCACTTCCAGCACATGTGCCATAGGTTCACCATCACGGGCTTCTACTAAGTTTCGTGTCCCACTCCTCCTCTGACGGCCGGCTCGGGGAAGTCCGTATCAAGTGTGCCTCTGCAGCTTTGCCAAAGTTCTGTCAGAGTTCTCAGGGCAGGCAGAAGACCAGGATGTGACTTCAGCAATCCAATTTAGACTTTGCCTGACTCAAAAAATGCCAGAAAGCAGATCCTTTATATAGGCCATGGGGTGTGGCTCCTTGACTCAGCACTTATCCAGGCCTGCCCCTCCCTTCCTTTTACTGACGTCGCCTCTCCACTCTCCGGAAACGTGGGTCCCTCTAGCCTCCAGCTGCCGGCAATTCCAGCTTGTGACTGGCTTCACACTCCGCAGGCTCACATGCTGTGGGGGAGGGGCCCAGCTGCTCCGTTTGTTCAGGCATGGTGTCAGGACTGGGGGCTGGAGGCATGTCAGGCCATTCGTCTTGCTCGGTCTGTCCGGGCATGGTGCCAGGACTGGGGGCTGGAGGCATGCCAGGACATTCTTCTGCACTATCATTGTCCGGCAGGAGACGAGAGGGGCCCGGCTGCGGAGAGGGGGGCGAGCGAGGCACAAC
The DNA here is from genome assembly GCF_028640845.1 of Ahaetulla prasina. Taxonomy (NCBI): domain Eukaryota; kingdom Metazoa; phylum Chordata; class Lepidosauria; order Squamata; family Colubridae; genus Ahaetulla; species Ahaetulla prasina. The sequence goes on along the minus strand of NC_080539.1, from coordinate 176,338,196 downwards.
ATAAGTCAAACTTCTTGGCAAATCTCTCTTGTAGATATGAGCAAATAGGCTTATAATTAATTTTGTAAAATGGAACTTTATCGGACCAGAGTCCGGCAATAATTGATTTGAAGTGATTTATTTTGCTCAAGATGCATTTTTAGAGGTTGCTTTCTAAGAGAACTGTGCCTATGGTATTGTCTTCTGCAGAGTTCATCCAAATCTCTTCTTAAAAACCTTAAATAAGAAATAACGTAATGGACTATGCATTGCAGTTAACACAATGCTTCTCTGTCTTGTATTTGTTTTGTTTTTTTAATCTGTCTCTTGGGAAGCACTTAAATGAACTTTGCCCAACCTGAAATCCTTTGGATGCTGAAGGGGAATTGATTGTGGTAATCCAAGGCATATGGAGGACATCAGGCTGGGGAAAATTGACCTATATATTATAGTCACGAGTAGGCAACATTAGCTAGAGGCCATTGTATGTGGCTATTTGCCTGCATTTCAGTCCATATTCATTTGTTATTTGGAAACAGTGATTTTAGCCAAAGCTTTTTATATTTTTGACTACTACCAATACACTTTATTTATTTATCTGGCTTATTAACTTTGGACCATACTTTAGTGCTTACTTCCATTGACGTTATCCTGATTTATTCATTTCCTTCCTTCCTTTATTGTATTTCAGCAACACTTTTCGTTAAGCAACAGTCAGTTTCTACCCCTCCCTTTCCACTATCTCCATTATTATTATTATTATCCATTATTATCCATTATATTATTATCCATTATCCATTATTCTTTCCACTTATGACTGTATGACTATAACTTGTTGCTGGCAATCCTTATGATTTATATTGATATATTGATCATCAATTGTGTTGTAAATGTTGTACCTTGATGAACGTATCTTTTCTTTTATGTACACTGAGAGCATATGCACCAAGACAAATTCCTTGTGTGTCCAATCACACTTGGCCAATAAAATTCTATTCTATTCTATTGGTTTATATAGAATAAACTTGCTTCCATTCCTGGCTTGCCTTTACTGTTGGTGTAAGAATGGGAAGGATAAGTCTTATTTAATTTATATTGAGGTAGATATACGCACACACGCAGAGATATATATACATTATATATTCCATCAATTACATATACCAGGGGTGGGTTTCAAAACCCATCGCTACCGGTTTGCTCGTGAGCGCTCATGTGCTCGCGCATGCAATGCTTCTGCACATGCACAGAAGCATCCAGGCAGGTGGGTGGAGTCTCCTGCCACCGCCCATACCGGTTCACCTGATCCAGGGCGAACTGGTACTAACCCACCGCTGATATATACAGTAATTATAATTCTATTATATGTAACAGTTGCATACACAGCTATATACTTAGACATTGTAATGCAATAAATACAGCACGAAGCAACACGAGACAGCATAACATAACAACACAACCAGTGGTGTGTTTCAAACTTTTTTACTACCAGTTCTGTGGGTGTGGCTTGGTGGACGTGGCATGGCTTGGGGGGCATGGCAGGGGAAGGATACTGTAAAATCTCCATTCCCTCCCAATCAGCTGGGACTTGGGAAGCAGAGAATAGATAGGGGCGGGCCAGTCAGAGGTATTTACCGGTTCTCCGAACTACTCAAAATTTCTGCTACCGGTTCTCCAGAACTGGTCAGAGATGGCTGAAACCCATCTCTGAACATAGCATAGCATAGCATAGCATAGCATAGCATAGCATAGCATAGCATAGCATAGCATAGCATAGCATAGCATAGCATAACATAGCATAACATAACATAACATAACATAACATTATATATATATATGTTTGCCACCAAGTGTTTGTTTATTCATTTTTTATCTTGCCTGCCTTCCAGGGGTTGAAGACAATGCACAAAAGCCTCCCTCCCCTTATCTTTCTCCCACAACAGCCCTGTGAGGTAGATTCGGCTAAGAAGCCTGTGATGGGCTTTCGGCTTGCCGAAATAAAGGGAGGGGAACCCTCTTCCCAGGGTTATGTATTCTGCATCAAAATGTACCAAATCAGCATTGTTGAAGTTCAAAGTCCTCCTGATAAACTTTTAAGAATGGAGGTCTCTGGAATCTGTTCTAAAATCTTGCCTACAGTGAACAATTCATATTGAAGATGTTGCTCTGCTTCTAAGGAATGGATCCCTTGTTGATGTATCCCATCTATCTATCTATCTATCTATCTATCTATCTATCTATCTATCTATCTATCTATCTATCTATCTATCTATCTACCTACCAGTGGTGGGTTTCAAATTTTTTACTACTGGTTCTGTGGGTGTGGCTTGGTGGGCGTGGCATTGTTTTGTGGGCATGGCAGGGAAGGATACTATAAAATCTCCATTCCCACCCACTTCAGGGGAAGGTTACTGCAAAATCCCCATTTCCTCCTTATCAGCTGGGAATTGGGAGGCAGAGAATAGATGGGGGCGGGGCCAGAAGTTTTATTACCGGTTCTCCGAACTACTCAAAATTTCCGCTCTGGTTCTCCAGAACTGGACCCACCTCTGCTACCTACCTACCTATCAATCATCCATCCGCCCACTTTGAGGCGCACACACACATGCATGTGCACATGCACACACACAAATAGAAAGATAGATACCTTCTAACACATATACTTTCAATTCTCCCTAATAGATGCTTGCCGTGTTGTCATAGCAACGTATTTCCAAGTTCTGGTATTCAACCCTTTCAGGTTCCTGTAGGCTGCAACCAGCTTCTCACTGCCAGTAGCAAATCACCTAGCAGTATATATGTATGTATGTATGTATATATGTATGTATGTATGTATTTATTTATTTATGCCTGCCTGCCTGCCTGCGTCCTAAGCTTTGCTTGCTATCCCATTCTAAGGAGACCTGGCTGGATGAGGTTTCTGTCTGTTCTAACTCTGTAGGGGGAAAAAAGGCACTGTGCTTTCTGAGGCTGTCCTTTCATTTGGACGCTAAGGAGGAATATATGAAGAACTAGACATGATAGTTTCCCATGTGTTGCTTCTCAGAGGGGTGCTGCCAGTTCTAAATCTAGCTCGGCCTCCCCATCAACCAGCAGGCCAAGGGGAAAAAAACTCTCCTGTTTTAAAAGAACTCTTTTTAAAGCTCCAACTTCAAAAAGTCTCTTCAAAACAATTAATTCAAGACCGCTGATTGTGCATTAACAGAACAGAGTTGCATTAGCAGAAAAGTGCTTTTAGTTGAACAGGTTAATCTTTAGAGATCTGTCTTTCTGCGAGAGTTTAAATCTGACTGGATATAATTATATGGAGAGAAGTCCTTTCTCTCTGCTCTTGTGAGAACATTTTCATGTAAGAAATGTGTTCCTAGCATCTGTTTTTTATTTGTTCGTTTGTTTAAATGGTTTTGATAACACACACACACCAGTTAACCTCTCTAGAAAGTATGCATGAGTGAGATGGAAACAAAATGAACTACAAATGAGACTATTATAATCCTATATAGCAGAGATTTAAGTAGTCATTGCTACAGGATTGCTAGATTCTTAAACAAGTTGCCATTCTCAGGTAAAATATAAACATCCTCTAGATTATAAGTGCAGATTTTTGATGGAAGTTTTATTTATTTATTTATTTATTTATTTATTTATTTATTATTCATATTTGTATACCGCCCTATCTCCCGAAGGACTCAGGGCGGTTCACAGGCAAATAAAACATTTATATACACATTAAAATAACCATTAAAAAACTTATTCTAATGCCAAATTTTAAAATATAAATATAAATATTAAAACCAATTTAAAACCCCTATAAATTTAAAATCTAGGCCAGTCCTGCACAGATGAATAAATGTGTCTTGAGCTCGCGACAGAAGGTTCGGAGGTCCGGAAGTTGACGGAGTCCTGGGGGGAGTTCGTTCCAGAGGGTGGGAGCCCCCACAGAGAAGGCCCTTCCCCTGGGCGTCGCCAGACAGCACTGCCTAGCTGACGGCACCCTGAGGAGTCCCTCTCTGTGAGAGCGCACGGGTCGGTGAGAGGTATTAGGTAGCAGTAGGCGGTCCCGTATTCGGCCTTTCAGTATTTTAAGGCTGCACTCCAAGAACTGGGCAACTCTGGGACAAAGAAATAGGGGTGGGTGGGAATAAAACTAAAGTTGATATAAGTATTTAATCAGAATTAATGAATCAAACACTTACTTAAATGCATGAATATTCCTCATGTGTTGAATAATTCCTCCTTTTGTCACATTGAAAAGTATAGTTCAGCAGCATGTTTTAAGGGGCTTTGCAGTTGCAGATTCTGATTTTCTGTTCCAGACAATGCTGTCATTATTAAGTTGCTTTATCTTATTCTCCAAATGTTATGAATGATTCAGACAATGCACCTCTCAGGCATAGAGGAAACGGCATATCAAATGGAAGACATGTCCCATACGGTTTTCAGTGTACAGTAGGCAGAGGGCTTCCAACAAACCTTGGAAAATGGTTGTGTGAGTCAGACATGGATGGAAGCACATTCATGCATGCTAACCAGCTGTGTCCCTGCTAGGATGAGTAGAGACCATGTGGGCACAACATGGATTGTGATTTAACAGAAGTGAAGGGCTGCTTTCTGCTAAACCCTTTCTATAGTTTCTCATCAGGTCTTCCATTCTTTTTATTACTAGAAAAAAATAGACTAAGAAGACAAAGATGGAACAGTTGTATAGATTTTAAAAAAATTGTTAACAGAGATTGTTGTTGTTAGATGCGAAGTCGTGTCCGACCCATCGCGACCCCATGGACAACGTTCCTCCAGGCCTTCCTGTCCTCTACCATCCTCTGGAGTCCATTTAAACTCACGCCTACTGCTTCAGTGACTCCATCCAGCCACCTCGTTCTCTGTCGTCCCGTTCTTCTTTTGCCCTCAATCTTTCCCAGCATTAGGCTCTTCTCCAGTGAGTTAACAGAGACATATTTCCCAAAACATTCTCCTAAGACAATGGTAGTCAACCTGGTCCCTACCGCCCACTAGTGGGCGTTCCAGCTTTCATGGTGGGCGGTAGGGGTTTTGTTTGATACTGAAGCACTTTCCTTTTTTTTAATTTAATTGACTTTAAAAAAAAATTCATAGCATTATTTAAAAACATTTTCATTAGGTTTTCATAAAATTCCCCATGACAATTTAAATTTCTGAAAATATACTATTTGTATTGCCCACGCATAAGTTTAGTTCGTGTTACATAAGTGAAACTAAATGGCACTATAGTGCGACCGCAAACAAAAGAGCCTCATCCCAGAATAGCTCATGCATCTCCCCCCCATACCACCCAGTTGTAACAGACAAGCAGAGCTAGTAGCCGGCGCCCCTCTCCCCCAAACTCAATCCACGATGCGCGAGAGGCATGCACAGACGATGATACACGGCACATTACTGTGGAACCAGTGGGCGGTTAGAAAATTTTACTACCAGTTCTGTGGGTGTGGCTTGCTGGGCATGGTGTGGCTTGCTGGGCATGGTGTGGCTTGCTGGGCATGGTGTGGCTTGGTGGGCGTGGCAGGGAAAGATACTGTAAAATCTCCATTCCCACCCCAATCCAGGGAAGGTTACTGCAAAATCCGCATTTTCTCCCAACCAGCTGGGACTCGGGAGGCAGAGAATAGATAGGGGCAGGGCCAGTCAGAATTTTACTACCAGTTCTGTGGGTGTGGCTTGGTGGGCGTGGCAGGGAAAGATACTGTAAAATCTCCATTCCCACCCCAATCCAGGGAAGGTTACTGCAAAATCCGCATTTTCTCCCAACCAGCTGGGACTCGGGAGGCAGAGAATAGATAGGGGCAGGGCCAGTCAGAATTTTACTACCAGTTCTGTGGGTGTGGCTTGCTGGGCATGGTGTGGCTTGCTGGGCATGGTGTGGCTTGCTGGGCATGGTGTGGCTTGCTGGGCATGGTGTGGCTTGGTGGACGTGGCAGGGGAAAGATACTGTAAAATCTCCATTCCCACCCCAATCCAGGGGAAGGTTACTGCAAAATCCGCATTTTCTCCCAACCAGCTGGGACTCGGGAGGCAGAGAATAGATAGGGGCAGGGCCAGTCAGAATTTTTACTACCGGTTCTCCAAACTACTCAAAATTTCTGCTATCGGTTCTCCAGAACTGGTCGGAACCTGCTGAAACCCACCTCTGGATCAGAGGATGTTCTAGAACATTTGCTGTTTTGTTTTGCTTTTTCTATTCCTGGCAATCATTTTGCTCAAAATCTCATTATCTGAGGTGGTTTTATTGATGTCAAGAGAACATTTCTCCTTCACCATCCTGATTATAAGGAAACTAATGTTTAGGTTTGTTCTATTTAAGGTAGGCAAGAGTTTTTTTTGTTTTTTTTTTGAGAAGTTCATTGTGGAATGTATTATTACAAAAAGCAAAATCATTGAAGTAATTTGCATGTATTTCTAAAAATGAACCCTTAAGAAGTATGACTTAATGTCTTCATATAGGTTGCAGTATCCTTTTAAAAAATTGTTAACAGAGATACAAAAGTGGGCGGTTAGAAAATTTTACTACCAGTTCTGTGGGTGTGGCTTGCTGGGCATGGTGTGGCTTGGTGGGCGTGGCAGGGAAAGATACTGTAAAATCTCCATTCCCACCCCAATCCAGGGAAGGTTACTGCAAAATCCGCATTTTCTCCCAACCAGCTGGGACTCGGGAGGCAGAGAATAGATAGGGGCAGGGCCAGTCAGAATTTTACTACTAACAGAGATACAAAAGTGGGCGGTAGGTATAAAAGGTTGACTACCCTGTCCTAAGACAATGGTAGTCAACCTGGTCCCTACCGCCCACTAGTGGGCGTTCCAGCTTCATGGTGGGCGGTAGGTATAAAAAGGTTGACTACCCCTGTCCTAAGACATAAAATTAGTAATTCATGCTCTGTTACATCAAATTTCCTTTTTGAACTTCTGCCAGTAGTCAAAGTGCAACTTCTACCTTCGTTAAACATTGTCCATGATGTTTGGGGTTGATAGGACTTGGTATCCAGCAACACCTGGAAAAGTCTACCCATCCCTACCAAAGACTTTAAGACTTGATTGGGCTACACTGCCAAGATCTGCAAGATTAAATAACTTCTTCCCTATCAAGAGCAAACATCTTATGGAGTTTTTACTAGGCCAGTTTTCATTGGCTGCTCTTCTGCTTTAGAGATTTATGTAAAGGTTTAGATGTGCAGTTCTGATCTAAGCCAACAATCAAATAAGTTGGTGCCATTAAATGAACATCTATTCAGTGCTGGTAGAAAATGTGGTTATGTGCAGTTTGTGATCAGTGCTATGTAGTTTTGAACTTGTCTCTGGGAGTGACAAGATCAAACAACATCTTATGGAGTTTTTACTAGGCCAGTTTTCATTGGCTGCTCTTCTGCTTTAGAGATTTATGTAAAGGTTTAGATGTGCAGTTCTGATCTAAGCCAACAATCAAATAAGTTGGTGCCATTAAATGAACATCTATTCAGTGCTGGTAGAAAATGTGGTTATGTGCAGTTTGTGATCAGTGCTATGTAGTTTTGAACTTGTCTCCGGGAGTGACAAGTTCAAAGCAACATTTCCAGCATCCCTGGAGCTGCGCACTCTTCTCCATGTTGTTCTCCATGATCTCCCCAGTGTTGTTCTTCAATCCTAATTTTATATTAGAAAACAATGGGAAAATTTTTCAGTAGGTGGAGAGCAATCGCATCACCACTACTCAATGACGTAAATGTAAATTACATTTGAATTTGATCAAATTTATTTTTGACATGATCCAAGCTGTGCCTTTGTCCTGGTCCTTTTGTGTTTAGGAATGTGACTTCTAGCCTTCAGTTCAAAGGCTTAAGTGCAGTGTTCAGTTCAAAATAGCCACCCAGCCCTGTTTTATAGGATCAGAGCAGTGGTGGGTTTCAAATTTTTTTACTACCAGTTCTGTGGGTGTGGCTTGCTGGGCATGGTGTGGCTTGGTGGGCGTGGCAGGGGAAAGATACTGTAAAATCTCCATTCCCACCCCAATCCAGGGGAAGGTTACTGCAAAATCCGCATTTTCTCCCAACCAGCTGGGACTCGGGAGGCAGAGAATAGATAGGGGCAGGGCCAGTCAGAATTTTTACTACTGGTTCTCCAAACTACTCAAAATTTCTGCTATCGGTTCTCCAGAACTGGTCAGAACCTGCTGAAACCCACCTCTGGATCAGAGGATGTTCTAGAACATTTGCTGTTTTGTTTTGCTTTTTCTATTCCTGGCAATCATTTTGCTCAAAATCTCATTATCTGAGGCGGTTTTATTGATGTCAAGAGAACATTTCTCCTTCACCATCCTGATTATAAGGAAACTAATGTTTAGGTTTGTTCTATTTAAGGTAGGCAAGAGGTTTTTTTTTTTTGAGAAGTTCAATGTGGAATGTATTATTACAAAAAGCAAAATCATTGAAGTAATTTGCATGTATTTCTAAAAATGAACCCTTAAGAAGTATGACTTAATGTCTTCATATAGGTTGCAGTATCCTTTTAAAAAATATATTGAGAAGTGAAGTTTGCAAGGTAATGCAAACAGCAGTTATTCTAGAAGAAGATTCTTAGCAATTTCTAAGGAAGGAAAATAACATTATACAAGATCTCTGACATTTTCTACATTCAAATAACCATGCTGCATGAATTGAAAGTTGTTTTTGTGAGTCTTAAGTATTCATCTTTTTTTATGCTGTAACTTATTTTTATGAAGGGAGGAGAATTCTTTCAAGAATTGGGTGAGACCGACATCTTGTGGTCATTTTCTCAACTGCATGTAAATACTATATATTTGAATATCAAGAGGGGTATGAATGGATTAAAAATGAAACGTGCTGTAGTTTCCATGCTTTGTGGCAAAGATTAAATATAATGACACAACACTTTTATGATTTGGACTAAGGTGGGCTAGTTTATTTAGGATATATCCAGGCATCAATTGAAAAAAATAAGTATGGAAAGGCCATACAAGGCTTTTTAGTAACAATATAGGAATGTTTAATCAGAAAAAAAATAAAAAAAAAATTTTTCAGAAAAAAAAATTAAAATTAAAATTTCCACTTATTATTTTATTTATTTATAACTATTTCTAAGGATACACATTTCATCAAGTGGGCTTTGGGTGGTGAGCAAGTTTAGAAATAATAATATAAACAAGTTTAGAAACAATAATAGAAATAATAGTAACGAAACAAAGCACTCATATGCAAAACAAAAATGGGCACCTAAGGGTTCCAGTAACTGAAATTGTCATACCTCTAGTCCTGAAACTTTCTAATGGCCTCCTATCCAATATTAAGGAAGGCCAACCCTATGCAGTTTTTCCAAGACCAACAAAGGGTTACTACCTGCTGAGGATGATTTCCTAGTATGCATGTGGAATTGTTATTCACAGAATCAGGTACACACAGTACAACCATCCAGCGTAACTTGCAAGAACCATTAGTTAGACTTTAAGCAATACAGGAAGTCAAACATCCTTGGAGTATTTGGTTGCAGTGAGCTCCAAATCGTCAGATCTGAAGCAGAAGGGATGGTTATGATTGAAAAGTCCAGGAACCCAAATATGGTTCAGCAGCAGTTCCAGGTTTCTAGGAGTAGAGCTTTCTCAGGCAAAACATTCCTGTAGAAGAGTAGGCAGAGCTGAGGTGGGGGTGGGATGGGGGCAGAGTTAAACATGTCATTAGCTTAGAATCCTTATGTTGGCACAAATGATCCAAAATCCAGTCCCTCTTTAATTCCTTTGGCGCTTATTTACTGCCAATTTAGTAATGACTAGATTCTTGTCTATAGATTTGAATAAATCTTCTATGCTGCAACTTAATGTATAGACTTGATTCAGATTCTTGGAATCTGACAGTTCCAAAGAGAAAAGTACAGATTTCTGGAAAGCAAAGCCATGATCTACAACCGAGATCTGCTGGACAACAAAATATACTAAGTGGCGTCCACACTGTTTCTTTCTGTTGTGTTAATTTTAGGATTGAGATCAACTCAGTGAAAATGTTTTGAGTAAACGAGATTTCCCCCTTTCATGGAAGTGTTTTATTTCCACAAGATAGTGAATACAGATCAACCTGCAGGAAACGCGAACCCTATGGATAGCATGATAATGAGATGGGTGTCATACACACACACACACACACACACACACACACACACACACACACACACCCCTATATCATTCAAAGACAACAGAAATGGATTGTCTGTCTTTTCCTCTAGGCTTGGATAAGATGTTTGGAAATACTCTTGGGATGCAATCCCAACTCATTTTGGGAAAAGTGCTGCTGACTGAGGTATTTTCTTCTTCTTGTGATTTTTTTTTCAATGCATAAACCCAAATGAAGGAAAAAGGAAAGGAAGGAAAAAGGCCTGTGAGAAAACACAGTTGGAGGAAGAGTTCACCTATTTTTACTTTAAGATTAAAGTCTTTAACTTGCTTTTTGTGGTTTTGAGATAGAAGTTAGTTTAAAAATAAGAGGTACAGCCTCCTATGCTGTAATATTCCATGGCAGCCTTCCCCATCATGGATAGCTTTCAGAGGTGTGGACCATCTGCCAGGATTCTATAGCCAGAATGGTCATTGTGGAGAATTTTGGAATTGAAGGCCACATCCAGCAGTTGGTTTCACATTATGTTACTACTGGTTCGCCACACATGCTCACTTCTGCATCTCCAACGATCCATCTGTTAAACTACTGAAGTTCGCAGATGACACAACAGTGGTTGGTCTCATTCGAGACAATGACGAATCTGCATATAGACGTGAGGTCGAACGACTAGCCTTGTGGTGCGACCGTAACAATCTGGAACTGAACACACTCAAAATTGTAGAAATGGTGGTAGACTTTAGGAGAAACCCTTCCATACTTCCACCTCTCACAATACTTGACAACACAGTATCAACAGTAGAAACCTTCAAATTTCTAGGTTCTATCATATCACGAGATCTAAAATGGACAGTTAACATAAAAAACATCATCAAAAAAGGACAACAAAGACTGTTCTTTCTGCGCCAACTCAGAAAGCTCAAACTGCCCAAGGAGCTACTGATCCAGTTCTACAGTGGAATTATTGAGTTTGTCATTTGCACCTCTATAACTGTCTGGTTTGGTTCTGCAACCCAACAAGAAAGACACAGACTTCAGAGGATAATTAGAACTGCAGAAAAAATAATTGCTACCAACCTGCCTTCCATTGAAGACCTGTATACTGCACGAATCAAGAAGAGGGCCGTGAAAATATTTATAGATCCCTCACATCCTGGACATAAACTGTTTCAACTCCTACCATCAAAACAACGCTATAGAGCATTGCACACCAGAACAACTAGACACAAGAACAGTTTTTCCCCGAAGGCCATCACTCTGCTAAACAAATAATTCCCTCAACACTGTCAAACTATTTACTAAATCTACACTACTATTAATCTTCTCGTTTTCATCACCAATCTCTTTCCACTTATGACTGTATGACTATAACTTTTTGTTGCTATTACTAAGGGTTAAATTGCAACCTATGACCATCATTTGTGTTGTAAATGTTGTACCTTTGATGAAGGTATTTTTTTTCTTTCTTTTTCTTTTTCTTTTTCTTTTCTTTTATGTACACTGAGAGCATATGCACCAAAACAAATTCCTTGTGTGTCCAATCACACTTGGCCAATAAAAATTAAATTAAATTAAATTAAATTAAATTAAATTAAATTAAATTAAATTCTATTCTATTCTATTCTATTCTATTCTATTCTATTCTATTCTATTCACGCGCCCGGTTCATGCATGCCTGGTTCACGCATGCGCTTGCCTTCCACACATGCACCCGGCCTCAAAAACGTGACTAGATAAGATGGCATAGAGCCAGGGTGGGTGGGCCCACCCATGATTTCTGCTACGGGTTCAGATGAACCGGTCTGAACCAGCTGAATACCATCTCTGGCCACATCCCTGGAGGACTCCCTGGAGTCCTCCTGGGTATAATGTTTGATGGATAAGCAGTTTCTCTAAAACTTCTACAAAGTTCTTAGGGATGGAATTTGGTGTTGATGTATTAAAGCCAAGATGAAAGATTTCATAATATGAAACTAATTTTACACTTTTAGCTTGGGGGTAAGTTGGCTCTGAGCTTATTTTTACATTTTTTCCTGTGCAATAAATTGTAAATAAATATCTATGCTCTATGAGTACCGTTTCACTCACAGTATATCATGCATATGATTCTCATTCTGACAGTGTTGAACATTCCTGCCCCATGGAGGCCCTGGCATGGTTGCAAAACTTGCTTCTGTAAAATATATATATATATATATATATATATATATATATATATATATATATATATATATATATATATATATATATATATATATATATATAAAATATAAAATAAAATAATGTTTTGCTTTTAATTTAGTTTCCATATGTAAGATGCCATTGTTTGCATTAAAGAGAAGGGAAGAATGTTTTTTTTTTTTGAATAACAGGACAGGCAAGGATGATGAGACAATCTTATGTCTCCACAATCTTTGATCTGTAACGAATTGTAAAGTATGATTTATATTTGTTAGCAATTTTTGAATCTATTTTAAGTTTCGGGAAACAAATCTTACAGGATATGGAAGAGAAAGAGAGCTCTTTGAATTAAAAAGTATTCCTGGGACATTCCCCTTTATGTTTTGTTTCTGGATGAAGAAGCAAGGGTTAAAAAAAGAGCATTGGTTGGGAATACCTATGACAATATGAGAGCCAATATGGCGTATTGATCAAATTGCTAGATTAGGAGTAGGAAGGCTGAGTTTTTAGCCCGCCCTTAGGCACAAAAGCCAGTTGCCTGATTTGGGGTCAATCACTCCTTGTCAATTATAGACTGGAAGTTGAAAAAACATCCCTCTATCTACCAACCGACCAACCAACCAAGCAATCTTCATTGGATCATCAGTGTGGTAGATTACAGCCCATGCTGTCCATGCACATAGTTTAGTCCTAGTCAGAATTGGGCAAACCATAATAGTGTTGGAAATCATGGCTATGTCATCTGTCTGTCAGTGGCCTCTTCGTAGAATCAAAGGCTCTTAATGGGAAGTTGCAGACCTTCGTGTCCTTTGTTCTTGCCACAGAATCCTGACTGACCATCTTCAGAGCACAGCGGTTTCCTGCCTTCCCATCTGGTTGTACTGCACTGCCTGTTCCCCTAGGGGGCGCGTTAACACTGTAAGAGACAGCTCAGTGGAAAGCCTGTTTATTTTCTCCCTTTGAAGAAGACAGGACTAATTCTCTTACCGAGAGAGCAAACTTGTGGCCGAGTTGAGAAGCAAGGCTCAGTGGTCCACCATACAATATGGGTTTTGCCAGGGTTCAACGTCATACAAAGCATGGTTTTAGCAATGATTTATTTCATAAGCCACAAGAGCCTGTGATTACAACAAGTAGTAAACCATAAGCCCTGGTTTAAGCTACAGTGTGCCGAAAGCCAAAACCAAACACTGCTGTGACAAGTGAATTCTATTTCTGTAGATATAAGTGAAAAGGCAGTCTTACACTAGCCTTCTTCCAAATAATACTTGTTTTATCTGTGTATATTTACGTTCACAAAGCCAGTTTGGTGCAGAGGTTAAGGTGTCAGACTAAAAACAATCATGAGTTCTAATTGCATAAATTATATACATACATACGCACATACATACATCTGCCCAGAGTCACCTTGTAGGTGAGATGGGCAGCTTAAAAATTTCATACGTACAGTACAGTGGTGGGATTCACTTACTTTCCCTATTGGTTTGCAAATGGGAGCACGCACCTCATCTGCACATGCAGAAGGCACGCGTTATGTCAGGTCGAGTGGGTGGAGTCTCCCACCATCGCTGCTACCTGTTTGCGCAATCAGGAGAGAACTGGCTGAATCTCACCTCTGATACAGTACACGCATACATAGATACACATTCCTAATTCAAGAGGATGTCCTTCCCTGAGTTTGAAACATAATGCTTCCTCTACTCATACTTATTAAAATGTTTCTGACCCCATCAGATTGGTGAACTGAAGTTCTTATAAGATGTACACCTCCTAGTATTGTCTCGAATGAAAATAAAGGATCATTTTCTCAGTCTGGAAAGGGAGTAATACGCAAAAAGGCTCAACTTAAAAATGTCCCAATAATTCCAGAACTGACATTGGCTTCAGCTAACAGGAAAGCATTTTAAGGAACTCCAGAATTTGCTTCAAACTGTTGCTCCCCTTGTTAAAACCTCTTGGGTCTGGATAGTTGTCTATCTTCAATACAGAAAGACAAAGAGTTTCCTTTAAAGGAAAAGTCGTATGTGATAATTAATATTTTGGGGTGCACATAATTGAAGGCTCCCTGTTTTATTGAATGACTTTGTTTCAGAATATGGTAATAAGAAATATATCATAGAACCAATTCATATTCTTCTATCTTTCACACTTACTAGGCAGCATATCATAAGCAAAGCATTTAAGAGTACAATTTCACAGAATGGAAATTTGAAATACACTACTGAAGTTAAAGAAAAGAAATGCTGTAAGTTTATTTTTTTAAAGACGTAACATGAGGACATTTGTACATGAAATGAAAATACTTGGATTCTATAGAAACAGTCCAGACCTTAGAAACAGAAGCAACTATAAGACTGGTTCATGACAGGAAGAAAAATCCATGACAGACTTCCTGTGGTTCCATACATGTCCAAGTACAGAATTTTCAAAAGAGCCAGCCAAAAGAGAAGCTTAAAGGATTTATGCTGTGATGCAATTTATGCCAAAAACTTTTAGGCTAATTATATTTTCCACAAAAACAAAAAACAAAAAATGAAACCCAATCATAATTCTAAAAGATGGGATATAACTTCCCATCTGTACTTCACAACTTGAAACTCTGGGGAGACTATCATCCTTTAAGTGAACTTCTCTCCTCATCCTCCTTTTGATTTTCTTCCTAGAAAAGTCACATCTTATTTTCCTATACCTGATACCAAACCTACGTTAAAAGGATTTGCGCATCAGCCTAAATCAGCGGGATGGAAACTTCAAGGACAAATACAACTGTGGGGATCACAGACTGTGCATAGAAAAACATCAGAGGAGGAACATACCATGCCATATTCAGTTTTCTGAGCTAGTATGACATGCTGAAACTTAACCAATCACACAGGTTGGAGTCTGTTAGGCTAAAATGTGATTGGCTAATATATGATTCTCTATTTTTTTTAAAAAAAAAAACCTCACCACACACAGTCAATATCTTCCTTATACCTTGGTGTGTTTGAGATTGGCAATCCAAGGTTATACACGTGGTCCTTGATTTATGGTGTATCGGGACTGGAATCTTGGTTGTTGAGTGAAGCAGTCATTAAATGAGATGCCCACATGATTAATTCACTCAGTGGTTGCAATCAAGGCACTCCTGGTTGCAGCCATTAAGCTGCAGAAGCTGCTTGTTAAGCAGAAGTAGTGAAAGAGCTGCCTCCTAAATTCAGTTTATCTCAATATGTGGAAACTTCTGGATCAGTTCTCCGTTTCTGCATCCCAACAGAGAAGTTCAGCTCCCCTCAGCAGGCAGCTCTTTCAGGCAGCCAGATCCCAGAAACAAGAGGGAGCCTCTCAGCAGGCAGCAGCAGCTCACAGCCTTCCCTTCTGACTTCCCCATTAACTTTCTGGGAAGCTGGCAGAAAAGATTGCAGATGGCAATCATATAATCTGGGGTGCTTAGGAGCCAGTCATTAAAGCAAACAGATTGCCAAGCACCCGGATCACTATCACATAACCACGGGGTGGCGCAATGTTTTGTGACAGGTCATAAAACACCCTTTCCAAGGTCATTGTAAATCTGGACTTTTGTAAGTCAAGGACTACCTATGGCTGATGTT
This sequence comes from Ahaetulla prasina, assembly GCF_028640845.1. Classification (NCBI taxonomy): domain Eukaryota; kingdom Metazoa; phylum Chordata; class Lepidosauria; order Squamata; family Colubridae; genus Ahaetulla; species Ahaetulla prasina. Next base: position 176,322,328 of record NC_080539.1, on the reverse strand, counting down.
TCTTGTAGGACCTTATAGAGAGAAGCTAATTTCTTAAAAAGTTCTGCTCTATGCAGAGGACATCTTCTGAAAGGTAGATGTTGGTTGCTGGGCAACAAGTAATTATTTATGTACTAGGGATTGTATGCTGCTCCAATCCAGCAGGACTCGCTCGTCTACAGTAAAAGAGTTAAAGTACTATAATGAAATGATATCAAATATTTAAATACAAATGTAGTAAAATACATGAATGCAAAGGATTATCAACACTAATAAAGGCTCAGTTATAACATCAATACAGGCAATGGACAAGGCACCTGTGAAAGGCCACCTAAAGGGGTGTGGAGATCCACTGATTTGTATATTCCTGCTTTTGGGGCAAGTGTCTGAGGGCCCCAAGGTGATTGGAGGTCACATAGCATGTGGGTCAGTGGTGGGTTTCAAATTTTTTTACTACCAGTTCTGTGGGTGTGGCTTGGTGGGTGTGGCATGACTTGGTGGGAGTGGCTTGGTGGGCATGGCAGGGGAAAGATACTATAAAATCTCCATTCCCTTCCCACTCCAGGGGAAGGTTATTGCAAAAGCCCAATTTCCTCCCGATCAGCTGGGACTTGGGAGGCAGAGAATAGACGGGGGCAGGGCCAGTTAGAATTTTTACTACCGGTTCTCCGAACTACTCAAAATTTCTGTTACTGGTTCTCCAGAACTGGTCAGAACCTGTTGAAACCCACCTCTGATGTGGGTGATATGGATTTAAGGGAGAGCTTTCATTGGGGGGAGTTTTCGTTGTTTTTAACTGTAATGTGTTTATTTCAAAACTAAAACTAAAGTTAGCACATTTTTCATATTCACCAAGTGGCAGGAAACTGATATCAGTTTTTGGCAATCATGGTAAAAGAAGCTACTCAGGACTTTGAAAATGGAACTTGGAAGGTACATTTACATTAACTCCTGTGCAATATAATGACTTGTTTTTTGTAAACCATTGTTTGCGTTCCTCTTATTGTTTCCATGTTTGATGCCTTCTCTTTCATCTATACATGGTCAGCTTATTTGTGTTGTTTGCTTTGTGTTCCTATGGTTTATCACCCCTTTTCCTGTTGATCCATACTGATTTGCATCTCTTATTTTCAAATAAGAAAACCCCTCAAAAACATTTCAAAAAGACCAAATGATTGATTTGCATGAATAATCTTCAACTTTAGGAGATGTGGTAGCTCAGTGGCTGTTGTGCCTTGCTCGCTCCCCCCGCCGCAGCTGGGCCCCTCTTATCTCCTGCCGGACGCTGATAGTGCTGAAGAATGTCCTGGCATGCCTCCAGCCCCCAGCCCTGGCACCATGCCTGGAGAAACCGAACAAACAAACCTCCCTCCGATAGCATGTGCGCCTGAAGCCAGCCACGAGCTGGGATTACCAACAGCTGGAGACGAAATGATGCAATGGATAGATCCACGCTTCTGGAGAATGGAGAGGTGACGTCACCAAAAGGAAGGGAGGGGCAGGCCTGGATAAGTGCTGAGTCATGGAGCCACACCCCATGGCCTATATAAAGGATCTGCTTTCTGGCATTCTCTGAGTCAGGCAAAGTTTAATCTGGATTGCTGAAGTCACATCTTGGATTCCTGCCTGCCCTGAGGACTCTGATAGGACTTTAGCAGAGCTTCAGAGGCACGCTTGATACGGACTTCCCCGACCCAGCCGTCAGAGGAGGAGTGGGACATGACAGTGGCTTAGTGACACTGGAGATGGTCTTTGTGCTAGCCGTTTAACAGACTGAACAACGGTTGATAAGAAAGACAGAAAAGAGTGAATAATGTACATGTAAGTACCTGGAGAGAGCAGAAGAGAAGAGAAAGAACTGGAGAAGATCACAAAATACAAAGACGTGCAAATAGAAATAGAATGACTATGTCAGAAGCAAGCAAAGGTAACTCCAATGATAATAGGCGCCTTGGGTGCAATCCCAAAACAAGTGGAGCATCATTTGAACACCATCGGAATTGACAAATTCACCATCAGTCAATTGCAGCTTTACTTGAAACAGCTTATATCCTGCCATGATATCTGTAACACTATCAAATATACACACCTGCCTATTCCAGGTCCTTGAGAAGTACTCGATCAATAGACAAAAATGCCAAATCCAATCTGAACACCTGGCTGACTGTGCGGCGAACAATACTCTTCAACTTTTGGAAGGCAAATACTTTGTGAGTGGCAGTTATCTCAAAGATCATTGTTCAGGTGTTTCTACATAACTGCCAGCTGTTGAACATAGTTATCAGGGGATGATATCATGACTCCCCTGTACGTGTGGGAGGAACACAGTTATTTGCAACAGGAGAAAGTGTTTTACACTTTAGTGACCAACATTCTTCTAGTATTTTGAGCTTCATCTTGTTTTGATGTGACAGATGGTGGCTGTAACATATAAAGCTGGTGTCAATGATGCTTATCTGTAATGTTTCAGTAATGATGGGATGGCACTTAGCCTGAAGCAAGGAACTGAGATGATCACCTTGGTTCTAATCCAGGACCAACTGAAAATAACAGTGGAAAACATCTGCATGCAGTCTATTGCTGAAGACATTCTGTTTTTTCTTGAATTACAATTTTCCTTATTATTGCCAACTGCTATGAAGATATAAAATATGAATGCGTTTATTATGAATTATGTACATCTCAGATGTTTCTAAAAGCATTTAAATTTTCCAGTATAAAGGATACTTTTTAAAATAAGAATTGATTTTGATATATCCAAAAGATTTAGATTAAAAGCTTATTCAGAATTTTTGTAATATTGATGACTGCTATTAAAAATGATTAATAACCATGCTGCTTGATAGGAAGCATCATGGTTTGACATGATACATGCAAAAATAAGATAAATGTATTAAATTCTGGTGTAAAAATCATTCATTTTGCCCTGAATTTAATAGATTTATCTTGCTTTATCCAATATTATATTGACTGTGGGTTGAGAAGAATGTTAATCTTTACCATATGGTAATAAACTATAAGACTGCATTAGTGGCAGGAGAATATTTTATTTAAAAGGAGAGTCAGAATGAGGTATGGATTAGCTGACAAACAAACATTCAGAAATTTGTGTATCTTCATGACCAAAGCAGTTTGAAAAGAAATGCTGAATTAATGTGGATAAATTATTCTAGTCAAGTGACTCTATTCTGCATAGACTTGTATCTAACTATCTTGATTATTAGGGAGGATTATATAAAGGCAGACATACTAATACCACAATCACATCAGCAAGATCTTCACACTGGGATGGCTTTTAATTTAGTGGCAGAGTCAGAGCATATGCTCTGTAGTGGAAATGTGTATGTTCAATTATCAGCATCTCCCAAGTACAATTGACAAACCACACACACCAGTTCCAAATCTTATTAATTCATTTATTAAATTTATATGCCTCCCATAATGCTATTTTATCATCCTAGAGAAGCATATAACTCAAAGTAGACAAAGGAAGCAGTGCTCATTCTTTCTTCCATGAAATGTTGGGCAACCCATGTTGACAATCACAGTCTTTGCAGAGGGCTATGCTAGGGCAATCCAGGAGTCTGATTCAGGATACTAAGGTGATTTCCATATACATGGCAGGTTCAATTGTTTTGAGAACTATTTTGCATGGAAAATTTGGCCATAGTAGGATTAAGCTTCTGCAAAGATTGGCAACATGGGTTGCCCAACATTTCATGGAGGGAAGAATGAGCACAGCTTCCTTCGTTCATTGTAATGAGCCATGGTGTGCAGTGTTTAGAATGCAGTACTGCAGGCCAATTCTGCTGACTGCCAGCAGTTCGGTTCTGAACGGCTCAAGGTTGACTCAGCCTTCCATCCTCCCGAGGTCGGTAAAGTGAAGACCCAGATTGTTGGGGGCAATAGGCTGACTCTGTAAACTGCTTAGAGAGGGCTGTAAAGCACTGTGAAGCAGTATATAAGTCTAACTGCTATTGTATTTGCTTGAGTGTACCACGGGGGTGGGGGGAGGGCTTGCTCTTAAATTGTACTTTTTTTGAAAGAGAAATCTCAGTTTGATAGTTTTGATGCTGGTCACATGAAAACTTGTGAGTTATATCTAGCCTAAAACTTTCATTAAAACCAGACTTAAAGTGCTAGATGATCTCCCAGATCCATTTTCAATAATCAATGCATGTCAGTACTAAAAACTCTGCTGAGTCATGTCTTCAGAGGTCAGCATTGCCAAAATTATGTTGACAGGGAAGAGACTGCAGCTGTTCAGACTTAATTAGAATTTTATGTCTTTGTATATCTGTTCGGTGATGGGAAAGCCCCGAGTTTTAGAAGACTGTGCCAGAGATTCTTTGTCTAATCTTGCACTAGCAACCAGAACTCTGTGTTTCTCATCTATAAAATGGGAACAGTTTCCTTTAAAAAATGGAAATGGGGGATAGATGGATAGACAGACAGAAAGACAAACAAACAATCAAATAAATAAATAAATAAAGGTAAAGGTTTCCCCTATGCAACCATGTCTGACTCTAGGGATGGTTATAGATAGGCAGGCAGGCAGGCAGGCAGGCAAGCAGGCAGGCAGACATAGATAGATAGATAGATAAAGCTAGAGAGAGAGAGATAGAAATAGAGATAGAGATAGATAGAGATAGATAGACAGAGATAGAGAGACAGAGACAGAGACAGAGACAGAGACAGACAGACAGACAGACAGACAGACAGACAGACAGATATAGATGACAGTTAGATAGAGATAGAGATGGGGATAGACTAGATAGAGAGAGCGAGGGAGAGCGAGAGAGATAGAGACAAAGATAGAGATAGACTAGATAGAGATAGAGATAGCGAGATAGCTAGAGAGATTGAGATAGATAGAGACAGAGATAGAGATGAGATAGATAGAGACAAAGATAGAGATAGACTAGATAGAGATAGAGATAGCGAGATAGCTAGAGAGATCGAGATAGATAGAGACAGAGATAGAGATAGACGAGATAGAGATATAGAGAGATATAGATATAGATATATATAGAGATAAATAGAGATCGAGATAGAGAGATAGATAGAAATAGAGAGATAGAGATAGAGATATAGAGAGAGATAGAGACAGAGATAGAGATAGACTAGAGAGAGAGAGAGATAGAGATAGAGACAGAGATAGACTAGAGAGAGAGATAGAGATAGAGACAGAGATAGACTAGAGAGAGAGATAGAGACAGATAGAGAGAGAGAGAGAGAGAGATTACATACATTTGATTCGTTGTGTAATCAGGATTGTCTTCTTGAGTTTGTCACCCTAAGGCCAACAACTTGAGTGCGCTTTCAGTTCCAGTTTTTTGTTTCTGCACAGTTGTTTCTTATTGTTGGGCCATGCCTCTCAGCTGATAGATTCTGCCTCAAGGCCCACCCACTTGTTCCTGTGTTTCTCTTTTATATCAGAGATATCCTTAATGTATGAAATGATTTATGCGTGCGCCAACTCAGGAAGCTCAAACAACCCAAGGAGCTGCTGATACAGTTCTACAGAGGAATTATTGAGTCTGTCAGCTGCACCTCTATAACTGTCTGGTTTGGTCCTGCAATCCAACAAGACAGACACAGACTTCAGAGGATAATTAGAACTGCAGAAAAAACAATTACTACCAACCTGCCTTCCATTGAGGACCTGTATACTGCACGAATCAAAAAGAGGGCTGTGAAAATATTTACAGACCCCTCACATCCTGGACATAAACTGTTTCAACTCCTACCCTCAAAACAACACTATAGAGTACTGCACACCAGAACAACTAGACACAAGAACAGTTTTCCCCTGAACGCCATCACTCTACTAAACAAATAATTCCCTCTGTCAAACTATTCACTAAGTCTGCATTAGTATTACTATTAGTCTTCTCATCATTCCTATCACCCATCTCCTCCCACTTATGACTGCATAACTGTAACTTTGTTGCTCGTATCCTTACGATTTATATTGCTTGTTTCCTAGTATGATTTGATTGCTTATTTGTACCCTATGACTATCATTAAGTGTTGTACCTTATGATATCTTTTCTTTTTTAATGAACAAGACAGAACTTAGTTGAAACCCTGAAGCACCATCTAATTCTATTTATAATCCTTTGTTTAGGGTTCTCAAGCCAATTTACCTACCACATTATACTCATATCCCAGTTGAATTAAATTAATTATACAATTGAGATTTCAGGCATAAAGTACTTTAGCTGAACACAGAATTCTAGTCATGAAAATTCTAAATAAATTGAAGGGATAATGTGGATTTGTTCTGGTCTTATGAAAAAAAAAACTTTTTCAGGTAAGGAACTGTCTGTCAGAAGTTCAGAATACCCACATCTCTCATCAAAGTTAGAAGAAAACAAAATTTGCACAAACCTCCTAAGAAATTGACCACTTAGCAACAGAGTCAAAAGCTGATCAGTGGCACAAAATCTACAGTTTAGCTAGGATAAACTTTTTTTAAAAAAAATCATTTAACTGGTTTGAATCCATAGTTATAGTAAAGGTAATTGGGTAAGCTGCAGTCTCATATTTTTGTTCTAAATGTTTATTTTATTGTTTTAAGTAGAACATAAATAATCATTAGAAGTGGATCAAAGACTTTATTTTATTTTGGATTAGATGCTGAGTTCAAGATATAAAAGCCGCAGTATATGTTTAAAAGTTACTGCTAAGATACTGGAACCGTGGCTATTTCTGATAAGATTCACAGTGAATCAGTGAAATATCTGTGAAGCTGCAAGGATTGGCAAATACATTTGTGTCTTTAAAATGTTTATACACACAGAGTTGGTTTGGAATTTGGCCATATCATCATATGGTAGTTGAGTAACTTAATATAAGAATTGTAACAAGCAGAGCATGCTGCAAATATTACCCAGAAAAATACCCACAAGAGCAGAAGAAGGTCCATCAACATCTTAAATGAGCAGGCAAGATTACAGAACATAACTTGGGTAGATAGATTGTTTTGGGGATAAATTTGTCTGTAAACAAAAATAAGAGTATAGAATTGTAGCAAACACAAAGGCTGCTAACAGATGGCATCTGGAAGGATGTCTCTGGGCCCACAAAATATTTGGGATTTCTTTCACTAAGAGTAGCCCATTGTTCAGTGAGAACAATCAACCAATAGAACACCTTGCCTTCAGATGTTGTGGGTGTCCCATTACTGGAGGCTTTCAAAAAGAGACTGGACAACCATTTGTTTGAAATGGTATAAGGTCTCTTGCTTGAGTAAGGGGTTGAACTAGGTCCCTTCCAACTCTATTATTCTATGTTCTATGTTTAGTTTTGGAAAGAAATATCCAACCTCAACTGCCCTACTGTAGATACACCCCAGTCCTCATTTCACAAACATCATTTATCTAAGGACAGTAGAGAAAAAATTCTCTCTTTCTCTCTCTCTCTCTCTCCCCCTTCCTCCCTCCCTCCCCCTCTCTCTGGGGAAGGGCCATAATTGATAAAATACTTTGATTGCAGAGCCTTATAACAGGCAGCAATTTTTCAAAAATCCTAGTACTGCTTTAAATTAATTTCACCATTGTAATCAGGCTGAAGGAATTCAGAAGAAAGAAGTGTATGTGTATGTATGTGACTGTGTATGTGTGTGTGTCTGTGCACATTCAACTAATTGGAAAGGCTCCTTCCCTTCCCCTCTGTTGGATTGAGCCTGGCAGGGCTTTGGATATGGCATACCGTCTATGGTTAGTTCCTTTCCCCTGTTTCTACAGTGGAAGAATTTTCATGAAACTGAGGTTCAAATGGATGTCAACCTAGATTAGCGGAAACAGAACAGAAAGAAGAATTGATTTGGATGACAGTGATATGTGTGATTTGGTCGTGGAAAAACTTTCCCCCTCCTAATTAGCAGGAGTGTGGAAGTCTCTTTTCTAAAAAAAGAAAAAGAAAAAAAATACACTGCATTTTTTATTTCTGAGAACAGAATGTCATTTGTGGAAAGAAAACAGTCAAACTGAAACTTGTGTCCTTTACTATTATCTCCTGATGGATTTTTTAAATTGTGTGAACTCATGCATAATCACTCCAGGAAACCTGATAGAAAATTAGCTTTTTCAGACCATTGGTTAAGCCAGTGAAAAATTTCAAATTCAAGGATTGACAAACCTGGGGCTGTGCTGACACCACTATTCATAATTCTTATCATTGCCATGTTGGCTGATGCTGATGGGAACTGAAATCCCACATATTTGGTCTTCGGCCCCAATTATTGAAGAACTGTACTTGGCACAAAACTGTACTGCCAACCTGGCAGAAGAAACAATCTCTCAGGGCCTTATATTAATCATAGCTGGTTGTACAAACTTATCTCTTAGGGCAGTGCGGAAGCTATGCTGTTCCACTGCCATTAGTGAAATAAATTCAGCTGCAAGTACGTTTTGTCTTCCACAAGCACATACAGGTAGCCCATGACTTACAACTGTTTGTAAGTCTGTTTGACTGTTCGAAGTTACAATGGCACTGAAAAAGTGACATGACCGTTTTTCACACTGTTGCCATGTGATCAAACTTTAGATGCTTGGCAACTAAGTCATATTTATGATGGTTACAATGTCTTGGGTTCATGTGATCGCCTTTTGCGACTTTCTCACAAGCAAAATCAACGGGGAAGCCAGATTCACTTAACAGCCGTGTTACTAACTTAATAACTGCAGTGATTCACTTAAGAACTTTGGCAAGAAAGCTTGTAAAATGGAGCCAAGCTCACCTAACAAATGTCTCCGTTAGCAACATAAATTTTGGGCTCAGTTGTGGTCATCCGTCGAGGACTACCTGCGTTGAAAGGAGAACATCTTCTCTTTTATCTTCTGCAGGCCCTGCTCATGGATTTAAATTATAGCATCCCAGAACGAGAACATGCACAGTCTTCAGGGGAAAACACAGGGTAAGAGGATGAAGTATTTTGTTGTTGTTAGTTGTGGTGTCAGACCCATTGCGATCCCATGGACAACGTTCCTCCAGGCCTTCCTGTCCTCTACCATCCTCTGGAGTCCATTTAAGCTCACTGAAGCCTACTGCTTCAGTGACTCCATCCAGCCACCTCATTCTCTGTCAGCCCTTCTTCTTTTTCCCTCAATCTTTCCCAGCATTAGGCTCTTCTCCAGTGAGTCCTTCCTTCTCATTAAGTGGCCAAAGTATTTCAGTTTCATCTTCAGGATCTGGCCTTCTAAAGAGCAGTCAGAGTTGATCTCCTCTAGGACTGGCTTGTTCGTTTGCCTTGCAGTCCATGGGACTCTCCATGATGAAGCGTAAGCCAACATTAATGCCTGTTTCTCTTCTCCCTCTGTCCGCAGTGTGCACATGAATCATACTGTGTGTATCAGTTAATTTCCCTGAGGTTGCTCTTCCTGTTCTAACAACTAGCTTCTTCTGACCAACAGCACCTGTGGACACGATGACCTACATCACACAGCTAGGTGACCTCTTCTATTTGAGAAGGCTGCTAAGTCCTCCTCGGATGGTTGGACCAGGAAGTGTGACCACAGTAATTAGCAGGAACTTGCTGGAACTGGATACAGCACATTTAATGCTCTGCAGATTCTTGATGGCATTTGATCTTGGAGATGCAGGAACTAAGATCATAGGGCAGGAGTTTTGAAAATGGAGAGAAATTTAAAAAAAATATCAAGATAATAATTCTCCAGTGCTGGGCTTGATGGCAGGTGGAATAGTGCTTCTGACCCATACTGGCAACATTTCTGAAAGGGGCGATTTGCAATTGAGTTCCCTATGAGCGAAAGGGAACCAAATTTCCTGCTCCAGTGAAACTTAATGTTCCCAATATTACAAAGAAACAAAGTGTTACAACACTTGTTCCCCAGGTTGCAGCAATATAATTAACTAGCAGTTGTGCAATTTATGGGGGAGAAATGTGCGATGCGGTTATGGAGTATAAAGGTGAACAGGGGGGAAAAATATGCTCTTCAAAATGCCCATCTCCTGCAAACTCTGAATATTGCCTTCAAGGCATATGCTACATTTTCCCCCTGCCCCTCCTTTCTCCTTTAGTGTGCTGTGCTTATATTAGTCACACCCATTTATTTCTACCATAATTTATGTGTTAGTTCAAACTTGGCAAGAGTGCAGGTGTTGCATCCAACATTTGGTCTTGCTTCAGAAGTTTCTATGAATATGAATGCCTATAGTTTTTTACAAGCATACTCTATCACCATAGTAACACGTTTGTTAACTTAAGAGCTTGTAGTTTTAATAGAACTCTTATTCAATGAGATGTGCAGTGCAGGGTTCATCCAAGTATCTATAATCTAGTTTTATTTATTCTCAGTTATGTGGGAAAGATACAGGCTGATTAGGGGGATATATTTAATTTGATTTAAGAACAACTTTTGGGGAAATCAAAGGAATCTTCGATGTTGTCAGTTCTCATTACCACAATGGGTCTCAGTAGCAAAAACGGTCTTCAGAAGTTGTGTTCAATATAGCATCTTGGATTAAGGTGGAACAACTTATTTATACAATTTTCTATACTGGCTGTTATACATAAACTATAATAAAAGCCTTTGAAAAAGTATCAGGGAAAAAGCACACTAAACCAACAATGGATCACCTTGCTGTCTAGTTTAATAAAAAGAAGGACTAGGGGAGACATGATAGCAGTGTTCCAATATCTCAGGGGCTGCCACAAAGAAGAGGGAGTCGGGCTGTTCTCCAAAGCACCTGAAAGCAGGACAAGAAGGGTGGAAACTGATCAAGGAAAGAAGCAACTTAGAACTAAGGAGAAATTTCCTGACAGTTAGAACAATTAATAAGTGGAACGACTTGCCTGCAGAAGTTGTGAGTGCTCCAACACTGGAAATTTTTAGGAAAATGTTGGAGAACCATCTCTCTGAGATGGTGTAGGATTTTCCTGCCTGGGCAGGGGGTTGGACTAGAAGGCCTCCAAGGTCCCTTCCAACTCTGTTGTTATTATTATTATTAAGGGACAAGAATGTTGTTCAGATGTTTTGGAGGTAAAGAGAGGGGACATTTTATTTATTTGTTTAGAAAATTTATATTGTAGTTCTTTTATTAGTATGCCTTTGAAAGTGCTCACTAATTTTGAAAATATTGAAATCCTGTTTTGTCTGACAAAGAACAGAGGAATAACTTGGTCCATATAAGAGCTGGATTGTAGAAAGAAGGAAGAAACAGTGATTGCAGAGATATCCTGAAGTATTTTGATGCCTGTGAAAGAGAAAGAAATAGCAGTATAACACCAACTAAAATGAAGGTGTATTACAGAACTAACAAAATCAGTTTATTATATGAAATAGGGAATCCTAGAGGCATCTTATCTTCTTTGCAAGTAAGAATACTAAATTCATTCCCCTTTCAAGACTACTTCAAATTGTTTCATGGTAGTGCAAGTCCTAAATATCTACAAAATAAATACAAAATTATTACATATAGGTGACACCAAACTGGGTTTGATGTTCTTTTGACTGCTTCAGCTGATCTTTCAGCATTAATACATCATCTCTGTTAAATATTATTAATTAAAGCCACTAAACATTTTGAAAGAAAAAGATTTATTTATTTTTATTTATTTATTTTGTCACAACAATATATATAAGTATCATACAGAAAAGATTATATAGTGTATAAACATATATAAGAGTAAATATTAGGAAGAATAAGCATATATATATGAAGCATATATATATGATATATATATGAAGGAGAAAAAAAAGATGGTAGTGGGGTTCCCTGTAATTACGTAATTTGAATGCAAATTCTTGAAAACCCATCTTAAAGAATGTGTTTAGTTTGATGTAATACAAAATGAATGTTGTGACAACATTAAAATAGTTGAAGTTAGCATTTGGATCAATGCATTATGATCTGGCAGTCCTCTTCCACTTTTATAAAAGAGCTTCATTTGTTGTCGTTGTCTCGTCTCCCCCCCCCCTCCCACTTCAACTTTTTACAAATTGACACAGAAATTGCATCCCAATTCCCCTGCATGAGATCACAAGATCCCTATGCAGAACTGGCTTTTTTTGGTGTTTTGTATAGAGTACTCTGCTGATTTATTCTGCAATCAACTGCATTCCATTGATCTCAAGCTCAGGAGGGTATTCTATTGATTACAGATTTACTGTAAAAACCCCAACTATTCTACAATAGGTTGCTTACTCAAACTTTTCCTCACAAACAATGGCTTGGAATAGTAGCTTGTGCTTCAATTTAGAGATTGCACATATTAAATGATAGTAAAACCAATGCACCCACTTCTTATCTTGTATTTAACTTCCAAAAAAACGAGAGAGAGAGGGAGGGAGGGAGGGAGGGAGAGAGAGAAAGAGAGAAAGAGAGAAAGAAAGAGAGAGCTTTGCAAAATGATCATGCCCTAGGGGTAAAATAAGTTTGACCAAGACCAGGTACCATAAAATGGAGCATGTAATAAAAAAAAATAGTTGCAAACATTAGTGAGACATGTTCACTTAGCTGTCCATTGGTTCCTGTGATATCCAACCTCTATGTTGGCAACCCAGCATAGTGTACTCATCTACAACTTGATATTCTATAGATGTGATGACTCCATAATATATAGTAATCTTAGCCAATATGCTGGCTGCAAATTTTATAAAATGTAATCCCAGCAATACAGACAATGACAAATTTCTTCTGTATCGTTTTGTCCCATAGTCAATAGAGGCCTTCCTGGCCATGTCACATCCTGTGGATTTTAATTTGGGATCATTCCAGAAAATTCCTTCGACAGGACCTGTGTTTAACTCATAGAATAATCTATTGCCAAGAAAGATATTTAAGTGAATGGAAAAAATGGGTTGACTATATTCAAAACAGATATCAGACTAAGAGTTATCAGACTGCCTTTGAATGATTAGGATGTATTATTTTTGATTATTTTGGGGGAAGTTAGGAATTGATGAGAATTGTAGGATTATAATTTAGTTAGGAAGGAAATTTTTTTAGTATATGTTTGCTTTATTTTTACTATACCTTGTGTTTGTTCCGGGAAGTCGGGGAGGAGGAGGGGTTTGGGAAGGAGGAGGGGAAAGGGGAGGGGAAAGGGGGGGAAATTTTGTAAAACTTTTTCAGTAAAATAAAAATCTATTGCAATGTCCTTCCTGTTAAAGACTACTTCAGCTTCAATCACAACAATACAAGAGCAAACAATAGATTTAAACTTAATGTTAACCGCTTCAATCTTGATTGCAGAAAATATGACTTCTGTAACAGAGTTGTTAATGCTTGGAACACCTACCTGACTCTGTGGTCTCTTTCCATAATCCTAAAAGTTTTAACAAAAACTGTATACTATTGACCTCACCCCATTCCTAAGAGGTCCGTAAGGGGCGTGCACAAACATGCCTACCGTTCCTGTCCTATTGTTTTCTTTCATTATATCCAATTAATATAGTTATTGCATGCTTATTCTTATATATATATGCTTATATATTATATAGTTATTTTCATGCTTATGCTTATATGGAAAAAATGGGTTACCGTATATACTCGAGTATAAGCCGATCCGAATATAAGCCGAGGCACCTAATTTTACCACAAAAACTGGGAAAAACTATTGACTCGAGTATAAGCCGAGGGTGGGAAATGAGGCAGCTACTGGTCAATGTAAAAAATAAAGATAGAGCCAAGTAAAATAACATGAATATTTATTTGAACGAAAAACAATAAAAGTGCAAAAGGGGGAAGGAGGATTCCCAGCTTTAGAAAATTTAGAACTACGCCGCCTTTGGTATGACCTGAGCATAGCTCATAAAATTATCTGCTACAATGTACTTCCTATCAATGACTACTTCAGCTTCAACCACAACAATACACGAGAACACAATAGATTCAAACTTAAAAGTGAACCTCTCCAATCTAGATTGCAGAAAATGTGACTTCAGTAACAGAGTTGTTAATGCCTGGAATGTGCTACCTGACTCTGTGGTCTCTTCCCAAAATCCCCAAAGCCTTAACCAAAGACTATCTAGTATTGACCTCACCCCATTCCTAAGAGGTCTGTAAGGCGTGCATAAGAGCACCAGCGTGCCTACCGTCCCTGTCCTAATGTTCCCTTTAGTTGTATTCCTTTTATGTATTCAATTCATGCTTATATTTATATAATTATTTAATATGTATTTGACAAAATAAAATGAATGAATGAATGAATGAATAGAATAGAATAGAATAGAATTTTTATTGGCTAAGTGTGATTGGACACACAAGGAATGAATGAATGAATGAATGAGTGAGTGAGTTACTTCAACAACATTGTCTCACAGAAATTGACAATACAACTGCAAGCATGAAAATGAGTCCTCCTTTAGCTTCCAAGGGACCAGGGTGCCTCTGAAGGTCAGTGCTCTAAGCACTAAGAACCCAGCACAAATCTAAGCCTGTATGCACACCAATAGTGAAAATACCCTGCACAGTGTCTCTTGGCAGAGAAGGTTAATTTTCATAGACGTTGGGGTGGCTCTTTTTTTTGGCAGGGCAATAAGGGTCTCTAATATCATTAAACCCAAGTGTGAGGAAAAAGACAGCAGCTAAAATGTTAAGGCCAGTTGTGTGACCTTCTCCAATACAGTTGGCCTGGCTGTTTGCCAAAACTTAAAACACCCTCCCATCCCCCCTCCCTGCTAAAGCTTCTTTCTTAAAACAATTGTGGTCTTTGCCTTTCATTGTGCCAATCGACTTTAGAAGTCTGTGTGTGTGTGTGTGTGTGTGTGTGTGTGTGTGTGAGAGAGAGAGAGAGAGAGAGAGAGAGAGAGAGGGAGGGAGTGCAAAGGGAAGGAGGATTCCCAGCTCTAAACAAAGGAAATCCCGGAATGCCAGCGAAGGTGGTGCTCACGTTCCTCCTCCCTTGCTCAAAAGCCCCAACATGATATTGGAATTGGATGCCATTATATACCTGCTGAGGGGATAATTTGAATAACTTGAAAGATATAAAAGCTCTAAACATATTTGTTTAAAAATCTAAAATCTATACTTAAAATAAATGAATATAAAGTAATAAAGTTCTTTAAAGTTGTAATTCACTTTGCTGCTGAAAAAGAAAAGAAGCTTAACACCTTAAATGGTATTTATTAACTGAAATATCATCAAATCAAATATATAATGAGGTATATTATAATGACCTTTGTTTTCAGAAAGAAGCATGATGGAAGTTTTTCAATAAAGGGAAATTAGACAAAACTTAGTGTCATGCTCATATATCATCTTTACAGATGTTGTTAACACTATACTATGGCAGCATATGATGGTACAATGTTTCAATCAATTTCAGGATGAAAAACTCATCAATGAGGAGGAGGAGTATAATTTATTAACCTTGTATGATATCAGTTTCTCAAGGACTCTAGAAGGACCGAGGAAGAAATCTCTGCCCCTCCCACTTTCCCTTTCCAACCCAGCCTTCCAAGGGGACCTTTGAGGGAGAAATCTCTGCCCCCTCCCCACTTTCCCTTTCCAAGGCAGCCTTCCAAGAGGACCTCTCGAAAAGAGCGAAAGCTTTCTCCTGGCCGTTTTACCACCACCACACCCTCCACGCCGGCCATCCTAGGAGGGGGAAGTTCAAGGACCACATCGATGGCACGAGCTCAGATTGCCGGCTGGGGATGATGGGCGCTGCAGTGCGATCTCGGGAGAGACTAGGGGGGAAGAAAGAATGACTGTTTCCCCACACCCTAGGATTGGGGAAAACATTGACCCCCCCCTTAGTTGCGGGAGAAGGGTTGCGCTTCAAAGCGGTCGCCTCCATCCATCAATCCATCCTTCCTTCCTTACTTCCATCCATCCATCCATCCTTTTTTTTTCCCCAGCGAGCGGTGCGTGTGTGACATGCAAGCAAGACGTCTCACGGGGCGTGTGTGTGTGTGTTTGTGGTGGGGGTCTCGTCCCAGCCACCCACCCACTCGCTCCCTTTCCCTCTTCGGGCGTGGGCTGTTCCCGTTCGCCTGGCCTCCGTCCTCCGATCTCCTGCGCTGGGAGCGGCGGCGAGCCAGCGGCAACCGGGCACCGCGGACTTTGGCAAGGAGGAAGGTGGGAGGAAGCGGAGCTGCCGGCTGTGGGGGTTGAGGCGTGCAAGAGGAGTGGCGTGGATAGGCCTTTTTGTGTGTGTGTGCGTGTGTGTGCGCGCCTGTGTGCCCTAGGGAGGGAAGCGGGGCTGCCGGGTGTGTGGGGGTTGAGGCGTGCAAGAGGAGCGCGCCTCCTCTCTTCCTCCACGCCGCTCCTCTTGCACGCCTCAACCCCACCATCCCCCACCCTCCCCGCGCGTGAAGCTCCCCCCCTCCCTCTTCCAGGCGGCGGCGGCGGCCCCGGCCCCGGGCGGAGCGCCACAGCCGGCAGCTCCGCTTCCCTCCCACCGGTCCCAGTCCAGCGAGCGGTGGCGACATGCGGCGCGCTCCGCTTTCACCGTTCGGCTGATTGGGACCGCTTGGCTTGGGTCCGCGGCGGGCGGGGAGCCGCCAGCCTTCTCGGCCGACGCTTTCACCGTTGAAACCTCCTCCCTCAGCCGAGAAGGCTGGCGGCTCCCCGCCCGCGCGGACCTGTTAAGCCGGTCCCAATCCAGCCGAACGGTGAAAGCGGAGCGGCGCCGCATGTCGCTTTCACCGTTCGGCTGGACTGGGACCGTGGAGGAAGCGAGCTGCCGGCTGTGGCGCCCGCTGAGCTGAGCGCGCCGCCGCCGCCTGGAAGAGGGAGGAGGTGACCTTCACGCTGGAGAGGGTGGGGATGGTGGGGTTGAGGCGTGCAAGAGGAGCGAGCGTGGAGGAAGAGGAGGAGGCGCTCCTCTTGCACGCCCTCAACCCCCACACAGCCGGCAGCTCCGCTTCCTCCCTAGGGCACAGGCGCGCACACACGCACACACACACAAAAGGCCTTTCCACGCCACCTCTTGCACGCCTCAACCCCCACAGCCGCAGCTCCGCTTCCTCCCACCTTCCTCCTGCCAAAGTCCGCGTGCCGAGCCGTCGCTGCCCGCCTCCCAGCGCAGGAGATCGGAGGACGGAGGCCAGGCGAACGGGAACACTGCACCACCAGGGCTTCCCCGCGCCAATGCACAGCCCGCCAAGTTTGCGCCGTCCGCCCACCAGACACGGGAATGGGGGCCGGCCTGGGGGCGACAAATCCCGCGAGACCTCGGCGGGCCCGCTCCCCGTCCCTCCCATGGGAGTCCGTTCGGTACCCCCTCCTGTGCGGGGTTCCCGAAGACGTAGACTCGAGTATAAGCCGAGGGGACGTTTTTCAGCACAAAAAACGTGCTGAAAAACTCGGCTTATACTCGAGTATATACGGTATTTTGTTGTGACAAAATAAATAAATAAAAAATAAATAAAATAAAAAAATAATAGCTGCAGCACCCACACTGTGGAAAACCTTTTAGAAATTTAACATTTGCCAGTATTATTATATTTTAGTCCACACTGGGAACATTTGTATTCACCTTGACATTTGACTCTGCGTGATACTTATCTGAGTAACTTACTACTTTATTTTACCAAATAGTGAGTTAAAGGTACTTTAATGTTATACATCATCTGGAAATCCATGGTTAGACAGGCAATATATAAATATTTCAAATAAATAAAATAAGTGTTTTTCCTCCTGCAGCAACAGCATAACTACAAATTACTTTCAGAATCAAAGGTGGCAGCTATTAGAATGTTATATTATAGCTTTAGTAACTCAGATGGTTTCTGTACTGGGAGCACTTTAAAATGATCTGATGCTATAATTTACTGATATCTTTTCTGCTCTTTCTCTCATGTGATTATTATTTTTATTATTATTTGCTGGGGAATTCTTCTTCCAAAATCTAACTTTCTAACTAATGTTTAGCTGGAGGATACGTATATGTGTAGAACCTAGGCTTAAAGAGCTAAACTTGATCAAATTCCAGAAGGGTGAATCAACTTTTTAAGGATATTACATGCTCTGATAAAAAAAAAATCTTTTAAAGAGTTTTCCATCTTTACAGTGTGGAGAAAATAGAAGAAAGGTTGTATGTAAGTAAGTACGACGGAAGTGTGGTATCTCTTGCTTGCTATATTATAGCACTATAATTCCTACTTTCTTTTTAAATGTAAGTTCTTAAATGTACATAGAACTTCTTTTGCTGAGGATTGAAGGACAATCACCTAATGTAATGAAACTCCCCTCTCTGAAATTCTTAGCATTCAAAAAGCAATTAATATGCTTTTTCCAGAAGTTATTAGGAGAAGAAGTGGGTGAACCCAGGGTCCGTTTGAGGGCTTTAAATTGCAGCTAAAGCAAGTTGACTTTCTCCAGTTTCCCAGAGCTTTGAGACCCACCAGAAATTGTTGTTTTATAGTCAATTTGCATGGAACCTTTGTAAGTAGCACTTGTGGGCAATCCTGATCCTCTCCTTGATCTGGAAAGAAGCTCAAGAAACTGCCCTATTTGCCAGCACTCTTTTTTTTCTAACATGACAATCAGCTCCACTCTTTACAGAGCCCTTTTCAGCCCATCATCATAATAATAACAGAGTTGGAAAGGACCTTGGAGGTCTTCTAGTCCAACCCCCTGCCCAGGCAGGAAACCCTACACCTGGTCAGTCAGATGGTTATCCAACATCTTCTTAAAAACTTCCAGTATTGGAGCATTCAGAACTTCTGGAGGCAATTCGTTCCACTGATTAATTGTTCTGTCAGGAAATTTCTCCTTGGTTCTAGGTTCCTTCTCTCCTTGATTAGTTTCCACCCATTGCTTCTTGTCCTACCTTCAGGTGCTTTGGAGAATAGCTTGACTCCCTCTTCTTTGTGGCAACCCCTGAGATATTGGAACACAGCTATCATGACACTCCTGGTCCTTGTTTTCATTAAACTAGACATATCCAGTTCTTGCAACCGTTCTTCCTATGTTTTAGCCTCCAGTCCCCTAATCATCTTTGTTGCTCTTCTCTGCACTCTTTCTAGAGTCTCCACATCTTTTTTACATTGTGGCGACCAAAACTGAATGCAGTATCCCAAGTGTGGCCTTGCCAAGGCATTATAAAGTGGCACTAACACTTCACCTGATCTTGATTCTATCCCTCTGTTTATGCAGCCCAGAAGAACTGTGTTGCTTTTTTTGGCAGCTGCTGCACACTGCTGGCTCATATCCAGCAGTAATATGAGCCATACGACTCCAAGATCCCTCTCACAAAAAATTGTTTCCTTGGAAATGTCAGGAAACAACCCATTGATTGTGAGACTGCCCACTTCAAGAATTCTGCCACTGATAGTTGTGCTCTCATCACATTTCATTCCCATCTCCACGAAAGTTTCAATAACTGCTGCTACCGAATACCTCTCACCGACCCGTGCGCTCTCACAGAGAGGGACTCCTCAGGGTGCCGTCGGCGCGACAGTGTCGTCTGGCGACACCCAGGGGAAGGGCCTTCTCTGTGGGGGCTCCCGCCCTCTGGAACGAGCTCCCCCCAGGACTTCGTCAACTTCCGGACCTCCGAACCTTTCATGAGCTCAAAACTTACTTATTTATCTGCGCTGGACTGGGTTAGTTTTTTAAGTTATGGGTTTTTAATGGTGATTTTATAGTTTAGGGTTTTATATCGGTCGTTTGACCGTTTTTAGTTTTAAATTGGCCGGTTAAATATTTCATTTTAAATGTATTTTAAATTTATTGTGTACCTATGTGTTTTAATAAGGCTGTACACCGCCCTGAGTCCTTCGGGAGAAGGGCGGTCTAGAAATCTAATTAATAAATAAATAAAATAAATAAATAAATAAAGGATGACGACTATATTTCATGCTAATCATTCACTCTTAAGTAGGTAAGCTCTATGTTCACAAGTCATAGAGATATCAGGTTTTCAATCTACTGACTAATGGGAGCTATACAGTTATGTTTCCAATGTTGCTGTATAGGTTTATTAATTATTAACTTTAATTTGAAATTACCTTACATGCAAATAAGAATTATTCCTCAAAATCCAAATTGAATTTGTGGTATATAGGCTAAAATTCACTATAATATATTCTATGATTGTTTTTTTTTATTCATCTGACATATATCATAGTCTTTAGAACTGATATTTTCTGTTGATTCAGGTTCTAACCAAAAGCCTAGGATCATGACGCACCATAGCATCTAAAGTCTAGAAAGTTCCAAGCAGGAGGTTTTGTTCAGGGATGGGCTTCAGATCCTTTAGCAATGGGTTTGCTGCCCTGTTGCTGGGTGGGCGTGGCCATGGTGGGCATGGCCTAGTCAGTCGCTTGCACCATGGCGGGGTGGTGGTCGTTTTTCATCCTCCCCAAGTTTCAGAAGCTTTCCTCAAGTCTCCAGGAGGGTGAAAACAGCTTCCCCCAGGGTCCAGAGGCCCTCCAGATTTTTTTTTTTTTTTTTAAGATTTCTAGACTGCCCTTCTCCCGAAGGACTCAGGGCGGTGTACAGCCTTATTAAAACACATAGGTACACAATAAATTTAAAATACATTTAAAATGAAATATTTAACCGGCCAATTTAAAACTAAAAACGGTCAAAAGACCGATATAAAACCCTAAAATATAAAATTATAAATAGATTAATACAGTTTAAAATTCAATTAAAACTAAATTAAACTAAAATATCAAATTAAAATAATATTTAGGCTAGTCCTGCCCGATTGAATAGCAGAGTCTTCAGTTCCTGCTTGAAGGTACGGAGGTTGGGAAGTTGGCGTAACCCAGGAGGTAACTCATTCCATAGGGTCGGTGCTGCCACAGAGAAGGCTCTCCCCCTGGGGGTCACGAGCCGACACTGTTTGGCTGATGGCACCCGGAGCAGGCCCGCTCTGTGGGAGCGCACAGGTTGTTGGGAGGCTATTGGTGGCAGAAGGCGGTCTCGTAAATAGCCCGGTCCTAAGCCATGGAGCGCAGGCCCGTTTCCGGACTTCCAGAACATCTGGTAGGCCTGTTTTTTGCCCTCCCAGACCCTCTGCGCGGCCCCTGCACTTACCTGGAATGATGAACGGGCCGTGTGGAGACTCCTGGGAGGGCAAAAAACAACCTTTTGAATGTTGATCAGATTTTTATTCAATATTATGTATGTATTGGCCATAAACAGACTGAGATTTGCACGAATTTCAGTTCTTTTTCTTTCTTTTGACTTTGTAGCCTTCAGTAGTTTTTTTACAAAGTCCCATCAATATTAGTTCCTTCCTATACCTCAATCAATTATTCAAGTGTTGTTTTTCCCCACCTTCCAATGTTTGTGTTTGCTTTACCTGGATATTATCCTCCAGTCTTTACTGCTGGTGAAGTAGAGTCTGTTAATATGGATGATGATAATGAAGATGGTATTTTTGACTATCTCTAATTCTTTGCCTTCCCCAATTTGGTACTCTCCAGATTTATTGAAGTTGCTAGTAGTTACAGTCTCCATCTATCTGGAGTACACCAATTTGGAGAAGACTGCTTAAGACAGTTGTTACTCATCTAGAATTTTACCTTAGTTCAGGAAGTTAGAATTAAACCATCCTTAAGTTTGTTTTTCTTGATATGAGCTCAAGTAGCTTTTTCATGGCTTTTCTGGATACTATACATTCTGCAACAAATAGCAACCTAACTATAGAGTCAATTTGTAAATAAGGTCCAATATTACATCTGGCTTTCAGCCTATACCATAGACCAGGAGTCTGCAATTTTAAATACTCAAAGAGCCATTTGGACCCATTTCCCACAGAAAAGAAAACACTGGGAGCCACAAAACCTGGGTGGGTATGGGCAACTCAATGTCACTCACTTCTACCAGTCACATGACCCCCTAGCCATGCCTAGCCAGCATTAGGACAGAGAACCAGTTGTTAAAAAACACCGTGAACCACATAAGCCTTTTGACATATCTCTCTCTCCCCTACTTTCTCCCCCTCTCTCTGTATCTCTCTCTGTCTCTCTATCTCCCCCTCTCTCTGTATCTCTCTGTCTCTGCCCTGGCCACTTCTCCATCCCCCGCTGTCGCCCTTACCTTCTCAGTACAGGTGAGAAGTGACTGGGAGGGGAGGGCGGGGCCAGCCAGTGGTGGGATCACCTGACAAGGAGCCACAGCAGAGGGCCCAAAGAGGGCCCATGTGGCTCTGGAACTGCAGGTTACTGACCCCTGCAATAGACAAAGCAGACCCCTCATTCTTGAGCTTATTTGTATAGAACTAGTTCCAGGTTTATGGAGGAACTGGCAAATTCACTTCCTCCCAAATGTTGGTATGCCTCTGTCTTATTGGACCTAAATAAGATGTAAATTATATGGCAGACAACAGTGATGGTATGGGTTTTAATCTGCCAATGTTCTTGATTTACAACACCTCTGTGGTTGATCCTACATTTGGGATACCGGAGAAATTAAAAGGTTAAGTCACTCACAAAATAGTAAGTGCCATTATTTGTCCTGGATTTGTGCAAGGACATATGAAATCATAAACAGAAGGAAAGAGAAAATTTCCAATACAACTGGGTTTCTTCTTCCGTTCCCTGAAATATTTGTTAAGCAAACCAGAAAAGAAAGGGAGCAGTTAGAGCAAACTGAAATATCAAACTAGAAACCATATAGCCGTGATGGCGAACCTATGGCACATGTGCCACAGATGACACGCAGCGCCCACTCTGTGGGCATGCGAGCCATCACCCCAGTTCAGCTCCGCCGCGCCTGTGCTCGCACCTCCTGCCAGCCAGCTGGTCTTTGGGTCTCTGCTGTGCATGCGCAGAGGGGCAGGGCACGTGTGGGAGGGCTTCCTGTTCATGTGCAAGGGGTGGGGTACATATGGGCCCCCCGCACGTATGTGTGGGGGAATTGGGGGGCATGTCGGGACACATTCAGGGGGCAAACACACATGAAGGGGTGTGCGCATGCAGAGAGGACGCGTGCTGGGTGGGGGGCTTGCTTTGGGCACTCAGTCCGGAAAAGGTTAATCATCACTGCCATATAGCAGTGGAGGTTCTGAACATCAGTCTGACCTGGGAATGGCTATATCTGGACAGAGATACGAAGACAGTCAAATATGTAGCTTATAGTTTTCTATACACAGAAACCACACTTGGTATTTAAATCATTTTAACAGCTTCAAAATACTTTGACATGCACAATATCATTCCTATAAATAAGTTGATGTAATCAATTAGGCATTATTATCTTTCATTTACAAATAGAAAAATGGGAACTGGGTTTTAAAAGCCTTGCTGAAAGCCACAGAAAGCTGGATAAAAGAGCCAAATACCTTGTTACCCTGTTGTTGCCTTAGACCAAAACTACTGAATTTGTATTTGAGGCAATATCAGTGATCAAAACACTGGTAGTTCAAGAGAATAGGACATCATAGCCTCACTGATTGGCCAGAGCCACTCAGATCCTGCAGAATTTGCAGCATGCCAGTATTCATTTAAATCAATCAGTCAATTGATTTCGATGCAAGTCCAGGTTGGCACCATATATCAGGTGTTGCTACTAAAATATTCGAAAGTTTCCTGATTTATTTGGTGGATCTGCTGAAGCTTCATTACGATGTGTTTCAAACCTGGCAACTTTTAGATATGTGGACTTCAACCTATCTGGAATTTGCCATCCTGCACAGGAATTGGAAGTCCAGGCAGTGCATCTTAATGTTGTCAAGTTTGAAAAATGGCGCTGTACTATAAACACTGCTTCTCTTAGAAATGTGGAGCAAGCAATGGTCACACAAACAAGATTTCCAGTGAAAGCACCGTTGGCCTGGCATTGACCTTCTTGTCTTTTTGGTGTTCATGAAAGAGATTTTACTTCTCCAAGCTTGTAGCTGATAACTTTACGTCTGCTAGTTTGATTTTACTGCTGCTTTTACTTTTGCTTTTTGCTACTGGTTTTTGGTGTTGATGTCATTTTAATTGAATGTCAATATCATATACTTCCCTCTTGGTTTTATAGCTTTGAGAACTGCTATGGAAACTTCAGTGAAGGATGACCTTGGAATCTTTTCAATAATAGAATAAAATAAAACAATGGCACCATAGTCATTCTGATCATGAAGCTGTGCTTGCTCTTCTGTTCTGAGAAAATCTCAGCTTGCTTTGAATCTAAAGGAAAAAAAAAAAGAGTCCCATCCGTAAAAAAAAAAATCTCCTGGATTTGCTGTCACCTATTTAACATTACTGATGTGCCTCCCCAATGATTCCGTTTCTCCAATATGTGTATATTTGTTTAAAGCATTTGTAGTCTAGCTCTTCCCTCTCAACCCAAAGGGTCCTAAAAAGTTTTACAAATGTCACTATATATATATTATTAATATATTATTATTTTTATTTATTTATTAATTATTATTAATTATATCTATCTATCTATCTATCTACATATCTACATATCTACACACCCCCCACCCACCCACCCACACACACCCACACACCCACACCCACACCCACACACCCACACACCCACACACCCACACACACACATATATATATATATATTTGTTTTCTGAGGTTTTCACGGGTGTTTGTATATAGGTCTTTGGTTGTTCGGGTTTTCTCCCGTGTAAAATTGGAAGTGTCTTGGCGACGTTTCGACGAAGTCTCATTCGTCATCTTCAGGCTTCAGCTTCGTGCTTCTGGGAGCAATGTGTGATCGCAGCTGTTTCTTCCTTTTAACTGCTAGTGGGGGTTTGAATATATATATATATATATATATTAATCTGGCCATTAAGTTTGCAATTTAAATGACATGGTGTAAAATGAAAGAGATAGGTTAGGGCAAAATAATACTTATAACAGTCCATTTAGTGGCAGTTCAAAGGCACTGAAAAAATATGCTTATGACTGTTTTTCACTGTTTTGACTTTTTGCAGCATCCCCATGATCATAAGATCAAAATTTAGATGCTTGACAACTGGTTCATATTTATGACCCAGGGTCATGTGATCATTTTTTGTGAACTTCTCACAAGCAAAGTCAATGGAGAAACCAGGTTCATTTAACAACCGGGTTACTAACTTAACAATTGCTGTGATTCACTTAACAACTCTGGCAAGAAAAAAAATAAGTAAAATGAGGCAAACTTCACTTATCAAATGTCTCACTTAACAACATATATTTTGGACTCCATTGTGATCCTAAGTTGAGGTCTACCAGTAGAGTAAACTTGTGCATTCATTTATAAAAGAATAATTTGAAGATAAATAGCTTTGGCCTGTGTCACTTGGTCATAATAATGATCAACTTTATAGAAGACTGAAAGGTCCAGGTATGTGGTTTAAATTGTTGACAGTACTAGGGATCAGTCTTTTTGAACCAGGACCAGAGGTGGTATTCAGCTGGTTCGGACCAGTTCAGATGAACCGGTAGCTCTGACGATCAGCTGGCCCAGCCCACCAGCCCCCGCCCTATCCTGTCCTTTATTTCCTGCTTTCTAGCTCATCTCAATTGTGCAGCACAGCTGATTTCCAGCTCTCTCGCTGTTCTACTTACCATGGCTGACTTGGAAGGTAAGCAGCTGAGCTTCTGAATGCTCCATTTTCAGCGCGGTTGTTAAAAAATTTGAATTCCACCACTGACCAGGACTCAATTATGTATCTCCAATCCCTTCACATGGCTGACTTTGGCTGCTGGACCCATGGCTGAAATCTCTTGGACATTTGTGATTTTGTTACTAGGCAAGAATCTTAAGGTAAACCACATTAAAGAACTCTCTGTCTGCCCTGAGGGTATGGCTCCCCCATACCCATAGCAGCTTACTCCTTTGCTGTGGCTTCTTGCTTTTCCCACATTGCAGAGGTTTTCTTGCTCAGTACCTCAGGGTGTTGAATCTGAATGGTTGTTGTCATAACTGACATCTTTGCCCTGAGAACTGGCTCTTAGCTTATCTCTTACTCCAGGCACTTTTATTAAGTCACCGCTTCTAAACAGTCCCAAGAACATCCTTTCCAACACTGGACTAACAATTTCCTCTGCACTAGTATTTGGCATTTTCCTAGCTGATTTAAGTTCCAGTTTTTCATTGCTGCTGCCAAAATGAACCAAAGTCGGTGGAAATGTCTTAGTGATATATAGC
The DNA here is from genome assembly GCF_028640845.1 of Ahaetulla prasina. NCBI lineage: Eukaryota > Metazoa > Chordata > Lepidosauria > Squamata > Colubridae > Ahaetulla > Ahaetulla prasina. The sequence continues at coordinate 176,296,333 of NC_080539.1, read as the reverse complement.
CTGTGTTAGTACCTTCTATTTTTTTCTTATGGGAAACTTGCACTATTAAAATAGATAAAGCACTAAAAACTTTATGAATGGGAAAATATTCATAATCATAATCTTTGTTTACTGCATATTTACTTGTTTATTTTTTTCAGGCTCCTCAAAAAGTGAGGTTCCAAAGCTATTTCATACAATAAGCAGTTAAATGTCTTAAGGCATAAATAAGTAGCCTTTTCTTTAAAAAAAGAAAAGTCACCACTCTGGCTTTTAAAAAATGAGTAACTATAATAGTGACTGGGAAAAGAGAAATACCTGCCACTCAGAAGACCAATATGAGCATTAAGATCACATCTTGAGAAAGGCATTCCATACACAAGGTCTCATAACCGAGCAGGTTTCATTCTTTAAGCAGGTCACATATTGCAAGAAACAGAAATACACAAAAGAAAAAAGAGGAAACTATAAAGTAAGAGAAATTATGTTTTAATTAGTATACTATAATTCACACCCAGATGCCCCATTTTTGTCTGCAGCAAGAGAACTAAAACATCTTAAAATTTGGAATATTTCTTTTAGCTGTGCTGATATGTAAATACAGTAGTGCCCAAAACTGTGGAAACCTTTTGGGAAAAATGTATTTTCTAAAACTAGCTAATAACGCCACTTTTTTGGGGGGGGAGTAGTACTATAAAATTATATATCAATGGGAAAATAATTTAACCAAGAATGTAACGCAATAACATTTATGAAGGATTTGCTATTAGAATAGCAGTTACAATATAAAGAAGAACAGTGAAACACATAGAAAAAACGAGATATACAAAAATTATCATGTCAGTTAATACGTAGTTGGGTAACCTTTGGCATGAATTATGGCCTTACAATGTCTTCCCATGGAGTGAACCAAGTCTTTCAGTTTTGCAGCTGTTATAATGTGAAACCAAGATTGAATGATTGCTTCTATTAACTGGGTTTTATTGCTGGGTCGCCTCTGACTAACAGGTTTCTTTAGTTGGCTCCATAGATTTTCAATTGGGTTAAAGTCTGGGCTATTCCCAGGCCATTCCAGCAGTGGGAATATGATTATCTTGAAACTTTTTTAAAAAAAGTGGTATTATTAACTATCAAACCGCAAAAATACACTTTTCCCAAAAGGTTTCCACAATTTTGGCCACTACTGTACAATATCTAGATCAGGGGTGAAATGCTCCTGGTTTGGACCAGATCGGCCAATCTGGTAGCGATGGCAGCGGTTGGTTCAGAAAACTGGTAGCAAAAATCCCTGTCCCCCCTGCCCATGCCCAGCTGAGCCGCGCGATTGTCAGAGCCTTTTTTTAACTTTTAAAAGCATTTTTTTACAACCTCTTTGGCCGAATAGGTTGTAAAAAAATGCTTTTGAAAGTAAAAAAAAAAAAAAGATCGCGCACCACAGCTGATCACCCCCCCCACTGTTCTACTTAACCCACGCTTCCTTTTGGAGTGCACTGCGCATGCACACCTTGCATTTGGTGCATGGTGCGCACTGCGCAACCGCACACAGTGTGCATGCACAGCCGGCAAACTGGCAGTAAACTGGTTCAGATTACACCACTAATCTAGATCAGTGATGGCTAACCTTTTTGGTGTTGTGTGCCAAAAGCGGGGGGAGTACAGGGGGAGGTCATGCGCATGTGTGCCCATGCCCATAATTCAATGCACCTCGCGCCCTGCGCATACATGTGTGACCCCCTGTGCTTCCCCCGCTTTTGGCACACGATGGCACAGTGGGCCTGGTAGGCCCATTTTTTGCTCTCTCGAGGCTCCTAGAAAGCCTCTGGAGACTGGGGAGAGCAAAAAACAGGCCTTCTGGGCCCACTGGAAGTTGGGGAATGGGCTGTTTCCAGCCTCTGGAGGGCCTCTGGGTGGGTGGGAGGGAAAGGCTGTTTTTGCCTCCCCAGGCTCCTAGAATGGAAGGCCCAAAAAGCACATGGCCGGCGCGTGCATGCACGCTGGAGCTGAGCTAGGGCAACACTCGTGTGTCCAAAATATGGCTCCGCGTGCCACCTGTGGCATGCGTGCCATAGGTTTGCCATCACAGATCTAGATCTTCCTGGTCCTGGTGGTGCCCAGGAGCAGATAAGAGGCATTTGACCAAGGTTCATATCAAACCTTTACTACAATATTTTGGCCCGAATGCAGCATTTAGACTACTTTCCAAATCAAACCTACATCAAGTGCATTGCACAAACCCAGATTAGAGATGACTAGAGCATTAATGACTGTGGCTTTGGTTTGATTTCTTCAAGGAAAGGGTGCAACTAAAAAGGATTGGGAAGAAGTATTCCAAGTCAGCAACATCCACAAATTATTCAGGAACAGGCTGGAACTCAGGAATACATCGACACTGTGAAGGTGATGATTATAAGTACAGTGATGGAATATAAGCCCTGAAACAGACAGCAGTAACTGCCTCCAAAACTGTACTTTTGTTCAAATGCTCAAACAATCAGCATAATTACATTACCCAAAGGTAGAACATCTGTGGCCCTCCATAGGCTGTTGAAATTCAACAACAATAGGCTATTGAATTTATGTGCACAGTCTGCACTGTGAAGGATGTTGAAAGCCACAGTTTAACAAGATCTGGGAGTTCTCTAGTTCCAACATAGTTTCTATTGTAGCTAATTAATCGTGTAATTATTTTGTGTTGACGGTACTGCAGTGATGTTCTATCACACAATGAAACCAGAAGAATCCAAAAAGTTTTTAATCAGCCCATGTGGATAATATCAAGGTTGCAGCTCATTGTAACTGAAGATTCTAAACTTCAGACATGTTGCCCGACTAATTTACTGGCTTGTATTATACTTTGAAAGTGCTTTCAGAATTATGAAATATGCAGGATCCTAAATAAATCCTTTCAAATAAAAGACTTTGGAGTAGGAAAGATGTCTGAAAAAAAAAAGAATTTGGCAATCTGAAATGGCTTAGGGTAGGTTTTTTTTTTTTGAAGTGGCTAACAAAATTCATCAAAGCCGTTAAAGCATAAAGCTGCACTTTTTAAAAAGTGAGAGTTGAAGTTTGTTTATTGTGGTGTGGAAGAGCCTTTGCTAACCCATTACAAATGAGGATAGGATAAAGAAAACTTGCCCAATTTTTGCTTTTAGCAAAGATTTATTTCCGAGAAGGGGCAAAACCACTTGCTGTGATACCAATTAGAAGAACAAGAAGCATGACGTTGCAAATCTGGAGTATTAAAAATGTAAATCCAAAGCCCAAGGGTGCCTGGATCACAACTAAAAGAGATGGAGGAGAGAATGAGTCAAGCGATAACAAGAGTAGTACTCAAATGGCCTGTGCTGTCTGATTATCTCCCGGCTTCCATGCTGAAGCTAAACCTTACCAGAGGTTTAGACTTTGAAGCTTCCAATAATGGAAGAATATCTCAACAAGAACAGATGTAAAAAGAAACCATATTGAGGAATCTGATCTAAGTTTCTAACTAAATTCCTTCCTTCCTTCCTTCCTTCCTTCCTTCCTTCCTTCCTTCCTTCCTTCCTTCCTTCCTTCCTTCCTTCCTTCCTTCCTTCCTTCCTTCCTTCCTTCCTTCCTTCCTTCCTTGAAACACCTCATACCCTCATCTTTTTGGCTATAATCATGTAGAAGTTGTACAGCATCATTTCCATCTAGGGAGACATTTCTGTCTAATAATCTTCACATTACAACGCCACCATAGTAATTAAAAGATTAAAAACCAAATGTCTAATTTGGAGGTGACATCTGGTGAAATGGCAACACAGGAGGCTGCATTTACTGAGCCCCATCTGATAATTATAAAATTTATTCCATAAATATTGGGTAGGAGTAGTTTTCAATGAAGCATACAGCAGCGGTATCAGCTGTGGTTTGACTGCAACAAGCAAAGTTTATTGCAGAAGTGTGGTATGCCGATAACAAAGACTGTAAAGTAAAGGTGGAACTTCAAGTCTTATCTTGCAAAATTTATTTTAGCTCTCCCAAGTATAATACAGGCAGCCAGTTAGTGAGGGTAGGTACTGCAGGAAGATGGGAGAATGGTTGGGAACATAATGAGTAATAGGGCTACTATTATTATTTGATTGGGAGGTAGTATTGATATTTTTTAACATGAGGGAAGGGATGGACTCTATCCAGAAACTTTTCATGATGAAATAATATTATTTAGGCATCCTGGGAGAATTTCATTGCTTCTAAAAAGCAAAGGAATGCACTCCCTTCATGTCTAAAACATCCAAACACCAAAGGAATCAACACAATTATTTTCTGATAGTTAAATCTTATTGTGAATAAAATTATGTATTAAACCATATTTTAAAGCAAATTTGATTGTATTTTTAAAAATATAATAGTATATGGTTGAAGAATATTTATTTCTTGATAGATGTTTATTCTTCCCTTCTTCCAGCAGTTCATATTGGCAGTTATAACACTTTCTCCTCCAATCCTTTCTATAACAAGTCAAGAGCCCTGTAGCTCACTTTGATTGATTGCTCAAAGTAAGCTTCTATGACTGAGAATAGATTGTAACATGAGTCTTCTAGTTATATCCCAATGTTTTTGTGGTATTAGCTTAGCCCCAATGCTTATGGTCTTCCTGTAGTCCCTTAAAATATGGTTCAATAGGGGTAGCAATAGCAATAGCACTTAGACTTATATACCGCTCCACAGTGCTTTTGTTCTGTTTCCCTTCCCCCAATACTCCCAGCAAAGAGTCCGTCAGAGGCCTTCTTTTTTTTTCCTTTTATTTACATAGATACATGTCCTGGCCACGTCTACCCACGGGCCTGCCAAGTTTCTGGAGATAACGAGGAAATTATAGATAAGGCCAGAATTACTCACGAATATATTCTTCCCTCCATTGAAATAGTTAGCTCGCGCCAATTCATTGCTTTGTCCGAGACAAAAACCAGGAAGCCCCGCCTCCTATTTATAGTCTCTGCAGATGTCACTGCATGACAATTATGACTTGGCTTTGTCCCAACTCTTCCGCTGCTGCGCACGCGATCACGCTCACGTAACCTTGCATCGCTCCAAAACTGTTCTTGGGGCGTTGCCAAATCAGAAGGAGGCTCCATGGAATCAGGCTGTGCCGGCCCCTCCTCCTCCCTTTGAGTGGGTGCCAGGGAGGGAAAGGGCTCAAGAGAAGCAGGGCTGGCCAGGTCTTCTCCCTCACTTTCTGAATCATCCGAGTCCAGGAGTCTGGGTCCAGGAACCTGGGTCACAACACTATCCTCACCGCAGGGCCCTTCCCCGGGCTGACGATCGGGATGCGGTCGGGCGGGGTTCTGCCCATGGAAGGCCTGCACCAGGTCAGGGGCATGAACATCGGAGGCATCTACCCAGGAGAAATCAGTCCCGTATCCCTTCCACGCGATCAAATATTGGATACGACCCTTCAGCCAGCGGGAGTCTCAGACGCTGTGGACTTCAGATTCCTCCGATCCGTCCTCGGCGACAGTGACGGGTGCTGTTGGGCACCGAAGGGGACTCGGTGTGGCCTCAGGAACCAGAAGGGACCGTGAAAACGGGTGGATCCGCATGGATCGTGGCAGGGTCAGTCGGTAGGCTACCGGGTTGATGACTGCCTCGACAGGGAACGGGCCGATGAATCGGTGGTCCAACTTCTTTACCGGGCGGTCGGACGGGAGGTGTTTGGTGGAGAGCCACACCGGTCTCCAACTGCCAGCGGGGGCGTTGCCCGTCGGGAGCGGTCGGCGGACCGTTTGTAATCCTCCTTTGCCCGATTCAGCTGCTGTCGTACCAACTGTTGGACCGCATGCAATTCCGTCAGGACGGTCTGCGTTTCGGGAACAGGAGAGTCCGTGGTGCCAGAGGAAGAGCCGCGGATGGTACCCACATTGGCAAAGAACGGGTCATCTGAGTAGAGGTGTGCTGAGAGTTGTTAAAAGCAAACTCCGCCAGGGACAGGTAGTCGGCCCAGTTGTCCTGTTGCTGGTGGATGAAGCAACGGAGATACTGTTCCAGTATACCGATGACCTTCTCTGTAGCCCCGTCGGTCTCCGGATGGTGCGATGACGACAGACACACCTGCACCTCCAACGCGCCATCAGGCTCTTCCAGAAGCGGGCTGTGAACTGAACTCCAGCGGTCCGAAACCACCCTGTCCGGTAGACCATGGAGGCGGAAGATGTGCTGCAGAAAGAGGCGGGCGTTTTGCGGCTGTGGGCAGTCCGCGGCATGGGATGAAGTGTGCCATCTTGGTGAGCATGTCCACCACCACCAGCACCGTGGTGAACCCAGAGGACGGCGGCAGGTCTGTCAGGAAATCCATAGAGATCGCCCCAGGGTCTGTCGGGTGTCGGCAAGGGCTGGAGGAGCCGGGAGGGCCCCGTGGCGGTCTTGGCTTGCCGGCACGGTACGCAGGATGTCACGTAGGCATGTATATCATGCCGCACTGGGCCACCAAAAGGTCCGTGTCACCAGGTGGAGGGTCTTGAAGAACCCAAAATGTCCTGCTGCAGGGTTGTCGTGGCACTGGGTCATGACGAGGGCTCGGAGTGGTCCTGTGGGCACATATAATCGCCCCGAAACTTGAGTAAGTCCTCCTCCAAGGTCCAAGGAGACGTGGGGCCCACCTCCGCTCTCCTTTGCTGCGACCAGGCGCCCTGGCGCTGCGCCTCGCACCTGGGCCCGCAAGTCCACTGGCTCCCGTGCTGCGGCCAAGGCTTCTGCCGCAGCACTGTCCGTGGAGGAAGGGGTCCTTGGCGCAGAGGTACTCTGGCTTGCGGGACAGGGCATCCGCCCTCCGGTTGTGACCGCTGGGAATGTAGGTCACGCGGAAGTTGAACCGGCCAAAAAACAATGACCACCGGATCTGCCGCTGGTTCAACTTCCGTGCTGTGGTGAGGTGCTCGAGATTCCGATGGTCCGCTCGACCTCCACCTGATGTCGGGCCCCTCCAGATGGTGTCGCCAAGCCTCGAATGCAGCCTTGATAGCCAGCAACTCTTTTTCCCAGATAGTGTAGTTGCGCCTCGGAAGGATTGAGTTTCCGGGAGTAGTAAGCGCAGGGAAAAAGTGTGCCACCATTCGTCGGAGCCTGTAGCAGCACCGCTCCCAGAGCCACATTGGACGCGTCCGTTTCCACCACAAAAGGCCGGAGCGGGTCGGGATGCCTCAGGACGGGTTCCGTGACGAAGGCTTTCTTGAGGGCTGTGAATGCTTCTTGCTGCGGGGGACCCCACCGGAATGCAACCTTCTTCCTGAGGAGCTGGGTAAGTGGAGCTGTCAGTGTGGCAAAGCCGGGATGAAGGTCCGGTAGTAGTTGGCGAAGCCCAGCAGGCGCTGAACATCCTTCACCCGACGAGGGCTTCCCAGCTACACAAAGCTTCTACTTTACATGGGTCCATGGCTATGCCCTCGGGCGAGATGATATGCCGAGGAATTCTATGGAAGTCCGGAAGAAGACGCATTTCTCCAGCCGCATTGAGTTGTTGCTCCATAGCGTTGCAGAACCAGACCGACGTGTCGAAGGTGGCTTTCCTGGACCGAGTAAATCAGGATGTCGTCGAGGTAGATAACCACGAACCGATCCAACATGTCTCGGAACACGTCGTTCATGAAGTGCTGAAAAACGGCGGGAGCATTGGTCAACCCAAATGGCATGACAGTGTATTCGTAGTGTCCGTATCGGTGCGAATGCCGTGTTCCATTCGTCTCCGTCTGGCATCCCCACCAGGTTGTAGGCCCCCCGGAGATCGAGCTTGGTGAAGATCGTGGCCTCCCGCAACCTTTCCAGTAGCTCCGGGATGAGCGGCAGGGGGTAGCGATTCCGCACCGTAATGGCGTTTAGCCGGCGGTAATCACAGCATAGGCGCAAGTCCCTGTCTTCTTCTTCACAAAGAGGACCGGGGCCGAGAGAGGGACTTTGAAGGCGGATGAACCCTCGGGCCAGGTTTTTGTCCAGGAAGTCCCTGAGGGCGGCCAACTCGGGCTCCGACATGGAATACAGGCGTCCCACAGGCAGTGGTGCGTTGGGCAGAAGGTCCACGGGGCAATCGTAGGGCCGATGCGGGGGTAGTCGGTCCGCCTCCTTCTCGCTGAACACGTCGGCGAAGTCCGTCAGCTCAGGAGGCAAGGTGATGGCAGCGGTGGGGCGTTCTGGCGGCACAGGTGTGGCGGATGTGATCGACGCACTGCAGACTCGGGAAAGAGATGGCGTTCGCGACCAGGCCACCTGAGGATCGTGGGTCCGAAGCCAGGCCAACCCAAGGACCAAGGAAAATGAAGGTCCGCCGTGACATAAAACTGGATCGCCTCCTCATGGTCCCCAATAGCCAGGCGCAAAGGCTGGGTGGCGAATTTAATGGGGCGGACACCAGTTCTCGCCCATCAATTGTCTCTACCGCATCGGAGGGTCCACGGAACCACGGGACCGCAAACTGGGTCACAAAGGCCTGGTCCATAAAGTTTGTTGTGGCCCCTGAGTCCACCAGCGCATGCGCCTGGAGCCCGTCCGACTGGTTCCCCAACCATATCCGTGTGTCCAGAATCAGATGCCGAGGGGGCCCAGAGTCTACTTCCGCAACGTCCAGTGGGGGCTTAGTACGTGCCCGACCTAGGGTTTCCCCGAGGTCGGGCCTGCTCCGTTTCCCGATTGGTCACGCTGTGATTCGGGGACCGGCGTGCCCCACCGCTTCCTGGGGCAAGAAGCGGCGAAGTGGCCGGGCTCCCCACAGTACAGGCACAATCCCCCTTGGCGCCTCCGGTTCCGCTCCTGGGCTGTCAGGCGAGGTCTGGCCGCTCCCAACTCCATGGGCTCTTCCGCAGCGGTTACAAAACGTGGGGCGACCCTGGGTGCTGGTGGTGCAGGAAGTGGGGGTGCAGATGTCGACGGAGGGTCCCGGGGGGTGCGACGGGACGGTCGCCGTTGCAGACGGGCATCGAGGCGGAGACAAAGGGCACCAAGTTGTCGAGGGTCCGCGGCGCCCACGCGGGCCAGCTCGTCTTGCAATTCCTCTGAGAGTCCCTCCTGAACGCGTCCACCAGCGCTGCATCATTCCAGTCAGAGTCCTGGCACAAAAGACGAAATTCGCGATGTACTCCTGCAGGGGCGTTTCCCTTGACGGAGTTCCTTAAGGCGCCTGGTTGCCGCCAGCATTCGAACGGGTCCTCATACATGGTGCGAGGTGCTGCCAAAACGCTGTTGGTCCGCCAGCAGGGGCTGTCCTGGAGCAAGAGGGCGTGGCCCATCGAGCAGCCGAGCCGGAAAGAAGGTTAATCACGAAGGCCACCTTAGCCCGGTCGTCTGGGAAATCCTCTGGCCTCATAGCCATGTAGAGCTGGCACTGTCCCAAGAAGGTCGGGAACATCTCAGGCTGCCCAGAAAACTTATCCGGTACGGTTATCGGGCACTTGCGACGAGGAGGAGGAGTGGGAGGATGGGGGGGGGGCTGCAGGCACATTCCTGGCAGCAAGTTGGCCTGCCAAGTGAGCCACTTGCTGCTGGAGCTGTTGATTAGCTGCTTGTAGCTGCTCTAACTGCTGCTGTACCTGCTGCTGATCCATCTTTGGTAGAAGATGTTTTAGTCAGGTCTTGGACAAAATGTTCTGTTTCCCTCCCCCTAATACTCCCAGGAAAGAGTCCGACAGAGGCCTTCTTTTTTCCTTTTATTTACATAGATACATGTCCTGGCCACGTCTACCCACGGGCCTGCCAAGTTTCTGGAGATAACGAGGAAATTATAGATAAGGCCAGAATTACTCACGAATATATTCTTCCCTCCATTGAAATAGTTAGCTCGCCAATTCATTAGCTCGCTAACTCATTATTTTGTCCAAGACAAAAACCAGGAAGTCCCGCCTCCTATTTATAGTCTCTGCAGATGTCACTGCATGACAATTATGACTTGGCTTTGTCCCAACTCTTCCGCTGCTGCGCACGGCGATTACGTCTACGTGACCTTGCATCGCTCCAAAACTGTTCTTGGGGCGTTGCCAAATCAGAAGGAGGCTCCATGGAATCAGGCTGTGCCGGCCCCTCCCCCTCCCTTTGAGTGGGTGCCAGGGAGGGAAAGGGCTCAAGAGAAGCAGGGCTGGCCAGGTCTTCTCCCTCACTTTCTGAATCATCCGAGTCCAGGAGTCCGGGTCCAGGAACCTGGGTCACAACAGCTTTACAGCCTTCTCTAAGAGGTTTCCAGAGTCAACAATGTGTGTCTTCATTTTACCAACCTCGGAAGGATGGAAGCAGTGGTGAAATCTAAAAATTTTCCCTACTGGTTCTGTGGCCGTGGCTTGGGGGGGTGGTTTCCTGTGACTGAGTGGGTGGGACCAACTTGACATCACTCACAGCCACCCCCACCAAGCCACGCCCACAGAACCCGGTAGAATTTTTTTTTTAATGTCGATTTTCTATTCTAAAACCCTATTATCCTGTCACGAGATGCCTGCAGCCACAGCCTTTTTTCCCCAATGCGCCTGGAGGTGCTTCTTGTGCCAAAAGATGCAGCGGTTGCAGGCTTCTTGCAGCAAAACTTACCAGAGCCGTGCTTTGTTTCTTAAACATGTGGGGAGAGGGCCAGGCCCAGCCATGCCACCATGGAGCCTGTGGTGCTTTGCCTTCAGCCTGGGCGGCGGCACTTACCCATTGGGCCCAATGTGGGTAGCCCTTCATCTTGCCGAAGACCAGGTTGCCACACTTATAGTCACACGGCCGGCTGGAGCGAGACATGGCATGAGCAGAGAGGTCAATGCAGCCTCCGCCGAGGCCGCCCTGGCTGAACGATTGCAGTGCCGCTGCAGCAACAGATGCGCCACAGCCGCCTTGCCCACTTTCGACTCAATGCACTGCGCTTGGAAGGGGCTGCTGCCGCCTCTGCTCTCCCTCTCCACCTGGCTGCACAGTGTGCACACATCTGCCTGCCCTCCCAAAGCAACCCCGCCACCGTTTGCTTTCATTTCATGGCAGGAGAGGGAAGAAAGTGAATGGTGCAGCGGCGGCGTGGGATTCTACTGCCTGTCATAAATGCAAACCAATTGCGAAATGCTTGAAATGCAATCATGTGACCACATGAGTGTTGATGCAGCAGTTGTATTTTCAAAGTCAGGTCATAAGTAACTTTTTTTTCAAATCTATTATAACTTTGAACAGTTGTTAAGTGTCTGACCATAAATTGAGGATTACCTGTAGTCATTTGGGGCTTGTTTTGAGAAATGGATACCTGTGAAATCACATGTATTTTAATTACCCGGACTATATTTCTATAGTATTTGAAATATAAGAGATGCAAGACTACCCCTGTAATTTGAACTATATATTATTAGATATAAGCATAAATATCTGGAATGTTTTGTTAAAAGAGGCTTTTAAAAGAGTAATGTAAGCCTGAAACACCAGTGAATCAAATTTGGTGAATGGGAAAAAAAAAATCAGCTTTCTAGTTAATTGTGCTGGCACAATTTCAAAAAATTCAGATGATTTAGAATTGGAAATAGAAGCAAAAGGTTGAAGACTGGGAAAATAATTGATATGCTTATTCCATAACAATAAGAAAGAATGGACAACCCTTGAGATAAAGGGCACATCCGAAATTTTGAAAGCCAGCTGGGGGATTCCGGGAGCTAAAGTCCACAAGTCTTAAAATTTGCCAAGGTTGGCCATCCCTGCTTTAGTAACGCATGCTGCTTTTAAAGTATGATGAGTATAAATAAAAATGATGCTGAGACTCGGCCTTTCCTATGCAGCATGCCACCAACTTCCCATTTAATTTTTCTAACAATTAAAATCAACTTTCAAAAAACCAAACCAAACCAAAAGCCCAGCTGAAGTAGGACTCCTGCTATGCATCAAGGGTGCGTTTTGGGGCACTTTGCGTCTCACAAGCACTATTTTGCCTGTTCCTAGAATCATGATAAAATGTTAGTTACTGACAGTGGATTTACGTGGGTCACACATGATGCTTCCCTCCACTCCATAACAAAGATTCTTCATTATAGAAAATGTCTCCTTTCTCCCAACATGCCTAGACATATCAGTGTAAACTTATGATTAAAAATCTGCAGAAGTGTAATATCTAATAATTTGGTAATTATTTTAAAAGGGCTCATTCACACATGTAGTTTATTGTGATTAGAGGGTTCTCAGCGTAGCCTGCTCTTGAAGCGCTCGCCAGCAACCACAGGGATAATTGGCTCTAAATCCTCTGAAATTCATACCTCATTAAATAAGATTGTCAGCAACCCTGCTGTAATCTCCTTGCTGAATCCTTTTTAGATTTGCTGGCTGCCATGTCCTTTCTCCTGTTCTTGTTAATCTGCAGAAGGGAAGCCCTTTTATGTTCTTTGTAGTGGTGTCCAAGAAAATCAATTTTATTTTGATACCTCATTTGTTTTCTTTTTCATTTTTTAAAAAAACCCTTTCACTGCAGCTTAATTTTTGTTTCATTATTCATTTGTTAAAATTGTGTTTTACAAATCATTTATAATAGTTACAGACAACTTCCTGACTTCAATGAACGTTTGTGTATGTAGAATATTATTTCTCCCATTTCGCTTGATTTTTACCCAAATACGACAGATATGATGTTATTTTGAAGTATTTTGGGAAGAATAATAACTCCTGCAAAAGTTAGGTTTCCCCCTATTTTTCCTAAATGGAACTTATGGAAGTCTTTGTGTTAGAATAAATGAAAAATGAGTGACATGTGTCAAATGATTACGTGGGTTCTTGAACCAAGGTCTAGCTCGCCTCCCTGTTTTCTAGCATCGACGTAAACGGTTATGGGAATGGGGAATTGATGGTCACAAGCACAATGTGATCTGGAATGAGGTAGCTGTGATCTATTGGGAGACAAATTTTGCTATGCCTCATCCTTCCAGTAAATTGTAATTTGTTTTTCCTGCTAACATTATTTAATTTGACTGTACAGGTATAGAATAAAGAACACCTAGCTTTGATATAATACTTATGAAAAGTATCTTGGAATAGTAGTAGAACACAATCTGAATAGGAATTGATACTATGATGTATCTGCAAAAAAGACAAATGCAGTTTTGTCTCAGTCAACAATAGAACAGTTTCCACATCAGGGAAAGTAAGAATTCTACTTTATTCCACGTTCATCAGAAGCCATCCTGAGCATTTAGGCCCCCGCTGGGCATCACATTTCAAGAAAGATTCAGACAGCCGGAACAGGTTTTGAGAAGGATTATACAAAAGATAGGGGACTGGTTACTACGTCCTATGAAATGTGATGGACAGAACTGGAAATATGGAACATGTACAATAGGACACAGAGGGGTATACAAATATGATGGAAATCTTTAAATATCTGAGAAGGCCAAATCCTGTTTTCTGTCATCCTAGAAATGATGCACAAATGACAAGAAGCAGATTCTGGCTTGCATAAGAAAAACTATCTAACAGTAGGAGGCTTTTGACTAGTTGCGGTAGTAAGCTTCCTTTATATGTTTAACTCTTTGGAAAATTCCACGTGGCAAATAGGTAGTACAAGGTTCTGTTGGAAAGTTTGGGTAGAAGCTGGGATCATAACTTTAAACCAATTATTATGTAAACAATGTCGGCTGGCGGCCCCCAGGGGAAGGGCCTTCTCTGTGGGGGCTCCCACACTCTGGAACGAGCTTCCCCCAGGTTTACGCCAAATACCTGACCTTCGGACTTTCCTCCGCAAACTGAAGACACACCTTTTTATCCGCGCGGGGCTGGCTTGAATTGAATTTTAAATGTCAAATTTTTATTAATTTTAAATGGGGTTTTTTAGTGTATGGTAAATTTTTAAAATTTTTCAGGCTAATTTAAATAAGTTTTTTAAATTGCATTTTAAATTGTACTTTGTATTGTTTGTTTTATTTTGCCTGTACACCGCCCTGAGTCCTTCGGGAGAAGGGCATCTTTATAAATATACCAAAATAAGGTATAAAACAAAAATAAAACAATAAAAGGATTATAATTCACAACCATGTGGGAAAATTGATTAACTCAATTCATGATGTAAGAAGACAGAACAAAAATAAACATTGATTGGGGAGCCTAGGCAGTTAGGTAATGGAGTTGCACAAAACACAGTAACCTTTCTAGAACAGGCAGAACAGACAGCATCAAACTTTCTCTCCCTCAGTTCTTCCAATAAATTTTTGAAGCAGGGCCTTTATTAAGACTAAGGATCAAGCTTCATATAAACGGGCAGTGCAATAGGACGTTGCACTCTCCCAACTGGCAGGGACATAATCCATCCTGCGTTGAAGCTTTGTCAGTCCTGGATTAACTACTAAGCAAAATAAGTATGTGTTTAGTGCATCAAGAGGAAGGCAACACTACAGAATTTCCCCCCCTAGCTATCCCGACCTTATAACTCATTTACTGCCACGACTGTATTTGACTGTAATAATATTTGTTTTCATAATTGTTCTTAGCTGCTGTGTTTCACTTTAATATGCATTGCAAAAATATTTTCTTTGTCATGGTGAATGAATAAAGTTTAAATGTTTGAATCTTAATGCATTGTCACTTAAACAAGGGAAGGGCTGAGGGGCACCATTGTTGAGCTGTGCATAGGACATCAGGGGTCTGCAATCTAGATCTCCGTGCTGTATTGTTATAGTTCCCTTCTATTAACATAAGTGGCAAAATATTGAGGCTCACCAGGGAACAGGCTTTCCGTGCAGCACATGTGAGATATTAATTAGGGACCTGGGATGAATGGCTGTCCACAAAGTGTATCTCCATGGATGGAGGGATTTATGCTCTACTCATCCTGAAGATTAACATCAAGGGCAGGTTGCTTCAATTTCCAGTGGAGTCCCTCAAATTCAGATGAAACTAAGTATTGAATTGAAAAGCCGTAGTATCTAAAACCTGATTCAATACCTTTATTCCCCAATAAGATTAAAAACAATCAAAAAGAGACAGAGAAATCAGGGCTCTCTCATAAAAAGAATCTAAGGCAGCAAAGCCTTGCACGAGCCGTTAGAAAAAGCCAGACCAAATTCTAAACGTAGCCAAGAGTTGGATATGTTCCGAAGGACTTGGAGTATAGATCTGAAACATTTGGGTTGTTCAGACTGCTTCGAGGGATCTTAAGTCTTTGTAAATGCAAATCTGGGAACTGTAAAGCAAAAGACTAATCACTTTAGTTTTACAGATGCTGATAGCAGCGGACACATTATTACGGCTTCTGCTACCCGTGAAAGACAGAATTGCATTATCAGTCTTATGGGCCTGATCAGTGACATCTTTTATTTGTTCCCTCCAGGCAGCAGAGGACCGAAATATAATTCCCAGATATTTAAAAGCCTATGAGATATTATTTATTTTCCAGCAATTACTTTTGTCTTAGAATACTGAGTGAAGAGCCTGTCTGTGCCACACTATAAAGCAAAGGCTTGCTTAAAGACTGTGCCTCAGCCGACTTGCTTCAGGGAGGGCATGGCTTCCTCATCAGCATAAAATGGATTCTTATCCAGTTTGGGAGGATGCCATTCAGTATTTTTCAGAGCTTGGATTATAATATTAAAATAGAAATGAAAAAGAAGAAGGAAAGCAACCTTGCTCCATTCCTTTTCTGCTACGTATTGGTCATATCGAACATTTAACTTCCATTAAAGTATTTTCATGAAGTTTCATAATCAAATGTAGGAGCCTTCAATCCAGAGGACAAGCTGCCAGCTATACCCAGAATCTGTATTTGGTAAATACATCATTTTTAAGGCAGTAAAGAAGAGATAAAGAGCCCTCTATGTGTTTAAGCAGATATAGGATGTAGATAGCGGGAAAGAAGTAAAATGTTATGGCTTCTTTCCAGAGGTAGGTTTCAGCAGGTTCTGACCAGTTCTGGAGAACTGGTAGTGGAAATTTTGAGTAGTTCGGATCTACTTTTAAGTAGTTTGGATCCCATCTATTCTCTGCCTCCCGAGTCCCAGATGATCGGGAGGGAATGGAGATTTTGCAGTAACCTTCCCCTGGAGTGGGGTGGGAATGGAGATTTTACAGTATCCTTCCCCTGCCACGCCCACCAAGCCACACCCACAGAACCGATAGTAAAAAATTTTGAAACCCACCATTGCTTCTTCCTCATTTTATTTTTTTTATCTTTCTGTAACTAGATCTCATCCTAATTTATTTTATTTTTTTATTAGATTTTTATCCCACATTTATTACTTTATAAGTAATTCAAAATGTTGAAGATCTATAATATTTCTTCCTCCTCCTACCTGTGTTTTCCCGAAAATAAGACAGGGTCTTATTTTCCTTTGGGCCCCAAAATAAGTACCAGGGTTTATTTTTGGGGGGTGTCTTATCTTTTCCCCATGTAAGGAAGGCCCATTTCTTCTGCCTGCTCGCAGTGGGAAGGAGGCTGTGTGCTAGTGCTACCACCGTGAGGCGGGGAGGTAGAGCTGCCCCACACACCCTGCATTGGCTTACTTCAGGGTCCTTCTGGCAGCCTCATCCAGCAAGAGCCCACCTGGCTGCCAGGCCACTTCTGACTGCTTGTGGCTGCAATGGAGCAGAAGGCTGAGCCATGCACCAGTGCCGTGGCCATGAGATGAGGTGTTGTGGTGGTGGAGCTGCCCATGTGCCTCACACCAGCTTACCTCAGGGCCTTTATAGCCAGGACATCCATGCCCCGACACTTGCCTTGCCTCATGGTCACGGCACCAGCATGCCACTTAGCCTCCTGGTCTGTTGCAGCTGCAAGCCAGCAGAAGAAGTGGGCCAGCAGCCATGTGGGCTCCTGCTGCACATGGCTCTTATATCCCCCTCCCCACTTCACAGAGCAAACGCAAAGATGCGTGTCTCCCAGTCTTTTTATTTGCTACAGACCTGATTTTCTTCAGCTGAGGAAATACTTGGCAGTGACCATGCAAAGGCCTGCCAAATTCTGAGTCCATTATCTTGTGTCCAAGATCCATTGCCAAAACTCACTGACAAAGTCCTTTAACCCTCCAACAACCGAGCTGCAGTGCACCCTTGGTAGCTTTTTTGTCCGTCACAAGGGCCACATGGCAGCTCCACCCACTTTTATACCCTGTGGGGTGTGGCTCAGTGGCTCAGCAATCTCTGAGCCTGCCACATCTTTTCCTCTCCTGCGCATGTTTATCTTTTTGTTGCTGCCTCGGATCAATCCAAGATTGATCGTCAGCAGCTGGGACTTGAGGCATTGCCAGGGAGGAGGAGGGTGCGGGAGAGGGAGGCCTTGTCAGCTCCTCCTCCTGGCCTGCAGCTGGAACTTGGGGCGGTGCCAGTGAGGAGGGTCCTAGCGAGGGAGGCCTTGCTGGCTCCTCTCCCTCACTCTCCGAGTCACTCTCCTCCATGAGGACAGGCTTGGGGGGCGGAGTCACAACAATGGCTGTCAGTGCTGCCGCCATGAGGCAGGTGTCAGGGCATGGATGGCCTGGCTGCGGGGGCCCTGAGGTATGCCGGTGCAAGGCACATGAGGCATCTCTACCACCACCACCTTGCCTCGCCTCATGGTTACGGCACCGCGACCAGGAAGGTAGGTTCTTAATGAGGGTTTATTTTGTGGGTAGGGCACAAATTAGGCACACACATAAAACATGCTAGGTCTTATTTATGGGATAGGTCTTATTTTTGGGGAAACAGGGTATTTTTGTGAGATAGATTGGACTGACTGAGAGTGCCTGGCCCAAAGTCACCCAGCTAACTTTCATGCCTAAAATGGGATAAGAATTCATGTTCTCCTGGTTTTTAGGCCAACACCTTAACTACTGTACCAAACTGTCAACTCTCGTTTAACTCTTCCCTCCCCCATCCTCAGGATGCACAGATTAAGTTATAGTATAACCACTGTTTGGCTTTAAGCACAGGTACTACTTGGTATAATGCCTATGGCTTTGATGGACCTGGAAGCTCACTGTATCTTGTATCTGAAAGTTACCAGATCATTTTTCTTCCTATTCAAAAAGCATTGGCATAGCATCATTGCATCTATTGAGGCTGATGCTAATATACTATTTTGATCCTGGATACCTTGGTTGCAGTTCTAATCCCTTTCCTGATTTCAGCCTTTTCCTCAGTTAATTTTTTATAAGTTATTTTTAAGTTATGTTTTCCAATAGACTAGAATATCTGCAGTTCAGGGTTGAACTGTGAAGTTTTTTTGTGCTCTCTGATCTTGGATGTTTGCTTGCAGGCATTCCATTACACATCATGATGAAAATCTCAAAACACATAGCAGATCCAACCAGTTTCAATTGGGACACTATTACCATCTCAGACCAAGACAAATCCAAAAATGCTTTGGAAATTCCTGGAAGCTTGGCATTTGGGCAAATCAGCCATGAATGTATACATAGTTATCAACCACTTATACACCATTTAAAAGAGAAAATAAAAAACTTAGGAAAGAAACAAAAAGACTATAGGAGAACAAATCACTTCCAGCAACCATCACTCAGATAAGCAATGTTTAATACTAGACAAATAATCAAGTAGAAAATAATACTCTAAACAAGGAATCACTAAGGAGGAAGCTATACCCTCACTAACATTGCAAGAAAGCTACTGCATGTAAACAGGCAACAAACCCCACACTTACAGCACAGATGATGTTATCTAGTTCGGTAATATCTGCAAGCAAAACAATCAAGCTCAGGGAGCACCAAGAACTTCAGAGTTATTTATTGTTTGAATGCAGCTGATTTGCCACTTTATCTTTTTGCTTCAGAATATTACTTTCCATTTTCCTCTGAGATTATTTTTTTGTTATTTCTTGATTTTACCTGGTTTTTTAAATCTAATTTAAAAAAGAAGCTACTTTACTTTTTGTATTCCTGTATTGTTTTAGTGTCTGTAAATTCTCAGATTATTTTTCTTCCAAATTTATAATTTTTTACATTACTATATATTCTTTCTTAGACCATCATACCTGTATTTAGGCTATCGTCATTTTTCTCCTTGAGGTCTTGTAAGTCCATCTTCTGCAGCAACAACTCTCTCTAATTTTCTCTTCAATAACCTGGCAGTCTTTAGATCTGTTGACCAAGAATTCTGGGTACTGAAGTCCAATACAACTGGAGGGCATCAGGCTGAGAAACGATGAAAGAGCTCTAGCACTTTAAGTCTTCTACAATGCATGTAGTCTTAAGTCTTCTATAATGTATACATAACCTGGCTATGAATAACATTGCTAACTATGGTAACACATGACGTAGCAACATCTAGGATGGATTACTATAGTTATTACATACATATATATATGCTTATATATTGTATAGTTATTTCATGCTTATGCTTATATATACTGTTGTGACAAAATAAATAAATAAAATAAACAAATAATAAATGTTGCACATGGAACTGCTTATGACGGACCATATATGCCACAGTTTTGGTAAGAAGAGTGCAATATGCTTCAGTGTGAACCTTTAAATGGTTCAGTAATGCAATATTTAGAATTTGAATCCATTTGCCTGATATTTGGCATGGTCCTTAGGTTTGCTAGATGAGCTTTATATGAAAATGTATACAAAATTTCTGGAGAACACGATGCATGTGCATGTTCCATTGATTCTAAAATAATTAATTGCTTTTAAATATGACTGAAGATGTGGGGACTCATTGTTATAGCCATAATAGGTAGGGGCCCAAATAAAAGCCTATCCTATATGACTCCGCCCAGGCATTAAGATTATTAGATTATTTTTTTCTTCATGTCCATGAAAAACATTTTGTATTGTACGATGAAGCCCTTTTAGTGGTGGCTGCTTGATTTTATCATGCAGTCCGAGGCAGATTTGATTAGCATGGTATTTGACAGCAAGATTAAAGCATTTCTTTGATTCTTTGTTTATATTTTTATTTATTTCGATCTATGTATTTTACACATTTTAAATTTGGGATTGCGATTTCTTCTTAATTCTTCACAATATTACAGGTTAACACTTTCTAAACTGCGCTGCATTTGTAAACTTAGGTTTGTATACAGGTCATCCTATACTTACAACCATTCACTACAACGGCACTGAAAAAAGCGACTCACGACCATTTTTCACACTTACAACCACTGCAGCATCCCCAAGGTCATGCAATCAAAATTCAGATGCTTGGCAACTGGCATGTGTTTATGACGGGTTGCAGGGTCTCGGGATTCAGCCAGTTCACACCACTTCGGAAGAACCAGTTGTTAACTTTCTGAGCAGTTTGGCAAACTGGTTGTTGAAAGAAATTATTAGGGCAGAGAACCAGTGGTGGGATTCAAGTAATTTAACAACCGGTTCTCTACCCTAATGATTTCTTCCAACAACCAGTTTGCCAAACTGCTCACAAAGTTAACAACCGGTTCTCCCGAAGTGGTGCGAACTGGCTGAATCCCATCACTGCAGAGAACCGGTTGTTAAATGACTTGAATCCCACCACTGGTCTCGGGGTTATGTGACCTTCTGGCAAGCAGCCAATGAGGAAGCCAGATTGACTTCACAACTGTGTTACTAACTTAAGAACTGCAGTGATTCACTTAACTACTGTGGCAAGAAAGGTCATAAAATGGGGCAAAATTTACTTAACAACCGTCTTGCTTAGCGAATGGAAATTTTGGACTCAGTTGTGATCTAGAACTGCCTGTATTGTTCCAGACCTTACTTTACATAGCCTGCTAGCGACAATGCAAATAGGATGTTCCATTATGCATTTGCAGGACAAGCAAGCCTCCTTCTGAGGGCCATCCAGCTGAGGCAGGCTATAATTATGCTGAGCTATTCTGGAATGAAAGTCGTGTTTTCCATCTTATGCCAGCGCCAGACCTTGCCCTGAATCCACAGTGCACCGAAGAGGAACATTTTGAGGTTGGCAACTTAAAGGGGTCCAGTTTTCTGCTGCAGGACCACCCACACCCGTCACAAGCTGCTGAGCGTTGCACTTTCCTGGCCATTTGTGCTGTGGTGGCCAAAGGGATTGGATGATTCTCTTGCAAGGCTGTTTTCTTCTATGGGGGAGGCTCTTCAGTGATGGGACTGTCAATTTCATATCACCAAGGATCTGAAGGTCTTTCAAAAGGTGGGTATTTCCATTGGTATGGGGAATTTATGATTTTCTGAGCTCAAGCGTTAACTGGATTCAGAGGTTCATTCCTAAGTATGTGTAAGCTGGCATGCATCAACTTATATTTCACTTTTTTATTCATTATATTTATATAGCCTCCCATCTTATGGAAAGTGACTCTGAGGGGGGGGGGGTTTAAAACAAAATGGTCTGGTAAAACAGTAAAATAAATAGAACAATCTTTACCTAAAGTCATAATATTATGATTTTATAATATTATAAACCATAATAATAAATCATCATAATCATCATAATAAAATCATAAAGAGCATTAAAATATATAGTCAGAACTAAAACTGGAAAAGAGAATAGTAAATGGAGGGATGTTAATAATAATAGGGTTATAATAATAGTTCATCCGTTGCCAGAGTATTCTTGCCATGGGAATACTGAAATTCCCAGTCTTCCGGGAGATTAAATAATATTGTCCTAGCAATGAATGAATGAATGAATATCGAACCTGAGCAGTCGAAGAAATCAAACTAAAATATGAAACCAGAAAATATTCCTTTTAAGAAGAGGTTAGAGTCTCCAACCTCATCCTGTCACAGGTTCAAGGAAGCATCTGGGGCTTGTTTTCTGCCAACAGATGATGTAACGGAGAAGAGGAAAGTAGCATGGATTTTGCCCATAGCTGCCCCGAAAGTGCCTTGTTTGTGTGGCAGCAACAATGTTGACTGGTTCAATGTGATAAAAATAGGCTGTGGGGACTTAAGTTCTTTCTGATTCAAGGAAAGGAGGTGTAGGAAGTTAGCACCCACCCCCCTCCTAGAAGAATGAAATATTTTAGAAAATATTTAAAAGGCAGAATCTATTTCCCTGGATGAGAAATGGAGAAACATGTATTAAAGACAAAGCAGCTTCCTGACTCCCCCCCACCTTTGTCAATGGGCCATTAAAGCCTCAACCAAGCTCACTCAATCCCCCCATCATTTGCAAAAACAATAGAACAGAAACTCACCACATGGCAAGGCTCAGGCAAGCTTGAGGGACAACCTACAATGTTAACTAAGACCCCTAGACCACCTGGGAGTTTGACAACCAATCAGGATACTCTTCCTGTGCCCCAGAAAGTTCAAAGCTCAGAAAAAGCATAAAGCCAGGGAGCACACAGGATCTCAGCCCTTTTCTGTTCAGGATCTCAAGCCATGTGATCCTGGCCACCATTAAACCATCTTTCCAAGCAGCCTCCATGTTTCCAGTGTCTTTGTCCCCACTTGGAACTGAACCCAGATGGATATTTCTTCCAACAGAGGAAAGCACATCACTGCAGACATGAGGAGCCTATACGCATATCAACTTCTGTAGATATTGGGAAGTTATAAAACAAATATTTCCAATTGTTCCATTACTAATTTGTATTATCTTTTACAGGTAATCCCTGGTTTATGAGCTGATCGCTGCAAATGGGCTGCGGTAGTGGCGATAGGTGACAATAGGTGGTGGTGGCAACGGCAATCCCCACCCCCTAGAACAGCTGATCAGCACTGCACCAACCACCCTCCCTCCACTGCAATATTCATGCTATAAGACACACAGACATTTCTTTTTTGGGGGGGGGAAGTGCATCTTATAGTCCAAAAAATACAGAATATTTTGTTTTTGGCACTTCCCATTTTCAAGTCTCCTACTTTAGAATACAGGTTTCTCCCTCCCACTCTCCCTCCCGCCTCCCTCCCTCTTTCTTCCATTCAGCTTCATTTTTTCATGTTATTATTATCAGTACGCAGGCATTCTGGAAACCCAGCAATGATTTTGAGACTATGTTAAAAATTACTGTTAAACCCTTTTAACCATTCACCATTTCAATCCAACTTGAACTGGCTTTATTTTTTGCCTAGAGTACTACCTAGAATGAATTCCCAGCTTTCTTAATGTAAAAAAGTGTCATGCTTTCCTTCACGTTTGTTCTCTGCTAGGCCAGAAACCTATGTACTTTGCCCAAGGCAAAAGGCAAGTCTGAGATGCAGCCGGTCTTTGTGTTTTCAGAAACTGGGAAGACAGGCATTCCTTCTTTTGTCTTAGAATGCTAAGCGTAATCTGATAGAGGGGGCAAAAAAAAAAGACTAGGGACTAATCCATTTAAACTGCTGTCTCAAAATGGAGAGTTAAGCTGCAGAGTTTCCAGCCACAATCCTTTGGCTTATTTGGAGGTGGGGGGGGAGACTTTTTGGTTTCTTTGCCAGGATCTGAGCTGCAAAAGTCTGAATGATCTCTAGATCATAGCAATAACATTAGATGTTGAATCATGGCAACTGGACTTCTTTTCTTGTTGTTTTGAAACATTTCGCTCCTTCTCCAAGTAGCTTCTTCAGACTGAGCAAGTTGGTTAGGGGGACTCTCCCCCCCTCCTCGCTCTCTCTCTCTCTGTGTTTCATTAGGTTTCATTAGGTGAGGTTAGGTGAGAAATGAAACCTTCCTGCAGGATATATATTTATTTTATTTATTTATTTATTTGTCATAACACCATACGTAAGTATAAGCATGAAGCAACAGTAGGACAGGAACGGTAGGCACGTTTGTGCTCTTATGCATGCCCCTTATAAACCTCTTAGGAAAGGGGTGAGGTCAATAGTAGAAAGTTTTTGGTTAAAGCTTTTGGGATTATGGGAAGAGACCACAGAGTCAGGTAGTGTATTCCAAGCATTAACAACTCTGTTACTGAAGTCATATTTTCTGCAATCAAGATTGGAGCGGTTAACATTAAGCTTAAATCTATTGTGT
Organism: Ahaetulla prasina; assembly: GCF_028640845.1. Taxonomy (NCBI): domain Eukaryota; kingdom Metazoa; phylum Chordata; class Lepidosauria; order Squamata; family Colubridae; genus Ahaetulla; species Ahaetulla prasina. Next base: position 176,272,573 of record NC_080539.1, on the reverse strand, counting down.
GCTTGTGTATTGTTGTGATTGAAGCTGAAGTAGTCTTCAACAGGAAGGACATTGCAATAGATGATTCTATGAGTTAAACACAGGTCCTGTCCCCTAACCAACTTGCTCAATCTGAAGAAGCTATTTGGATAAACTGTGAAATATTTCGAAGCAACAACAGAAGAAATCTAGTCAGAGCAGAGAACAACTCAAAAAAGTAGAACAAGATAGTGGGGAGACCTGACCCATAGAATTGCAAAGAGGAGACAAGATTGAAAGGATATCTTCCTCCTTTGTTACAAGGGTTATGTCTGCAGTCTTGACAGGATTAGTTTGAGCTGTATTCCCTGACTCTCGAGGAGCAGCCTTCAGGGCCCGAGTCATAGTGCCTAGGTCAATGAGAGCTGAGATGCTATTGCACATACACTCGAGCCATATTGGTGGAGAGTCATGCTATAGACAAGCCCGTGACAAGCTTTACTGGCCCAACATGCAAGGCGAAATCAAGAACTTTGTTAGCAATTGTTCCACCTGAATTGAATATGCATATTTGCAACAAAGAGAAACCATGATGTCACATGAGATACCATCACGTCCTTGCCAGATTGTTAGCATGGATTTGTTCAACTATGCAGGAGAAGAGTATCTAATATTAGTTGATCATTATTCTGACTTTTGGGAACTGGAACCCCTTACGGACTGTTTGGCTGAGACTACCATTAAGAGATGCAAGACACAGTTTGCATGTTATGGCGACCAGATAAAGTGATCTCAGATAATGGTCCTCCGTTTACAATTTAGGAAATACCTCACAGGAGCAGCTGAAGGCAGCTCCTCAAGAGTCAGGGAATACATCTCAAACTAATCCTGCCAAGACAGCAGACATAACCCTTGTAACATCCTCCTCCCCGCTCCTCCTCTTAAAGGTGTTGGCCAGCTATAGATGCTTTATTTTTATCTTCAGGAGACTCCAAGCTTCTGTAGTATATTATTACCTGTATTCACCATCTTCTTATCCAGTAGTTTTTGCATGAAAAACATGTGGCGTATTACAGTGGTGGTATTCAGCAGTTCGGACTGGTTCGGGCAAACTGGTAGTGGCGGCCTGCAGGTGCCCCCCCCAGCACTATGCTGTCCTATTTAGCCACGTTTTCTAAGCCGTGTGCATGTGTGCAAGATGCATGCACATGAGCAAAGCCACACATGCTCATATTTTTGGTGCGTGGCGAACTGGTGGTAAAATTATATGAAACCCACTTGTGGTGTATTACCAAGCAACAAACTGCCCCCTCAGGTCCTTAAAAAAATTAGGTTAAATCCTTCTATGTTTGTTTGGAATACATCCAGTATGCAAATCCCTTCCCTATGGTCAGAAAATATACCCTGGAGATAATTTGGGAAAGTTGGATAAACAGACAAAACACTATTCTCCAGCAGTACGTAACTGGAATTGCTAGACAATATTTTTAGCAACTATCATTTAGGCCTAAGTGTTTCAGGTACTTGGTGCAGAATCAAAATCATTTTTCTGAACTGAGGAATTTTAATTGAGAAAACATGTAACATGGTTTGACACAATGGCAGTGGTGAATGCTCTTGGCAGTTGTAATTACCTTGGCTATGAATTTTATAATAATTTTTTTATACATGGTTGTATTCTTTTTATTCTTTTGGTTTTTTTAATATTACTTTATCTGTCTGGAAGCCATCCAGAGTCATATATATATATATATGTATATGTATATGTATATGTATATGTATATGTATATGTATATGTATATGTATATGTATATGTATATGTATATGTATATGTATATGTATGTATATATGTATATATATATAAAATGAGATGGATGTATATAACTTAGAATAATAGGTAATAGAATAAAATTTGAAGGTGGTCTGAGGGAATGAAAGGAGTGAAAAATGAAATGCCTTCTAGCTGAAGGAACAAATGATGGTTTCTTTGAGATATGGGGAAGAGAGGGAGCAGCAATAGGAATTGGAAAGAAGGAACAAAAAAGGAACATTATCTTTGTTTGAAGTTTGCAGGTTACCAACTCAGCATCAAGGTAAATGTAATGTCACTATCAAATTGAACTTCATTCTTGGTGAAGAAACCGGGACATTTTTCCTGGCAACAATACAGAAGTGTTTTGCTATTATTTTTTCTGGGATATTCTTTGAATTTCTACAGCCTTGTTATTCCCTGGTAGCCTCTTTTTCAAGTACTAACTTGGCCAGTTGTTGCTTATTTCCAAGTCCAGGTAACATCCCCCACTTGCTGAGACCACCTTATGATAGGAAGAAATGGTGTGTTTCAAATTTTTTTACTACTGGTTCTGTGGGTGTGCTTTGGTGGGTGTGGCATGGCTTGGTGGGCATGGCAGGGGAAGAATACTGTAAAATCACCATTGCCTCCCCAATCCAGGGGAAGGATCCCATCAAATCCCCATTTCCTCCCGATCAGCTGGGACTCAGGAGGCAGAGAATAGATGGGGGCGGGGCCAGTCAGAATTTTTACTACCGGTTCTCTGAACTACTCAAAATTTCTGCTACCGGTTCTCCAGAACTGGTCAGAACCTGCTGAAGCCCACCTCTGATAGGAAGCAAGAAGAGAGAAATGACAGGATCTTCATGTGATTTTAAAGTTGTGGAGGCAAAGGGATTAAAAAAGGAGACAAAGGAGCAAAGAAACAGGAGGGAGAAACTTAGTTGAAAACATTTATTTATTTATTTATTTATTAATCATACTTTTATACCGCACCATCTCCCGTAGGACTCAGGGCGGTTCACAGACATATTAAAATAAAACAATATAATAAATAAGCAATATAAAACCCAATTAAAACTAAATATTATAATAGCCAAATCACTAAAACGGTAAAAACCGATTAAAAACCGATTAAAATTTAACTAAAATATTTTATTCTTAGGCTAGTCCAGCTCGCTGAAATAATAAAGTCTTCAGTTCACGTCTGAAGGTCCGGAGGTCGGGGAGTTGTCGTAACCCCGGAGGAAGCTCGTTCCACAGGGCTGGTGCCGCCACAGAGAAGGCCCTCCCCCTGGGGGTCGCCAACCTACATTGTTTGGTCGATGGCACCCTGAGGAGGCCCACTCTGTGGGAGCGCACGGGTCATTGGGCGGCAATTGGTGGCAGAAGGCGGTCTCGTAGGTATCCCGGTCCTAAGCCATGGAGCGCTTTAAAGATGGTGACCAATACCTTGAATTGCACCTGGAAGGTTACCGGCAGCCATTGTAGGCCGCGCAGGATGGGTGTTATATGGGAGCAACGCGGTGCTCCCTCTATCACCCGTGCGGCCGCATTCTGGACTAGCTGTAGCCTCCTGGTGCTCTTCAAGGGGAGCCCCATGTAGACAGCATTGCAATAGTCCAGGCGGGAAGTGACGAGGGCGTGATTGACCGTGCATAAGGCATCCCGGTCAAGGAAGGGGCGCAACTGGCGAATCAGGTGAACCTGATAAAATGCTCCCCTGGCGATGGCTGTCAAATGTTCCTCTAAGGACAGCCGATCGTCCAGGAGAACGCCTAAGTTGCACACTCCTTCCCTGGGGGTCAATACTTCCCCCCCCACAGTCAGCGATGGTGTAAGCTGACTGTACCGGGATGCCGGAACCCACAGCCACTTTGTCTTGGAAGGGTTGAGTCGGAGCCTGTTCCTCCCCATCCAGACCCGCACGGCCTCAAGACACCGGCCCATCACCTCAACGGCTTCGTTGGGGTGGTTCGGGATGGAAATGTACAGCTGAGTATCATCAGCGTACAGATGATAATCCATCCTGAAACCACGGATAACCTCACCCAGCGGCTTCATATAGATGTTGAACAGGAGAGGCGAGAGAACAGACCCCTGAGGCATCCCACAAGTGAGGCGCCTTGGGGTCGACCTCTGCCCCCCTGCCAACCCCATCTGCGAATGGTCAGAGAGATAGGAGGAGAACCACCGATAAACAGTGCCTCCCACCCCCAATCCCTCCAACCGCCGCAGCAGGATACCATGGTCGATGGTATCAAAAGCCGCCGAGAGATCTAATAGAACCAGGACAGAGGAACAACCCCTGTCCCGGGCTCTCCAGAGGTCATCCACCAAAGCGGCCAAAGCCGTCTCGGTGCTGTATCCGGGTCTGAAACCGAACTGGAATGGGTCCAGATAGACAGTTTCCTCCAGGTGTTGAGGAAGCTGATATGCCACCACACTCTCAACAACCTTCGCCAAAAAGCGAAGGTTGGAGACTGGACGATAGTTCGCTAAAACAGCCGGTCCAGGGAGGGCTTCTTGAGGAGGGGCCTCACCACCGCCTCTTTCAAGGCGGCAGGGAAAACACCCTCGAACAAAGAAGCATTGGTAACTCCCAGGAGCCAGCCTCGTGTAACCTCCCGTGTGGCCAGTACCATCCAGGAGGGACACGGGTCCAATAAACATGTGGTGGGATTCAACCTACCCAACAACCTGTCCATGTCATCAGGAGTCACAGGATCGAACTCAGCCCAGATAACATTCTCAAGACTTGTCTCCTCCATCCCACCCGGATCTATCCAATCAGTGTCCAAGCCGTCCCGAATCTGAGCGATTTTATCAGACAGATACTGTACAAAATCCTCAGCACGTCCCTGTAAGCAGTAACATTTTGAAAAGCAGTAACATTTTACTGTGTTGTACCTTGATGAACGTATCTTTTCTTTTATGTACACCGAGAGCGTATGCACCAAGACAAATTCCTTCTGTGTCCAATCACACTTGGCCAATAAAAATACTATTCTATTCTATTCTATTCTATTCTATTCTATTCTATTCTATTCTATTCTATTCTATTCTATTCTATTCTAAAGACTTCCAAAGCACCAGAAGGCAAGACAAGAAACAATTGAAACTAATCAAGAAGAAAAGCAACCAGAACTAAGGAGAAACTTTGTAAAAGTGAGAACAATTAAGCAGTGGAACAACTTGCCTTCAGAAGTTGTAAGTATTTTATGATTGGAGATTTTTAAGAAAAGATTGGACAGCCACTTACCTGAAATGATATAGGGTCTTCTGCTTGAACAGGGGATCGGACCAGAAGACCTTTCTAGCTCTATTCCAATTGAGGTCTTTTGGAAACACTCTTATGGCGCATAGAAAAGGAGATTATCTTGATCATTGGTAAGATGAGGAAAGATGTGCAGAAGGTGACGATGATGGGAAGGTGAACAAGAGTCTTCATAGGCCCAGAATTTCCATTGCTAAGCAAGGTGGTTATTAAATGAGTCACACCCAACTTTATGACATTTTTCTGCCACAGTTGTTAATCACTGTGGTTGCTAAGTGAATCAGCTGGTTGATCAGTGAATCCAGCTTCCTCCATTGACTTTGCTTGTAGAAGCTGGCCTGGAGAAAGTGAATGATATTCTAGGTTTCCCAATGGACTGAAACAGCATTGGCCATGGCTGTGTGCGACCTCCAGTGGGAGCATATGGGATAGGCTTTTCTTTTCTTCAGCTTTCTGTGGCTTTCAATGCTAGCAGGATATAACAGAAGTATTTAAGTATGTTTTTCATTTGGATATCACTTCTGGATTTGTGCTTGTGCTGAAAAAAACCTGAAACTTTGACTTTGGTTTTATCGATTAGATAGATTTGTTGTTATAGAAATGGCTAGTTATATACTAATGTGTAAAAGCAAAAAGTTGAGCCTGGAGTGTTTTTATCTTGTATTGTGCTAAAAAGAATCAGAAGTTCCCTTGTACCTTACATTTTCTTTTTCCCTTTCTTTTTCCTTCCCCTAATTTCTCTTTGTATTTTATAAATGGATAAAACAATAAAAGCTATAAGGACGGTCAAATATATATATATATATATATATAAGAAAGTAGTTTGCTGGATCAATTTAAAATCCCCTTCGGCTTGCTTATTTTGCATGAATCCCAGCAATCAGTAAATCATCACTGGAGAGAAAGCTAAAAAGTTTTTACTGTCGGTTTCTGTTGGGAATAGTTTTGAATTCTGTTGGGAGCAAACTTAGCATGCAGTCTGGGAATCAAAGTCCACATATCTTAAAATTGGCAAGTTTGAAAAACCCTGGTGTGCAGCATCCATCAAATAATAATAATAAAAAAACCTGTGTTGGAAAAGAAGGAAAACAACAGAAAACTGCATACAAATGATGGTGGTAAAGTTTATTTTTTAAAAATGTTGATAAGGAAAAATTCTAAAGAACAAAAAAGAGAGTAGCTTTGTATTAAAAAAGATTGTTGGGTGATATAGATACTAATATAGTGATGTCACATAGGAAGAAAAAAATATAGAAAGCCTTTTGTTTAAGAAGAGATAGTAAAGATGGTAATGTTAATTTTTTTTAAAACAATGTTTAAACATTTTTGAATTGGATTATTCCTTCCTTAACATGGAGGGGAAAAAGCAGACTGAATTTTTAGATTGTGAACTCTTCCCTCCCGTGTTAAGAGAGATGCTATTTCCCCACCAGCTTAGCAATAGTTGTTTTCTTCCTTGGCTGTCAAAGAGCCTTTCAGGAGCTTTCCAAAATACAAAGGAGGCAAGAGAGAAAGCACATGCTGAGCTGTTTGACTTATTCTGTTATCAAGTTTAAATAATTGCTAATGTTTCAGCACTGAGCAGCTGCTCAGAAACCCCAGCTTCTCTCTATTGTGTGGCTGCAGGATGCAAAGCCCTTTTGCAATTGTAATTGCTTAGGGAAAGTGCTTCCCTGTTTCATAAAAGGTTATGTATTGCTAAAGCCAATGAATCACAGGAGGGGAATGTTTCCTCTCTCTACACAGCTTTCCCTTAAAGGCCCGAAATGTTAGGGTTTGATTAGGTTTACAGGGTTTTTATCATTGCCTTCTAGGGAAACATGATCAGATTCTTTATATTTTTATAGGTTTAAGATGGCCTTCCATGGGTAATACTGTTACAAAGACTTATGCTTGCAATAAGAGACATATTGCTTTGGGTTATTAATGCTGGTTATAAGTACCAAATGCAGAAATAACCTCAGTCAAACTACAAAGAATCCTGATGCAACATTACATGCTAAAAAGCACCAAAGGTGCTTTTTCAGGAGGCAACTGGACTTCCCTGTTTTTTCTTTGAAGACGTTTCACTTCTCATCCAAGAAGCTTCTTTAGCTCTGACCGAATGGTGGGGAATGGAAGGATTTATATTCCTTGAAGATAGCTGGTCATTTGCATTCTTTTAGAGAGTCGTTGAGGCCACCTCAAGGTTTATCTGTGTCCTCGGGGTCACCTGAGTAGTGCAAATGGGTGTGGAGCCTTCTTGTATACAGTATGTTTTCTGCCCTGTGCCTGTCTTCAACAGTGAAGGGACACAGGGCAGAAAACATTCTGCAGCCAAGAAGGCTCCACACCAGGGGTAAAATGCTACCGGTTTGTACCAGTTTGAGTGAACTGGTAGTGGCGGTGTCGCATGGTTTGGCAAACTGGTAGCGATGGCAGCGCGAAGCTTCGTCCACCCACCAGGAAGTAGCCTGTTTTTGACCCTCTGTGCATGAGCAGAGGGTCCAAAATCGCACGTGATGCACGCGGGCAGACTGTCCACTTCTGAACTGGTAGGGAAGGTAAATAGATTTCACCCCTGTTCCACACTCATTTACACTACTCAAGTGACCCTGAGGACACAGATAAACCTCCAAGTGGCCTCAGCGACTCTCTAAAAGGATGCAAATGACCAGCTGTCCACAAGGAACATTGCAAAGCAGATTGTGGGGAACTGCACAATAGTGGCTTCTGAACAGGAGCAGGAATGAGAGGCTTACAAGCTACTTACTGAATGAGTTCCTATAATTTTAGGATATGATAATGTAATGTGTTTGAGAGTTGGAGATACTTTGGAGTTTTGGCTCCCATTATCCCTAAGCATTAACCATGTTGGGTTATGCATGCCTGAATTTATGGGAAGACACCGATTGCTTTCTCTGCCATTTCGAGGATAGGAAAAATTCATGCCTAATACATTTTTCTGCAACCCTTAATAATATAGGTGCATTCTCAGGATCAAATTAATAGTGTGAAGGCTTGCAGTAGCTAATAGTCTCATACATCTACAGGTTTTGTAGACAATGTCAGGAAGTTCAAAAGGACCTCCTTCAAAAGGAATGAAACGTTAACAAGACCTCATTCAAAAAACAAATAAAAGCACACACAAAACAAAACAAAACAAAACAAAACAGCAGTAATGGTGGAAAAAAAAAGTCAGGATAGTAATTGTGGGTTCCTGCTTATGTGGTGCTACAATGACCATCCTGACATCTTTTACCTATCTTGCGGATGCTGCAAAATGGTATCAGAGCAGGCTGATGCAATATCAACCCCACCATCATTTTTAGGATGTTAGAATGTTTCTAGGGCACTCATCAGAAGTCTTTCAAATGTGTCTGTTGTGGCCTGTCGGTGACCGGCCCCTCCAGCAGCTGAATCAGACGAGGAGGAGGTGTGGAAGTCAGGGTCAGCATCAAGGCAACCTGAGAGCTCCGAGGGGGAAGAGGGAATGGAGCTGTCACAGAGAGAGAGAGAGAGAGTGGGGGGAGGGAGGGAGGGAGGGAGGGGTGGAGCCTGGGCCATCCATCAGCCGTTAGATGGAGAGTCAACGACCCCCAGGTATGGAGGTGGCTGATGAGGAAGAGGAGGAACAGCTGAGTCCAGTGCCTGATGTGCGGATGCACAGAAGGCAGAGGAGAGGAGAACAGTAGTGATCTGTGTGCTGATCCTTAGGACAGAAGAGCCACTGCTGCAAGTGCCCCTGCCTTTTATCCCCACCCTAGTTCTGGGGATAAAAGGCAGGGGGCAGAGATGAATAGATGGGCAGACAACTATTCATCTTTCTGCCGGACAGACTTGTTGGCCTGCTGTGAGCAAGAGACTTTTTGCTGGGGCTGCTGGTGCTCCTAATAAAGGAATCACTGATTTAATTACAGAGGGTTTGTCATGTTTGGGGAGATGGGTCAGAATAGTGTCAGTCTCTTATTCCCACCACCCTAGACAGCACAGGGGAGAGAGGCATGTAGTACATTAATATCCCCTAAGAAAAATAGGAATATTAGCTGTTGTTCTCAGTTAATTAACTGTTGTTCTTCCGGGTGCAATTCAAGGTGCCAGTCATCACCTTTAAAGTCCTTCGTGGCTTGGGACCAGGTTATCTGAGGGACCGTCTCTTGCCGGTCACATCTACCTGACCCATTAGAGCGGGGAGGCAGGGAATGCTGTGGGTCCCATCTATGAGGGAGATACACCTGGTGGGACCCAGAAGAAGGGACTTTTCCGTGGTGGCTCCCTCTCTCTGGAACATCCTTCCCCCAGAGGTTAGAACGGCCCCCACCCTAATTCTTTTCCAGAGAAGCTGAAGACCTGGTTCTGCCAGCAGGCCTGGGGAACCCAAAGCGGGATGGAGCCCATTAAATGGCTTGTGTGAGGGGGGACACACGCATGCGCAGGGGGGTGGGGCACATGTGGGTGTGCACACATGCACGGAATGGGGCACATGCAGGGGGCGCACATGCATGCATGGGGGAATGGAACACATGCATGGGGGGCACACGCACATTGCATTTTGGGGGTACTTTGGCCACTTGGTCTGGGGAAGGTTAGCCATCACTGCCCTAGAATGTAAATGTGTAGCCGATGATCATAGCTCAGGTTTCCCATATGAGAAAATGCTTTCCGTAATGCTGTAGTGTTTATCTTTTCATGTTTATGAGACATCCTTTCCCTTGTTCTTTTATTCAGTAGAAATGGATGGTGGAAGTTCTCGGGGAATAAAAACCCTCAGCATCTTCGTATATTTCTGTTACCAAATTTCACTGATTTCAGTTCGTGTAACAAAAAACTCTGTCCAGAAAGAATTTCAAGGAACAAGGATGCTCAACTGTAGACTTGTTCATCTTTGCTTGATCAAGACTATTTGGGGAATCCAGTGAATTCCAGGCCATATAATGACCCAGGGCTAATGGGGCAACTGCTGATTTCTTTCCCATGTCTCTTGAATGAATCTACTTCACCTGACTGTACCTTCAGGCATAAAGATCTGAGTGCCGTTTTACCTTGATACTCTCATGGGAGGTTGAAGTGCACAAGTGGAGGTAATTTTTTCCAGTGGGATGCTTGTCAGATCCTGTCAGTTACAAATTAACAATATTGAAGGTGCAGAAATACGAATCCTTGTCTGTTTCACTGGGGTTTTTTTTTTTTGAATCTCAACACAGTAATTTGTCCTCACCCTGCCAGCAAGGCTGTGGGCAATCTGATGCCATTTCTTTCCAGGGACTTACTTTCCTTTCCAATAAGTGGACTGATTTACTCAGTGCCTGCTCAAAGAATGTCCAGGAAGCAACAAGAAGTTTAGTGTTCGCCATCCTATTTCTTTTGTCAATACATTATTTGAACCCCTTGGATCCTAACAAATTGGAGGTAGACAAAAAGAAAAAAAAATGTCATAAATATTTGTTAATTAATCAAATTTAGGTAGCCGGTCAAATATCCCTCTCTGACCTTTGATATTTAAGGAAAAATAACTTCACTATGTTGCAATTTTTTTAGGACGCTCCATTAAATCCACTTTTTAACCTTGGCATATCAAAATTATTTGTCACAATTGGCTTTTTGCATTATTAATATATTAATATTTGCAGGATTAGATCTAAACATTTAAAGCAACTTGCTCTTTCCTTTTACATAGATTGTATTTCTTCTGGCTTTCCTGGTTTTACAGCAATCATAATTTGCTCTTTCATGCAAAGTACAATAATCTACTTAGAGATTATGCAGTATGATATTTTCTTGGCTACTTTGCATTTTAATTTTATTTAATTTTGTTCGCTGCCCAGAGTCACTTGTTGTGATGGGCAGTTACCCAAATTGAATGAATGAATGAAATCTTTGTTACCCTTTGTCACTTGCAAGCTTGCAGGTTGTTAGGATTGTAAATTCCCCTGCCGTAGTTTGCAGTCTGCAGGCTACATGTAGGGGAGTGGGTTGGGGATGGGGTGAAGAATCACTTTCCCTATTCAAAGCAAAAAAACAAATGAAGGGGATTCATGGGCTCTTTCCTCCTGAAGCAGAGGTACAGGACATACACATGTCTATGTATACACAAGTACACACACACAAATTTTGTAAACCACCCAGCGTTATCTATGTGTGAATTGGACAGCTATGTAAATTTGTCTTATAAACAAACAAATGACCAAACAAACACATGCATGCACACCAAACTTCTTGAAAAGGATGCCAAAGAAGTTGTTTATTCCAGAATTTAACATGCTTCATCACCGCTTTGCTGCCAGTGGCATGCATACAATCAGCATCCATGTGTTTCTGATTATAAATGCAGGGGTGAAGTTTTTCTCACCTGTATTATTGCATCCACTGTGGGAACGAGGCCCGCAGAGTACCCATTTTCTTTCTTCTTTCTTCAAGCCTTATCATATTCTCTCCTTTTCCTCAATTCCTACCATAGGTCTGGGGAGTAAAGAGTAATGAGGCCCAGTTTATTCAGGTAGTTTATTACAGGTAGTTTTCACTGGCTGACTGCTCATTCAGCAACCATACAAAGTTATTTATTTTATTTATTTATTTATTTATTTATTTATTAGATTTTTATACCGCCCTTCTCCCGAAGGACTCAGGGTGGTGTACAGCCAAGGATAAAACTCAATATATATACAATTAAAACCAGAATTGAAAACAAAGCAAATTACAAACAAAGGCCGACATTAAAATTTAAAAATTTAAAAACCCTAAAACCATAAAAACCCAATTTAAAATAGTAAAACTATTATGCCAGTCCCACTTGAATAAATAAATATGTTTTTAGTTCACGGCGAAAGGTCCGAAGATCAGGCACTTGGCGTAAGCCAGGGGGAAGTGCGTTCCAGAGCGTCGAAGCTCCAACAGAGAAGGCCCTGCTCCTGGAGGCTGCCAGCCGACACTGTTTGGCGGACGGCACCCTGAGAAGACCCTCTCTGTGGGAGCGTACGGGTCGGTGGGAGGCATAAGGTAACAGCAGGCGGTCTCGTAAGTACCCGGGTCCTAAGCCATGGAGCGCTTTAAAGGTGGTAACCAGAATCTTGAAGCGCACCCGAAAGACCACAGGAAGCCAGTGCAGACTGCGCAGCAGTGATGTTACGTGGGAGCAACGAGTTGTTCCCACTATTACCTGCGCAGCTGCATTCTGGACTAGCTGCAGCCTCCGGGTGCACCTCAAGGGCAGCCCCATGTAGAGAGCATTGCAATAATCCAACCGAGACATGACCAGAGCGTGAGTGACCATGCATAAGGCATCCTGGTCAAGGAAGGGACGCAACTGGCAGACCAGGCGGACCTGGTAAAAGGCCCTCCTGGAGACGGCCGCCAGGTGTTCATCAAAGGGCAGCCGCCCATCCAGGAGGACGCCCAAGTTGCGTACCACCTCCTTCGGGGCCAATAACTCGCCCCCAACAGTCAGCTGTGGGTGCAGCTGACTGTACCGGGGTGCCAGCATCCACAGCCACTCCGTCTTGGAGGGATTGAGCTTGAGTCTGTTTCTCCCCATCCAGACCCGTATGGCTTCCAGGCACCGGGACAGTACTTCGATAGCTTCATTGGGGTGGTCCGGGGTGGAAAAGTACAGCTGAGTATCATCAGCGTACAGATGATAACTCACCCCGAAACCACTGATGACCTCCCCCAGCGGCTTCATATAGATGTTGAACAGGAGAGGCGAGAGAATCGACCCCTGAGGCACCCCACAAGTGAGGCACCTCGCGAACGACCTCTGCCCCCCTGTCAACACCGTCTGCGACCGGTCGGAGAGATAGGAGGAGAACCATCGATAAACAGTGCCTCCCACTCCCAATCCCTCCAACCGGCGCAGCAGGATACCATGGTCGATGGTATCAAAAGCCGCTGAGAGATCTAATAGGACCAAGGCAGAGGAGCAACCCCTATCCCTGGCCCTCCAGAGGTCATCCACCAACGTGACCAAAGCCGTCTCCGTACTATAACCGGGTCGGAAGCTGGACTGGAACGGGTCTAGATATGAAAAGTTATGAAAAGATTTACAACAATCACTCCCCAAAATATATCTGGTTGGAATTTAGGTTATTGCAGTTTCAAAACAGCTGTCAAGCGCCATGTTGGGGACTACTAGATAGACCAGTGGTTTGACTCAGCCAATAGCTAAAGATGAGGACTTGATCTCGCTATAGAGAAACAAGCCAACTATGACCTTATAAACAACAACCTCTCATCTCTTGACTGGCAAAATCTGTTCTCAACCTGTATCACTGCAGAAGACCACTATAGAGTTTTCCTACTTGAAGTCAATAGAGTCATTAATCTTTACATACCACAAACCACCACCAAAATCAGAAAAAAAACAAATTACCCATATCAATAAAAAAGCTGCAATCCAAAAAAAAATCTCTCTGGAGAAGAAACAAAAAGAACTATGTAGCAAATTTTAAAAGCTTCTACAGAAATATATGCAACCAAATAAAAACTGAATGCACCAATTATCACACCAAGCAAGAAGAAGACTTTCTGTGCACAAATTCCAATCGTGCTTTCTATAATTTTGTGAACAACAAACTTAAAGACTCAAGATCCATCCCACCACTAAAAGAATCTAACGGAAAAGAATATCATGATGAAACAGTTAAAGCAAACCTCTTTAACACATTCTTTGGCTCAATCTTTGTTAACAGTAATGGCTTATGACATTCCTGACATTCCCCAATCGTACCAACAATGAGTACAACGACCTAACACATATAGATTTCACAGAAGATAATGTTGAAAAAGCTCTTCGCAAACTAAAACCATCCCTATCTATTGTACCTGATGGACTATGTGCATACTTCTTAAAAAAGCTTTCCACTAATATAGCAGAACCCCTAAGTATAATCTTTGAAAAAGCCTTCATGACCAGTTCCCTTCCCAAACTTTGGTCACTAGCCACGGTCATCCCTGTCTTCTAAAAAGGCGACCCCGGCCTAGTTGAAAATTACAGACCAATCTCTCTATGCTCTCTATGTGTCACCTGCAAAGTAATGGAATCTATCATCAACCAATCCATTATCCTCCACCTGGAAACAACCTACTCTCTAATAAACAATTTGGTTTCAGAAAAAAATTATCATGTAATTTACAACTGCTTCACTGCAAAACATATGGACTACAAATCTTGATCAGGGCAAAGCAATAGGTGCAATCTACATAAACTTCTGTAAAGCCTTTGACTCAGTAGTACATGATAAACTTCTCCAAAAACTAAAATCCTATGGCATCTCAGGTCCCCTCCACAATTGGATAACAACTTTCCTGTCAAACAGACAACAAGTGGTCAAAATTGACAATGCTATATCAAATCCAGTTCCTGTCAAAAGTGGCGTTCCCCAAGGCAGTGTTCTTGGACCAACACTCTTCATATAATACATTAATGATCTCTATGACCAAATTACAAGTAATTGTGTTCTCTTTGCTGACGATGTCAAACTATTTAACACCACCGACAATACAGCTACCCTTCAAAAAGATCTTGACTTTGTATCTGAATGGTCCAAAACTTGGCAACTTCAAATCTCTTACTAACAAATGCTCATTGGCATAAAGAACCTAAACACTAAGTACAAGCTTGATGGACATTACCTTACAGATGACCCGCACTCTGTTAAAGACCTTGGAGTTTTCATATCAAATGATCTAAGTGCCAAAGCCCACTGCAACTACATCACAAAAAAAGCTTTAAGTGTTGTAAACCTAATCTTGTGTAGATTCTTCTCCAAAAACGCTACACTACTAACCAGAGCATATAAAGCATTTGCTAGACCAATTCTTGAATACAGCTCAACTGTATGGAACCCATACCACAGGTGGGTTTCAGCAGGTTCTGACCAGTTCTGGAGAACCGGTAGCGGAAATTTTGAGTAGTTCGGAGAACCGGTAGTAAAAATTCTGACTAGCCTCGCCCCCATCTATTCTCTGCCTCCCAGGTCCCAGCTGATATGGAGGAAATAGAGATTTTACAGTATCCTTCCTCTGCCATGCCCACCAAGCCATGCCCACCAAGCTATACCATACCCACTAAGCCACGCCCACAGAACCGGTAGTAAAAAAAATTGAAACCCACCACTAACCCAAACCACATTTCCGACATCAGTACAATTGAACGTGTCCAGAAATATTTTACAAGAAGAGTTCTCCACTCCTCTGAATACAACAAAATACCTTATGCCACCAGACTTGAAATCCTGGGTTTAGAAAATTTAGAACTACGCCGTCTTTGGCGTGACTTTAACTCATAGAATCATCTATTGCAATGTCCTTCCTGTCAAAGACTACTTCAGCTTCAATTGCAACAATACATGAGCACACAATAGATTTAAGCTTAATGTGAACCGCTCCAATCTTGATTGCAGAAAATATGACTTCAGTAACAGAGTTGTTAATGCTTGGAATACACTACCTGACTCTGTGGTCTCTTCCCAAAATCCCCAAAGCTTCAACCAAAAACTATCTACTATTGACCTGACCCCATTCCTAAGAGGTCTGTAAGGGGCGTGCATAAGGGCACAAGAGTGCCTACCGTTCCTGTCCTATTGTTTCCTTTCGTTATATCCAATTAATATAGTTATTACATACTCGTACTTATATATATGCTTATATATATTGTATAGTTATTTCATGCTTACGCTTATATATACTTTGTGACAAAATAAATAAAATAAATAAAATAAATAAAATAAAT
This sequence comes from Ahaetulla prasina, assembly GCF_028640845.1. NCBI lineage: Eukaryota > Metazoa > Chordata > Lepidosauria > Squamata > Colubridae > Ahaetulla > Ahaetulla prasina. The sequence continues at coordinate 176,256,841 of NC_080539.1, read as the reverse complement.
AAGCTTTGTCTCTGACCTTCATATGTTCAATAGAATGGCTCCAGAGCTCTCTGCCATTTACATTCATGCACAAGTTCTATATTATTAGAACTTTGCTAGAGAATGGGAACCCACAGTTGATCCAGTTAAAGTACATATAATGAGGAGAATAACCTCCTCCCTCACATTTTGTAGAGAGCATAAGCAATAGTTTTGAAGGACAGGAAGAAGAACCACTACCAAGCCAACATTCAGATAATGAGGGGGAGGGGCTTGAGCCAGGCCTAAGAAAATAACTTGAGACAATGTCTCAGACAAAATTCCTGCAAACTTCACACTAAGATAAAGTGTGTGTGAAGCACACTCAGAATTGCAAGATTTTGTTACTAATATTATTCCAATAAAAGTAGCTTTAGCCCTACAGATTATGGTATTGGATTCTTAATCTTAATCTTACCCTTGTTGGGCTGAGACATTCCTTCTCTATGGATTTTGAAGGGTTCTCTAAAGCAATGTGTCCTTGCCTCTCCTTGTACCTTTGGAAGAGCAAAGAGTAAGTAAGCATTCAAACAGCTACTGCATAGCTCCAGGTCACATGACTCAACCACATCTTTCAGTGCAATAAGCACTGTGTTGTAGTACAACTGAAGAACATTGGAAAATAGTAATGCTCAAGGCTGTGGAGACACGATGATTTCCCAGGTTTTTTTTTTTGCTAGCGCTGTTAATCAACCTGAATCCTGCTCTCTCTTTTGCATGCCAAGCAATGCTGATAAAAAGCTAGATAAAGGATCAGTGGTAAATTCTCTACCTGTATAATAATTTATTTTAAGTCATTATGGGTGTTTAATCGCCCTCAAAGTTATTCTACCTTCTGTTGCAGAGAAGTAGAGGGAAAAAGAGCCAAAACTATTTTGGATTACCACACAGCCCCTTGGAAATAATGTGCTTCTAAATTAGATGCATATGTGTTTCTCTGTTTAATATTCTTGTGTACTATGGAAACACTTTCTGAAATCTTAATAATACATTGGTTACTTTACATGCACACACACATAAACACACACGTACACATGCAACACACTCACCGCCAATATTGTGTACCATACTGAATCAGGAACCGTTGTTTCATATTTGAAGTTAATTTGAAACTGAGATAAACAAATCAAAGTGTGTTTACAGAGTAATTACGCCATATCCCAGGACTGTAGTGAATTTTTTTTTTGGTCTCAGTCACTGAAGTCCATTCCCTGGTTCCTGCTTTGTTTACTTGCAAAATACACTCCATGGCAACATACAAATTAAAACCATTGGATTTGCTGGAGTAAAGTATTGTGTTTATACCTTGTCCATTGCACAGCTGTAAAAATTGTGACTGCTTTACTGTTGGTCCCATGGCTTACTTTTTTCTCCTGCTACTATCTTTACAGACAGATTGTAATATGAAGGCTTTTGTTTGCATGGCTTGGATTTTGCATGTGAGCCAAGCTGAGCCACTCCTGGTTCAATTATTTTATAATCATTTGTTCATGGAAAACAAAGTAAGTAGGGAGGTTTCTGGACCTGTTCCTGCAAGTATATACTTGGATACCATTTTTGTTTTTTGCTCCCCTCCAGAATTCCATCGATTTGAACTGTGCCAGGACAGAAAGCCAAATGAATGAATTAGGAACTTGCCTCTCCCATCCATTTTCACAGGAAGGAAAACAACACTGGTTATCTCTATGGATCAGCAAAAGAAATATTGTATGTCTTTAAAAAAGAAAAAGAAAAAAGAAAATGTATAAATGGCTGAACACACTATAAATAAACAAATGGAAAAGTTGCTTCTAGCGATAATCAAGAATAATAATAATAACAAAAAGATTCAGGAAGCCACTAAGTTTATACTGAGAATGAGGAGGTTGCAACTACTGGGAATATCAATGAGAATGTAGAAGATAAACTGTCAAAGGATTGCATGGCCTTTCGATAGCCAGACCTGAAGTTTGTGGTCAAGGGGATGTGATGACCTGTAAAATCTTCTCTTTCAAGAAGAGATTGGACTGCCATTTGTCAGAAACGGTGTAGGCTTTCTTTACAGCTTTCTTTAACTAGATGGCTTCTCAGGGTTTTTTATGGTAAGACACAAAAGTGCTAGCACAAGCTTTAAGTTAGCTTTAAAACATGGGTCTCCAACCTTAGTAACTTTAAGGCTTGTGGACTTCAACTCCCAGAGTTGGGAGTTGAAGTCCACAAACCTTAAAGTTACTAAGGTTAGAGATCCCTGCTTTAAAATCTCCCTGAAACCACTCACTATTTGGTATACCAATCCTTCTCACTGTAGCCTTCAGCTCTTCCTAAAATAGCATGGCTCCAATCTTCAGAGTGGTCTGAGATATAGGTCCTCTCCCTGCATGCATTTTTCGGCCTATTAAAGATCTCCTGAGGCAGGGGTGAAATCTAAAAATTTTCCCTACGGTTCTGTGGATGTGGCTTAATTGGTGGGCGTGGCTTGGTAGTCAGATGACTGGGTGGGAGTGGCCAATAACAATAAATAAGAAAAATAATAAACAAAGTATACAAAACAATAAAAGGTACCAAAAACCAACTTTCACACTTTACACACACACAACACAACACAACAGAATACAACTGACTCACACACAATGTAAAAGCAGCTGCACTTCACCCAAAATGGCCCCTGCAACAAGCAGGAACCTCACACAGCCACAAAAAGCTCAAAAACCAACTTTCACATTTTACACACACACACAACACAACACATCACAACACAACTGACTCACACACAATGTAAAAGCAGCTGCACCTCATCCAAAATGGCCCCTGCAACAAGCAGAAACCTCACACAGCCACAAAAAGCTCAAAAACCAACTTTACACACACACACACAACACAGCACAACACAACTGACTCACAGACACACACACAAAATGCCACATACAGCTTTGTGAGATTTTGTGTGTTTGTGTAGTTAGAGTGAAACACTACAGAAACACACCAAATCTCAGAAAGCTGCACAAATATTTTATTTTATTATTTTATTTTATTTATATTTTTAGATAAAAGCAGTTAAATTTAAAACTTCCTTTTAAATTTAGATGTAGCAATTTAAAGTTAATTGCTAAATCTAAAAAAAAATAAAACTCTTAAAAAAAAACCCAATTAACTATATTTTTAAAGCTCCCCCCCAGTTACTTACCAAAGGGACAAGGCAGGTAGATTGAGTTGCTCACTGATGAGATGGATTGCAGGCAGGCAAATTCAGTTGCTAGCTGATGCAATTGATTGCAGCAGCCAAAGCAAAGCAATGCAGGAGCGACCCCGAAAAAAGCAGCAAGTAGGCGAATGGGGACCGGGCGATTGGGTGGGCATGGGAGGGGTGGGAGGGCAGGGATTTTTGCTACCGGTTCTCCGAACTACCCGCCCCCATCACTACTGGATCGCAAGATCCGGTCCAAACCGGGAGCATTTTACCCCTGTCCTGAGAGAACTATTCTCTCTACCCTACCACCGGAAGCCATCTGTTATGAAGAGATGTGAAAGAGAGGTTTTGGGTTTTTTTGCTAGAGTGCCAATATTTATGGAATACTAGTTCCTTGGGGACTACAATGTCTTTCATCCTGGTTTCAATTTGATGTCAAATGAATCCTTAACTATTCACCGCTTTGAAGTCATAGCTATTTTGTCTTCTGTTTCTATTGGGTTGTGGAGAACAACAGTTGTGCAATATTGCTACAGTTTAATCATTCACTGCTGTTGGTTCCTTGTTTTTATTGTTTCTGTCTTACCTGTAAATGGCAGTATGAGATCTGGACCTAAAATCTGGGGCTACTCGACACAAATATACTCCAGGGATTTCAATTTGAAGCCCATCAACATCTATTGGAATGGCCCAGGACAAAACCATATAATCCAGTATATTTAAAGTTGTCCATTGCAATCCAGAATATATGACAATCAGATTTGTTTATTATTGAGCTCAGTTCTTGATGCATAGCAAGAGACTTTATCTTCTTTGATGCACAATGTAGAATAGGGCCACTTCTTCAACTCCTCAAAGGCAGTTCGAAGACCACTTTTCAAACCTTGCCAATTGCAATAGGCTTGCAATAAGAAATTATTTCCCACCCTCCTAAACTGCAATCCTATAGAAAAAACAACAGCAACCAAGCAATCAAAAACCCTTAAGGAAATAAAGCGAGGTTTATTTAAGGTTGGGTGCATCCCTCTGGTCAGATGCATTAACAACCAACCAACCAACCAACCAACTAACCAACCAACCAACCCAACAATTCCAATCAGACAGAACATATTGGTCATCTTTCGGCAGACTTAAACCCAAGAAGCTGGAAGATGCTGGGAACAGAGAGTTCCTGCAGATGGGGATAGCTACAGAATTAAAAAAAACCCACCAAAAATATACACAAATAAAAACAAAACCCAAAAATGAGCAATTCTTTATTTTGAAAAAAGGCAGTTGCCTTTTGCGGAAGTATTCATGGCTCATTTTTGGGAATCTGGAAATGAACCACAATTCAATGTACACTATGTAGCTTTCCCTTCTTTGTCAAGTAAAGTAGCACCAGCCAAATCCTCTCTGTCTACTATTTTTTTAAAAAGAAATAAAAAAAGGATTTAGCTAATGAAAAACTCCTCCTCTTGAAGCCACTTCAGAGTGGTGGTTGTGGTGAATAATAATTCTGGTGTGGAGTCCCAAGGAGAGGGGACGAAAGGAGCTGGGTGTGCTATCCAAGCGTGTGGGCTTAAGTGGTTCTTTCTGACGCATCTACTCAAAATTCAAAAGCTTTCTCTTGGTGTTTTATTCTGGTACAGCCTCTTTTTGTCTTTTCCAAATTAGGGTGTATTAATTGTGTATATATAGATATGTGTGTTTGTGAATATCATGTTAATGTTTAAGTCTTGGTGAATGAACAAAATAAAAATAGATTTGTTAATAAGGAAAAGGGAGTGGTTTTTCTAATGGTCTCTTTCCATCCTCCATCAAATTAGTTGGCAGGATTAAAGCATATACAGTATTCCTTTTTTATCCTAGGTTGAGTACTTGATCACAGAGGCATAGTTTAATCCAAACATCAATAGTGCTTCGTCAACTCAGTCAGATGAAGCTGTCAAAATTGGCTTTTGGTTTATTTAGAGCTTTGTGTTTTATTCTTTTTTTTAAAAAAACCCCAGAATATCATACAATACATTCTTTGATTTTTGATGCTGAAATCTCTAACTTTCTAAACCTGAAGAACATTTAAAATATTTAATAGAGTGTCTCCTACCCTTTGAAAGAATAGAATTTATTTTCCATGTATTTAAAATTTGAAAGTAAAAGTATTGGAATATATTGCATATCAGGGATTAGCCTTTCCCAGTGAATTATGATTAGAAAATGGAAAACCAAGCTATGTTTTCTAAATTTTTAGCATTTGCATGCAAGTTAAGTTTACGTTCCATTTCAAATGAACAGCAGCAATTTTTCTTCATGCTGTCTCTTTAAACCGCATGGTTTAAGGATGCTTTTAAAGATTGCACTGAAAATGGTATAACCAGACCCAAAAAATTGTACAAATTCTCGCCTCTTTCCACTTCTTTGTACTGCCTCTGTTGCATTCTGTAGCTAATGCATTTGAATAAAGAGTAACTGGCAGCTAAAAATATATACTCCTAAAAATATACAGACAGCTGTCACATCTCCTCTGAATATATTAGTCATTATCCTCATTAACCGTTGCAAAATAACAGCGGTTTTCATAATGTAGGCATTTTATATTAGGCAATTTGTTCATCATTTTTATGGGCCCTGTTCTAACCACAGGGCTTCATCCTACCACTCCTATTTGGACTAATTTATTGAAGTAAAGGATTTCCTCAGGTTGAAGAGATCTGCAAAACTGTGCCTCATGCCATTTTAAAACTAAAGCCTGCATGTTGACTATTGGTGAAACCAGGGAAGATGGGACATGTGGTCCCGAACCAGTCATAAATAACATGATGGATTTAAGGATGGATTTAACATGTTATGTCTCTCTAAATGAAAATGTGAGGTAATATACAATGTTGTGAAATGGGCTACATGCTGGAAATCCAGGTGAAGTCTGAGCTGAATGAATGAGGCAACTGGGGAGCCTTGAGTGAAAAGCTCTTTTTAGCTTCAGCTGTGTAATGTGGGGGAATAATGTCATGAAACTGGCTTACCTGGATGATCAACATCACTCATAAGCTGTATGGAAAGCTCTCTGAACAGGGTTACCATCTCGGAGTTGCAAAAATAAAAATGAACGCTAAGAAGCAGCAAAGCATTCAGGGGTTTTTGTGGGTGTGTGTTTTTTTGCTACCACTCGATGGTTGTCCAGAGTTTTATAGCCCAGATAGAGTAGACCTGCCTTTTCACACTTGGTTAAAAGTTTAAATAAAATGACAAGTGCTATTGTTACATTGCCTTCCATTATCAGAAAGACTCATGTAGGACAGCACTACTAAGTACTGAGGAAAGAACATTTTAGGCCTTAATTGCCCACATGGTGATGGCTTGCTTAGCAAATCTCTAAGAAATGGCTTGCTTAGCAAATCTCTGGAAAGTCTGTAATGCTGCCTTTCATAAGGGAGCAAGAGCCGCATGAAAAGAGTGTAGCCCTGCCAATTTTTTTTCCTTGCCACTTCCTCCTCTTTCTGACAAGTTTTTCAATTAGAAGCTTGTAGCTACCCACATGATGGCCCTCTTTCCATGCAGAGTGCACAACTTAATTCTCCCAAAGGGACAAAACTGTGAAGGAAAAACCTCAAAGAGACATTAGTCAGGAATGGGCATCATGGAAGAAAATTTATTTAGGAGGTGTGACTTAGAGGAATTGCTGCACTACATTTCAGATATAATGCTTCTTTGTATATATGTGTGCTTGTATGTGTGTGGAGATAGAGATAGAGACAGACAGACAGAAAGAGAGAGAGAAAGAGAGAGAGAGAGAGAGAGCAGAGACAGAGAGAGAGAGACACACACACACACACACACACACAGAGAAAGAGAGAGAGAGAGAGATTTGTATATGTATATATGAACATTTGACTTCTCATGCTAAGAGAAGTGCAAGCAGACTATCCTGGGTACTGCAACATGTGTGTTTTCTGTTGAATGCAAGGTGATTATGTGCAAGAATAAGTAGAATGACTTAGAACATTTTGAAAAAAATGTGCTAAGTTATTAGGGACTATGACAACTCTAGGCATGAGCAAAAAAGGCAGGTACATGAAATACTGTACATAGTATTTCTTTTATTTGGTAAGTTGAGGGGTGAAAGAGTCACTGTGGTTTCTATAAGTGAACATAAAAGTTGGATTCATACATCACGCTAAACCACATGTTGAATGAATCCAACACTAAGGTTTGTAAGCCATATTGTTCCACATCCAGCTAATTACAGCTTTCAATATACCACGGTAATCCAATCATTGTTTAGTGCAAAGTGCTACCTTCCTGCTTCTGATGAGGTTTTTGTTTATTTATTTGCACATGTCCTAAATTTGTGTTTTCCAGTTTTTTCCTTTTAGATGTATTGGATTTTAATTTTCATAATTTCAGTATTAGTTGCTGGAAGATAAGGCCCCCCTAATATATGACCTTATCCAGGGGGGCGCTGCGGACCTTATAGGCGTTACGGAAACCTGGCTGGGCACGGAAGGGGGTGTGCCCCTTGTGGAGATGTGCCCGCCGGGTTTCCGTGCATTCCATCAGCCGAGGGCTCAGGGTAGGGGTGGGGGGGTGGCGGTTGTGATTAGAGAGAGTCTAGAGCCGAGGGAGACCACTGTACCTCAGATTGCCGGGTGCGAATCCCTCTTTGTGAGATGGGGTCATAGGTGCCAGATGGGTTTGCTGATCACGTACCTGGCTCCTTGCTGCGTGACAGCTGCCCTGCCCGAGCTCCTGGAGGTGCTGGCCGGGGTGGCAGTTGAAACCCCCAGACTTTTAGTCATGGGGGACTTTAACTTGCCATCGTCCGGCTCGTCATCGACGGCAGCTCGGGAGTTCATGGCTTCCATGACGGCCTTGGACCTGACCCAAGTAGTTGATGGCCCTACTCACATTGGGGGTGGCACTCTGGACCTGATTTTTGTCTCTGGTCAGTGGTCGAGATCTGGACTTAAAGGAAATAGTCACTGAACCTTTGTCATGGTCAGATCACTCTCTCCTTCGTCTGGACTTTCTGACCGCCATTCACCACCGCAGGGAGACGGAGCCGATACGTTGGTTCCGTCCCAGGCGCCTGATGGACCCGGAGGGGTTCCGGACGGAGCTTGGGCCATTTCCTGAGGGTCTGGCTCACGGCTCGGCTGAGGAACTTGTTGCGGCCTGGGAACGGGCCGCGGCGGGGGCCTTAGACCGTGTCGTGCCTTTGCGGCCTCTGACCCGGCGCAGGTCCCAACCGGCTCCTTGGTTCTCCGAGGAGCTGAGAGGGATGAAGCGCCGGAGAAGACGCCTAGAGAGTTCCTGGAGGTCCAGCCGTTCAGAAGCTGATCGGACACTAGTGAAGTCCTATACTAGGACTTACCTAGTGGCATTGAGGGAAGCGAGGCGTAGCTACGCCTCCTCCCTCATTGCATCGGCAGATAACCGCCCAGCCGCCCTGTTTCGGGTGACCCGCTCCCTCCTACACCAGGGGGAGCGGGATGACCCGTTGCAGGGACGTGCTGAGGAGTTTAACAGTTATCTATACGATAAAATCGTTCAGCTTCGGGATGGTTTGGACCAAGATTGCGTGATACGGGTGAGACAGCTGAGGGTGGTCTTGGTGACATTTTATGGGATGAGTTTGACCCTGTCGCCCCGAGGACATGGACAGGTTGTTGGGGAGGCTGAATGCCACCACGTGTTTATTGGACCCGTGCCCTCCTGGCTGGTGCTGGCCACCAGGAGGTGACACGAGGCTGGCTCCAGGCGATTACGAGCGCTTCCTTGGTGGAGGGTGTCTTCCGCCGCCTTGAAAGAGGCGGTGGTGAGGCCCTCCTCAAGAAGCCTTCCTGACCCGCTGTTTTAGGTAATTATCGTCCGGTCTCCAACCCGCTCGGCGAAGGTTGTAGAGAGTATGGTGGCATATCAGTTTCCCTTGCACCTGGATGAAACTGTCTATCTAGACCTGCTCCAGTCCGGTTTCCGCCCGGTTACAGCACGGAGACGGCTTTGGTCGCGTTGGTGGATGATCTCTGGAGGGCCAGGGATAGGGGTTGTTCCTCTGCTCTGGTCCTATTAGACCTCTCAGCGGCTTTTGATACCATCGACCATGGTATCCTGCTGCGCCGGTTGGAGGGATTGGGAGTGGAGGCACCGCTTATCGGTGGTTCTCCTCCTATCTCTCCGACCGTCGCAGTCGGTGTTGACAGGGGGCAGAGGTCGGCCCCGAGGCGCCTCACTTGTGGGGTGCCGAGGATCGATTCTCTCGCCTTCTGTTCAACATCTACATGAAGCCGCTGGGTGAGATCATCAGTGGGTTCGTGTGAGGTACCAGCTGTATGCGGATGACACCCAGCTGTACTTTTCCACACCGACCACCCCAACGGTTATCAAGTGCTGTCCCGGTGTCTGGAGGCCGACGGGTCTGGATGGGGAGAAACAGGCTCAAGCTCAATCCTCCAAGACAGAGTGGCTGTGGATGCCGGCATCCCGCACAGTCAGCTAAATCATGCTGCTGACCATCGGTGGCGAGTCATTGGCCCCGATGGAGAGGGTGCGCAACTTAGGCGCCCTCCTGGATGAACGGCTGTCTCTAGAAGATCACTTGACGGCCGCCTCCAGGAGAGCGTTCTACCAGGTTCGCCTGGTGCGCCAGTTGCGCCTTTCTGGACCGGGAGGCCCTATGCACGGTCACCACGCCTCGTGACGCCTCGCCTGGATTACTGCAACGCCTCTACATGGGGCTTCCTTGAAGGGCATCCGGAGGCTACAGTTAGTCCAGAATGCGGCTGCGCGGGTGATAGATGGAGCCCCCCGTGGCTCCCGCATAACACCCATCCTGCGCAGGCTGCACTGGCTACCTGTGGCCTTCCGGGTGCGCTTCAAGGTTTTGGTGACCACCTTTAAAGCGCTCCATGGCATAGGGCCGGGTTATCTACGGGACCGCCTACTGCGACCAGATACCTCTCACCGACCCGTGCGCTCTCACAGGCAGGGACTCCTCAGTGTGCCGTCAGCTAGGCAGTGTCGTCTGGCGGCGCCCAGGAAGGGCCTTCTGTGGGGGCTCCCACCCTCTGGAACGAACTCCCCCCAGGACTCCGTCAACTTCCAGATCTTCGGACCTTCCGTCGCGAGCTCAAGACTCATTTATTCATCTGCGCAGGACTGGCTTAGACTTTTTAAATTTAGAGGGGTTTTAAATTGATTTTAATATTTATATTTCTATTTTTAACAATTGGTATTATTAACTATTGGCATTAGAATAAGTCTTTTAATGATCATTTTAATTTGTATATTGATGTTTTTTTATATGCCTGTAAACCGCCCTGAGTCCCTTGGGAGATAGGGCGGTATATAAGTTTAAATAATAAATAATAAATAATAAATAAATAAAGATAATAGAAATTGAGGTCGAACATAACTGAAAGATCCAAAATAGTGGAAAGTTGTCTTAACTTGCTAACTTCTTCTAATGCTCTGTTTTACTGTTATAGTAGCTTGAGAAACATATGAAGTAGACCTACACATGCTAACTGTATTAAATTAGACAATCCAAACCTGAATGGACCTTAGCTTTCACCATACTCAGTGACCATAGCCAATTACTAGGGCCGTGATGGTGAACCTATGGCACGTGTGCCACAAGTGGCACGCAGTGTCCTCTCTGTGGGCATGTGAGCTGTTGCCCCAGTTCAGCTCCGCCGCACATGCGTGTGCACCTCCCACTGGCCATCTAGTCATCAGATCTCTGCTGTGCATGCACAGGGGCGGGGCATGTGTGTGGGGCAGCGTGCTCATGCGCGTGCAGGCAGGGCGCGTGTGGGGGCACACTCACATGCATGGGGTAGCCAGGGGCATGCAGGGGGCACACACATGCGCAGGGAGTAGGGCGCATGTGCAAGGGGTGCATGCACATTGTACTTTGGGGGTTCGGGTGCGCGTGCAGGCATATACACACGCATGCTTTGGGCACTCATCCTGGAAAAGGTTAACCATCACTGTATTAGGGGAAAGTTGGGGCTGCCATATATGGGTGGAACACTAGATGACAGAAGAGAGAAACATAAACCTCTTTACTACTATCCCCTGGTCATCCAGAATAGTGCAGAACACATAAGGTAAAAAGGTAAAAGAGTCCCTGCTGATTTTATTCCACTAGTTGTAGCCAATTTTAGGAGGCGATGCTTATCTCCATTTCTAGGCCATTGAGCCTGTGCTGTCTGAAGATATTTCCACAGTCATGTGACCAGCAGGATATCACACCACAGTGCAGAGCATGTGGCAAAACACAGAATGCTGTTACCTTACTACTGAAATGGTACTCTATTCACATTTATATGCTTTTGAACTGCTAAGTTGGCAGGAGCTGAGGTGAATGACAGGAGCTCACTCTGTCATGGGGTAGTAGAACTCGAACTGCCACAGCATGGACCTTCTTTGGCATCTTTTAAGCCACTGAACCACCATGTTTTACCCACATAAGAATAGTCCTGAAAATTGCCCATTCTAGTCTAACCAGGTCCAGGAAGGTTGTACCAAATTATGGCCACTCCTAATAAAGTGTAGAAATATAGCTACTAAGCTTCCAAGGGAGAGTTAAACATACCAAAAGAAGAAAAGTATATTCCTGTTGGAAGGTATTTTGTTCTCTGCCAAGGTTTTTTTACAAATCAAACAAACAGGCAAATCAGGTATGTCTTTGTTCCTGAATTAGGGCTTTCGTGTCTGAGGTGCAAAAATCTGGGTGACTACAGAATTGGCAGCAAATAGATACGGAAAACCCTACATTTTCACAGCCAAATGTATTGCAGTGCTGCCTTAACAGCCATATCTCCCCTGTTCACTCTTCACCTCCGTGAAATCCATCTTTGGCATTATTTAAGTTCCTAGCGTAATTTGAGGCTGAAATGTTTTCTGGGCAGATTTGTGCCAGGTGAATAACTCTCCCTGAGAACACTATTAAGATATTCCAATTAATTGGAGCTTGGGAGAAATTTGAAGTATGACGATATTCTCCAAGTGATGCACTCTCCAGTATTTTACATAAGAGTTAACCAGTAAGTATCCAATGTATTATTACTTTCACGTATAAAAGGAGAAATGCCCCATTTCCCCCTGGATTCTAAGGGAAATTACATTTATATACAGCATCCACTTTTGGCTGCTTTACTATGATACCATGTCATTGACATGCTGTCCTCAGATCATAAAATTTTGTTAGTGCCTGGTTATCTTTAAATACATTTCCTATCATATGTGTACCATCCATCCATCCATCTATCAGTTATTTTCAGTATCTATCCATTTATCTCCATGCTGTTCAATCTGTTCTGTAATGGTGAAAAATGGATTTTAGCCATTTTCTTTTTTTTAGCACCACACTTTGATAGATGTAAAAATCTGTTTTCTATAATCTCCAATTTCTTCTCTCTCCCTCCCTCCTTCCCTCTGCATGTGTGTTTGTGTGTGCGCATATGTGACATTTTTAGCAATCTTGGCAGAACAGAAATGTATATTTGTTATTTTTTTTATATCACTCAAAATATTGGTCAAAGCAAAAAATTAAAGGCATCCATCTCTCTCACTCCCCTTCTTTCTCTTCCTTGCTCTATTTTCCCCTTTGAGTTCTCCATTTACTTATTTTAATCCTTATTTGATATTTTTCTCCAAATCCTGTTATTTCTTTTCTGCAGCTTGAGGATAATTTCCTTCATGACAGACATGACAATCAAATGATCCTTAGTTAAATTCTACCATAGGAATCCTAGGCTTTCCCTTCTCTCTTCTTGATGGTATGAACAGGGGAACAGGATGGAACCAAAGAATTGGGCCTGCTCATTTCCTCCTCCCCCACACCTGCTCCCAGATCAGGCACTTGGATAGGTCATATAGGCAAAATGAAATTTATAAGTATACTGTTAATAAATGGGGGTTTTATAGTAAGTGCAAGATATGATTATTTATTGGTTTGCTTTGCTTATTAAAAATATTAACTTGATATGGCCACAAATGGGTGAGCATTCCACACTGGGACTAATTATGAATAGTCCCATGATTGCGAAGAGCATAAGCAAGGTAGTTTTTTTTTTATTGAAAAAGTTTTACAAAGAACAAATTTTTAAACCATTGTTTTCCCCCCCCTTCCCCTCTCCCTCCTTCTTCCTCCCTCATAGAGCATAAGCAAGGTAGTTATGCCTCAAACACTTACTCCTAGATCTGTGGGGTTCTTGGAAATTTCCTTGCAGAGGGTTCATTGCCCAACTATAAAAATTTAATAAATAAATAAAAATAAATAAACTAGGTAACATCATCAGTACTAGAAGGCAGTGGGGTTTGCTTTCTGTTTTCGTACAAGTGGCTTGCTCTGTACAGGTGTTGGTGGGAGTCTTCTTGATTAGGCTGTTGTTTACTGTTTAATTGTTTGTGATTACTTGATTGGGGTATTATTTTGTACTAGATTTATTTAATTATTTTTTGGTACTTAATTCAACTCTTCTGGGCTAGCTACTATATCCTCCACCCCCTCTTTACTTAGTGTCATATCCTTTTATCCAGTAGTCATTTTCACTTACCTTCACTACTGGTTTGGAACTTGGAGTGCCCACATGTGTGCGCTTCAAGGTGTTGGTAACTATCTTTAAAGCGCTCCATGGCATAGGGCCGGGCTATTTACGGGACCGCCTGCTGCTACCGAATACCTCTCACCGACCCGTGCGCTCTCACAGAGAGGGACTCCTCAGGGTGCCGTCGGCTAGGCAGTGCCGTCTGGCAACACCCAGGGGAAGGGCCTTCTCGGGGGGGCTCCCACCCTCTGGAACGAACTCCCCCCAGGACTTCGTCAACTTCCGGACCTCCGAACCTTCCGCCACGAGCTTAAAACACATCTATTCATTTGCGCAGAATTGGACTAGATTTTTAGATTTTTTAAATTTAGATTTTAATGGGTTTTATTATATATATTGTTCTTTTAATTATTTGGCTACATCAAATAAGTTTTTTAATGGATATTTTACTCTGTATTTATATGTATTTTTACTTGCCTGTGAACCGCCCTGAGTCCCTAGGGAGATAGGGCGGTATACAAATTTGAATAAATAAATAAATAATAAATAATTTGCTTTGCTCACGCATGGTGCTTCTGTGCATGTGCAGAGTGTCCATGATGATGTTCGGGCAGGTGGGCGGAGCTTCCCACTGCTGCCGCTACCGGTTCGCCCGAACTGGTACCCACCACTGCTGTTATCTATGAAGTGTAGGTCCAATGCTAGCAAGATGAATGAGAGCTACTGGTCAAAACAGAAGACTTAGATATAGTGAGAATGGCAAGCAGGCATCAAGTGAGAGAAAGCAGCCCATGAAGATGGCATCATTCAATGGGCTACTTGTGGATAACTAGGCTGAATAAATAAAAACCAAAGGTGCCAGAGGTAGGAATGTAGCCACTGAAAAGAATGGACACTTGTGTTGTTACTGAATTCAAATGACTTAAAATAAGAGTGCCTTAAATCGCAATCCCTTTGGTGGGCTAGTGGAGTAGTAATCCTCGGAGAGGAAAAAAAAAACTACACAGGTTTCTCCTGCTGTCTGTACATCTTTTCTCTAATCCCCAACTGCATTGAAAAGCTTTCCTTCGTGTGTAGATGGGGGAAGAACAGTAGTTAGCAAGGACTTGCACTTTATCTTTTAAAAATTAAACTAAACATTTGGACAATTCCTTTGAATGTTTTGGAGTATTTGATTGTAATATAATTTTGACTTGACTACTAAGCTGCTCATGCATTCCAAAACAGCCTCTCAGTTCCGTGCTCCCAAATGGAAACTCATCCAATCCTGGGACATTTGAAGGAAAGGAGAACATCTGGATTCATAGATCTACCAGCCCAGTACCACCTCAGCAGGCTCCAGCTGGAGGAGACACTTCGGGGATACTACTTGTGGTTTTGATATTTTCTGATTTTTCTCTTGCATAGTGTTGGAACAGTAATAGAATAATTTCTCCAAGTGGAAGCCATTACCATTTGTAGGACGTGCTTCCCAGCATGGCATACTAGTTCAGGTTTGCAATCCAATTACATTGCTAAATTGGGACAGTCACAGGACTCCGTGTCTGTTTTAAAAAGGAGCTGTAAAAAAGCTTGGTCACAAATAAGCTGCTGACGGCTTCCAGACTTGGGCTGCAAAAATCCAGATGACCATTGGATGGTAGCAAAAGATTAAGAATTTGGGAGCCCATGCTGACAGCTCTGTGTAAAACAGAGGATAAAAATTCTTCTTTAAACTTTTAAACTGAGCTATTGTGAGCAATCCAAAATATTTGTAATAGAACTTGTTCTTCTTCCCGCCTTCTCTTTGTTTCCTCCAGACATCTGTTTGTTGATAAGGTTGGTTCTACCCTGACAAGTTGTGTGTTTTTAGTAAACTTTCAAAACATTCCAGTCAGTTGAACAGAACTGGGATGTTTTTCCTGCCAACATTTAATCATGCAGAAAATGTCAAATTTAGTTTAAAATGTAGATGATTTTATAATGTGGCCACTGGAGTGTCGAGAGGAAGGGAAGCCAGGAGTTGGATGATCGTTGCAACAAAGTCTAGACTGTTGCAATTTGATTCATCAGAAGGGGGATAGTATTATGGATTGGGCCTGACTCATGAAAGTCTTGTTTGGAAAAGCATGATGTCATTATACCAAGCATGTCAGTACAAAAGGTGGTTTTTGTATTTATGTTAGCTAATGGTTTAACTAAATGTACATGGTGGGTCTGATTTATTACTGCTTTAACTTTGTTTGGCCACCAAAAGGTGTAATTTATGTTGGCAAACTTAAACAGTGGCCAAAAATGACCATGCAATTAAAGAAACAGCAAGATTCATTGTAGTACTACTAAATCACTTGGTTGCCAAGCTATTTTAATTAAGGCTGGTTGAAAAAAAAACCCCAAAGTAAAGAACCCCCAACCCCTGGGTATTTAATAGGAAACAGGATGTGAGGAAGAAGGAAAGGCAACCAATTAAGTCTTATATCAATTCTATTCTTTAGGAAATTTCCTTGAATTATTTGAAAGCATTATAAATTAATTTATAATATTATGGTACAATATTCTTTTTACCTTCTGTACGTTCTTTGTAAGACCATGTTTTTTCAAAAAGTAAATTAATGGTCTAATCTTGATCATTTTTTTTTACTTGCAGAGAAGCTTTTAATTGTTGTTTTTTTTACAATAACAATCTCATCATTTATTGTAAACAATTTTAAGGCAATTTCAAGGGAAGGCCTTTGAACCATTACATTCTAAATGTAATAAACTATTTCAGTTATCCATTAATGATAAAAAAAAACCAAAATGGTAGAGAATTGATTTCATCTTGTGCCAAACAACAACAATTGTGCCTAATGTTTGAGGGGAGAAAATTTGATACTGGAATACTACCACAGAGAAGTTTGCATGATGAATTCCAGAAATCTGGGCTTTTTACCTCATGATTTTATAATGTATCGTTATTCTTTAGAATTGAAGCCTTTGAACTCTGGTGCTGGAGAAGACTCCTGCGAGTCCCTTGGACTGTAAGGTGATCAAACCAGTCAGTCCTAGAGGAGATCAACCAGTGGTGGGATTCAACCAGTTTGCACCACTTCTGGAGAACCAGTTGTTAACTTTTTGAACAGATTGGCAAACTGGTTGTTGGAAGAAATCATTAGGGCAGAGAACTGGTTGTTAAATTACTTGAATCCCACCACTGAGATCAACCCTGTCTGCTCTTTAGAAGGCCAGATCCTGAAGATGAAACTCAAATACTTTGGCCACCTAATGAGAAGGAAGGACTCACTGGAGAAGAGTCTAACGTTGGGAAGGATTGAGGGCAAAAGAAGAAAGGAACAACAGAGAATGAGGTGGCTGGATGGAGTCACTGAAGCAGTCGGTGTGAGCTTAAATGGTGTCCGGGGGATGGTAGAGGACAGGAAGGCCTGGAGGAAAGTTGTCTACGGGGTCGTGATGAGTTGGACTTTGCAACTAACAACAACAACAACAACAACAACAACATTATTTATATTATATTCTACATGTTTATATATTTACAGAGACAATGAAGGTGTGGCACACACACACACACACACACACACACACACACACACACACATATATATATATTTGTTTTCTGAGGTTTTCGCGGGTGTTTGTATGTAGATCTTTGGTTATTCGGGTTTTCTCCCGCATAAAATTGGAAGTGTCTTGGCGACGTTTCGACGAAGTCTCATTCGTCATCTTCAGGCTTCAGCTTCGTGCTTCTAGGAGCAATGTGTGATTGCAGCTGTTTCTTCCTTTTAACTGCTAGTGGGGGTTTGAACTGATTGGGTGGGAGCTTGGCTGTACTCTGATTGGATGGGGTTTTTTTTGTGCTCTGATTGGCTGGGGGTGTGTCCTGTTTGGGTGGGGGCTTGGTTGTGCTCAGATTAGTCTGAGTTGCAGGGGGATTTGAGCTGGTGAGCTGCATTGCTGTTGTTTGGCTTCGTGGTCGTGCTACATCTTCATAGTGGGTGTCAGTCTGCTGCATGTATGGATTGGAGGGGTTTGAAATGGCTAATGTTGCAGCTGCGGTCTGGCTTCTGGTCCTTGGTCGTGCTTCATGATCAGTGTGGGTTTGGGTCTGCTTTCTGGGTGGATGTGCGGTGGTGACATCCTGTGTGGACCTCGTGAGTGTGGGTCTGGTGTCATTCCTTGTGTTAGGGACTCGTTTGTCAATAAGGGCGGGTTTCCAAATGGCTGGTAGGCGGGAGGTATCATCTCGTTTGTTCATGCTGTGTGGGCGTTTTTCTATCTCAATGGCTTCTCTGATTATTCTGTTGTTAAAGTGTTCAGTTTTGGCGATAGTTCTGGTCTTTTTAAAGTCAATATCATGTCCTATGGCTTTAAGGTGTTGGACCAGGGAAGAGATTGGTTCCTCTTTTTTGACTGAGTTCTTGTGTTCTTCAATGCGTGCACTTATTCTTCTGTTGGTTTGTCCAATGTATGTGGTGGGGCAGGCGGTGCATGGGATTTCATATACTCCTTGATTTTCTAACTCAATTTTGTCTTTGGGGTTTCTTAGGATGGTGGATATTTTTCGGTTTGTGCAGAATGCTGTCTTGATGTTGTGTTTGTGGAGGATCTTGCTGATTCTGTCTGTGGTGCCTTTTATATATGGGAGGAGGGCTGTGCCGTTTTCTTGTTCTCTGTCTTGGATTTTAGTGGGGGGGTTCTTTTTGGATTAGCTTGGTAATCTTATTTCTTTGGAATCCATTGGATGTTAGTACGTTAGTGAGAGTGTGTAGTTCGGTTTTTAGGTGTTGTTCATCAGCTAAGTGTTAAAATTCATATTTATCTTCTACCTCTGTCAAAAACAACATTTTGTATTGGACTTAGTGATAATAGGTGGCCAATAAAGTTTTTAAAGGAAATTTATTTATTTATTTTAGAGGTGCCCAGTTCCAGAAGGACTCTGGGGAACTTACAAAAAAAGTCTGTGTATCTTTGGGTAGATCACACTACAAATACCATGAAAACCCACAACAGACACTGAGTGGGACTCAAATAGATCTCTGGGGTTGATATTATTCCATTAGACTTTATGAGTGTAGAGATATTGAAGCCTAGAAGGGAGATCCTTTTCTACCCCCGAAGGACTTTTTTCTTATGCTTTCAAAGAACTCCCTGAGTTCTAAACATCGATTCTTCTAAGGAATGCCAGAATAGAGGACTCCCCTACTTTACAGGCTTAGGAACAACCATCTAATGAAGATTCAGCTTTCTAGGATTCTGTCATTTGGTTTTCATTGAAGCCAGTGCAGTGTTCCAACCCTGATTGTAATGGAAAAAGTTATTAGGACTTTCTGGGTGAGTTTCTATGGCAGTCTCCAAAGTAGCAGAAATGGCACAGTGAAGTGAGCACTAGCTAGCAGTGATTTCTGGCTGACAAAAATCTTTCTAGATAAAGGAGAAAATGAGAGATTGTCCACCTATGCTTTGGACAGTTGCTCCTCAGGAAGGATGGAAGTCTCTGGTTTTCTGGTGAGTAGAATGGCTTGGGGTCATGTGAAAACCTGCTCACTTGCTCTAGCTACACAGAGAGGACACGAAGAACTACCAGTCCTCAATTTCTTAATCACTTTGGGATATAGTCAATTTACAGATAAAAAAAAAGTGTTTGAAAAAAAAGGGGGGGGGCAGAATAAACAATTTAGTGAGTCAGTTAGAATTAGAAAAAGTAAAATAAAGAGGAAAATAATACCTTTCAAACATTTTAAAACAACAACAAAGAGCTTAATCTAAATTTTTGACTGATAAACAAGTAAAAGGGATGGTATTAATTTGAAAGATAAAGATTTTGGCAAGAATATTTTTGGCGTTATATGGAATTAATGAAATAAGCAAACCAGACCTTTCGTAGATAAACTGATTGTTTGACATCAAACAGAAAGATAATTGGTAGAATTTACAGACTAAGAAGAGAAGTGTAACATGAGATGGACTGTATCATTAAAATTACAGAAAGACAGAATGGACGAACCTTCAAGGACATAAAGAAAGTTAATTTACTTTTACTTTATGGCAATCACTAGAAAAGCTGCAAAGTAGAATGAGGGAAGAAATTCATAAGAAGAACCAACAGAAAAGGGAATTACTCCAGAAATATTACAAAAATTGTTTGAAGAGGTAGAAAAGCAAGTTTCTGAAACTCTTAAATCTGTAAAAAGTGAACAGGTTGAGTTTGAAGAAAAAAGTTTTTAAAGGTGAAAGATAATGGCAAAATAGAAATTTTAGAAAAATAAAACAGAAATAAAAAAAATAGAGATGAAAAAGGACTTAGACAATCTTGTGTTATTGGAATGGAAAAAAAAAATTCTGACAGATAGTTAGAGCAATTCCAGAGGATCCAGGAAAAGAAATAGAGAAAAGGACCAAATATGAACCTTCTCAGACTTAAGTGGAAGTTCATTGAAAGAGCAAGGAGGAACTAAGATCTCATGCTATAACACCATGGTGTATTATTTAATTGCTGTATACAAACAGGAACCACCATATGAAGACAGTTCCTGTAGCAAACCATAATATACTGTATCCTTAAGCTGTGTGTGCAGTTAGAAGTGTGATTCATGAGGATGAATTTCAACCAATGGAGCTATTGGAGAATATTTTGGTTCTAGTGTGGTATCATCAAATGGAATGAGAATGTACTTCGTAAAGTTCACCTTTTTTTTTTAACCATTAATGTTAACTAGCTGCTGTTGTTAAATATTCAACTTTCAATACTGCAAAGATGTCACTATGATTATTTTTTTGTCACAAAATGTTTTTAAATTTGATCAGTTAATTTTACATCACTGAATGGGTGTTGATGGGCATTAGTATTACTTACTGTACTTTTCAGAGTATAAGATGCACCTTTTTTCCCCCAAAAGAGGGTGAAAATCTGGGTGCGTCTTATACTCAGAATGTAGCCCTGCCCAGCTTCTCAAACAGAGATTTCAGAGGCTGAAAAAGGAATCAGAAATGAAACTTCAGAAAAGAAGCCCCCAAACAGAGCTTCAGAGGCTTTTTTTCCTGAAGCTGTTTCAGAGGCTTTCAGAGGCATAATTCCCCCCCACCCTGAAACGGAGTTTCAGAAGTTTCAGAGGCAGAAAAAACAAAAAACAAAAAAAAGCAAGGCACAGAGCTCACAACCAAGGAACCTGTTGCTAAAATTCACCTCTGGAACAGCTGATTGGGGTATTCTGGGAAGCTGATCCACCTGCCAATCAGCTTTTTTCTTATTTTCCACCCCAAAAACTAAGATGCATCTTATACTCCAAAAAATACGATATTTTTCATGTAGCATCAATGGCCTTCTTAGTGTCAAATTTCCATTTGTGTATTTTTATCTCAGTTGCATTTCTCTACTTTATTTTTAAAATATGCAAATATGCATTTTTCCCTGGATACCTTGTCAGATTGTTGGTTAATTGAATATTTAGTGATAATCAAATTGTTACTTAATTAAGTTGAAATAAGCTTTATGTTTCCACTTCACTGCACAAGAATTTAGTTAGATCACTAGTCTGTCAAACACTCGTTATGTAACTAATGAGTATTAACAGCAGAATCCATTTAGAGATTTCCTTTCTTAAAAGTGGAAGATTTCAGAGTTACTGTGGCAAATGGCATAGGTCAATTGCATTTGTTTCTAAATTGTATAAATCAGTTTGGAACTTTAAAAAGCAGAAATACAGTTGTTAACCTAGATTCTAATACTTTTCATATGGGATTCATACTTTTTCTTCCTCCAAATCTGTCTTCATCTTTGTTTCTTTTGGTTGTTTCCTTTTCTTCCATATCTATGCTTTTCCCAGATCCACTCTTGACATTATCAAATAATGGTCTGACTCTATCCCATACTCAGAATCTTCCACAACGTATCTTTTCTTTTATGTACAGTAAGAGCATATGCACCAAGACAAATTCCTTGTGTGTCCAATCACACTGGCCAATAAAGAATTCTATTCTATTCTATTCTATTCTATTCTATTCTATTCTATTCTATTCTATTCTATTCTATTCTATTCTATTCTATTCCAATTGTCGTGATCAGATATGAGCAGTCATTCAAGGAAAGGAGAAAGCTCCTCTCATTTCAAATTCCAGAGGGAGGAATTACTGACAGAAGAAGGAAGAATCTGAAAAATGTGGGATGGGTAAGAGAAGGTCTTGAAGTCCTATCCCAGGGAAGTCCTCCAAATATCAGAGTGATAAGTTTAGGAATATATGCTGTATATTTATTGACAGGGGCGGTAAGGACTTACAAACTCCAGATATTTTGAAATATGCAAGTTACTAGAAGTCATCTTGCTGTAGGAGCTAATAGGATGCTCTGAATAGATTACCTGAAACAGTAAATGTAAGGGATTGTAAATTCAAAGGAATCTGCTGCCATCCATTTAAGTTATATAATGAAATTTAATTTGATTCATAGTTTAAATGTTAAGATAGAGAGAGAGAGAGAGAGGGAGAGAGAGAGAGAATATCATAAAATATTTGGTGGTGGAAATAAAGCTAATAGATCCATTAGAGATCTCCTTAGTTAAAGGGGTGCCTGTTTAATTCTGAAGAACAAAATAGAAAGGAAAAAAGAACACACACAGCAGTAACACTTTCACTATTTATCCCATCACATTTTTTTCATCACAAATCATCAAATCAATCAGGCTTTTCTATTGATTTTTTAAAATTTCTTTTTCATGAGTATATAACAGTGATGGTGAACCTTTGACGTCACCGTGTGCCAGCTTGCTTGCTGGAAGTGGCACACGAAACCATCCCGTGAGGTATGTGCGGCCCTGCTGACCTTCACATGCATGAGCCGGCACCCAAATACCAGGATACTGGCATGGATGCATGTCTGATGAACAGCTGGCTATCACGCATGTGCGTGACATCAACCAGGAAGTTTGGGTGCCGGCCTGCACATGCGCGACGGAACACCGCTCTTCCGGGTTTTGTCGTTCCCGCGTGCACGACGGCCAGCTGACTGGCATGCGTGTGATCACAAGAATGTGGAATTGAAGCCAGTGAGGCCGCACATTCTTCATGGGATGGTTTCGCATGCTGCTTCTGGCATGTGTGCCATAGGTTCACCGGCACTGGTACATAAGAAGAAATTTAGGTTTAAATTATATGCTCAAAAGAAGCAGACCTTTACTAAGAGGTGTTCACCAAACAATCACAATTCTCATTCACTTTTCAAGACCACAAATAACTTCCTTTCTGTACTTTCTTGTCTCTTTCCTACTAATTCATTCATTCTACTTTACAGAATTATTCCTCCAGAATGTTGTAATTTGTTCTAAACATCATTAGCAGTCCTTCCACATTATCATCATTATATCTGCAATATCCAGTGAACTATGGCCTGTTAGTTTGATACATACCCTCAGCATGTTAGAACAGTTAGATGACACAAATTCGTATTTTCTGATATGTATTTGTTCATAAACACATAACTTTATTTGGTCTTAGTTATAAAAGAAATGGATAAACAAAACCATGAAAGCTGTGAAAATGTTAAAAAACGGAAAGGCAACAGGTGTAATGGTTTAACTGGAAAAATGTTAACCTGTATGTTTTTTTATGGAGTGTTTTTACAGTTTGTTTAACCTCTGTGAAGTACATGTGTTAAAATGAATATCTTTGAAATCATGAAGTATTTTGCATAAATATATAGATGAAGCTTGGCTGCTGGATATAATAAGAGTAGAACGTGATTGCAGTAAAGCAGACAATATATGAGAAAAAAATGCAAATGCTTGAACACTGACAAGGGAGTAAGATCAGAACACGATGTTCTTCCTTGGCTGTATATTCTATTTATGGATTAATTGTACAGGATGAGATGTTGTTAGCCCTTCAGGATAGATCATGTCAGGAAACAGATGCCATAAGAAATAGTTGAAATCTACTTCATGGATATAGAGTATAGTAAGAAAATCTTAAAAGTGGGACACAGTTCAACTTCCTCTCCTCTTACACCAAAGACAGCCAAAGGAATGGCAATCGTGAGGATTTTTCTTACACTTTCTTCTTATCCCAGATTAAGGTAATGGTTTAACATGTTGCTGCATGTTTTCTTCAAAGCCATCTCTGTGCTACTGTACATGTGGTGATGTTGGAAGTATGTTGATTGGGAATATGAATGTGTATATTCTTTTGTATGCATATGATGCCTTGTTGCTGGCTGAAAACCAGAATGATTTATAGCAAGTATTAAAGAAAGGAAGTTGTGTTTTATAGGGAAAATGGAATGAATAACTGCAAGCTACATATAAATGACGAAAAGTAGAGCAAGTAGGTTGATTTGGCATCAGTGGTGACATTCAAATTTTTTCCTTACTGGTTCTATGGGCGTGGCTTGGTGTGTGTGTGTGGGGTCCTGTGACTGAGTGGGCGTGACTAACTCGATGTCACTAATGGCCAGGGCCACTCAGTCACAGGACCGCCCCCCCCACCAAGCCAGGCCCACAGAACTTGATAGGAAAAAATGTGTGTATGAGCACGAGAAGGACTCATGGTGAATGCTGTGGCAGAAAGAAGCTGAACTTCTCTCCCTCCATTCACAGTGGAGGTGCTGCTCCCTTTATGGTCCCACCCTGGCCCCCTCATTCCCAGGGGTCAAAGTATCTTAAAGGGACAGGCTGCAGCAGCTCCACTGTGAGTGGAGAGAGAAAACTTCAGATTCTCTCTGCTGCAGCATTTAACATTGAATTCTGTGACAGAGAGAAGCCGAACTTCTCTCCCTCCATTCACAGCAGAGCTGTTGCAGCCTGTCTGTTTAAGGTAGCCCCCAGGAGGGAGGGAACGGGGTGGGGACCATAAAGGGAGCAGCAGCTCTGCTGTGAATGGAGGGAGAAAAGTCTCATCCTATAGGGCGGGTGTGGGTTGGCAGGTCGAGTGGCTAGAAGGGGCGAGCGAGTGGCCAGAAGGGGTAAGCAAGCATCTGGAAGGGGTGAGCGGTGAGTGGGAGTGTTGTGTCTTGCCCGCTCTCACAGCAGCCGGGGCCTTCTTATCTGCTCCCGAACACGGAGGAATGTATGCCTCCCGTTCCCAGTCCTGGCTCCATGCCCAGACACGCTGAAGATGAGGGGGCACCTCCCGGTCCCAGCCCTGGCTCCATGCCCAGGCAAACGGAGCAGCTAGACCCCTCCCCCTCCTCCACAGCATGTGAGCCTGAGGAAGGTGACCCTCGCATCAGAAGACTGGATAGGCGGAGGCAACAGAAGGAAGGGAGGGGCAGGCCTTAATGAGTGCTGAGTCATGGAGCCACACCCCATGGCCTATATAAAGGATCTGCTTTCTGGCAGTCTCTGAGTCAGGCAAAGTCGAACTTATCTTGCTGAAGTCACTTTCTGGTCTCCTGCCTGCTCTGAGGACTTTGCTAGGACTTTGGGCAGAGCTGCAGAGGCAAGCCTGATTCGGATTTCCCTGACCCGGCCGTCAGCGGAGGAGTGGGACACGACAGGGAGGGTGTGGGCGGGGCCAACTAGGGGTGGTTTTTACCGGTTCAGCAACCGGTAAACCAGGAACCGATTCAAATTGTCCCTACCGGTTGGCCTGAACTGGTCTGAGCCAGTCGAATTTCACCCCTGTTTGGCATGCTAAAATGTACAAAGGAATGGAGAAATGTAAGATGTCCAAATGCTGGTGTAGAAAGGTAGTAAATAGTAGTCACATTGTAGCATATTTTGAAGAATCAATGTTTGCGGAAAGAAATGAAAATAGCTGACTATTAGCTTTTATCTGCTATTTTATATGGAGAGTTAAGTGTAGTGGATTACCAAAGAACTGTGAGTGGTAAAATAAGCAGAGATATCATCAAGAATGAAAGGATGATGAGTGAATGTGTCTTGCATACCACAATGAGCAACTGATATAGAAGTAGTACATCAATGAGGGCTGAATTACAGAAGAAATAAATGAAAAAAAGAGTGAATAGATAAAGAGGAAGGAGAACAACTGAACATTTTATTTGGATGAAATTGAAGAGCTTCTCAACAATAAAGAGGTGAGATGTTTAAAGAACAAAGGTAAGTAGAAAGAAGGCATCAAAGTGATGGAAAGGACAGGAAAATATGGAAGGTATGTAAACCAGATGTATCTATATTTTCTTTTCTTTTTCTCATCACATATTTACATTCCTTTATCTTCTGTTTCTTATCCTAATGCATAACATAACTTACCTTGAAAGGGAATAGTGTGATGAGTATTTTTTTGTAAAAAAAACAAACAAACTTAAAAAGAAGTAAGATTCCCAATGGCGTATCAAATGTGTCAAATCTCTTGCAACATTAAATACATAATGAATAAAATGTCTCTTATCAAGCAAGATCTTCTTCCAAGCGCATATTTTTGGTGGGATTATGCATGTGCAATCTTGTTGATATGGCTCACTCATACCCTTTGTGTCATTATGAGAGTGAATCAATAGGTTTAGAGGCAGCGTTCCCATTGCCCCTTAGACAGTTATAAGAAAAGCAGTACTTTGAACAAGGAACTTCGTTAACTTAATGGTGCCAGTCCAGAATGCAGGCCCACTACTGAAGATGAAGAAAATTAAAGAGACGCCATCTTGTTACACAAACCTGACAAACCCTATAATCTTCTGTAACTGTAGATTGCTGACTTCTGGCAATCACATGATATGGCAGGTATGGACTGGATAGCAATTAATCCCTCTCACATCACTCTAAAGCTCCGTCAAGCTGGTTTGGTGGCAGGTAAATGAACTGGCAATTTCTATTGAATCTTGGATGGATAGATGTCGTACAGTATCAAGTAGCTAAACTAACAAAATTCATTATGAATAAACATTGAATTGTGGCTAATTCTGGAATAACTGGGAAATCTGCTCAGCTTTCTTTACAGTTAATATTGGTACCAACTAGGAATATGCAAAATATTTCAGATTTAAAATATCCCAAACCTAATAGGAATAGCAATAGCACTTAGACTTATATACCGCTTTATAGTGCTTTACAGCCCTATTTAAGCATTTTACAGAGCATATCGCCCCCAACAATTTGAGTCCTCATTTTACCCACCTTGGAAGGATGGAAGGCTGATGAGCCTTGAGCCTGGTGAGATTTGAACTGCCAAATTGCAAGCAGCTGGCAGTCAGCAGAAATATCCTGTAGTACTGCACTAGTCTAACCACTGCACCACCGTGGCTCATACATTTAATTAATATATTTTCAAATCTGAAACTCTGATTGGAGTTTGAAAAAGCTATTCTGAAAAGGTCCCATGTTTCAAAAAGCATCAACTGAAGCTAAAAACATCTGCTCTGAACTCAAAACGGGGCTTGCAACCGCAGTTGCAACCGCAGTTGTGTCAAAACGGTTCTGAAAAGGTTGGTTTAACCACCTTGAACTCAAAAGGGTTTGAATTCAAAATGTTGAAGTATTGATGTATCTCTTCACTATGGTTAAAGTTGGGGGTTGGGAAAGAAGGGGATGCAGGAAGAGGATACCTAATTCCTCAATCTATTTTTAACCTCCAAACAGATGCTGATGAATTAAGTACACTGCACATGTCTTGATATTTACATATCTAAAAAGCTTTCTATCCTGCAAGAATTCAGAATGATGAAGCACGTATAAAATGTATTTGAAATGAATGGAAATGCACTGCCAGTTTTCCTTTAGAATCGAATCGAATCAAATCAAATCAAATAGAATTCAATTCTTTTTTGGCCAAGTGTGACACACAAAGAATTTGTCTCTGGTGCATAAGCTCTTAGTGTACATACCAACAACAAAGTGATAGGTCATAGATCATAGTTACAATCATTAATCAAAAGATACAACAAGAACTGATAAATCATAAAATACCAATAGGCGAAGGTGGTAGAAAAGATGAGGAGGTGATGCATGTCCACATATGAAGATGAAGTAGTATAAGCCTGAGATCACACAATCATTAGGTAAATCAGTATATCAGGCTGAGAAACAAGAGGCATTAAAATGGGAATGAACAGAAATTGTAGAGCACAAAGCAATATGAATAGATGATCTATTCCCGATTTCATGTCAGTTTTCCATGCTGTGTGTGCTATAACTTGTTATGAACCTATCCATGGATTAAAGTCATCTCTGCTTATTAACCACAGGCACATCCTTCTTTGGTCTTTTGTGCCAGCTTTAGCCTAAAGGCATTCTTCCCATGCTCAGACAGACTGTCTGCAAGCTTGGCATGCAAATTACAGCTGAGAGTTTTTTATTCGAAGACTGAGCTGTGCATTATCAGAGCAGCTACTTCTACAAATCTGTTTCCGTTACACAGAGTGAAGGGAGAGCAAGTGGGTAGCAGAGGACTCCCAATGAAACTATTATATTCTTGTGAAACAAATCATATTTTAGGTTTACAATACATCTCCAATTATGTCCTAATGATTTGTCTTCATGAGTTATCCAAAAGACCAACAAGTCATGTAGATGTTAGATAAAAAATATATTATAAGTTATGAAATTTATTTGAAATGCTGCCATTTATCTACAAGGGTTGAGAGAACATAATGCCTTAAGTGTTGTAAGTCATTAACCCATGGCATTGCTGACATACTAGTTTGGACGTGTTCTTTCACTTCTGTTGTTGGGAAATTGCTGTGAGAAAAGGTTTTGTAACTTATTCCTTATGGAAAGGAAGCCTGCAGTAATATTCATTGGTGTGCTTTAAGCAATGTGATGTGATTACATTTTTGACTACTGAAGGAGGCCCACTAACTGAAATTCACTACTAAATCCAGATTGTTTAAGGTAACAACTATGTTGATGTTAGTATTGTGCATTGCTGGGCCAAAAAGTTTAAAGACTGGAAAAGCTGATTTGTGGGATCAAGAATGAAATGGAAGACTTGTGACATCAAGTGAAGACTTTCGCATTAGAAACTTTGATGAATTTGTTAAAGGCAGTTCATGGATCACTGTAGGGAAAAGTATTGTCTACCTTTGCATTTCATAAAAACGTGTGTATCACATCATGGATCTTCTTCAATATGGGAAGTTTTGTGTAAGATGGGGTTTTTTACATGCTGATGGTAGTGATTAAAACTTTTCAATTTCAACTTCAAGAGTTGAAAATTGTTGGCAATAGTGGTGAGGAATTCTTCACTGCACTATAACAGTTAACAAACATTAGCTCATTATTATCACCAGAGATGATGTATCAGTCCATGGAAGATCATCACAAAACTTCACTGGCCAGAACAAACAAAAAACACAAATTAAAATACAGAAATTGGTAGGAAAACTTATGGTTACAGTTTTTGGGGATGCATCTCCAGAATGTTTGAATCAAAGGACTGTCAGGACCCAGGTTGAGGAGACAGAATGGAGTAGTATAGGGTTCTTTTGTGGTGCTGTAAGAAACTTGCCTGTTATTGGCAGAAGTGTGTAGCGAACAGTGTTATGTAAAGAAGTAAATATAGATAACCAAAGAGCTCATTTCATAGACTACTTTCCTGTGTCATTAAAATATCTCCATTTCCATTAAAATTATGGAGGCAGAGACATCATTTTCCTTCTGTCTTTGAATCTAAGATGTTATTGAATATGTTAATCATTGCCCCTTAAAATTAGTTGTATAACTTAAAAAAACCTGGAGATATTTAAATATAATAAGATATTAAAAAACAAGGTTTCTAGTAGGGCTGTGCAAACATTGGAATTAGAGATTCAGTTTGAAGGTGACTATCAATCTGACAGGCTGATCTGAATTTCTGCACTGAATCTCCAAAGTAAAAATAACAAATTAAATTGGACACCTCTTAAGTCACTTTGAAACAAATCTGGACCTGATTTGTGTATCTGACAAGCTTTGATTCATGCATCGGTGCACTTTTTCTAAATGGATTTGAAGATCTGAATCAAATTTCAAAAGTCCAAATTGGGTAAGTTTTGCTTCCTCCGAGATCAGTTGGGAAACTTGGCAAATCAAGACAGATTCTTGTATTCCTGGTATCTAATCTTCACAGTAGCAGAAAGCTGCTTGGGCTTTCAAGCTGCTTGAATATTACTGTGCATTAAAAATTCTCTGCCCATCCACTTCATAGAACAGGCAGCATATGAAGTTACCAGCTGCCAGGGATCTCTCCCTTGAAGGCTGAGGAACCTGCCTTCTAAGCTCAAAGTATAGGCCCAACAAAGCCAAGGGGCCCATAAATGATTGTATATCCTATGCTCCACCAATCACATATATAAATTTTCTTGCAGTAAGTGTAAATGCGCACCCTAAATGAAAACAAGGCTAATTTTTCAGGTGTCTATATTCTGCATAAATATTTCATTTCTGTGATCTTTGGGAGACATAGAGGTCTACACCAAATGATAAACTCCGGTCTTTAATAACTAGAACTCTTGAATGAGCAATATTACTGCTTGTAGCATTACTGCTTGTTCTCATTCCCCACCCCCTTCCAAAATTATCATCGTAACCTTATGGACAAGAAACCATAAGTAAAACAGACCAGTGGTGGGTTTCAAATTTTTTTACTACCGGTTCTGTGGATATGGCTTGGTGAGCGTGGCATTGCTTGGTGGGTGTGGCTTGGTGGGCGTGGCAGGGGAGGGATGCTGTAAAATCTCCATTCCCACTCCACTTCAGGAGAAGGATATTGCAAAATCCCCATTCCATCTCAATCAGCTGGGACTCGGGAGGCAGAGAATAGATGGGGCGGGGCCAGTCAGAATTTTTACTACCGGTTTTCTGAACTATTCAAAATTTCCGCTACCGGTTCTCCAGAACTGGTCAGAACCTGCTGAAACCCACCTCTGCAATAGACACACACAGAGCTAAGCAATCTTGCAGTAAGTTTTTTTTTGAGTGGAAAGGATATTTGAACATATGCTTAACTGTCCATTGAAATTAACCCAAATCTGGCTTGTTTAATTTTGGATTGTGCCTTTGCATATTTAAAAATCAAACAAGTAAGCAAGCTGGTATTTTTCTGGGAGCTGAATCCTTTACTCAAGGCTGTCATTCTGCCTTTCCTGGGAATCCCTTATTGATCTCCCACTGGCAGAAGCAAACATTGCTAAGTCCCTGCTATTATTTATTTCATGATATTCTTTTGGTAGGGTGAATTTTTATTAGCCGTATTTTTTTTTAATGACAAGCTTTTCCATTTGATCCTCTGTACACATTCCGTTCTGCTGCATAGAACAAAGACAAGATAATTACAGTTTTCTCAACATCTGGTGGTAGAATGTGAAACTTAAGAGCTGGATCCCAATGCTTTCTTTCCAAATAAAGGATAAGAAGTGCAGGATAAGGCAGTACTTCTCAGCCACATGGAGATGTATTCAGCTGGGGCAGGTGAGAGGTTCGGTGCTTACTCCACTGTGGGAGGGGAAACTTTAGGTTAATGCCAAATAGTCGCTGGTCTAAGATACCAAAGATTAGGAGATGCCAACCCTGCCCCTCCTTCCAAATCAATGTAAAAATGCAAATCTTCACATGGAAGGAGGTGGCACTGTTAGTCAATGTGATCTAAGGGTGTCATATTTTCTTGAGTCAGCACTAGTCTATTGAGTCAGCACATTACAGTTCCCTGTAATGCTGCCCTATAATACAGCATATAAAATGAATATAAACATCTGGATAGATTGGACTGTCAAATAAAAGCCATTCTTTCTCAAGGGTTGGGTGGGTTGCAAAACGATTTCTCTGTTCCACCAAAAATAGTTAATGAAATTACATGGAGGCACCACAGAGCCTTGACTTCAGCAGGCTGGAAGAAAACCTGAAGCGGTCATGATTTTTCAAAACCCCCAGAGTCACTTGTTGAGATAACTGGCCTTAGAAATCAAATAAATAACATTAAATCTGTCCTGCAACTTGAGAATGCAGCTGTCAGCTTTGGAAGCCATACTAGGCCGAAGGCTTCCATGCGCTGCCACAATTCTCCTCTGTGGGAAAGGAGGGGAAGAGGGTGGTAGTGCAAGGGATGATTAGACATAATAACATTTTCTGCCGGTCAAGGTCAGGCTGGGTTCGCATCTGGAGAAGGAGTGGCTAAAGTGATGCTTCGACATGGGACGGTTGAGGATTGGAGCATGTGATGGCAGATGGGTCATGAGGGTGGAGATTTTGGGGGTTGTATTATTGAGGGAGGAACCGGAATCCCCAGTTTTGGTTTTCCTCCAACTCTGCCAGTTTACCTATGCTAGTAAAAGAACTTTGAAAGATGTTGGTTTCGGAGTCTTTCTGCAGGAAGGGTTTTCTGGAACGTTGACAGCAGCCTTTAAAATCTATTCATAACAGACGCTTTTGCCTTCCACTCTGCCCCAGTATGCTTTGGGCAGAAGAACTGCAGAAACCTGATACGTTGTGTGGCACTTCTCCCAGATGGGTTCACATACTACCTGGGGAAAGTCCAAAGGTCTCCTTAGCCTAGCTGTCCTACAGTATCAGAGCTGAGCTAGTTGAAAAGACTTCCAGAGAAACATTTTTGTTGTTGTTAGTTGCAAAGTCGTGTCTGCCCCTTTGCAACCCCATGGACAACGTTCCTCCAGGCCTTCCTGTCCTCTACCATCCTCTGGAGTCCATTTAACTCACACCTACTGCTTCAGTGACTCCATCCAGCCACCTCATTCTCTGTCGTCCCCTTCAATCTTTCCCAGGATTAGGCTCTTCTCCAGTGAGTCCTTCCTTCTCATTAGGTGGACAAAATATTTCAGTTTCATCTTCAGGATCTGGCCTTCTAAAGAGCAGTCAGGGTTGATCTCCTCTAGGACTGACCAGTTTGATCACCTTATGCCAAGGTATAAAAAGGGACAAGGTAATAGTTAAGTTGACTGCATGAATTAATGACTGCAATTAAAACTCTTCCTATTTCATATCTAAATAAGTCATAATAAAGATCATGATCCTATCTAAATTAGAGTTAGTTTGATGTCATGGTTAAAGGCATTGGCCTAGAAGCCAGAAGACGATGAGTTCTAGTCCTGTTTTAGGGACAAAATCAGGTGGGTAACTACTGCAGGTCAATCACATTCTTTCAATCCTAGGGGGCATGAAAATGGCAATCCATTTCTGAAATTGTTGCAAGAAAACTGCATGGACCTGTGAAGGAGGTCACCAGTCTTCTGGTTAATCCAGAAGGCATAGACACACAACTACACACATATACATACCACCCACATGACTAACCCACCCTTCCAAGGCTCACACATACACACACAAATACCAAACCCAATCTATTTAATCTGACCTTTATCCTGGATGATAAGAAATAACTATTGGATTTTTGAGTCAATTCTACTCAGACTCCATTTTCATTCTCCTACTTTCAGTGAAACAACTCACTTCAACCCACAGCTGCCATACTGGAAATGCCAATATGACTGGTTGAGCTGAGCAGTACTCCCTCCTGAGGGCCCACAGGCATGTCCAACAATAGCCTAGGCCATCATATCATCAGACATGAGAGACAGTTTGGTCTAGTGGTTAAGACATCAGGTTAGAAATGGAGAGAATGTGAGTTCAAGTCCCCACATTAGCCATGGAAGCCAGCTGACTGATTTGGGCCAGTCATTGTCTCTCAGCCCACAGGGTTGTTGTGGGGGAAATCAGAGGAGGAATGTATGTTGGATATGTTCACTGTCTTCAGTTATTTATAAAAAAATAATAAATGTGGGATATAAATAATCAAACAAAAATAAAAATGTCATCCTCTGCATTTTGTCCTTTATGTCTTATGAGAATCTGTGCCAGGTTGGCTTAGTTTTAAAACCTTGGGTGAAAGTTGCCTTGAGTCATGCTACTGTAGTCCGAAAAGCGTGATGGAAGAAACAAGAAGTAGAACGAGAGCGGATTCCTGCCAAACAAGAACTTTTTACCCCAATAATTCATTACTCTACAGAACAGTCAGATTCCTTCTATGCTGCAGCTGAACCAGACATGAATTAGTACAGCTGTCCAAGAATGACAATGAGATTGAAACACAACCTGGACACCGTAAAGTACTTTTAGAAAAATCTACAAAAGCTATAGCTAAGGTAGGATAGCAAAGACATCGAGCTGTTTCCCCATATTGGCAGGTTCCATGTTCTAAACAGCAACTATGGAAGTTCTTGGCAGCTTCTCATTATGTTTTTGATCAAGCAAGCTGAAGCTCTGGAAATGGGGACTCACATGGACCTCACAAGCTCTTGAGTGTTGCTCTCTTAGACGCTTTCTATGTCAATTTTTTTCCCCATAAAGGAAAATCAATACTGTGGAAGAGGAAGAGGAGGGTGATGAAGATATGCAGTAGTGTGTGCGGGAGAAAGAGAGACAAAAATGAATGCAGAGAGCCAGAAAAAAGAACAAGTAAAAAAGGAACTCAATGGGGACCTTTCTTAAAACTAGGCAAGGCATCATTTTTCCAAAAGCAATTGCTAATCAGATGACAAGGAAAAGAGTGCACTAATTGCAGTGATTACTACATGACTACACCAAAGGATAATATTACGAGTGTGGGAAAATAAGAGATGTTGGAAAGTCACATGCAATTTTACCACTTAGAGCCCTGCCAGCTCAAACTAGCACTCCATCAGATCTTTTCCTCTATCCTTTTGGCTGTCCAATTCATGGGGTTCTTCGCCTCAGCCAAGAAACACTGATAATAAAATGAACAGTGTGATTATCTGTAGCTTCGCACCTTTGGAGGCATACAACGGAAAAGAGACATTGAAAATACAAGTCTCTAATTTCCTGCTCAGAGATCATTCCCCCCCCCCTTAGAGCAAAGAGCTAAATGTGGACTGCAATCCTCCAGGTGACCAATAGATGGCAGACTCTAAAAGGCAATTGGTGGGGGGAGTTCTGGGAGATTAAGCTCACAACATCTTTAGGGGTTGCTAAAGGTGAGAAAAGGCACTCTAGGAGTTGTCATTTTTACAGCCTACAACTGATAGCCCTAGCTTGATTTCCAAGTGGCAACTCCTTTTAGAAATACATTTGATGACTTTGATCTTGCTGAGTAAAGTATCTTTGTCTTGTCATTCAGAGAAGAGGCAAAAACTGCCAGGCAGGCAGGTGGGCGATTTCAAGGATGATAGAAATGTGCAGATTAAAAAAAATAAATATCCAGAAATGTTTAGAAAAAATCTCTGCAATTCTTTGGGATTGCTGAGCACTTTTTTCATTTTTTTCAAACTACTGGAGAATTTTAAAAAAAACACTTTATATAATATTTTTTTCAAGCTGGTGAATAAAATATTTAGAGCAAAGCATTCATATCTGGGAAGTCAATGCTTCTTATAAATGACATCTAAGAACTATACAGAACTAAGAACTTTTCAACATTACGGTTCCTATGCTGAGGACAAACAGTTCTTGCAAGAACAAACTGTGTTCCTATCTTCAGGGGACATTGCTACTTTTTTTACAAGAGAAGGAAACACACTTCAACTCTTTTTGGGTTTGCAGGTTCTGATTGTTTTCTTTTTCTGTATTTTTTTTAATTAAATGTTTTGAGAAAATACACAAACAACACAAGACAGAAAAAAGAATAAAAGAATGCAATGTAGATAGACAAACTGAGGATATATAAATGTTATAAAATATAAATAGTTATAAATAACTATGCATGTCAATTTAAAGAACTAATAATCACAACTGAATTTAAGTGTAAAACGATTAACATGTACCATCCTTAACAGAATATAAATCACTGAATGGAATCACCCACTATAGTAATTTTAGGATATGGTGCATTATTAAAATGTACTCTAATTTAGCTATCTCAGTATAAATTCTACACATAGATAGACCATATATTGGATAATGTACCAATCCCTATTTCAGATTACTATATAATTTGAGAATGATTCCCAATCTGAGTTGAAATCTGTGCCAGATTTCTTTTTAAGGTAGGCCCTTATTCGAGACATAAAGCATGTTCTCATAGCTTCGTTAGCCATTCTTTAATTTAAGGGACCAATGACACTTCCACTAAGAAGCATATAGTATCTTTGTAGCCCTTGACTAGCAGAGGCCTAGAAGATGGCAAGGTGAAAGAGAGGTCACCTGACTAGCGTTAAAATTTGGTGGAATCTGATCCCAGATCCATATATAGTGGATATTATTCTGTATCACAACTCTTTGATCTTTAAGGATGTTGAAATTCTTTTATAATAGACAGTCCTTATGTGAATTATTTCATGCAAATGCTTTAATGCTCAGTTGCTATTCTCCTGTTGCCCATTAAAGTTGGTGAAGAGTGACAGAAGCCAGGGACTTTTGTCCAATGTCCAAGCATCTAGAAATATGAGGGCTGGTAGTGGTACCTAAGAGGGGGAGGTAGTATGATGGACTATGAGGTAGCAGCAGTTTCCCAAGAAGAAGGAAACACATTCCAAGGCATCCATCCATCCATCCATCCATCCATCCATCCATCCATCCATCCATCCATTATCTAATTCAGAAACCACTTAGCTCCATCACAGAGGCGCACTGTATGGTATACAAATTCAATTTCTATCATGCTTCCTCAATTTATTTCATTCTTGAAAAACTCCAGCACTGGTCCCAAGTTGTCAATATTTGGGTCTGGTTCAGTGGTGGGTTGCCCCCAGTTCGGACCGGTTCTATAGAATCGTTAGTAAAACCGGTGGGAGGTTCCAGCCACTGACCCAAACGTCATCAAAACGCTTCTGCGCATGTGCAGAAAAGCGCTTGCGCGCACGTACAGACACAATGCAAACCGGTAGTAAAGGTAAGTAGAACCCACCCCTGGTCTGGTTGTAGAGACTCTATGGGACATTACTCATATTTTAAAACAGCTCTATAAGACTGTACAGTATATCCTATTACAGGTATTTGGGGCTGTTACTAACGAATTATTAAGAAAAAGGCTTATACTTTATTCAAATACTTACTAGATGAAAACAGAGATGTAACTAATGTCTTCCCTGAAGTTCACAGTGATGTTAAGTGGAGACTGAGATTATTAAACATTGTAATGGACTGCAGTGCTACAACACTATCTGAATTGGTTGGTCTCAGGCTGTAGGCTTCCAGGATTGTTGTTAAATATCTGATTTCTCTGAGGAACGTCCTCTTAAAAAGACATTTGGCTAATGTTAATGGGTCCTTTCTGTGACTTATTTAAGGGTCCTTGAGTGGTTCAGGCTGTAAGATAGCCTGTTATTAAAACACAGCTGCCTGCAATTACTGCAGGTTCTAGTCCCACCAGGCCCAAGGTTGACTCAACCTTCCATCCTTTATAAGGTAGGTAAAATGAGGACCCAGATTGTTGGGGGGGCAATAAATTGACTTTGTAAATATACAAATAGAATGAGACTATTGCCTTACACACTGTAAGCCGCCCTGAGTCTTTGGAGAAGGGCGGGATATAAATGTGAAAAAAAATAAAAAAAATATTGACCATGGTTTTCTAAACCAGGAGTCTCCAACCTTGGCAACTTTAAGAGTTGTGGACTTCAACTCCCAGAATTCTGGGAGCTGAAGTCCACAACTCTTAAAGTTGCCAAGGTTGGAGACCCCTGTTCTAAACTGACCTTTGTCCTTTAGAAAGAATGCCAGAGAGGCAATTTTCATCACTTTGACCTTGACATTTGAGTTCTACTTCATGCGAGAAAACCTGCTTTATACAGCAGGTTCAGTGAAACCTAGCATGGACATTTATTTTTTATTTGATTTTTATTTGATTTTATTTGATTTTGATTTTGCTGACATTTGCTGACCCCAGTTGCTGTCTATCCCACTTTGTAATCAGGCTTGCTGAACGTGATCTAGCTGGGGTGAGATCATTATGGAGTCATGGGAACTCATCACCATCAAGATCAGGTACACTTTAGAACGCCACTCAAAAGCATGTCTCAAAGTTCACAACCAGTGTTGTTTTATGATAGTGTTACAGACTAAGGTCACTAATGTGCTTGCCAAGGAGGATGAGTTTGGGGGTGGGTGGGAAACGTCTCCTACTCAAAGGACTTAATAGCTCTGAATAAAAGATTCTATCCTAGATCTGTAATGAGTTTACCGAGGTAAAAAAACAACAACCATGAACTGCCTTCATGATTTGTTGCTATGGTTGTAAAAAGAAACTGTTTTTGATGATAACCTTAATGATAACAAATGTTTTCATTAGCTATCAGACCTCAACACTGCCATTATTTAAGACTTACAGTAGGCATACACAGTTACCCATTTTGGGGACTTCCCATTGGGCTTATCACTATACCTTGAGTCTTCAACAAGTATGTATCAGCTGTGCTAGCCCACCTACACCTTTGTGGAGAATCAAATACACTGTTGTGACTGAGGCCCAAGTAGTGATTACCAAACACAATACAGTCCTGAACAAACTTATTTTATTAGAACAGTGGAGAATTAATGCATTCTCAGCTTAGTCCAAAACAAATTCTTCATAAACAGCCTTTCGGCTTTATCACCAATCTTTGTTGTCTTTGGCAACCTGCCAAAGGCTTTTCTTGGCAAATCCCCCCCACAAAATTCAAGAGACGCTGACAAGAAGCAATGGAATCAACATTGCTTTTCTACAAAAAACCCAACGGCTCGTTGCTGCTCTTTTAAGCCTTATGGGAGTGGCCAATCATCTTCTGGCCGAGTTGTCCTTTTTGCTTCAGCTGCTCTTGCCTTCTGGCAGCTCTTTTCATGCGTGCACTCTGCCTCTCTGCTGTCCGCCTCTGGAGGCTCCAGAGTCTGAGCATCGCTCCCAGATGGCCCTGGCCCCATCTCTGCCCCGACACAGAGCCCTCATCTGGGCCTTCCCCTGACTACAGAACTGGCCCATTGTCCTCCTCAGCCTCCTCACTGTCTGACTCTACTGCCAGGTCCGCAGGCTGCTGGCGGACCACAACATACACATGTATCTTTGAGGACCACAACTAGTGGTGGCTTTGTCAAGAAATTATTTCCAAACTAGGCAGCCTTAGGCCAGGCTGTCTCTAACCTAGGGCTTTAGTAGAAATTGTTGGTTTGTCCACATGTGTTGGTGTTATTCTCAGTCCTTGATGGGGGTTTTGCATTTCCCCATTAGGTTCAAGCCACTCAGCTGTTATTCATAGTTCAAGAACTTTTTCTGCTTTTGGGTTTTTGCTTATAACATCCAGCACTTACTAGATCTTACAGCAGTCACAACTATAATATTTCTGTTCACAGCCTCAAGTTTCCCAGGTACCTCATCAGCCCTTATTTTACTGTCTTGATCTTCTGTACATGCCAAGCGAACAAATATTCCATCATGATTCTAATATTGTCACCTAGTGATATGGAAGATTCGCATAAATTCTGCTCAAACATGGAATTATAAATTTTACAGTAGCAAGAAAAGCTTCCACAAGTCAGTTTTATGCAAGGCAGTAAAAACTTGTTATTTGACATTTGCAGAATCCAATCAATTGAATGCAAGGTCAATTTTGTTGCAAGCTGTCTTCTTTCTTATGTCATTATAGTTTTAAAGCTTAGTTGTTATACAACACTATTTCTACCCTTCACTTGCCTTAGATGCTTTTCATCTGTTTGTTTGTTTTTTATCATCCAACAATGAAACATTTCCTCAAAGTTTTTTGGACTTTCTTCTTTCTTCTTCTTTTTGAACTTGTTTTTTGTTGTCCGTTTTCTTAATCCGTACCTCATTGCTGACCAAATTATTTGAACAATTGGAAATGTCTTACTTCTGGTTGCTATTTATTTTCTAATCATGTCTGTCTGTCTCCCACCCCTCTTAACCTTAACGTGGTTAAGACAACTTTTTTTTTAAATACAGTGTTTAATTCTTAAGACTATTAAGAATTAAGCCTATCACTTACTAGTGAGCTCGTTAATCATTCATGAGTGTGATGCACAATGATAATAAAGAAAGATAAGGAAGTTATTTATTTGTAGTTAATGAGTGGTCATTTATGCATCCAAACTCTTTTTTTATCTCCCACAAACTTAGGTAGTGAATATTCCTAATCGTCAAGGACTGCTGTGACACTCTTGGGAAGTGCGAGTAGCAATGAGACCCCCACCCAAGACAAGCCGCAGTGGAGGTGTGCTTCTTACTTAGTAAAGGTAAAGGTTCCCCTCACACATATGTGCTAGATGTTCCCAACTCTAGGGGGTGGTGCTCATCTCCGTTTTAAAGCCGAAGAGCCAGCGCTGTCTGAAGATGTCTCCCTAGTCATGTGGCTGGCTGTCATGACTCAACGCCAAAGGCACACGGAACGCTGTTACCTTCCCACCAAAGGTGGTCCCTATTTTTCTACTTGCATTTTTTATGTGCTTTTGAACTGCTAGGTTTGGCAGAAGCTGGGACAAGTAACAGGAGCTCACTCCGTTATGCAGCATTAGGTATTCGAACTACTGAACTGCCGACCTTCTGATCAACAAGCTCAGTGTCTTAGCCACTGAGCCACCACAGGATAAATAGAAAAGTATATTTCATTTTTGTAAGGAAATGCCAGAATGTGCTTTCTTTAAGACTGATGCAAGATCACCTTGCAATTCCACTTAATTTTTCTTGAGACGTTCTATTTCAGATTGGAATTTAACATTCAACTCATACATGGTACAAGTGATTTCTTAACACTATGAATTAAACTAAAGAAGAGGAGAGCAGGCACATATGATGCAGCACTTTCAATCAAATTTTATTGGAGAGAGCAATCTTCTGTTTGAATTATTTGGGATCTCCTCCTATGTAACATAAAGTGTCATGCAGGCAGGTTTTATAAAGTTTTGTGTTTTGAATAGTGTTTTGAAGACTGTTTCCCTACTCATAATAAATAAAGTCAAGAAAAAAAACACCTTCTCTGATTTATTTAACTGCCTTTGTTGGTGAGAGGAGTGAAGTCACTCCTTCACAATAAACCAGATTCCTTCACAATCAAACCTTATCATGATGTATAAACACCAAACAAGTGTAAAATATGCTATCTCTCATTCTTTATGTTTTTACTATAGCACAATGCAAAAAATAGGAGGAGGATGTGTGTGCGTGTGTGTGTATGCATATGTGTATGTATTTATATGGGTATATATTTCTTTTTCTTTTAAAATATGAGATTTTCAGATGCCCTCCTTCTCTAGAGAATGCTGAAAAAGAGCCTTCTTACCTCTGCACACTGCCTTCCTGTTAAACTGGTCTTTCTCACCAGGAGGCAGGTTCTGTTCCTTATGAAGGGCCACTCCTCTCCTGAAAGATATTATACAGACTAAAGCCCAGGAAAAGTTCAAGAGTGTTGCATTTATTCTGCTTTGTCAATCTGCCCAGGAACTGATTACTGAGCAACAATTCTTTCTTTGTCACCACTGAACAGGAGTCATATTTTCCCATCCTCCCGTGGTCTTATTTATACTTGGGTTTAAATGGTTGTTTTACATTTGTTTTAACCAGTTGTTTTATTGTACACTGTTCAAAGTCACGTCTGCAATAGGAGACATTAAAAATGTGATACATACATGCCTACCTACGTGCATACATACCAGGGGTGGGTTCTATTTACCTTTACTACCGGTTCGCAATGGGATTGCGTGCACACCGAGCTTCTGCGCATGCTCAGAAGCTTCTGCGCATGCGCAGATCATCCATGACAACATCCAAGTGGGTCAGCGGAGCCTCTCCCCGGTTTTACTACCGGTTCATAAGAAGCAGACCGAACCGGGAGCAACCTACCACTGATACATACCCTTGGACATTTCACTGTCATCTTCCTGATTTGAGAGATAACTTTCGCAAATCGTCTTTTGGATCATTTCACTTGCTCAGTTTGGTGATTTAAGTTCTAACTGGTGTCATGGCAGATGCATGTAATGCCTCTCTCTCTCTGATCAGAAGACAACTACATTCCTCTGAACGTGACTGCCCAGATTTAATGAACGAATAAGCAAACAAATAAATAAATATATCAATACCCAAGTTCTTGTTTTGGATCAAAGTTGCAATGACTTGTGAAAGCTAGCAAGATTTTCCAGGCTAACTTTAGTTATGCTTCCCCACTCCCAAATAATAATAAACATACACAGTGAAGTATAGGAAATACAATTAATAGATAGTGTTGGAAGAAATTTCCATCTGGGTTCAGTTCCAAGTGGGGACAAAGACACTGGAAACATGGAGGCTGCTTGGAAAGATGGTTTAATGGTGGTCAGGATCACATGGCTTGAGATCCTGAACAGAAAAGGGCTGAGATCCTGTGCACTCCCTGGCTTTATGCTTTTTCTGAGCTTTGAACTTTCTGGGGCACAAGAAGAGTATCCTGATTGGTTGTCAAACTCCCAGGTGGTCTAGGGGTCTTAGTTAACATTGTAGGTTGTCCCTCAAGCTTGCCTGAGCCTTGCCATGTGGTGAGTTTCAGTTGCTAGATGGGTTCTATTATGATGCAGATGATGGCCCATTCACAAAGGTGGGGGGTGGCAGGAAGTTGCAGGGAGCTGCTTTGTCTTTAAAACATGTTTCTCCATTTCTCATCCAGGGAAATATACTCTGCCTTTTTAAATATTTTCTAAAATATTTCATTCTTCTAGGAGGGGGGTGGGTGCTAAATTCCTACAATAGATAGATAGATAGATAGATAGATAGATAGATAGATAGATAGATAGATAGATAGATAAATAGATAAATCTAGAGACACAGACTCTCTAATGCCACAGTAGTAGTAGTAGTAGTAGTAGTAATAATAATAATAATAATAAAAAACAACAAAAAACACCACCACCACCACCAAAAACAACAACAGAGTTCGAAGGGACCTTGGAGGCCTTCTAATCCAACCCCCTGCCCAGACAGGAAACCCTACACCATCTCAGACAGATGGTTATCCAACATTTTCTTAAAATTTTCCAGTGTTGGAGCATTCACTCGAACTTCTGCAGGCAAGTTGTTCCACTGGTTAATTGTTCTAACTGTCAGGAAATTTCTCCTTAGTTCTAGGTTCCTTCTCTCCTTGATTAGTTTCCATCCATGGCTTCTTGTCCTGCCCTCAGGTGCTTTGGAGAATAGCTTGACTCCCTCTTCTTTGTGGCAACCCCTGAGATATTGGAACACTGCTATCATGTCTCCCCTAGTCCTTCTTTTCATTAAACTAGACATACCCAGTTCCTGCAACCGTTCTTCATATGTTTTACAGTGAACTATAGCAAATACAATTACTAGATAGATAGATAGATAGATAGATAGATAGATAGATAGATAGATAGATAGATAGATAGATAGACAGACAGACAGATGGATAAATAGATAGATAGATAGATAGATAGATAGATAGATAGATAGATAGATAGATTAAAGACACAGACTCTCTAATGGCATGGCTGGGGTAGAATTTACCTTTCATTTCTGAACTTCATGTAAATGCCATTCCATTAAGCTTTCCTTTTTTTCTCCTCCTATCCTTTCCCACATTTCAAATTTCAGAGTATAAGTGGCAGCATTATAGCTTAGTTGCCAGATGATTGTTTCATGAAGAAAACTCAAAATAGGTTGGTTTAAATTATGACTGGCATAGGACCGGGTTATTTATGGGACTGCCTGCTGCCACCAATAGCCTCCCAGCGACCTGTGTGCTCCCATAGGGAGGGCCTCCTCAGGGTACCGTCAGTCAAACAATGTCAACTGGCGACGTCCAGGGGGAGGGCCTTCTCCGTAGGGGCTCCTGCCCTCTGGAATGAGCTGCCTCCGGGGATACGACAACTCCCCGACCTCTGGACCTTTCGACGCGAGCTAAAAACCTTCTTGTTTTATCGCGCAGGACTGGCCTAACGTATTTTAAATGTGGGTTTTTATTATGGTTTTATCACTGTTTTTATTCGTTTCGGCCTAATCTGAATTAGATTTTTAAAATGTTTTTTTTAATTTTTTGTAACTTTGTTTTTATTTGGCTGTAAACCGCCCTGAGTCCTTC
Source organism: Ahaetulla prasina (assembly GCF_028640845.1). Taxonomy (NCBI): domain Eukaryota; kingdom Metazoa; phylum Chordata; class Lepidosauria; order Squamata; family Colubridae; genus Ahaetulla; species Ahaetulla prasina. The sequence continues at coordinate 176,213,274 of NC_080539.1, read as the reverse complement.
GGGAGAAGGGCGGTATATAAATTAAATTAAATTAATAAATAATAAATAAATAATAAATGACTGCCATAAGCTCAAACTGTTACTGGCTTTTGAAGAGAATTGGCTTTCAATATTTAGAACTTTCCATCATAGAAATAAATTTCCTGCTTGGTGAAATAAACTACTTTCTTAAATGTTTTAAATGGAACAAAGGAATCAAGAAATAGCTGAATTGGTCCATTTGGGGTACTGAAGACAGATGGTCACTATTGCTGATCCAAGAGAGGCTTATATTTTGGGGTCAAGAGAGTTGGCAACAGCCACCCATTAGAACAGGGGTATCAAACTCACGGCCCACGGGCCGGATGCACCATGTGCTGGCCATGCCCAACCCCAATTTAGCAAATGGGAAAAATGTTGTGATACATCACGTGACAACAATGTGATGCCGCGAGTTTGACACCCATGCACTAGGACAGGGGTCTCCAACCTTGGCAACTTTAAGCCCGGCGGACTTCAGCTTTGCTGGCTGGGGGATTCTGGGAGTTGAAGTCCGCCAGGCTTAAAGTTGCCAAGGTTGGAGACCCCTGCACTAGAAGAATAGAGAAGATTCTTTCCACAAAAGGTGCCTAAGTGAATCCAGCCCTTGCTGCGATAGAGAACACATTGTGGGTGTAATAATAGTTTGCACTGAGTCTTTTCTCCCCCCCCCCTGCATTTTGTGATCAGTGGTCCAATGTAAATCAGAGGCAAAAGCAAGACCTGTTTCACGAGGAGAGAGTTAAGGCCAGGGTTGCTTGCCCATCCCGATGACACTATGAACAATTTATGATGAAAAATTCTTAAGATACAGAATGATCAACAAGGCATCTCTTGTTAATTCTAGTATACTTTTCTGTACACTTTTAGATACCTGGTTCCTTTTTGCTTTGCTGTCCCAGAATACTGAAAACTCATGTTGGCACATGACCTGAGAGAGGAAGAATGATTCTTCCTCCTTTTGAATTATTCTTTCCCTTACATGAAGGTAATTTAAAAATAGCTTTGCATTTTCCATTCTGGACGCTTATTGTGAAATAGTGGTTTGCACGTGTCTCCGTGTTTCTGTGCATTGTATTTATATTTCCAGTTGATTTGCAATTCTTCTTTACTTTGTGGTAGCTTCTATACTTTTTCCTACCAGCAGGAAATCCATTTAGGAAAGTAATATGGAATTGCTGAGTAATACCTGTGACAGAAAGAGCTAGGAATCACCTATCTAAAAGCAGCCTGAATCGTACATCAACATAGAAGGAGAAAAATCAACCAACCAAAAGAAGGAAGGAAAAAAAGTAGATGGAGCAATTCAGGGATCTACAAATTATTCCAGGCCAAAGTTGGCCTTCCAATTGACTGCCTTCTAAAAATTAGTGGGTAGCGGAGGGCAAAATAAAAATAAAAATTTATTTCATTTACATTGAATTGAAGTTAAGTGTAAACTAAAATGATTGGTATCCAGCCATGTATTTACCAAGTTTTGCCTTCTATCAACTTAAAAAGTATCCAAAATTTATTAATAAATTTTGGAGGTCTCTGGAGTTAGCAACCAAGCCTTTGTCAGACTTCTCTACTCAGCTTGCGCATCTCATCTTAATTCAATCATAGCTTTCTTCCTTTTCTTCTTGAAGACTCTAGAAAAGCATTTGGCAGATATAATAGTTAAAAGGTGACCTTCCAAGGATCAAAGATTCATGTTGCATAAGCCTCACTATCTGTGTATAGAAAGGTGTCCTTGTGTGCTTGCTTGTGTAAAAAGTATTCATATCCGAGGAAGACAGGGAGCAGTCAAGAAGAGGGCATGGAGTTGGCAAAAGAACTGCTTAAGTAAACAAGTAGAAAACAACCTTTTTTCTCTGGTGCCTCTGAGTCTGTCAAAGTCAAGAACAAATGACAGAATTACTCAAGGATTCATTTATTTGTGTTAATCATAGTGTTACTGGAGCAACAGGAAATATCCACCTTTCCCCCCTCCCTACGTGTAATATGCGCTCCTTAAAAGCCATCTGTGTTTATGTCTAGATGTTTGTTAGGGATACCAACAAATAAATTAACAGTGCTTATCATATTGTTGTGGCCACTAAGAACAGTGCTGTGATCTTTGTAACCAAGTTTAAATAGTTCTTAGTTTATGATTGAAAAAAAAAAGTTAAATTAACCAATAGTTTATGGATGGTTCCATTTTTCTCAGTTCTGACTGTGCTTTGCCAGAATATTGGAGGAGTCCCATTTATCTATTTGTCAAGGCAGTTCCAAATGTGGTGCTCCACTGGTCTACTGAGACATTTATTGCATTTGAATACCATTCTGCGTTATAGCATTTGCACTGTTAAATGCACCTGAATAGTTTCAGTCCAAGAATGGCACTTAAATTGAAGTATTCCTTTTCATTCTTTTGACAGGAATTCTTTGTGAAAATCTAGAAGATATACCGCGGTAGTTAAGAGTTAATATTAAGTGGTGAATACCTACCAATAAAGACTTAATTAAAGACAATACTGTAGCTGTAGGTCATTACTGTAATTACACTGCTGACTATGTTATTGTACTTGGTTGTAGTAGAAGATTATCTCCCTGCTGGATTTGAATTTGATAAGGCAGCTCATCAAACTGCATATTTCAATTTACGTAAGCTTTAAATACATATTTTCTGCAGCAGTGTTCTTTTCTGATATATAGATTATAGTTGAAGGCATAATTCATCACAAATTTGTATTGGGCTTCCCCCGGAGTACACTGATTTGTGGAGGTGGAGTGACTGTTTTTAGCCCTTGATGTGCTACTGAATTGTTTATGAATGCATTCTAGAAGTCAGAAAAAATGCCACAAAAACAAATTGCCCTCCCATATCATTTTGAGCCAATCTTTCACAGTCACATTATTTATGGCGAATGTGAGGAATATCTGTACTGAGCTTTCCTTTAAAATATTTGTAAGTATATTAAAAGCAATGCATGTGCATTGTTTAGTAGGGAAACATTCAGACAATGAATGTTTGTATACAGAAATAGCTAAATTTATATGCCAGTGAAAAACAAGTTTACAGAGGAGACTGGATGAGCTAACTAATAATTTACATTAAGATATTTCCATGCAGTTCTGCTGATACTATGTTATGTATTCATTTATTATGTTAATCTGCTATCATTAGGATTAGTCCAACAGTTTACATTTGTGATAAGAGAGCCATAATGCAATGAAGTAGTTTCTATCCTTCCTGTGTATGTGTGTGTGTGTGTTCAACTTGAGGCTTTCTATATTTACCTGAGGCATTCCAGAATTCATTTTAACATGAAGAGTGCCTGAGAACTTGGGAAGCTGAAATGGACAATGGAGGTAAATGATAAACAAGACTAATCTAGGATTCCTTTGAAATCAAAGTATGCCATTGCATTCTTAGAATATGTGGCTATACATAGAGCTACCTCTAAAGATCACCTGGAAGCTTCAACTGGTCCAGAATGCAATGTTGTGGGAAGTGATAGTAAGCCCATGTCATGCCTCTATTTTGCAAGTTCCACTGGTTGTCAGTTTGCTTCCGGGTATGATTCATGGTGCTGGTCACAACTTCTATGTTCTAGATGGCATTGGCATAGGCCTAATTACTTGAGGGATCATCAATCTCCTATAGCACCTGTCCAACTGGGTTCAAACTGGCAGGGTTGGTATGCACTAGGTTCCACTGATTAAATAATGCCACCTCTCAGGACCTCAAAGTGTTTTTTCTTGTAACAGCACCTGCCCTCTTGATTGAGCCCTTCCCCAATTCAGATGGCTGCTTAATTGATATTTCAAAGTTCCTTAGAGACCTGGCTCTTCATCCAGGTCTTTGGAGAGGACAACTGATACTCCTTTCTCTTTTTCTGTTTCCCTCTTGGTTTTTCTTTGCCATGGTTGTTTTGTCTTGTATTGTTTTTGTGTTTTTATATTCTTTGTTTTTAAATGTTTTAACAATTGTATTATTATTATATCTACTCTTCCTCCAAGGAATAAAGGATTACAAACATGCAGACTGTTTCTTTGACCCATCTTTTATTGTATACTCTGTGAAATTAGCTTGTGCTGGGAACCAATGTTTGACCTTTGTAGGGGAAATTTTGTTGCCTTGTTTTACCCAACTTTCCATTTTGGTTGTATTTCATAGAGAAGAAGAAGCAATGCTTAGTGAGATGTAATATATTTGAGAATACCCCATGCATATACCCCAGGACCTTAAAATTATCAGCACTGTAGTCAATCATTCAAGAATGATTGACTACAAACCTAATGATTTGTCGAACAAGTCATTGTGCCAGACCATAATTCAGTGGATAAGTTCACACATAGCTCTACATCAAAAAATAAACAAGCAAACACATTAGAATAGAGTGGGGAAACAGTCAATCATATAATTGCAATTGAGTTGTTTACTAGTCCTCATGTAAAGACTGGACTTCATTTGTTCATTGCAGTTTTTAAACCAGCTGATGTATTCTGGCTATATAAGCAGAGAATGTGTATGAGTTCTCATCAGCAAGACATAAGCAATGCATATTCTTCTTTAGCACTTGCTACAGTTTCCACAATTCAAGACGGGGGCAATTGGTTGAGTCAGATCTTTAATGGAACCCTGAAACTTTGTTGAGGAGTTGAATAATTCTCTTCTTTTTCCTATTCTGGTGCTACAAATGCTTTCTTCATGAAATATCCTCATCTCTATTTCTTCGGCCTCACTTCCTTGCATTCACCTGCCCGTGCTGTTGATTCTTGGTTGTGGCTTGGACCGCAGACATCGTTTAATCAATCCCGCCCCCCTCCTCATGTAAGAAATCTTCTTGTCACCGTGTGCCAATATAAACAGATTGGTTTATGCATATCTGTGAGTTTCATGGTTTCTGGCACTGAGATTATTAGTGTGGTTGAAATCACAGCAGGTTGGATTAAAAAGCAGTCCTCTTTCTCTGCTGGGATTTCAGCAAAGAGACAATGTTTATAATTTTTTCCCCAGTAGAAAATTGATTGCAACTAAGAGGATACTTGGCCTGAAAGCAGGGAATTATTGTATCATATGATTAAATGAAAGCTTACCTTGTTATAAGGTAACTAGACATATCCCAATAGAATTGAGACAATGTTTGATTAAGCCAGATTTTCCTACTTTACATTCAAGGAACAAATTAAAGAATAATTGAGATCCTTTTCAGATCTTTTAGAAGCTGAATATATAAAGCTTCAGCTCCAGGTGGCAAAGCAATTAGTTGATGAATAAAATGAACGGCACTGTCATTTGTCAGATGTTTAAATTCTGCAGACCAGATAAGTTAATGTGTTCCTTAAGCCAAATAAACTGTGAGGTAGCAAACAATGAACTCCTCTGAGAAAGAGAAGCAGTGTGAAATTTGACCTGAAACCATTTAACAAAAAACAAACAAACAAACAAAACAAAACGAAATACCACTCACCAAATTAATGGTTTGATCACTTAAAAAGGTTTGTCATATTAAAGCAGAAATTCTTAAATAAATGGGTTAATGATTTTAAAGTATTATTGATATGTCTCCTAAATTCCCACCAGATTATAAAGCAATTCTCCCCAACTTGGTACACAGTACATGGTCTTATACATCAGCTGCTGCTGCAATTCTACTCTTTAACTTAATCTTCCTGATGGGACTAGGGAAATTGATTCCATCCAACTGGAGGGTTTGTAGTTGGAGAAAAATAGTATATAGAAATACTATATATATATGTATATGTATAGTCTGGCAAAGAAGAGGGACCTCCTTAATATGACATTTTAAGCACATTGCAAAACTTTATTTAAACAACAAACAAAAAAGCCAAAACCTGTAACCCTGTTCTGTGACTTAAAACTACAAGAATTTTGAATTCCTGAGTTCTGTTGAATCTTACCTTTCTTATTTGGAAGTCTTGTTTAGATATTTGGTCAGCATATGGTAGCAATATTGGATTTGTATTTCTCCCTGCTAGAGCAGAAATTCAGAAGCTGTTTTAACTTTCCCGGAATTTAAAAAAAAGAAGGTTGAGGTGGTGGAGAAGGAATAGCACAATTGTTCTGAATTTTGTTTTGTAAAGGTATTTTAGCTTTTCAAAGGCTCTGTGCAACAATAGTCTAAAATATCGATGTGTGTATTTTTGATACAACCTGGGTCACTTATTTATTTATGAAGTGATGCTATGCCCTGGTTCACTTTCAAATCTGTTTTATTTACCCAAATGATTAAACCCCACCCCACCAAAAGGAAGAAAATTTGGCATTGTTACAATACAAGGGAAAGATTTTGGCTGTTCTTGCTAGCAATGCCAACAGCTTGATCCATTCCTTATAGCTGTCTCTTTAACAGCAAGTTCATTTACAGTAATTAAGAGGTGATACTTTATCTCCAAATTCTTCTCTTCTGAAAAAAACATACAATCCATGCATAACTGATACTTTTTTCACCATGGACATAGGCAGTCTTTCCCTCCCCCTCTTCTGTAAACCTAATCTAATACATATCTTACACTATATACATTTTCTAATAAGCAAGCATGAAATTCTGGAGTAGAGACACAATTCATTTATTTGTTAAATCAATTCTTTTATACAGTTGCCCAACTCATAACAGATTATTCTGTTTGAATAAAATATTAAAAAGCTTTTTAGGAGCTATGGAGGCACACTTAACAGATTGTTCAGAAATCAAAGAAGAGCTGGATAGTCTGCGTCCTGCCTATCTTTTGGTATTAGTTGCTATAGGCCATTCCACTCTAGTAGCCAATACTGTGAAATATCTCTAGCATCTAAGCAGACTCCACCATATACATCTTCCCCAATTCTCAACCCATTGGCTTTCCTTCCACAAAGTCTGGCTTGAATTCTTCTACAGCAGAGGTGGATTTCAGCAGGTTCTGACCAGTTCTGGAGAACTGGTAGTGAAAATTTTGAGTAGTTTGGAGAACCGGTAGTAAAAATTCTGACTGGCCCCACCCCCATCTATTCTCTGCCTCCCGAGTCCCAGCTGATCAGGAAGAAATGGGGATTTTGCAGTAATCTTCCCCTGGATTGGGAAGGGAATGGAGAGTTTGTAGTATCCTTCCCCTGCCACGCCCACCAAGCCATGCCCACCAAGCCAAGCCATGCCCACCAAGCCACACACACAGAACCGGTAGTAAAAAATTTTGAAAGCCACCATTGTTCTACAGGTTGGGATCAGGGTCTCTTCCCCCACTCCTGGCCTCTCATATGGTTAGTAGGGAACCATCTTCTTATCTCCCTATCATTAGACCCCTTTGCTGGAGGAAGCCTGGGGGCTTCTAACAAATGCCAGGTTCTAGAATCTCCCACCAAAATCTCTTCTCCAAGCTTTGGTGTTTAGAGGAACACCAAAGCTTGGAGAGGAATTTAGAAACATCCTCCCAATGACCTTTCCACTGGTGGTGAGAACAATTTTCCTACTTTCTCTTTTAATACCATCCCTTCCTTTTCTAACACTGGCACTGATCTGGAGGTTTTCCACCAATTTCCACACACGTCTTGTTCAGTTACACATTTTTCCACTATCACTATCAAATTTCTTCTTCAGTCTCATCCTCAAAACCTGCTATAAGAATCTTTTTCTGTATAAAGTCTCTCTGAGATACTTTTAGAATCTCCTGCCACGCTGAATACCTCCGCTCTACAGATCTTCTACCGTCTAATGTTCTCCGTTGCTTCATTTCCATTCTGTTTTTGTCCTTCAATCTCTACTTTTTTTTCCTTCCACACTTCACTCCTTTCTTCACATACTTTCTCTCTCCTTCATCTTCTCTGCTCTTGGCAGTTGTTCCATTGATTTGCTTCTACAAAGGATTCATCCAGAGATTCCACTATCTGTTTTTCTCATATTACTTGGAAAATATATAGAAGTAATTGCAATTACATATTCAATTTTTATTTAAGAGATTTATATTTGGCTTCCAGTCTCTGAAACCTAGTCTGCTTCTGATTGGAATCCCAGAAGAGGGATGTCAGCGGTGGACCTTAATGGCATCTTCCTGTCCTTATCCAATCAGAGATAGGTCAACACTGTTCATGAGAACAGATTCAAGTATACTTTGAAGATGAGTACTATACTAGAGTTGGCAGTGATAGGTAGCCTCTACATTTGAACTACTTTTGCAAGATGCTTAACTTCATGCTAGCTTCTGCTGTTTACCATGTGGATTCCCTCCCTCTCCCTCTCTCCCCCTCCCTCCCTCTCCCCCTCTCTCTCCATACACACCATGGCAAATATATTTCATATGTAGCAAAGCTATGTAAGAAAGTCCAGCTATATGCTTTCAATTAGGACAAAACCTATCTTTCAGACAGAATATGAGCCAGAATTTTAAAAAAGGACCTTTACATTCCAGCAAATTCTAGCTTATTCAAAAGCTGTCACCTGTGGAAATAAATAAAAAAAAACTCAGTTGGAATCACGACTGAAAGATCTTAATTGTCCTACATAATTCATTTTTATCTTGCTAAACAAACAGGTAGTAGCATGTGGAAAGAATTAGCTATTTGTTTTTGCAATGGTGGGTATCATTACAAAGGAAAAGAAGTAGGCTGCAAACTTATATACTATAAAGATTAGGATGCTTAAGTCCAATGGTTAAACATTAGAGGACAGGTGGCTTGTACTACGTGCAATAATTTCAAGTTTATTTATTTTTTGTTGGATTTGGAGTTTTGCTAGTTCCCTGTTAGTTTTTTCTTCTGCCTTTCTATCTAAAGTGTGTTTTCAAAATACCTAACAAAGAGAGAAAAGTGTAATACAAACTAATTAACACAACTCACACAGTAAAATGATTAGGCACACAAAATTTAACACACATATTTTAGAATAATTCAAAGAGTGTGTGCTTTAATGAAATATAAACTGCCATTTGTTTATCTTGAAATCTTCCTAATTGTCTCAATCCCCATATAGCTTTCCCACTATTGGAGGTAAAATATCCTAAATAATGCATCCCACGAATTAACAAATAATATCAGTGATATAAAGCCACTAAAAAAGAGAGAGAGAGACAACAATATCCTCATTGTGAACGGACTGATGCAGCAAGAATTCACAATGACCTGTGCAGTTGACTAATCCCAAAGCAATTGGTTGGTTAATGCTTTTAGCTCTATTGAGTTCCTTCATGGAGAACTCCACTTGAAATGATGAATGCCTATTACATAGAAGCATAGCTGCAGCTCAGTTGGACCCAGATTGGAGGAACAGGATCGTCTGTGTGGAAGACAATTGGAAACAGGTCTCCTTTGGGATTGCAGGAGATGGTTCCTTCTCGGCTTCTATTCATATTCACTGGGTTTCTACAGGAAACTTTCTGGAAGTAATTGCACCTTTTCAGTGCAGAGCTGAAGGGGGAAAAAAAGACAAATTATGTTTGTATGTATATGCTGGCATTCTCTTTCTCTCTTCTGAAGAAAAACAAAATTCTTTAAAAAAAAAATTTCTCCCTTTAATCTGAGACTAAAATGCACTTCAGAGCCCTGAACCATAAGCATGCTTCATCTGTCTTGTATAATATGTGCCTTATTTTGCTTGATCCCAGATCATCTGCGGTGGCAATGGGATTAACACAATTTGACCTTCATGGCTATGGAGGAACCATTGTGATGTCTCGGGTCAATAATTATGTGAACTTGGGAGGATTTGCCTGATGCACCATAACGCTTCTTTCTAGGCCATTCAGTGGCTTTTGAGTTCTGCTTGCTAACAATTTTAACTTATAAAAGTCGGTATCTATTATCCTCTAGTTCTGAGATTTTCAAACTTTGTCACAATAAATTAGCTAACCCAGATTGAAGAAGCAGTTGTTTGAACCACCTCACATGTAACTAAAACAAAGGGACAGATTGTCCTGAATGGTGCAGCCTTGGGTTCATTCCCTTGTCTACCATCCAAACAAGGGAGGCAAGAAAAGAATCCCATGGAAATCAACCCAGAAAGAGACAGAGATGGTCTGACACATTTGATCTCTGAGCCTTAATCACGTGGATGCTAACAAACGTATTAATAAATGAAAGAATGGGCCATTTTATGGCCTTCAATAGACTCCAAACTTGCTGCCTTGTTCTTGAATCTATTTTCCTGTCTGACTTGTGAAAAGATTGTCTGTGGCACTGAAAATACATATAGAAATTGGATTCCCTCACTGCATTGACCCAAAGTGGATGAATTAGAACTAGGTTTTTCTCCCCAAGCATACACTAGAAATGGAGACGGTGTATTTTTTTCTTTCTTTCTTTTGTAGGAATAGCCCAGTCCTGCTTAGAAGGAAATCCACATCCCTCTTGATTTCCAGAAAGTCATCCTTTCCAACGCCCAGTCCCTCCCATTCTACTATTAAAACACAGCTAGCATTGACTACATCAGGGGTCTCCAACCTTGGTCCCTTTAAGACTTGTGGACTTCAATTCTCAGAGTTCCTCAGCCAGCTTTGCTGGCTGAGGACTCTGGGAGTTTAAGTCCACAAGTCTTAAAGGGACCAAGGTTGGAGACCCCTGGACTATATCCATTAGGATATCAGGATGTCCACAAGTTTATGGAGCTTGCAAGTTTCTGACAGTCAGTGTTCACTTTTCCAGGCCAATTGTTTAGCACAGAGAATGATCAACTAATCAATTCTTCATTGTGACCTTATCTCTCCTTGGGTGCACTCAGTTTCACAACAAAATGAATATTTCTTTCTCATTAAGTCACATACACTTACAAATAAACATTAATAAAAGAAGTTAAAATTGCCAATGTTTGTATGATCAGTATGGCTGCATGCTTCCATTAAACCTTAGCCTGGTAAGATAGAAATTCTTAGTTTGGCCCTTTTTAATTGTTACACCATCACCCTACTCCACCCTACAGTAGCAGATTCCCATGGCTTTCAAAGATAGGGTGAAATATCTCATATTACGATACATATTCAGCAGATACATTTATTGCTATGAAATGGGATCTCCCTGTTTAACCAAAAGTTCAAAACTGCAACTAAGCAATGATAGAACAACTGCACAGGTGCTGCAAAGGTGAGGTATAGGGCATAGCTGATGCATTAAGTAGAGGACATGTGACAAAAAACTCAAGGATCTGAGGGATGGAAGTCAAGTAGCAGGGTCAAGATAATAAAGGCAGGGCACAAATCAAATCAAATCAAATCAAATAAATAAATCAATAAATCAATAAATCAATAAATAAATAAATAAATAATGTCCATCTCTGTAGTCCTCCCATACTCATACTCTAGAATACTGGTGTCAGCCATCCCAACTTGATCAATTAGAAAAGAAAGACTCTCGGACCCATTATAGTTTCGTATACTTTACTAAAGCCAAGTAATTACAGAAGAAGCAAAGCTGGATCTATGATATTCATGCCCAAAGCATATGATTAACACAGAATAGAATAGAATAGAATAGAATAGAATAGAATAGAATAGAATAGAATAGAATAGAATAGAATAGAATAGAATTCTTTATTGGCCAAGTGTGATTGGACACACAAGGAATTTGTCTTGTTGTATACACTCTCAGTGTACATAAAAGAAAAGATACATTCGTCAAGAATCATAAGGTACAACACTTAATGATAGTCATAGGGCACAAATAAGCAATTAATCATATTAGGAAACAGTCAATATAAATCATAAGGATACAAGCAGCAAAGTTACAGTCATACAGTCATAAGTGGGAGGAGATGGGTGATGGGAATGATAAGAAGATTAATAGTAGTGCAGACTTAGTAACTAGTTTGACAGTGTTGAGGGAATTATTTGTTTAGCAGAGTGATGGTGTTCGGGAAAAAACTGTTCTTGTGTCTAATTGTTCTGGTGTGCAGTGCTCTGTAGTGTCACTTTGAGGGTAGGAGTTGAAACAGTTTATGTTCAGGATGTGAGGGGTCTGTAACATTCCCTTGTTCCCACCTTCCCACCACTCGGTTACCAATGAGGTGCCAACAAACAGTCCCTGTCTTTGTGGGCTGGATGGTTCTGCATTCCATAATGTTACCTTGGAATGGCTGGCAGCTCTCATGGGACAGTCAGATACTTAGGGTTTTAATTCCTCTCATGCTAACCCCTCCTTATCCCAACCCACATCTCTCCATCCCTGTTTAGCATGACAGACTGATGGCAGTAAATGCACGGCGTAGCAGGATGGGAGTCCTGGCAGCAGATAACTATCTTTGAGTTCTGTGATTCTGAAAACAGGCCATTAAAAAAAAACCAAAAAAAAACCCAACAAAAAACAAAAAACGATGGCAGTAAACTAATCTGAAATGTGACTAGTTATTAAAATGGAAAACTCCTCAGGAGCAGCCAGAAGTACCCATCGAGCCTTCCACTTGAGGTAAAGACAACTTGATGCAGTACATTTGAATGATGCAAAGGAAGGGAAATAATCTAATTGCATATGGCACAGCACTTTCATAGCGTATTAAATCTTGAGCTGAATTTATCATGTGCAGATCACATGTCCATGGGCAAAACCAGGCTACAAAGCATTCAGTACATTCAAAAACAATCCTGTGAGAAGTGGCCTTTGTTTTAATTTGTATATACAAAATTTGTGACATGTTGGGTAGGCAGACTTTAAACATAGGGAATTAACTTTGTATTTTGTTCTACACCTTGAGATGCGCCATCAGATCAGGGGTGTTATTCAGCAGGTTCTGACAGGTTTTGGAGAACCGGTAGCGGAAATTTTGAGTAGTTCGGAGAACCGGCAAATACCACCTCTGGCTAGAATGGAGATTTTGCAACAGCCTTCCCCTAGGAGTGGGGTGGGAATGGGGATTTTGCAGTATCCTTCCCCTGCCATGCCCACCAAGCAACACCATACCATGTCCACCAAGTCATGCCCACAGAAGAGGTAGTAAAAAAATTTGAATTCCACCACTGTTGTGTTTCCACAACATGGAAGTCCATACACTATTAAGACTTAATACATTGCTTGTGTCATAAAGGGGCAAACATTTCCAGCTCAAATTCACTTATTCTAAATACATAATACAGTGGCATACTGCAGCGTAGAATACCCAAAGGACCTTTTATGGTTTTTCAAAATTGTGCTTTCATCTGGTCATGTAATGTCCCATTTGAATCCATTTTAAATCCTTCCTCTGCCACAACTTCTTCCCTTGAGTCATTGGAAGGGGAAAAAAAAAAGCCCATAATAGATTTCAAGCAACCAGTTATAAGTAACTTCCACTTCAACATGGCATCTCTTTGTTCCTGAGTCTAGATAGTCTTTGGGCTTTTCTTCAATGGCCATGTTAATATGATGTCCTCCAGTCTTTCTATAGGGAGAAATATAGTAACAGTTCAGTAACAAGGCTGGTGATTGGTTCTGTTCTTATTGCTTTAGTATAGAATAGCTTAAAAAAGTGATAGGTGGATTTCCCTGGCTTCACCGCCCTATCCACTGACTTGTCATCTCTGGTGAGAAAAGTACAGTCACTCTCTTTTACGGTCTTTCACTGTCAGTCACTGTCTTTCAAGGTAGGGAAGGGTGAGACCTGGAAGAGAGTACAGGGGGAGTCAGGATGCTATTCAAAAATAACTTGACTGACAGGTCGTAAGTGTGGAGGAAAGGTTGCAAGAAGCACTGAGAGTGTGGTCTCCCACATTACTCCTGCCTGTCCTCCATGTTTGAGAACTGTCAGTCAGGCTAACGGGCATATAGGAAGGTGGCATAGTGAAGTAGGAGGGAGTGATAGCTAACAAGCAGGGTTGATGGCAAATAGCTACAGTTGGTGTTGATAAGTAGGCAAATGTAATAGGAATTTGCAAGTTTAAGTCACACTCTCAGAATAATACAAACCTTTACAGCCACATGAAACCTTACCCTTTAATGCATTATTTGGTGACAAAACCAGTAACATAAACTTGACAGAGCCTGATTCTTTTTCCTGATTTAAATCAATATTTTGTGAAGCACAGGATTAAACTTTCTCTGAAGAGAGCACTCCAGAGGTGGTATTCAGCAGGTTCTGACCAGTTCTGGAGAACCGGTAGCGGAAATTTTGAGTAGTTTGGAGAACCAGTAAATATCACCTCTGACTAGCCCCACCCCCATCTATTCTCTGCCTCCTGAGTCCCAGCTGATCGGGAGGAAATGGGGATTTTGCAGTATCCTCCCCCGCCATGCCCACCAAGCCACGGCCACAGAACCAGTAGTAAATTTTTTTGAATCCCATTACTGGAGCACTCATAAATGCAAAACCAGCAAGCTTTTAAGAGAACAGTAAAGCTGTAAAAAAGTTTTCTACCTGTACTCTTTCAGAAGAGAATTTTATTAAACCCTTTGTACAAGAGTCTCTAGGACACCTGAAAAATATTTTGGAAAATGCCACTCAGGCATTTAACATAGGCTGGCAGGCAGACAGACAGATTACCTTTGCAGAAGCAAAAAAAACCCCCAGTCTCTTTGTAGCAGAAGCTAACCTATAGAAGAATGCACTGCGACTGAAGGGGAGGGAGTGTGCCCCAAGCAGCCAATAGGAACTGTGCCAATCCCAATCTCTGTTTATGTCAATATCGTTGATGAAGGCTGCCAGATTGTGTCAGAAACTTCGTTGGAAGAAATGGGAAAACTCTACTGGAAGTAAAGATGCCTTTAAATTGTTGTGAGCTGGGGATAGGCAATATCATGAGGATGTGCCATTTAGAAATTGCTCATTAGCCAAGTTGCAGCAAGCAGGATGTGAGGATGACTCCATGGTCAGGTTGACTAACAGCATTGAGCGAGATATACCAATCTCACCCAACTTTGAATAAATCCAGCTTCTAATTTTGTAAGGTCATTTCTGTTAGGGATGGAATGCCTCCCCACACCGCAAGCCTTTTAATCTTCTCTGCTTTTTTCATAAAATGACAGCTATCCAGATTTTTAATCTGTGTTTTTTTTAAAAAAAATGCTTATATCACTGTAATAGCAGTTTTGCATTTATTAATTGCCAGGTGTTTGCTGATTGCTAATTGAGAAGTTCTGTTGTGACAAAGACATGATGCAGATCTGTGCCGGTACTGTCTTTTTTTATTTTTATTTTTGTCAAGTATTGCTGCAGAGAGTAAAGGACCTGGAAGGTCTGTTAGGTGTCCTTGATGTAGAATCGATGGTCCATATTTTCCTCCACCCTTATCCCGCTGCCTAAGGCTCTCGCTCCTCTTCTCTCTCTTTTTCTCTTGCTGCTCTTTCTTTCTGTTGCTTCTCCGCTGAAACCACACGGGAGCAGTGTGGGCTTGCCTTTGAGAAAGGCTGCCTCTCTCTTTTTTTCTCTCCCCCCTCCCTCCATCAGTGACTGAACTTATCTGTCAAAAGGTGTCTCAGTCTGAGATAAAAGAACCAAAAGTGATGACAAGGAGAATATTTCACAGAATACCCATCATTCACCTGGCAAATGCCCTTTTGTGAGAAACTAGGTGGTTGGTAAAGGCCGGTCAGAAAACCCTCTTCTGTTGAATGAACTAATGGACAAAGCTATCATTTGCTACTTCTAGGACTGGATAATGAAGATTCCCCCCCCCCCCCGCACAAAACCTGGAGAGAAAAGAAGATATCATGATGAGTCCATTAGCCTTAATCAGATTGAAAATTGAAATTGCTTCTGTTTTCTTGTACCAAGCAGTTCTAATATTGAAGGAATCTTCAAAACTTGATGGGGTGATTTTCAACTGTGAATACCAAGGATTGGGAAGTAGGTGAGTTGTTAGCGATTCAACTGTTTAGTATTCAGGACTGATCTGTAAAACCAAAAAAGGTCCACTGGTCAAAATTGTACCTAGGTTTTGGGTTCTAATGCATCTCATAAAAAAATGCTACCTGTGTCTAGAAAAATCTGGGCCAGCCAAGATTTTTTAGCTGGCTCCACTAAGCAGAAATATGATGAAGGGACATAATATAGGTGAAATGACATTTAATCCAGGATAATATGCAATGCAGGGGTAGGTTCCGCTTACCTTTACTACCAGTTCACAACGGGAGCGCGTGCTCTTCTGCACATACGTAGATCACCCATGATGACATCATGGTGGGTGGGCAGAGCCTCCCGCCAGTTTTACTACCGGTTCTATAGAACTGGACTGAACCAGGAGCAACCAACCACTGATGCAATGGTTATATAAACTTTTTCTAACTAGCTTCAGCATACAATTGGATAACACTCTTCTTTCCTACCTCTCTCAGACATCAGGTTGTATCCAGTATTGTTCCTTTGCTGATGAAAAATATTTGATTCAAGGAGGCGATATTCACTGGCATAGGAAAAGAGGAGACTTTTCTTAATTTCCAGTCCCTCCTTCACCCCTCATGACTAACTCAGGGGTGAAATCCAGCAGGTTCTGACAGGTTCTGGAGAACCGGTTGTAGAAATTTTGAGCAGGAGAAACGGCAAATGCCACCTCTAGCTGGCCCCAGAGTGGGGTGGGAATGGAGATTTTGCAATATCCTTCCCCCAGGAGTGGGGAGGGAAAGGGGATTTTGCAGTATCATTCCCCTGCCACGCCCACCAAACCACACCACGCCTACCAAGCCACGCCCACAGAACTGGTAGTAAAAAAATTTGGATTTCACCACTGGACTAACTTCCATGTTGTCCAAAGACTTTTGTAGTCCTCCTGGATATGCATTTAAGAGAAGGAACTGGCTAAACTTGCTTCTCTTCCTATTTGACTAATGAATTTTTTTTTTGGATCAAAGAGCATTCTCTCACTGAAGAGAGCTCACTTAATATCCCTTGTAATACCCATTTGAAAGGCAGAGGCTATGTATGATGTACTCATAAAAATAGTTTCAACCCAGTCCAGAACAATATCTATTCATCCGTTATCTCCATTTTCAGGTTTATGACTTTAAATGTTTTGCTAAAGCACATCGTGGAAATTGTTTTTCAAAATATGTTGATTCATTAGTAGTGGAAGCAAAGCAAACCAAAATGGAAAGGCCCAGGCAGGGATGCTTATCTTAAGGGAAGTGGCAAGTTACAAAACAGTTGAAGACATTCTTGCACCAATGAGTTATTAATTTTTTTTAAAAAAATTATTAGATTTATATCTCATCTTTTCCTTTGTGAACTCAAGGTTGCAAATATGGTGTCCCAGTGGTAAAATCCAAATTTTTTTTACTACCGATTCTGTGGGTGTTGTGTGGCTTGGTGGGCGTGGCTTGATGGGCATGGCAGGGGAATGATACTGCAAAATCTCCATTCCCACCCCACTCCTGGGGGAAGGATACTGCAAAATCTCCATTCCCTCCCCACTCTGGGGCCAGCCAGAGGTGGCATTTGCTGATTCTCGAAGCTACTCAAAATTTCCTCTGCTGGTTCCCCAGAACCTGTCAGAACCTGCTGGAATTTACCCCTGTGGTGTCCTCTGTTCCTCACTTTGCTTCAGTTCTTTGAGGATTGGGTTAAGAGAGAGGATAGGTGGCTCAGTGGCTAAGATGCTGAGCTTGTCGATCAGAAAGGTCGGTAGTTTGGTGGTTCGAATCCCTAGTACAGGTCTCCTGCGTGAGCAAGGAGTTGGGCTAGGTGACCTCCAAGGTCCCTTCCAACTCTGTTACTGTTATTATTAGAAAGTAACTTTCCCCAAACCTCCCAAGTGAACTTCTGTAGCCAAAGACAGACTTCAGCTAGGATTTCTCTCATTCAGGTCAAGCATTTAGATGCTTGACTCTTTTTGGGCCATGATTCAGATTTGAAATTCTTCATAGGTTCTAGTTAATTTACTCATCAAATTCTACATTAGAGTACTTTGGTTCACTTTAAATGTCAGTGACAGAAAATTCTGGGAAATGAAGATATTTCCCCATAATGATTTTTTGAATATTTAAGTTTTGCTATCAGATAGTTATTTATTTATTTATTTGTTTGTTTACTTACTTACTTACTTACTTACATACTTATTTACTTACTAACTTACTTTTTATATAGACTCCAACTTGTTTATTGTGTGTGCAGGACAGTAAACCATTGTTGATACCTGATAATGATGGCATTTATTATACTGAAAGCAAGTGGATATACGAACAATAAAGATGTGCATGATGACATTGGATCCTACTAGCAACAGAAACAGCTTCTCTTTTTTAAGAGGACTCCTACTTTTAAAATACATTACAATACTATACAATAAAAATAAAACGTTAGTGAGTCACAGGTTTTGACTGAGGTGTGAGCATCAATAACCAAACACTACTCAGCTGCAAGATCATGAAGATCAGGGCAAGGAGTTTCTTGACATGCAGGAAAGATATAAAGCACCAGCAGTGGGATTAAACTGCTGTGGATATTAGACTAACCACTTACACTTACAGAAGGCAATAGCTTGCTCTGTGTAACTTCATTGAGCTTGTTATAGAGATTCTCATTTAATCTTTTTTGGGGCCTGGGAGACTTCTGCTGAGTTTGACTGAAGTTGGAGCATTGAGTTTCACAGCTGATTTCTGGTCTTGGGATCCTGGCAAGAGGGGCACGTAACTAAGGCAGCATATCAGCAAATAGCCCGAGCCTGCAAAGATGAAGTGAGGAAAGCTAAGGT
This sequence comes from Ahaetulla prasina, assembly GCF_028640845.1. Lineage (NCBI taxonomy): Eukaryota > Metazoa > Chordata > Lepidosauria > Squamata > Colubridae > Ahaetulla > Ahaetulla prasina. Next base: position 176,194,719 of record NC_080539.1, on the reverse strand, counting down.
TCACAATGAACAAAGGCTTGCAACAAAAGTAAAAAATAACAAAAAAAATCTTCTTCCAACATGTTAAAAACAAGAAAAAAGTCAAGGAAACAATTGGTCCATTGCTAGGAGAAAGTGGCAAGAAGGTGACAGGAAACAGGGAGAAAGCAGAACTACTTAACTCGTTTTTTGCAACTGTCTTTACCCAAAGGGGAAAAAAACAGTCCAACCTATCAAAAACAGCACCGCAAAAAACAGATTAGGAACACAAGTTAAAATAGGGAAGAAAATGGTAACTGAGCATCTGTCTCCCTTAGACGAGTTCAAATCACCAGGACTGGATGGATTACACCCCAAGGTTCTGAAGGAATTGGCAGACGAGATCTCAGAAACACTGAACTATATCTTTCAAAAATCCTGGAGCACTGGGGAATTGCCAGAAGACTGGAAAAGAACTGATGTAATTCCCATCTTCAAAAAAGGAAAAAAATAGATCCTGGAAACTACAGACCTATCAGCCTGACCTCAATACCAGGGAAGATTCTAGAAAAGATAATCAAGCAACGAATCAGCGAACATCTAGAAGGAAAAAAAGTAATAACCAAAAGCCAGCATGGATTTGTCAAAAACAGATCATGCCAGACTAATCTTATTGTATTCTTTGACAAAGTGACAAAATTAGTGGACCAGAAAAATGCTGTCGATATAATTTACTTGGACTTCAGTAAGGCATTTGATAAAGTAGACCATGACCTACTACTAGAAAAAATAGAAAAATGTGGGTTAGACAGCATCACCACCAGTTGGATTCATAACTAATTGACCAATCACACTCAATGTGTAGTCCTCAATGGAACTGCATCTACATGAAGCAAAGTATGCAGTGGGGTACCCCAAGATTCTATTTTAGGCCCAGTACTCTTCAATATCTTCATCAATGATTTGGACTAGGGGATAGATGGGGAACTCATCAAATTGGCAGACAACATCAAGCTAGCAGGAATAGCCAACACTTCGGAAGGTAGGCTTAAGATACAGAAGGATCTTGACAGACTTGAACTTGAATAAAGTGAAATTCAATTTTTTTTATTTGCATTTATATCCCGCCCTTCTCTGAAGACTCAGGGTGGCTTACACTATGCCAAACAATAGTCTTCATCCATTTGTATATTATATACAAAGTCAACTTTTATTGCCCCCAACAATCTGGGTCTTCATTTTACCTACCTTATAAAGGATGGAAGGCTGAGTCAACCTTGGGTCTGGTGGGGCTTGAACTTGCAGTAATTGCAAGCAGCTGTGTTAATAACAGACAGACTTAGTCTGCTGAGCCACCAGAGGCCCAATGGTGAAAAAAGTAAGGTTCTACATTTAGGCAAGAAAAACAAAATGCACAGGTAGAATATATGTGGTACTCGCTCAATAGTAGTAACTATGAGAGGGATCTTGGAATCCTAGTGGACAACCATTTAAATATGAGCCAGCAGTGTGCAGCAGCTGCCAAAAAAGCCAACACAGTTCCAGGCTGCATAAACACAGGGATGGAATCAAGATCACGTGAAGTGTTAATACCACTTTATAATGCCTTGGTAAGGCCACACTTGGAATACTGCATCCAGTTTTGGTTTCCATGATGTTAAAAAAGATGTTCAGACTCTAGAAAGAGTGCAGAGAAGAGCAACAAAGATGATTAGGGGACTGGAGGCTGAAACACATGGAAGAATGGCTGCAGGAACTGGGTATGTCTAGTTTAATTAAAAGAAGGACTAGGGATGACATGATGGCAGTGTTCCAATATTTCAGGGGCTGCTGAAGTGGGAATCAAGCTATTCTCCAAAGCACCTGAGAGAAGGACAAAAAGCAATGGGTGGAAACTAATCAAGGAGAGAAGCAACCTAGAACTAAGGAGAAATTTCCTGACAGTTAGAACAATTAATCAGTGGAACAACTTGCCTCCAGAAATTGTGAATGCTCCAACACTGGAAGTTTTTAAGAAGCTATTGGACAACCATTTGTCTGAAGTAGTGTAGGGTTTCCTGCCTAAGCAGGGGGTTGGACTAGAAGACCTCCAAGGTCACTTCCAATTCTTATTCTGTTTTCTGGAAGCAGTAAGAAAGATCAGTGAGGCTTAAAAGATCAGGTTATGAGAGGAGACCCCATGCAACCCGAGGAAAGTAAGGGAATATAAACTAAATTAGAAAGTTGACAAACATCCTGGAAGAAACTAAGAGCAACCTTTCCATATTTTTGCCAAGAAAACTGCATGGATTTATCTATGTCAGGGGCGTCAAACTCGCAGCCCATGGGCCGGATGCATCACGTGCTGGCCCCACCCGTTTTAGCATGACACTGCTGTGACGACGCGAGTTTGACACCCCTGATCTATGTAGAAACCAGAAGCTGAGTTTAACTTAACTATTTTACAGCTAGTAGTTTCAGTAACCAAGTAAAAGCTTAGCATCTCTGTGACAGTATTATTTGAATGGTTGCAGCTAAGAAGCTTTGGATGACAAGTGGAATTCTTTTGTTTTCTCTTTCAGCTTTGTCCTATAGCCGATTACTCTTTGTATCAAGCTGACCTTGTTGATTTGTTGGTGTGTATTTTTGTGCCTCACTCAGCATAAAATTCCACATTCCTGATGAAGTGGCAGTAGCCCATGAAAAGCTCATGCCCTAATAAATTGGTTATTCTTAATGGGGCTACAGGATTCATTTCTGTTGGCTGCAACAGACTGACAAGAGTCTCTATTCCTTTAGGAGTTCAATTTTTATACATTTATTTTTTTTAAATTTTCATATGCCAGAAGACAAACAATTAAGTAAAATAAAGAGAAGAAAATAGAAAGATCTTGAAAGGTAAAACTTTCATAAATGAACACAGACACACTTGTGTGTCTATGTTTAAGTGAGTTAACAATAGTGAAAAGGAAAATTTAATATCAACTAAGGCATATTTCTAAATTGGCTTCCAGTCAGGGTTACTAGTAGTAAAGTGTATGTTTGAACGTAGAAAAAGAAAATATTTAGTTTTTCTAGCCATTGCACAATGGATGGAGAACAATAGTGGGTTCCACTTACCTTTGCTACCGGTTTGGAATTATGAGCTTGAGCGTGCATGCGCAGACCGTCCATGATGATGTCCGGGTGGGTGAGTGGAGCCTCCCACCACGACTACCGGTTCCCCTGAACCAGGGCAAACCGATAGAAACCCACCGCTGATGGAGAATGTATCTATATTAGCCATCAAAGTACCCACAAAATCAGTTGTGTGGACCTCCTGGTAATTTCCAAACCAACTCAAGAGAACATGAACTTCTACAAAATCTAATCAATTTCCCAGAGCAAAATTAATATGGTACATAAGTTGCATTTTTTGCCAGTGATCCTTAAGTTACAACTCCAAAAATTTTGTGAACAATCATCTACCTATATTGCAGTTTCCCCCCTTTGCCACAATTTCCCAATAAAAGCCTTTCTGTTTCCAAGTTTGGATTTCTGCATAAATGTTAATTTAGTTCATATGATTTAAACCAGAGTTGGTGTGCTATTAGAGACCATATAATTCCTGCAAATAAGACAAAAGTAAAAGGAGTGCCATACTCTTTCAGATAGGTAGACTGTAACACTCTCCAATTTATAAGCTTAATCAAATTTGCTAAGTTCAAGATGGCCCATAAAATGGCATGTTTTCAGCAGGCAAATCTCCCCATTTGTCAATCCAAGAGAGAAATTACGTATCGTGATATAAACATACATTCTGGAAAGTTAAAATCTTCCCTGAGTGACACTTGAAGCTTCCTAAGTGAAAACTAAGGGGGATAATATCCACTTTCCAAAACCTTCATGAAATACATTTTAGGGGTAGATTAATACCACATTTAGTATAAATTACCCATGGTGAAACAGTCATTTTCAAAGTATTAACTTTACACCAAACACTCACTTTAAGTGAGGCCCAGGGAATTTATTAATAGTAGATTAGGTCTTCACTTTGATACTTGTTCATTCCCTGGTGGTTCAGATTTATATAGCTAATTTGCAAAAAGAGGAAAAAATACAGGAGGCAATATGAAGTTGTGCAAATGGGGACATGAGATGGGTGTTGTACTTTTGATTGATTAATGCCACATAGCAGTTCACCAACAGCAATGCCCCCTCCCCCCCAAATCTACCCCATAAAAGCCATCTTACGTTTCTCCGAGCACACTGAAAATGTTTAAAACCTGCCAAGATACTTCAAGCGAGTTGCTATGTTCTTATTTACCTGGGAGCAAATGCACATAAATTCAAAAGGATTTCCTTTTTATAAAGCATGGGACATATTATGCTACATTAATTCAAGCAGCCCCACAAAGCACACATTTAATAGGGCAGCCCACGAATAATGGCATTTGTCCCTCAAAGATCTTGATATTACTATTCCTTACAAGACTCTCAGGGAATGTTTGGTGGGTCCCAGGAAACTGCAAGAATGTTTACATTTTTGTTCCACCTTGAAAGACCACCTGGGAATTTTGAGATGCAAATGAAAAGAGTCTCACAAATATCAATAATCCTGGCACCCCATTATTTTAGCATACTGAGTGATAAAAGTATAGAGTTCAAAAATGACCTATGCTAGTGAAAAGACAGGGTGACTTACTGACATCACTTTTCTTTCTTGAAAGGAAATGGATTGCTACCAACAAGTCCTATAAAAGGAAAATAAAATCCTGATTCATAAAGAGCTGAGCTAGAGTATCACAATGAGCCACAAGAAAGCCTTATTATTTAACGAAGTGTGTGAACACACCGCTTGTGGTTTGTACCTTGGTGTTACATGTGCACTCAGCCATTGTCCTTTATTCAATTAACCTTGTGTCTTAGCATAGAGTGTGAATCCAACTACTAAGATGTTTATATTTCCTTACTTTAGAAAAATGGAAAGTGTTTCTCTGTTGTTGTGCATGCCTACGCAATGAGGAACTTTTTCTAGTTCACAAAGTGTTGGAAGATGTGAAGAACTGGGTCACAAAGGTTTGACAGGATCAATGCTTTTTGTGCAGCACCATCATGTTTCATAATCTGAAGATCAAGGTCTTAAAAATGACTTTGGCACTGTTATCAGAAGGGTTTTTTTTTTTTTGCCAAACCTTGGATATTAGGCCTGAGATGAAAGCTACTGTCAAATACTGAAGACTTATAAATAAAAGAGAATTGCCAACTGACCTGCTTCCAAGTGCACATTCCCCATTATAGATTGTTATTTTATAAAACCAATTTCAAAGTAAATTTGATGGCTCAAACAGATTTGATACAGTAATGTTCCCCTGAAATCAATGAAGCAGGGTTACCATAAAAATTCAAGCCCACATAATAATCAAACCTAAATATAACTAACCTGCAGTGGGGCCAGACTACTTCAAGGACCATTACAGCAGGAAGACAGGGCATGTTGCAGGTCCCATCTATTAGGAAAATATGTCTAGAGGGACCAAGGAAAACTGTGGTGTCTTCCTTCCTATGGAACCTCATTCCCCTGGATATGAGACTGGCTCTCATCTTGATACTTTTCAGAAGGCCCTGAACATGTAATTCTGTGAGCAGGCCTAGGATCCCTAGATTGATCTGGACCTGATCAAGTGGCTGGTTTTATTGTGTTTGTTGTTGTTTCAAGGGGGAGGATGGTTTAGATTGTGGATTTTTAATGTTGTAACCAGTGGTGAAATCCAATTTTTTTTTACTACTGGTTCTGTGGGCGTGGCTTGGTGGGTGTGGTGTGGCTTGGTGGGCATGGGAGGGGAAGGATACTGCAAAATCCCCATTCCCTCCTCACTCCTGGGGGAAGGATATTGCAAAATATCCACCCCACTCTGGAGCCAACTAGAGGTGGTATTTGCCAGTTCTCTGAAGTATTCAAAATTTCTGCTACCAGTTCTCTGAACTGCTCAAAATTTCCGCTACCTGTTCTCCAGAACCTGTCAGAACCTGCTGGATTTCACCCCTGGTTGTAACCCACCTGGAGTCAACATGGATGAGTTGACAGCCATATGAATTTGTTTAATAAACAAACAAACTCTCTACTGATTAGGCAAACTGTCTTTAAAATTAGAAAAAGATGATTTTTATCAACTATTGACCAATTCATTTTTGGAGAATTCAAAAATAGACTAAGAATTTTGAGAAGGCTACCATGTGCCCACAAAAGCAACAAACATTTAAAAACCCTTTCATCTTTCTGTTGGGTCGTTCTTCTCTGTTTCACCTCTGTGAAGAGCTGAGCAGATGGGACTTGACTGAGGAATGCCTGATAGAGAAGAATCCGTTTTTAAGAGAACCAACTAGTGTGCCATGAAAGATAGATAGGACCCTCCAAAAAAAGGCATATCCAACATTAGCAAGAATGAAGGAAACAAGCCTTGCCTCCATATGAATCATATATATCTGCTGATGATCATAGGATCCTAGAATTCTCCAGAGAGGGAAAAAAAAAAATCAGACTGGATGTCAGGGCCAGATATTTCTACAGGGATTTTTTTTAAAATTTCTTTTTATCACAACAGTATACACAAACAATTGTCGTAGATAAAACAACATATTTTGAAGAAAATATATACATATATGTAAAAAAATATGCATTAACTATATCAATTTGATATGATGAAGGGAACAATAGGAAAGGAATGGTAGGCACTTTTGTGCTCTTATGCACGCCCCTTATAGCCCTCTTAGGAATGGGGTGAGGTCAATAGTAGACAGTTTTTGGTTGAAGATTTTGGGATTTTGAGTAGAGACTATGGAGTCAGGTAATGAGTTCCAAGCATTAACAACTCTGTTACAGAAGTCATATTTTCTGCAATCAAGTTTGAAGTGGTTGACATTTAGCTTGAATCTATTTTTTGCTCTTGTAATATTGCGATTGAAGCTGAAGTAGTCTTTTATAGGAAGGATATTGCAATAGATGATTTTGTGTGTTAAACACAGGTCATGTCGAAGTCGACGGAGTTGTAAGTTTTCTAATCCCAGGATTTCAAGTCTGTTGGTATAAGGTATTTTGTTGTTTTCGGAGGAGTGAAGAACTCTTCTAGTAAAATATTTCTGGACTCTTTCTATTGTATTTATGTCAGAGATGTGGTATGGGTTCCAGACGGATGAGCTGTATTCAAGAATAGATCTGGCAAATGTTTTGTATGCTCTAGTTAGTAGTGTAGAGTTTTTAGAAAAGAAGCTGCGTAAAATTAGGTTTACAACTTTTAGGGCTTTTTTCGCTATGTAGTTGCAGTGAGCTTTGGCATTAAGGTCATTTGATACGAGATCTTTGACAGGGTGGGGGTCATCAGTTAGGTAATGTCCATCAAGTTTGTACTTGATGTTAGGGTTCTTTTTTCCAATATGTAAGACTGAGCATTTGCTGGTTGAGAATTGGAGTTGCCAAGTTTTAGACCAATCGGAAATTAAGTTGAGGTCTTCTTGAAGGGTAGAAGTATTATTAGTGGTATTAAATAGTTTGACATCTTCAGCAAAGAGAACACAATAACTTGAGATGAGGTCACAGAGATCATTTATGTATAGTATGAAGAGTGTTGGTCCAAGAGTACTACTTTGGGGAACGCCACTTTTGACAGGAACAGGATTAGATATAGCGTTGCCATTTTTGACCACTTGTTGTCTGTATGACAGGAAGGCATTTATCCAATTGTGAAGAGGTCCCGAAATGCTGTAGGATTTTAGTTTGAGGAGTAGTTTATCATGTACTACTGAATCAAAAGCTTTGCAGAAGTCTATGCAGATTGCATCTATTGCTTTTCCTTGATCAAGGTTTGTAGTCCATATGTTTTTGCAGTGGAGAAGTTGTAGATTACAAGATATTTTTTTCTGAAACCAAATTGTTTATTAGAGAGAAGATTGTTTGTTTCGAGATGGAGTGTAATGGATTGGTTTATGATGGATTCCATTACTTTGCATGAGACACAACATAGAGAGATAGGTCTGTAATTTTCAACAAGGCATGGATCTTCTTTTTTAAAGATAGGGATGACTGTGGCTAGAGACCAGAGTTTTGGAAGGGAACTAGTTTTGAAGGCTTTATTAAAGATAATGCTTAGGGGTTCAGCTATATTAATTGAAAGTTTTTTTTAAAAGTATGCACATAGGCCATCTGGTCCAATAGATAATGATGGTTTCAGGTTGCGAAGGGCTTTTTCAATATTATCTTCTGTAAAGTCCACGTGTGTTAGGTCGTTGTTTTCTTCTGTGGAGTCTATATGTGTTGAGTCGTTGTTAACATTTTTGATACGATTGAGGAATGTTGGATATGAGCCATCACTGTTTACAAAGACTGAGCCGAAGAATGTATTAAAGAGGTTTGCTTTAATTGTTTCGTCAGTACATTCTTTACCGTTAGATTCTTTTAGTGGTGGAATGGTTCTTGTTTCTTTTAGTTTATTGTTTACAAAATTATAAAAAGCACGACTGGAACTGGTGCGTAGAAGGTTTTCTTCTTGTTTAGTGTGGTAAGTGTTACATTCTGTTTTTATTTGGTTGCAAATATTTTTGCTTATATGATGTCTTCTTGTTTTATATTGATGCTTGTGACAAAATAAAATAAAATAAAATAAACTTTATTTCTGGTTGGTTTATCTTGATTTCAAAGCCTACATCAAGAAGAATGGCCATTCTGTTGGTGTCATTCTTATGCCACAGAATTGGTCAGGGGTTGTGTTTGAGGGATTAGGGACTTGGAAAAATGCTCTGCTGAACTGACTTCTAACTAAATGTGTATAGGATTGTACTACTCTTCAATGTCTGTTATGTACACTGTGTTCTATACCCAAAGAGTTAATGTTTTCCACAATGCATGGGGCAATTAGGACCTGCACCTTGAAGAAGGAAAGCTGTGATGATTACTTCTAATCCTTCTTATTAATGCACATATGTAGAGAGGCAAAGATTCAAATGGTTCACAGAGAGCATGGGATCATTTGCCTCTAGATCATTTTGGTTAAATGCCAGTCTTTGTTCCAGTTGAATGTCCTCCCAAAAAAAAAAAAAAAAAAAAAGACATAATGATTTGGACCTGTCACTAGAACAGTTCAATAAAAAGAGGCAACTTGTTTTATTTTGTAAGGAGCCTGGAGAGGTTATTTTAGATCTCTCACTCGTAGCAGCCTTGCACATTTAATGATGGTTGTAATTTGCATAAGGAGCTGGCACCACGGCAGAGAAGGATTAATCCCACTGTCGGCAATAAGATGATCATTTCTGCACATGAGACAAGAAAGAGAAAGAGAAAGGGCTACTGTAAATAATGAGGCTGGTGAGGCTGCAAGAAGCATATAAAACAGAATATTAATTTTTCTTCAGTGGGAATAGCACATGACAAAAGCGAGGCTTTCTTCTGCTTGTTTGTTTATTGAAAATTCATCTCCACAGAGGCATTATGTTAAAATTTGCTCTCTGATGTTGGTGATTGCAGGATGCAGAGGGCCACTAGAGTATGTTCTCATTTATGTGCCTTGATACAAATCTCCAATTACTGTCAGAGATAGTTCTTGTTAAATATGGTAAGCTTTCTGGCTTCTAAGAAGAGTATGAATATGTATTCTAGACTCCTGGGCCAAACCAAGGATGATTCTATGGACTGAGAACATTGGAAACACTAGTGCAAAATTAATTAAATATCTAAAGAGGACATCATAAATAAAAACTTTCCAGAAATACTGGGCTTTGGAGACAGTCAGATCTGGGAAGTGAAAATAGTTGGGTTTGAAGTTATAGAAGAGATGCTTTACGAAGTACTTTTCGGTGTTTATAGAAAACCCAGCTAAGCCAAATCAAAGGAAACTTTGTCAGCCATTGGTTTTCTTGTTACAGGAAGCACAGAGACTCTGAGACTTGAATAAATGGAACCTCATTTCACCTGTTGAGAAGAATAAATGCAAAACTCCATGGGCGACCTAAAAATAGAAACAGAGACAAAGAAGAAATACACCTTTAAAAAATATTTTTGAATATATTGAAACATTTTTATTTCAAAAGAAAGCTTGGAAATGTCAGGAAATCAGTGCAAAAATCTATCCAATCTAGCTCCAACAAGTAGAAATAAAATAAAAAAAAATCAATTAGATAGTTACTGTATGTGGCTAAAAACCTGAGACATTATCTATCAAAAGACATCATGCTTCCATTCCTTTGTTCTTCTTTAACATTTTCTTAAATGGGGAGGGACTAGAAGAAGCAATGGGTAATATGGAAATATATTTGAAGAAAGATGATTAAGTGACTTTTTTTCTTGAAATATGCCTCAGTTCATGCAGTTACAATCAGTTGTAGCTGGAAGATTGCTGATATAATTAAATATTGTAATTCAAATTGTTGGGACACAATTCCACTTGGAAGCTCTTTCTCCAACCTATTGCATGTCATCCCTTCTTTTCTGTCCCAGATTTTAATTTACAGTTACAAAAAATGTCTCTTGATCTGTGAGTCACTCATTAGCATTCAGAGTAATATCTTATAACAATTTAAAATCACAATTAAAAAGGACAATGATTCACAATTAAAAAGGACAAAAAGGCATAGACCACAGGTGATATATAAACTTTACATAAAAACAGCAAATAATTTGTAAGTAACAAATCTCCTAAATGAAATGATTTCTGTCACATTGTGCTCCACCTTTTCAAAACATATAAATAAATATATTTTTACTGAAACTTTTAAACAACAAAATGCAAACTAATAAAAAGCAATATAAGGAGAGGAAGAAAAAAAGAAACAGAGCAAAATGTGGAAGAAAAGAAAAATATTAAAGACAGAAAAGAAAGAAAGATTTAAAGAAATGGCTTCTGAAATTCTTCATAGCAATTATAAGTACAAATATATTTTAACCTCTCTCTCTAAAGTTACCTTTTCTTTCTACAATCTATCTTCTTTAATCCTCAAAACCATAAATCACATTTGTTTTCTTTTTATGCAAAAAGTCCACATTAGGCTTCCAGTCCTCGATAAAGGTAGATAATGTTGTTTTTCAAATGAAAGAAGTCAATTTATCAATTATAGCAAAATCTGTCAACTACTCCATAAAGCGTAGTATTGAATTTTTCCATACCTGTACATATAGTACACCACAGTAATCATATATTGAAATAATATTCCATGGATTTTTTCTAACTTTTCCATTAGTCTTAAAAGAAAAAGTTTTGGATTCAATTCAGTATTGATTTTTAAAATCCTCTGTATCAAAATATGTGTTGGGATCCAATAAAAAAAAACTTTTTAATATGTCTACCGGGCATGAAAAAAATGTCCCTTCATGTTCATATTTCCAAAATACATTTGAAATGTCTTTATACATTCCATATAATTTCTCTGTTCTCAGGTACCCATGAATTTTATAACCATTCTCTTTAAGTTCATAACACAATGTAAATTTTAACCCTTTTAACCACATATTTACCCACTGAATTTATTTTTATATTGTAACCACAATTCGTAGTCCATCTTATCATACATTCTTTAACTTGTTCTTCCTCTATTTTAAATTTCTACAAATTATACATTTAACAGTTATATGTTCTTCATCAGTACACAACTGTATTTCAAATTCTCCATACCGTAAATGCTCAATACCATACCATACTTTGCTCCATACCATAAAACTTTTTACCCATTTTGAATCTTTCAATCAATGGGAAAACTGTATCCTTCCACTATTAATTGTTCTCTTGTTCTAATTTTAAATTTCTTTTAATATTTTATTTATTTATTTATTTTATTTATTGGTCACAACAGTATATATAAGCATAAGCATGAAATAACTATACGATATATAAGCAAATATATAAGTATAAGTATGTAATAACCATACAAATTTGGATACAATCAAAGGGAACATTAGGACAGGAACAGTAGGCACGCTGGTGCTCTTATGCACGCCCCTTACAGACCTCTTAGGAATGGGGTGAGATCAATAGTAGATAGTTTTTGGTTAAAGCTTTGGGGATTTTGGGAAGAGACCACAGAGTCTGGTAATGCATTCCAGGCATTAACAACTCTGTTACTGAAGTCATATTTTCTACAATCAAGATTGGAGTTGTTCACATTAAGCTTAAATCTATTGTGTGCTCATGTATTGTTGCGATTGAAGCTGCAGTAGTCTTCAACAGGAAGGACATTGTAACAGATGATTCTATGAGTTAAACTCAGGTCATGTCGAAGGTGGCGGAGTTCTAAATTTTCTTCAAGTCTGGTCGCATAAGGTATTTTGTTATAATCAGACTGTGGGGGAGGAAGTACTTCTCTGTGGCAGCACCAGCCCTGTGGAATGAGCTTCCTCCGGGATTACGACAACTCCCCGACCTCCGGACCTTCAGACGTGAACTGAAGACTCTATTATTTCAGCGTGCGGGACTAGCCTAAGAACAAAATGTTTTAGTTTAAATTTTAATGGGGGTTTTACTGGTTTTTACTTTTTTAGTGATCAGGCTATGATAATATTTAGTTTTAACTGGGTTTTAATGTTTATTTATTATATTGTTTTTATATTGTTTTTAATATGCCTGTGAACCGCCCTGAGTCCTACGGGAGATGGTGCGGTATATAAGTTTGATAAATAAATAAATAAATAAATAAATAAATAAATAAAGAGGAGTGGAGAACTCTTCTTGTAAAATATTTCTGGACACGCTCAATTGTTTTAATGTCCGAAATGAGGTATGGGTTCCAGACAGGCAAGCTGTATTCAAGAATTGATCTAGCAAATGTTTCATAAATAGTTTTTCAGTAAGTCCTGCTATGTCACCGATCTATCTTTGTCTGCCAGTTCTCTTCTATGATATGCTTCTTGAATTGAGATCCATAAAGGTGTGTTTCTGCACAACCTGGCTTTATACTATTCCATATTCTCAATATGTGGCAATATGGCCTATCTAATGAAACGATTGTTAAAGCCCACATTTATGTTAACTTTATCTTACTATAAATACTCATGCCATCCAAACCTCAGGTCATGATCTTCTATCTGTGAAAATCTCTTGTTTCTCAAAAAACATCCATTCTTCAACCATCCATCCAGAACAAACAACAAGCAATAGAATACAATTTCAAAACCCGAAAACTCAACCTTTCTCTTTCCTTTGCATGTTGTAACACTTTATATTATTCATGTATATTCAATCCTAACCCTAACCCTTTCCATTTAAATTTAGATATAACTTTTTCCCCCATTGTTTAAATAGAACGTCTGTTGTCAAAAGAACTATTATTTTATTTTTATTTATTTTTGTCATAACAGTGTATATAAACATTAACATGAAATAACTATATAACATATAAGCATATATATGAGCATAAGTATGTAATAACTGTATTAATTGGATATAATGAAGAGGAACAATAGGACAAGGAACGGTAGGCACGTTTGTGCTCTTATGCACGCCCCTTATAGACCTCTTAGGAATGGGGTGAGGTCAATAGTAGATAGATTTTGGTTAAAGATTTGGGGATTTTGAGAAGAGACCACAGAGTCAGGTAATGCAGTTGTTGAGTCTTGTATTGTTAGTTACTAGCTGTTCAAGACCTAGGTTTGTAACAGCGTTGTATATTGTAGTATGGATAGGTTCAGTTGTATATTCATTTGTTATCCAGTTAATGGACGGTAGATTTAGGTCACCCAGGAAGATAAGAGGATATGGGCAAGAGGTAGCCCATGTTCGCAATGTGGTTAACATGTTTGCATGAGCGATGTCGTAGTCAGGGGCTCTGTAGCATAGTAAGAATCGAAGTGTGGTGTTAAGGGACAGACCGCATACAATAGTTCCAGGAAGAGAAATTTTATGTGCAACTTGAATATTTTTTAGATTCAATGGCTTTTTGTAAAAAATAGCCACTCTACCACCTCTGCAGGTTTCACGGTCTGTGTTGTGACCCAGGTTCCTGGACCCGGACTCCTGGACTCGGATGATTCAGAAAGTGAGGGAGAAGACCTGGCCAGCCCTGCTTCTCTTGAGCCCTTTCCCTCCCTGGCACCCACTCAAAGGGAGGGGAGGGCCGCACAGCCTGATTCCATGGAGCCTCCTTCTGATTTGGCAACGCCCCAAGAACAGTTTTGGAGCGATGCAAGGTCACGTAGACGTAATCGCCGTGCGCAGCAGCGGAAGAGTTGGGACAAAGCCAAGTCATAATTGTCATGCAGTGACATCTGCAGAGACTATAAATAGGAGGCGGACTTCCTGGTTTTTGTCTTGGACAAAGTAATGAGTTGGCGCGAGCTAATGAATTGGCGAGCTAACTATTTCAATGGAGGAAGAATATATTCGTGAGTAATTCTGGCCTTATCTATAATTTCCTCGTTATCTCCAGAAACTTGGCAGGCCCGTGGGTAGACGTGGCCAGGACATGTATCTATGTAAATAAAAGGGAAAAAAAAGGAAGGCCTCTGACGGACTCTTTGCTGGGAGTATTGGGGGAAGGGAAACAGAACATTTTGTCCAAGACCTGACTAAAACATCTTCTACCAAAGATGGATCAGCAGCAGGTACAGCAGCAGTTACAGCAGCTACAAGCAGCTAATCAACAGCTCCAGCAGCAAGTGGCTCACTTGGCAGGCCAACTTGCTGCCAGGAATGTGCCTGCAGCCCCCCCCCATCCTCCCACTCCTCCTCCTCGTCGCAAGTGCCCGATAACCGTGCCGGATAAGTTTTCTGGGCAGCCTGAGATGTTCCCGACCTTCTTGGGACAGTGCCAGCTCTACATGGCTATGAGGCCAGAGGATTTCCCAGACGACCGGGCTAAGGTGGCCTTCGTGATTAACCTTCTTTCCGGCTCGGCTGCTCGATGGGCCATGCCCTCTTGCTCCAGGACAGCCCCTGCTGGCGGACCAACAGCGTTTTGGCAGCACCTCGCACCATGTATGAGGACCCGTTCGAATGCTGACGGCAACCAGGCGCCTTAAGGAACTCCGTCAAGGAAACGCCCCTGCAGGAGTACATCGCCGAATTTCGTCTTTTGTGCCAGGACTCTGACTGGAATGATGCAGCGCTGGTGGGCGCGTTCCAGGAGGGACTCTCAGAGGAATTGCAAGACGAGCTGGCCCGCGTGGGCGCCCGCGGACCCTTGACAACTTGGTGCCCTTTGTCTCCGCCTCGATGCCCGTCTGCAACGGGCGACCGTCCCGTCGCACCCCGGGACCCGCCGTCGACATCTGTGCCCCCACTTCCTGCACCACCAGCACCCAGGGTCGCCCCGTTTTGTAACCGCTGCGGAAGAGCCCATGGAGTTGGGAGCGGCCAGATCTCGCCTGACAGCCCAGGAGCGGAACCGGGCGCCAAGGGGATTGTGCCTGTACTGTGGGAGCCCGCCACTTCGCTGCTTCTTGCCCCAGAAAGCGGTGGGGCACGCACGCCGTCCCGAATCACAGCGTGACCAATCGGAAGCGGAGCAGGCCCGACCTCGGGAAACCCTAGGTCGGGCACGTACTAAGCCCCACTGGACGTTGGAAGTAGACTCTGGGCCCCCTCGGCATCTGATTCTGGACACACGGATATGGTTGGGGAACCAGTCGGACGGGCTCCAGGCGCATGCGCTGGTGGACTCAGGGGCCACAACAAACTTTATGGATCAGGCCTTTGTGACCCAGTTTGCGGTCCCCGTGGTTCCGGTGGACCCTCCGATGCGGGTAGAGACAATTGATGGGCGAGAACTGGTGTCCGGCCCCATTAAATTTGCCACCCAGCCTTTGCGCCTGGCTATTGGGGACCATGAGGAGGCGATCCAGTTTTATGTCACGGCGGACCTTCATTTTCCTGTGGTCCTTGGGATGGCCTGGCTTCGGACCCACGATCCTCAGGTGGCCTGGTCGCGGAACACCATCTCTTTCCCGAGTCTGCAGTGCGTCGATCACATCCGCCACACCTGTGCCGGCCAGAACGTCCCCACCGCTGCCATCACCTTGCCTCCTGAGCTGACGGACTTCGCCGACGTGTTCAGCGAGAAGGAGGCGGACCGACTACCCCCGCATCGGCCCTACGATTGCCCCGTGGACCTTATGCCCAACGCACCACTGCCTGTGGGACGCCTGTATTCCATGTCGGAGCCCGAGTTGGCCGCCCTCAGGGACTTCCTGGACAAAAACCTGGCCCGAGGGTTCATCCGGCCTTCAAAGTCCCCTCTCTCGGCCCCGGTCCTCTTCGTGAAGAAGAAGACAGGGGACTTGCGCCTATGCTGCGATTACCGCCGGCTAAACGCCATTACGGTGCGGAATCGCTACCCCCTGCCGCTCATCCCGGAGCTACTGGAGAGGTTGCGGGAGGCCACGATCTTCACCAAGCTCGATCTCCGGGGGGCCTACAACCTGGTGCGGATGCGAGAAGGAGACGAATGGAAGACGGCATTCGGCACCCGATACGGACACTACGAATACACTGTCATGCCATTTGGGTTGACCAACGCTCCCGCCGTTTTCCAGCACTTCATGAACGACGTGTTCCGAGACATGTTGGATCGGTTCGTGGTTATCTACCTGAACGACATCCTGATTTACTCCCGGTCCAGGGAAAGCCACCTTCGACACGTCGGTCTGGTTCTGCAACGCTTGCGGGAGCAACAACTCAATGCGAAGCTGGAGAAATGTGTCTTCTTCCGGACTTCCATAGAATTCCTCGGGCATATCATCTCGCCCAAGGGCATAGCCATGGACCCATGTAAAGTAGAAGCTTTGTGTAGCTGGGAAGCCCCTCGTCGGGTGAAGGATGTTCAGCGCTTGCTGGGCTTCGCCAACTACTACCGGACCTTCATCCCGGGCTTTGCCACACTGACGGCTCCACTTACCCAGCTCCTCAGGAAGAAGGTTGCGTTCCGGTGGGGTCCC
The DNA here is from genome assembly GCF_028640845.1 of Ahaetulla prasina. NCBI lineage: Eukaryota > Metazoa > Chordata > Lepidosauria > Squamata > Colubridae > Ahaetulla > Ahaetulla prasina. Next base: position 176,177,894 of record NC_080539.1, on the reverse strand, counting down.
CCGCAGCAAGAAGCATTCACAGCCCTCAAGAAAGCCTTCGTCACGGAACCCGTCCTGAGGCATCCCGACCCGCTCCGGCCTTTTGTGGTGGAAACAGACGCGTCAATGTGGCTCTGGGAGCGGTGCTGCTACAGGCTCCGACGAATGGTGGCACACTTTTTCCCTGCGCTTACTACTCCCGGAAACTCAATCCTTCCGAGCGCAACTACACTATCTGGGAAAAAGAGTTGCTGGCTATCAAGGCTGCATTCGAGGCTTGGCGACATCATCTGGAGGGGGCCCGACATCAGGTGGAGGTCGAGCGGACCATCGGAATCTCGAGCACCTCACCACAGCTCGGAAGTTGAACCAGCGGCAGATCCGGTGGTCGTTGTTTTTTGCCCGGTTCAACTTCCACGTGACCTACATTCCCAGCGGTCACAACCGGAGGGCGGATGCCCTGTCCCGCAAGCCAGAGTACCTCTGCGCCAAGGACCCCCTTCCTCCACGGAAAGTGCTGCCGGCAGAAGCCTTGGCCGCAGCACGGGTACCAGTGGACTTGCGGGCCCAGGTGCGAGAGGCGCAGCGCCAGGACGCCTGGTCGCAGCAAAGGAGAGCGGAGGTGGTCCCTAGTCTCCTTGGACCTTGGAGGAGGACTTACTCAAGTTTCGGGGGCGATTATATGTGCCCACAGGACCACTCCGAGCCCTCGTCATGACCCAGTGCCACGACAACCCTGCAGCAGGACATTTTGGGTTCTTCAAGACCCTCCACCTGGTGACACGGACCTTTTGGTGGCCCCGAGTGCGGCATGATATACATGCCTATGTGACATCCTGCGTACCGTGCCGGCAAGCCAAGGCCGCCACGGGGGCCCCCCCAGGCTCCTCCAGCCCTTGCCAACACCCGACAGACCCTGGGGGGCGATCTCTATGGACTTCCTGACAGACCTGCCGCCGTCCTCTGGGTTCACCACGGTGCTGGTGGTGGTGGACATGCTCACCAAGATGGCACACTTCATCCCATGCCGCGGACTGCCCACAGCCGCAAAAACGGCCCGTCTCTTTCTGCAGCACATCTTCCGCCTCCATGGTCTACCGGACAGGGTGGTTTCAGACCGCGGAGTTCAGTTCACAGCCCGCTTCTGGAAGAGCCTGATGGCTGCGTTGGAGGTGCAGGTGTGTCTGTCGTCATCGCACCATCCGGAGACCGACGGGGGTACAGAGAAGGTCATCGGTATACTGGAACAGTATCTCCGTTGCTTCATCAACCAGCAACAGGACAACTGGGCCGACTACCTGTCCCTGGCGGAGTTTGCTTTTAACAACTCTCAGCACACCTCTACTCAGATGACCCCGTTCCTTGCCAATGTGGGTACCATCCGGCTCTTCCCTCTGGCACCACCGGACTCTCCTGTTCCCGAAACGCAGACCTTCCTGACGGAATTGCATGCGGTCCAACAGTTGGTACGTCAGCAGCTGAATCGGGCAAAGGAGGACTACAAACGGTCCGCCGACCGCTCCCGACGGGCAACGCCCCCGCTGGCAGTTGGAGACCGGGTGTGGCTCTCCACCAAACACCTCCTATCCGACCGCCCGGTAAAGAAGTTGGACCACCGATTCATCGGCCCATTCCCTGTCGAGGCAGTCATCAACCCGGTAGCCTACCAACTGACCCTGCCACAATCCATGCGGATCCACCCCGTTTTTCACCGGTCCCTTCTGGTTCCTGAGGCCACACTGAGTCCCCTTCGGTGCCCAACAGCACCCATCACTGTCGCCGAGGGCGGATCGGAGGAATACGAAGTCCACAGCGTATGAGACTCCCGCTGGCTGAAGGGTCGTTTCCAATATTTGATCGCGTGGAAGGGATACGGGACTGATTTCTCCTGGGTAGATGCCTCCGACGTTCATGCCCCTGACCTGGTGCAGGCCTTCCATGAGCAGAACCCAGCCCGACCGCATCCCGATCGTCAGCCCCGGGGGAAGGGCCCTGCAGTGAGGGATAGTGTTGTGACCCAGGTTCCTGGACCCGGACTCCTGGACTCGGATGATTCAGAAAGTGAGGGAGAAGACCTGGCCAGCCCTGCTTCTCTTGAGCCCTTTCCCTCCCTGGCACCCACTCAAAGGGAGGGGAGGGCCGCACAGCCTGATTCCATGGAGCCTCCTTCTGATTTGGCAACGCCCAAGAACAGTTTTGGAGCGATGCAAGGTCACGAGGCGATCGCGTGCGCAGCAGCGGAAGAGTTGGGACAAAGCCAAGTCATAATTGTCATGCAGTGACATCTGCAGAGACTATAAATAGGAGGCGGACTTCCTGGTTTTTGTCTTGGACAAAGTAATGAGTTGGCGAGCTAATGAATTGGCGAGCTAACTATTTCAATGGAGGGAAGAATATATTCGTGAGTAATTCTGGCCTTATCTATAATTTCCTCGTTATCTCCAGAAACTTGGCAGGCCCGTGGGTAGACGTGGCCAGGACATGTATCTATGTAAATAAAAGGAAAAAAAAAGGAAGGCCTCTGACGGACTCTTTGCTGGGAGTATTGGGGGAAGGGAAACAGAACAGTCTGATTGAAAAACTTGATACTCTTTGTTTGAAATAATGGAATCAGGGAGGGATGAGTTCAGCCATGTTTCACAAACAAATATAATATCAAATGAACCATTGTTTAACAAGAGGATAAATTCAGGTAATTTGTTTAAAATGCTGCTTGCATTTATTAATTTGCATTTAAGATCTGCAGTGTTTGGTGTTGAAGAGGTAAGGGGCGTGCGTATCTAGTTTTGAATGATATTTGGTTGAGGGTTATGTACAACGGGTGGTTGGAGGATGGATGGTTGAGCAATGGATGGTTGATCATTGGATGGTTGTAGGTTTTGTACGGGTGGTTGAAGATTGGTTGGGAGGTTTGATGGATGATTGTTGGTTGGTTGAGGGTTTTGAACGATGGATGTTTTGTAGTTTAGTTTCTAAAACTATCTGAATTATCTGAAACAAAACATCATTCTTGGCAAAGCATTCATTTTTATCACAAGGATTCTTCCTGACAGTAGCAGTTTTAATTTCTCTGATCTTAATATGCCCTTCTTAATTTCAGTCCATGTCTTGATATTTTCTCCATCAATTCTCTCTGGTTTTCTAATTTCATATTAGAAGGTGTTCCATCTCTGCTTTCAATTGATTGAAATGCCACTTCCTTTTCATGTAATCAACCTTTCTTCTAAGCTAAGTGGGACATGAAGGATCTTTCCATGTGATTTTGGAAACAGATTCATGAATGTTACTTAACTGTGAAAGAGAGTATTCTATAGCTGCTTAGATGTTTTCCTATTGCAAATGATCCATGGATGTAAATTGGAAGTATTGACTCTATTCTATATTGGCAGAAAAGTTAAGCAGGTTCATATGTGGTTGGATATGGATAGGGAGACCACAAGGAAATGCCAAAAGTGCTGCAATAGAAAATTAAAAAAAAAAAAACCTTTAAGGAGAAGATAGTAAACCATCCTATACTGTTGCCAAGTAAACATCATGAAGGAATCACCAAGAATTAAGCTCATCTTAACTCTTGGCGAGACTGTCCAGAAACAGTACATTTATTGGTTGATTGTAGGTTTAATGCTTGGATCAAATTAAATAGTGACCTCAAATTTAAATCTATGTCCAATAAAACTTAATAGTATATTAATAGTATAAATCATTTTCTTGGATATACAGACTACAATTACTAATTATAATATGTTGCCAAATGCTATTGAATAGAATTCAAACAATGCTAAATCTGCTAGTTTAACTAGAAAAAACATGAAGTGAAGAAAATAAGGCCCCAAAATGAATACATACCAATGCTGTGGAAAATGCTAGTACTGCATCTGGAGAAGGAGTGGTCGGAGTGATGTCTCGAGATGGGACAGTTGGAGATTGGAGCATGTGATTGGCAGAGGGGTCAGGGCGGTTGGCTTTGGAGTGTGTTTCACTGGGGGGAAGATTCGGATTTTCCCAGCTGTGCCAATTTACCTATTCTAGTAAAAGAACTTTGAAAGATTCTTGCTTTGGAGTCTTTACTTGAAGAGGTTTTTTTTTCTGGAACGCTGACAGTAAACACAATATAAGAATAAAATGTCTGTTGAACGGGAAGCATTGATTTAAAAGTAAAAGCGAACCTCTATGATATAATTTGGAGCAGAAAGAAACTAAAGTTAAAATTTAATGTTTACAATGCTGTAGCATGTATAGACTGTTCATAAAAGTGTCCTCCTTTTAGAAAAAAACTGAAGACAAAGTCCCTACTGCTTTGGAGTCTCTTGAATTTGCTTAAAATATGTATTACTGATTGCAAATTTATAATGATCTTTAAGGAATCCTGTACAATATTTACCCATAACTCACATGGTAAAAATTGAGGATTTTTTATATCTCTCCTTTTTACATCTTCTTAAAAGAAGATATATCACTTTTTTTTTAAAAAAAGGCACCTTCAACAGCTTTAATTATGTTAATTATCACATATTTTGTTAATAACACTTTCATTTGAAGACATCCATTAGAGATTTAAAGTGTTAATTTACCAGGATATTTAATGAAACACTGATGGAAATTTCTCTTTAAATTAAGTTTACTTACTTTTAATGTATATCCTAATTAGACAAAGATACGGTATTATAGGAAATATTGCACAAGTGGAAATAAAACCATTGATATTTAATACAATAGATATTAGCTTTGGATAATAACATCTGCATTCAAACAGATGTATTTTGATTTCTTTTTAAACTGTAAATTCTCATCAAAATATTTGTTTTGATCTGATACTTATGGGGGGGAGAGAGAGGAAGGGAGGGAGGGAGGGAGAGAGAGAGAGAGAGAGAGGAAGGAATTAAGGTTAATTTTGGTTACCAAATATCTACTTTTCTAAAATGACTGTATAACCGGACTTTAATAATATTCTTTTTCTTGCAGTTAGATAGACTATGGAGGAGGAAAGATAGAAATGCTCCAAACACAGGGACTGGAAGTGTACAAAAAATAGCCTGTGTTAACTGAGATAATACAACTTTTTCTTCTAGATGACTATGATTTGGTCGTTTCAAATTGAAAAAAGAAAGGAAGAAAAACAACAACCCCTACCACACAGCACCTCAAAACAACCTTGTCATATTTTTTTTTCTTTGAAAGAACTGATGTGAGGCCACTTCTCCACCCACATTTTGTACTAGTTTGAATTTGGTTTGGACTTGATTGATCTCAAATCTAATCTGTTTTGAGGAACTTTCTGACTCTATTTTAAGCCATCATGGGGCTGGTGTTTTCCTCTGGAGACTGAGGCACTACACAACTTGTAAGCAATCCATGTTCCCATTGGCCAAAACATTCGCCTCAGCCTGCCTCTTGACTAACTCTAACTCTAACCCTAGACTAAAGAAAGATATTCGTCTCTCTTTCCTTTCAGCCTTAGGAATCTCCAGTAGGGTCACCATAGCAATATGTCACTATGATCCCAGATATTGGGGAAAAGTGCCCAATTGCAAAATTGCTGGTTTTCTTTCATTTCATCTTCCCAGTTAATAAGAGCTTTCAAATATAACAGAAAGATGGGGCAAAGCATCCTAGAAGTCTTTGCAGGATTTTACTATTTTTATTTAGATTTTTTTAAAAAAAGATGGATCCTCTCTATAGTTTCTCAACACAGCAAACCTCTTACATATTGTGGAAGCCACTACAATTGCATACAGATAATCTGTAAGGCTCTAAGAGTTGTCAACTTAATTCTATGTAGCTTCTTTTCCAAAAACACCACACAACTGACCAGAGCATATAAATCATTTGCTAGGCCAATTCTTGATTACTGCTCGCCTGTCTGGAATCCATACCATATTTCTGACATCAATACAGTTGAGCGTGTCCAGAGGTATTTTACGAGAAGAGTTCTCCACTCCTCCGTAACCAATAAAATACCTTATTCCACCAGACTTGATATCCTGGGTTTAGAAAACTTGGAACTCCGTCACTTTCAACAGGACTTGGGTTTAGCTCATAGAATCATCCGTTGTAATGTCCTTCCTACCAGTGACTACTTCAGTTTCAACTACAATAACACAAGAGCTACCAACAGATTTAAACTTAATGTCAACCGCTCCAGTTTGGATTGCAGAAAATATGATTTCCGTAACAGTATTATCTGTGCTTGGAATGCATTACCTGACTCTGTGGTCTCTTCTCATAACCCCCAAAAGCTTTAACCAAAATCTATCCACTGTTGACATCACCCCATTCCTAAGAGGACTTTAAGGGGCTTGCATAAGAGCACAAACATGCTTACCGTTCCTGTCCTATTGTTTCTTTCCACACACACACACACACACACACACACACACACACACACACACACATATATATATATATATATATGCTTATACTTCCTTGTTTCTCCTCATATATATGTTTATATATTATATAATCTTTTGTGTTATGCTTGTGTATATTTTTATGACAAAAATAAATAAATAAATAAAATAAATAAAAGAGGGGCATGGAAGAGGGCTAGCATTTCATTGTATTTCAACGCAGACTGGAAGTGAAGGAAATTTTGTCCCGCCCACCTCTTATGATCAGTAGTAATTTGGGGAGGAGGTGATAATTGGATTATATTCTTTGTGCTTTGCCATTGGTTGGTTGAAGTGCAAAGTTAACCACTGATTAATCTGTATGTCCTAAAATCAGAAGAAGTAAAGACAAAGATTCAAACTGGTTTATGAGGGATTGCTGCAGCAAAGCTGGCTGAGGAATTCTGGGAGTTGAAGTCCACGCGTCTTAAAGTTGCCAAGGTTGGTGACCCCTGTTCTAAACCAATGATGAAAATATTAATGAAGCTTATTGAGATGTAAATGATCTTCTGAGTGAACTGAATCCTCTTTTCAGACATCCCTGGCCAAATGTGGAATGAGAGATAGAATAAGAATGCACACAGTAAATTGTATTTCTTCAAAGTATATTTTTGAAGAATTGGCAGCACCCATTCAAAACTTCCTGTTCCCCCCCAAAAAAAATCTGCCTCCATTACTTTAATTAATTAATTAATTTGTATTTATTCAATTTAGACATTGCTCTACTTTAAACTGATCTTGGGCAGTGTCCAGTATACTAACCGAAATAGAAAATCCCCTATAAATAAAGATATTAAAAGAAAAGGAATAAAATAAGAAAAGGAATAAAGAAATGGGAAAATGAACAAAAGATAAAGAAGAAGGAGAAATGGTGAGTCCAGCTAACGACATTCACACCCTCAAGCATATCCAATTAGGGCCCCAACCACCCTAACCTAAGACTTGTAAGAACAGCCAGGTTTTCAAGGCCTTCTGAAACACCATTAAGACTGGATCCACATAAATGTCTGAGGGAATCTCTTTCCGGAGGCAGTGCCAGGACAGAGAAGGAACACTTCCTTGGTTCCAGGAAATTACACCATTTAATTGAAATGATCTGGCTTGTACAGCTGGGAAAACACCTCGGAGATAGGTGGTGCATCTAATTTCCAGGCACTTCTGCAACTGCTGAACAAAGCATGGGACGCAAAACCGCTGTCCTAAAAAGTTTTGTTAGAATTGTCTTTCTTTTTTTTTCTTCAAAAGGATGTTAGTTATTTCAGGTGCTGCTCAGAATTCTAGGCTGATAGGTGTCATCATACCAAAAACTTAGGAAACTCTCATATGCACACATAAGCAATTCTCATTTCGTATTCTTTGTGAAACAAAAATGTGCATTCATCTCATTACCCTCACACTCAATTTGTACAATTCACTGGAATAAGATCTGTAATGGCCATTAATTTAGATGGTTTTAAAAAAAGGATTAGACATGAATGAGGGGTCTGTCATTAACTATTAATCATGGCAGCAGAAAATGGAAGCACTATGTATCTCAGGCTTCTCCAAGTTGAACTATGGCTCATTTCTAGCCAGCAGCAGGCTGAGGGTGTTGAGAGTTGTAGCCCAACATGTCTGGAAGGCATCAAATTGAGGAAAGCTGCTCTATGTCTATCTTTAAAAGCAACGTATCATTATTAAGTGTTATTAATAACAATGGACTGGCTGACGTTTGGAGCAATGCTACATTATACATAAGAAAGTCCTTTCATTGGCATCAATGGTGTTTTTTTTCTTTAGGATTCTTGGTCTGAGAAAGTGGGAGGAAAGAAATTGTATTTTCTAGACAAACAGGTGAAGAGGAAGAAGTGGGTTTCTCTCTCCTCATGCACATTGACCCACTCTATGCTTCCATAAACAATCAATTAAAATGAAAGTCGAATGGCATTGTTATCACAGTTTATAAAATGAGAACTGTGTCTTGTGTGTTTTGTACAAGACGTTTTCTTCAGATGAATCATTCCACAATTTCCATACATTTGGGTATACAATTGCATAGATTTAAGGAGAAGATTGTAGCAGCACCGATATGCTACATACTAGCAAAAAAAAAGCTGGGTGAAATATAAAGTAGTCAAGTCTTCTTAGAATGGTAGAAGCTGCATGAATGTTCATTCGGTGAGAACAAGGCTAAGTCTATCTTATTCAGCTTTTACGCATGCCAGCTACCATAGAAACCTATGAAATTGGCATGTTCTCTATATAGCTAACCATAGCTGATTTTATGTGCCTCCTACACATGATTAAGGGATTTCTTTTCTAAAAGACAAGCATGTCCATGTTTCTGCCATCATAGTACAGAAAGTTTGTATAGCTTCACTTTTAATTCTGTCAGCATTTTATTTCCTCTGCTTGAAGCCATACCCACAGTGAAGAACTACTTCTGGAAGATCTTTCAGCTGAACTCTCCAGATCAGATCTTAGGAGCCATGTGCAGTCAAAAAGGGAGAATACAGAGGAGACATTATCAAAGCTGACATCAGGAAGGTGCCTCCCGCTGCTGCTGCTGCTACCAGTTCGCTCAAACCAGGGCAAACTGGAAGCAACCCACCACTGGTGCAGATGTGGGGAGACTTGGCCTATAGAATCACCAAGAAGCAGACTCGACTGAATGGCTATCGTCGTCATCATCATCATCATCATCATCATCATCATCATCATCATCAAATGTCTTGTCAGAAATACTTGCAATGTTCTTGGATTTCTTCATGATCCCGTGCAGTCATAATCTCTGCTTTTATGATTGGTGCTATTAGAGTTGGAAGGGCAATCTGTAGACACATGCGGTACCCAGATCCAGTTTATAATCCCTTTGGCAGCCTGAGATCACATCAGCACAATTCAGTGACAAAGTGACTGCAATTTGTATTGTGTTTTCCCGTAAATGAAAATCCAGAATGATTGTGTTGGATTTAAGGCTCAAGTCATCAATTTTCACTTATAAAAAACCTCCAGGCTCCTCAGAGATAAAAAATTTCAGTTTCATCTACCTTAAAACTCTAAGCATACCGAGCAAATAGATCAACAGATGATGCTGTTAATATGGCTCTGCACTACATCCTACAACATCTTGAGTCTCCAAAGACCTATGCAAGGGTCCTTTTTGTAGACTTTAGTTCAGCATTCAATACCATCATTCCAGACATTCTTCTAACTAAGCTAAACCAGCTACAGGTACCGGAACAGACTTGTAAGTGGATCACAAGCTTCCTAACAAACAGGAAGCAGCAGGTGAAGCTAAGCAAGATCACATCAAATACCTGTACAATTAGCACAGGGCCCCCCCCAAGGCTGTGTGCTCTCCCCACTTCTCTTCTCTCTGTATACCAATGACTGCATCTCCAATGAGCCATCTGTTAAGCTACTGAAGTTCGCAGATGACACAACAGTGATTGGTCTCATTCGAGACAATGATGAATCCGCATATAGACGAGAGGTCGAACGACTAGCCTTGTGGTGCAACCAAAACAATCTGGAACTGAACACACTCAAAACCGTAGAAATGGTGGTAGACTTTAGGAGAAACCCTTCCATACTTCCACCTCTCACAATACTTGACAACACAGTATCAACAGTAGAAACCTTCAAATTTCTGGGTTCTATCATATCGCAAGATCTCAAATGGACAGCTAACATCAAAAACATCATTAAAAAAGGACAATAAAGAATGTTCTTTCTGCGCCAACTCAGTAAGCTCAAACTGCCCAAGGAGCTGCTGAACCAATTCTACAGAGGAATTATTGAGTCTGTCATTTGCACCTCTATAACTGTCTGGTTCGGTTCTGCAACCCAACAAGAAAAACACAGACTTCAGAGGATAATTAGAACTGCAGAAAAAATAATTGCTACCAACCTGCCTTCCATTGAGGACCTGTATACTGCACGAATCAAGAAGAGGGCCGTGAAAATATTTGCAGATCCCTCGCATCCTGGACATAAACTGTTTCAACTACTACCCTCAAAACGACACTATAGAGCACTGCACACCAGAACAACTAGACACAAGAACAGTTTTTTCCCGAAGGCCATCACTCTGCTAAACAAATAATTCCCTCGACACTGTCAGACTATTTACTGAATTTGCACTACTATTAATCGTTTCATGTTCCCATCACCAATCTCTTTCCACTTATGACTGTATGACTATAACTTGTTGCTGGCAATCCTTATGATTTATATTGATATATTGACCATTAATTGTGTTGTAAATGTTGTACCTTGATGAACGTATCTTTTCTTTTATGTACACTGAGAGCATATGCACCAAGACAAATTCCTTTTGTGTCCAATCACACTTGGCCAATAAAAATTCTATTCTAAAATTCTAAGGTCCTTGCAGGCTTAAAACAATAACATTAAAAACTATGGCCCTGAAGCCAAACAAAATTGCCTGTTCCTGAATTCATGTGACCAGCCCAAGCAATCTTAAGGAGGAAGGCAAGTATTTCCCAATAGGAAGAGATTAGGAGCCTATTTTCTACTTGTGTGCATACTTCATTGAACAAGTGCATGTTACATATTTGTCCTTCCTTGCAAAAAAAAAAAAAAAAAGAGAAGAATTAACCATGGTGAACTCAGAAGTGGCTAGCTGGATTAAAGTTCATTTAATGGCAGACATAGAAAGAACTAATATATTGCTGCAGTAGAAAGTGGTGGAAAATTTACCATTTCAGTTAAAATCTCTATGGATTTCCAAAACAATTTCTCAGGCAGCAGGCAGGGGCTTCAATGCAAATTTGGCTGGAAATACTAGAAAATGCTGTCTTACATTTTGAAGAGTATCTAACTGAAGAAGGTTGTAGGATAGCAGGCTTAAATTGCAAAACTCTGGATGGCCACTAGATGGCAGTAACTTTTTTAACTCCATATTCCCATCTATTGGCCGCTTGAATTTTTGCAGCCTAATCTGGTAAGTGCAAAGATTTAATATGACATTTATTCTATTTTTTATTTATTATACACATACATATTTCTACGCACTAATAATTGTATTATGACATGCACACTAACAGAGAAAGTACTCTATCTTTCCCCTCCAAAGCTTTGTTTCTTGGTTTGTTTTTATTTTTGTAATTTTACTCCATTTTGTATTTATAAATATTATTATATAATAATAATAACAACAGAGTTGGAAGGGACCTTGGAGGCCTTCTAGTCCAACCCCCTGCCCAGGCAGGAAATGTTGTTGTATCTTAATAAAAGCCACTCAGAGTTACCTAACCTACGAGATGGACAAGAAATAATTTTGATAAATAAATACATGCATTTAAAAAAAAACATGGGAAAAAAGAAGAGAAAGGAACGCAGGAATGTTTTTCTGGAAATAGGATCTGAAATCTTTATGGGATGATTTTGTGGATATTTTGAAGGAACTGAGAGAATGAAAAGAATGTCAGTTTCAGTATGGAATGGTATAGATGAATTAATTAGGAGCACACTTTGCAGTATTATGAACTATATTCTTTGAGCACCATTTATTTTCTATCTCCCCCCCACCTTAAATTGCCAGCGTTATCTTTAGCGGAATCAATACAATGCCAACTGAAATAAACAATTTCACCTTCAATTGATTATTGGGGAAGTAAATATATTTGTTTGTATCTCCCCAGAAATAGACCCCCCCTTTTTCACAATATTGATGTGGATGAGACAGATGAAGGCACACGGAGGTATGCCACTGAATAGCATAAAAAGATTGTAAAGTAAATCTTTACACTGGAGTGATAAGATATAACAAAGTTTTTAAAAAGCTGTCCCAGAAAGCAAAGCTTAGAATTTAACACTCTGTCCTCTTCAAAAATTAATTTAAACCACCAGAAACAGTTTTTATGGTTATTTGGCTATCGACACATTACAAGTTATAAACCATCAATGTGATTGAAAACAGTATGAGATCACATTGGAAGCCCATTATGGATACAACTGTTAAGGTTAAGAAGAGAAATGGAATTATAATCCCTGCCATTTTGGGGGGTAATTGTTATTAATAAATTAACAAAGAATGAGCAGCAGATGGACGAATTGTTGTAGTTCATTAATTTTATGGTGACTTCCTTTGCATGAGCCAATTATCTCTGTCATTGTGTTGTTAAGTGGTGATGATGCCCAAAAGAAAGGGCACCACAGGCAGGACAAATGGTCTCTGGAGTTTTTGGTTCAGGATTCTGTCAAAGGCTTCTTGATGTTCTTGGTGAGCCTGTTTTAAACCCCACAGATCTGCGCGGCCTTGAATTCTAAACAATTCAGTGATCTGAAAACTTTAAAAAATGAACATCATAAAGATTAAAACTGAGGAACAAACACACAATATAGTTAAGATATAGATTTGGCCCCTTAGAGAATAATTTTGATCTGATCTGGACTGAAGCAAATGCTGCCCAATTTGATCCCTCAGCAAGAATGTAAATTAAATCTTTACACTGGAGTGATAAGATATAACAAAGTTTTTAAAAAGCTGTCCCAGAAAGCAAAGCTTAGAATTTAACACTCTGTCCTCTTCAAAAATTAATTTAAACCACCAGAAACAGTTTTTATGGTTATTTGGCTATCGACACATTACAAGTTATAAACCATCAATGTGATTGAAAACAGTATGAGATCACATTGGAAGCCCATTATGGATACAACTGTTAAGGTTAAGAAGAGAAATGGAATTATAATCCCTGCCATTTTGGGGGGTAATTGTTATTAATAAATTAACAAAGAATGAGCAGCAGATGGACGAATTGTTGTAGTTCATTAATTTTATGGTGACTTCCTTTGCATGAGCCAATTATCTCTGTCATTGTGTTGTTAAGTGGTGATGATGCCCAAAAGAAAGGGCACCACAGGCAGGACAAATGGTCTCTGGAGTTTTTGGTTCAGGATTCTGTCAAAGGCTTCTTGATGTTCTTGGTGAGCCTGTTTTAAACCCCACAGATCTGCGCGGCCTTGAATTCTAAACAATTCAGTGATCTGAAAACTTTAAAAAATGAACATCATAAAGATTAAAACTGAGGAACAAACACACAATATAGTTAAGATATAGATTTGGCCCCTCAGAGAATAATTTGATCTGATCTGGACTGAAGCAAATGCTGCCCAATTTGATCTCTCAGCAAGAATGTAAATTAAGATTTATGCTTTCTATTGATTGGTATGGGAAAACAATGACTCCTCCTCCCCCATTTTTGAAATGAATGAAAGTTGAGAGTTGAGAATTGTGGGCATTATGGATCGTTCTGATGAACGAATCTGTCCAATTTCCAAGGAAATATAGTATTTGGGAGGAGTAGGGACTATTAAAAATCCCAGCTCAAATATATAGTTACTTAACTAGTGAACCTTTGCGCAGAACAAGAATTCCACAATTCTTAGGAAATAGTGAAACATGTCTAAAAATCGTACCTGAGAAATTAGGATCTACATTTCTATAATATAAAAATTCTAAGAGTCAAAGACCACGCCTCAGAGCCACTAAACTCTGAGGCCTGTTGTCAGCATTCATGACTGTGACTCTTTTTTCCCTAGCCACATAGGAAAGGGATAAGGGCCCAGGGACAAAAATGAGCTCATAGCAAAAGAAGACAGATCAAAAATCCAGTTCTATTAAGAGAGAAAACTCTTGACTGTTAGGATAATGTGATCCTTTCTGATGCTATTCAATAAATATAAATGTTTCGTAAAACCATAGGACAGTAAAGTTAAAAGCCAACAGGGAGATCAACAATAAGATCTTTCCAGGTGTCCATAATAGTGACTATAGAAAAAAGAATACCAATTTTTATTAGCACAAAATTGGCCTTCCTTTCGACTATTTATAAGAAACACATACACATTCTTTCTCTCGCTATGTTCCTCTCTCTCTCTCTCTCTCTCTCATAAACACACTCACTAATATGTAGACACCTTAACTAAGTTAGTGAGACAATGGGAGAACTAAGTTATCATCTTTAGGTATCAAAAAACTAAGAAGTATTCCTAGTCTCCATCATTTTAAAATGGAAACAGCCAATGACATCAAGCCATCCATACATTTGCGGGTGAATCAATATAAACCAAGTTCATAAACTTCATTATTTCCCTATTGGTCAGTCAGTCAGAACCTCAAGTGATCTCCTATTTGTAGATATAGCAGCTCAGAATTCACATGCATCTCTATTTTGTAGAGGAGATGGACCTGTAATGTGAAAAGAAGCACAACATATACTGATATTTTTGAACAGGAAGGGTGGTTTATACATAGTGTGATGACATGTTTAATGATGAAGTTCTTTCAACTAGCCCTGGGCCTGAACCACTGAAAGGTGATCTGGTAATAAACTTCAATGCAAAATACAGATGGGTTTGCTGTCTTTGCCAAGCCTGCATTCTCTACTTAGTGATTGTGCTGGACATATGCTTTACCCCATGATTGTAGTTAATTACAAGGTTATATCTTGTGCAAATTGGGAACACACACCTTGGAGATTCTGAGTTGGTAGAATGAGATGACAAGTGTCATTGCTATTGTTTTCACCATAGCCCCATGGAAAAAACTAATTACCTTTTCATCTTGGTGAATCTCGAGGTCAGTTTACCACTACTATATCACTCCATGACAGGGTACATGGGTAATTAGGTAGGCTATGTAACCTGGATATTCCATGGATCTCATTACATCTTATTTAGAAAGGCTATAATTTGATTGGTGGAAAATTAAGGCATCTTCTCATGGGTCATTTTATCTCTCTGCAATAATAATTCTTGGCTTGATTAAAAATTGATCCAGTGTCTTAAAGTGAATTTATTATTGCTGCAATCTATCACCTCAGACAGATAATCTGGTTCCCATCTTTATCTGATTTGAAAAATCTGTCACTTATTATGTGTTGTTTTCTCCCTCCCCCATCATTTAAATTGATAGTTTGCTAAGGCAGCAATAGCCTCTTGAAAGAAAACTTGAGACAATAACCTGGTGATTTTTTTTTTTTACTATAAGAGTCTTATAATATGTCAATTTTAATATATTGATCTGAATTGTGTTCTGGCAAATTTTCTGCGGGGAAAAAAGAATCAAACCATGGTGTACTCAGAGCAATAAAGGTACGCTTAGCTCCATGCAATTGTTATATTTACATTCAGCTTTATTTCTGCCTTACATTTATTTTTATCAGTTGCTGGATCCAAACAAGTTCTTGGTTTAAGGCCTGGGATTGAAATTTCTGGCTCTTATCCATTTTTGAATGACAGACCTATGGTGCCAGTTGAAGAATATCCCCCGCCCCAAATTTTAAAAGAAATCATTTTGTGGCATCAGGAAAAGTATTCTGACAACAAGGACATACTCATGTCTAGAGATATAGTCCATATATCTAGAGATATAGTCCAAACCAACTGGAATGTAGCATACACACTCCCATATTTTGAAACCTAATATTTTTCCCCACTATCATTAGTACACATTATTAGGTTCCAATTAATGCAAGATTATTAGATTCCTGCATTTAAAAAAAACTCCAAATCCCTAAAAGTCAGCTAAAGTTCAAACCAAGCTAATAAATGTGGATGAGAATGCTAATTACAATTTCTTTTCAAAAATCCTGCTACTTGATATTTTGTGATAAGAATGGAAATGTGTGTGAAGAAAGAAAGAGATGTGTGAGTGTGTGTGAGCCCGCATACTCAGTGCCTATGTCTGTAAGGAGATACTTGTTCTTCACCACTGATTTATTTATAACCGTCTTTCTAAAGATAATGGGCCTGCTATAGATCAAACAGGTTGTGGATGGTGGCCAAAGAAAAGGAGAGAATCAATTTCAACCTTCCATAGAAGTAATTTTCTTCCAAATAGAGACACTCTGATTTTTCTCTCGATGTGTCTTTTTTAATTAATTCATTTTCAGGTCTATCACAACTTGTTCCACAACACATAAATAAGAGGCAATGGAAGGTGTTATTAGCCACCAAAGCATTGAGTTTTTCTACCTATATTATTCCATCTGCCTAATCTCTTTCACTTGGAATAATTTCTTGAAGCTGGGAAAAGAAGCATGTCTTGGGGCATCCTGGCTGGGAATTTTGGGGATTGCAGTCCCAGCACATCTGGAGGGCAGCAGAGTTGAGTAGGCTTTTCCAGTATGTGTGCTTGCTCCGTGAACTTAATGCTCTCATCTGACAGCACCTGTGATGAAACAGTATTTTGGCTAATTAAATCATCTTAAGCACCATTGTGCACCGAGGGTGGGTTCAACAGATGCCTAGAGTGGTGTCATGGCCCACAAGGCAAAGCTGAGTATTTCCAGCCATCTCGACAGTCTCTTTTTCTTGGCAGAGCAGCCTATCTCCAGATGTCCCTCTCTGTATTCTTTTGAAGCCTCTGCAGCTTTTCTTTCAGAATTCTTTGGGGATGCATATCAACAGTTACGTGGAGATTCATCTGAGGGACGCTTGGCACACAAATAATTTCTTCCCTGGGAAAAAGTGGTGAAAATCCAAGACAACTTTTGTTTGTTTCTCTACTTGAGTTGCCTTTTAGAGAACGTATTTTGTGACAGAAATCTGAAAAAGACACGAGTTGCTGTACAGGGAAGTTTGACATAAACCAGGACAGCATCCTGCTTTCACTTTTCTTGTTGAAAACATGCTTTACTTGGAATATTAAATGGAACACATTTTAGTTCCTTTAGCTCTCTTTTAGTCTAAAATGCTGATTAAGAACCTCCGCTGTTTTCATTTGAGGAAATCCATCACAGAGCAATGTAATCTTTAATTTCTTACTCAGTGCTTAAGGGACTTCTTGTCAGGTTGAAAAAAACAGAGAAAGAAATTCCTCTTTTAAAATTCATTCTGTACAGGGTAGAAGTTGTATGCATTTTCATTTCAATGGAAAATATATTCTTCTGAGGTGTTTTGGCACTCCTCTGGCAATTTCTCCAAACTAGAGAGGGAGTATTGTTTGGAGGCAAGTTCTTGAAGTGAAAGTCACTATTCCATTCTTCTTGATAAACGGGCATTGTCCTAATAAACTTAATTGTGCTAATAAAAGCAATAGTAATATTACACTGAGTGGCTGAGCCTATAGTGTCAATAGCTTATTTCTCTTGGCGTGGATTATATGTTATTTTTATGTCCAGAAGAACCTCAGTTAAAAGATCAGATCACAACCCCCCCCCCTGCATTTCTTATAGAATTGTACTTGCCTTGGTTATACACTGATATTTTATAAGCATTTGAAATAGCAAGCTAACTTTAAGGCAGTGGGCAGGTCATTTGGCCTAGCATCTCACTCCTAGCATCTCACTCCTAGACTCACTCATCAGTCTCCGAAAAAAAGGACACAACTCTTTCAATCTATTTTTTCATGTGAATAATTCAAGTCATAATCATAGTATGACCTGAAATATTTGAACTGTAGTGCTAGTTATCTGGAAAATGTTTTTTCTGCATTAGTAATTGCAGGAATTCTCAGTGATGAGATCTGCACACTAGTAATACAATCCTATAGAACTTTAATGAAAAAATGTCATTTTATTTGGGATTTATCCCAGATAAGTAGCATATAACTGAAGTCTTAACGAATAGTAGATGGCTCTGAAAAATGAAGAAAGCATCCAGAAATAACTGATCCTTAGTCTAATATGTATCAGATATCTACCCAGGAGCAGAATTAGTATGTGTACCTATAACATGTAACAGTCTTAAGAAAAATCTGCCACTGGAATATCAGAAACACAGCAAGCCTGGAATGAAAATTATAACCAAATGTCTGGTTGGAAATGGTTATTGTTGCCTTTTCATACTTTTGTCAGCTTTTAAGTCTGATATCAGCCCCCTCACTATTGTGCAATCAAAATGTATCCTCCCCCTAAAAATCAAATAAAAATTATACACTAAATATATTCATTTTATAAATATGCATGTTAATTAAATATACATTTACTTTAAATGCATGTGTTAATTATACATGTTACATTAGATCACAATTAAGTCAATAGAAATTGACAATTTGCATATAATCATACTTGTATAACTAATCAGTTGTCAGTCTAGAATACCATTTTGTGAAAGATGGAGCTATCCATTCTAAAATATGTGAGCAATGTGTTTATGAAGAAAAAAATGTAAAAAGAATAATTTTTCAGCTGAACATAAAGTTCAAAGCACTTCTGTTTTGGAATATATTGGAGACATTCATCCCTTTCTAGAAAGGGAATTATGAAGCATTCTGTTTTCAATGTCCAGCAAAATATAGGTATAAAAAGTGCTTACTTACTGTAACTAAATATCTTTTTTAAGGTGTACCAAAGTATTGAAAGTGATGATGTTAGGAAGAAAATTTCTGGTTCAGTGTATTATTCATCTTTCCATGCTTGCTTTTTATGAAGAGGGCTTTTTTTTCCTCAGATAGAATAACATTGTGTGATACATTCCTACACATCACATGGGTTTGGTTTTTTTTGCCACTTATAGACCAGTCCTTCGATTGCTATTGTTTCCACTGTTCTGAATATTTTCTACTTTTAATTTCATAATGACACTGTCAGTACTATTAAAAGGCAACACAATTTCATGTGGCAACTAAGAGACAAGGAAGGAGGTCTTGCAGACTGAGGGCAGGCTGGTGTTATCTCATGTTCTTGAGTTTATGGGTGACACTAACGGCAACATCACAAATAGATATTGACTTAGTTGGTCTTTGGAGTCTTTTCTCAAATGACTTCTTTACTTTGTGTACCTGATGGTTGGTACTTAGTTGGATAGGCAAAATACAGGTAATACAGACATTTATCTTGTCAGTGAAACAAAATTAAGGGCAATAGGAATTTGTTTCAATGAATTATATATATGTATTTGGACACACACACACACACACACACACACACACACACACACACACACAAATAAATATTAGACTTAGAGTAAAATCATTGAAATCAGTGAAAATTTAGTCATGACCAATATATGTTATCGTGTTTCCCCAAAAATAAGACCCTGTCTTATATTTTTTTGAACCCCAAAATAAGTGCTTGGCCTTATTTTCAGGGAGGTATTATTATTTTAGGGCGTGTGGAGCAAGACGGGGATCCTTCTTGCTGTCTTACCTGCTTTCCAGCTCTGTCTCCCTAACCAGAGGAAATGGAAGAGACCAGCTGTGCATGGAATAAAATATTTTCAGGTAGAGCTTATTTTCAAGGGAGGGCTTATTTTTGGGGAAACACGGTATATTTCAGCAGGTCTACTTTCCTATAGAAAATGTACTACATCTAGGAATATTGTAGCTGCCAAATAAGAAAGAATGGATGAAATACACTGGATTGTTTAAAGCTATTAGAGAAGAGGCAATTAAAGTGATAACAGTTATATTTCAACAAATATGGAACAAAACTATGTGACTTAGAGTGAGTGTATACCTATACTTATATCAAAACAGAGATTTGTGCAAAATAATGTGTAAATGACCAAGCCATTACATGAATTCCACATATAAGCTATGCTTTATTTAAGATCCTAACAAGAAAATTAGAAGCATAGAATAGAAAGAATAGTAATAGTAGAATTTTGTGTAGCCAAAACACTGAGAAAAGAAAATTCCTTTGCATTGTGGATTTGGAGACATAATTTGGAGAATACTTCAGGAAGAATTGGTCAATTGAACCAAGTAAAGGTTGAGTGACTGAAATGATCACTAACAAAACCACCCTTGATTGTTGATTATCAGTTAATACCTACTGTAGGCAACTGACCTGAGCAGATAATAGAAAAAAATTGATTATCTTTGGCAAGGGTTGAAGAAAGTAGAAGAAAGAGAGGATCCTGAGACAAATATATGGCCAGAATTAGAGAAATGATTGGAAGTCCTTTGAGGAATTATGTTATTACCAGAGGTGGGATCACTTACCTTCCCTACTGGTTCACAAATGCGAGTGCATGCGCATGGCCTTCTGCACATGTGCAGTAGTTGCGCATTACATCCAGTTGGGTGGGCTGAGCCTCCTGCAGTTGCCACTATGGGTTCGCACGATCTGGACAGAACTGGTGGAATCCCACCACTGGTTATCACCAAAGACAGATGATTTTTTTCTATGCAGTCATAAGAAGTCAAACTTGACTCAGTAGCTTCCTTTAAGCATGATTATGTCTAAACCAGGGCTGTCAAACCTGCGGCCTGTGGGCTGGATGCGTCACGCAGTGGCCATGCCCACACCGGGTTTAGTGAAGGGGAAAAAAGTCCCGATATATCACGTGATGCTGCTGTGACGACGTGAGTTTGACACTTCTGGTCTAGACTGAATCTATAGATTCATTTTTAAAACCGAATAAAAATATTATACCAATATTTCTACAAAAACCATATACATGTGCTCGCCGGGGTGGCGGTTGAGACCCCCAGACTTATAGTCATGGGGGACTTTAACCTGCCATCGACGGGCTTGTCATCGACAACGGCTCAGGAGTTCCAGGCTTCCATGATGGCCTTGGACCTGATTCAAGTAATTGATGGCCCTACGCACACAGGGGGTGGCACACTGGACTTAATTTATATCTCTGGTCAGTGGCTAAATGATCTGGAATTAGATAAGTTAGAAACAGAACCGGTGTCATGGTCAGATCATTTTCTCCTTCGCCTAGATTTTCGGACCACTACCCACCACCGCAGGGAGACGGAACCAATGCGTTGGTTCCGTCCCAGGCGCCTGATGGACCCGGAGAGGTTCCTGATGGAGCTTGGGCTGTTTCCTGAGGACCTGGCCCATGGCACGGCTGAAGAGCTAGTTGCGGCCTGGGAACGGGCCGCGGCTGGAGCTTTGGACAGTGTCGTGCCCTTGCGGCCTCTGACCTGGCGTAGATCTCGGCCGACCCCTTGGTTCTCTGAGGGGCTGAGGGAGATGAAATGCCGGAGAAGACGCCTAGAGAGTACTTGGAGGTCCAGCCGTTCCGAAGCTGACCGAACACTAGTTAGGTCTTATTCTAGGACCTACCTAGTGGCAATGAGGGAGGCGAAGCGTTCCTACGCTTCCACCCTCATTGCGTCGGCAGATAACCGCCCGGCCGCCCTGTTTCGGGTGACCCGCTCCCTCCTGCATCAGGAGGTGCGGGACGACCCGTTGCAGGGCCGTGCCGAGGAGTTTAGTGGTTATCTATACGACAAAATCGTTCAGCTCCGGGATGGCTTGGACCGAAATTGGGATGATCCAGGTGAGAGGGCGGAGTCGCGTCTTCTGGAGATCGTTTGGGATGAGTTTGATCCTGTGACTCTTGAGGACGTGGACAGGTTGCTGGGGAGGCTGCACACTACAACATGTTTACTGGACCCGTGCCCTTCCTGGTTGGTGCTGGCCTCCCAGGAAGTGACACGAGGCTGGCTCCAGGGGATTACCAACGCTTCTTTGTTGGAGGGAGTTTTCCCTGCCGCCTTGAAGGAGGCGGTGGTGAGACCCCTCCTCAAGAAGCCTTCCTTGGACCCAGCTATTTTAGGTAACTACCGTCCGGTCTCCAACCTTCGCTTTGTTGCAAAGGTTGTAGAGAGTGCTGTGGCACGGCAGCTACCCCAGTACCTGGATGAAGCTGTCTATCTGGACCCGTTCCAGTCCGGCTTCCGACCCGGATATAGCACGGAGACAGCTTTGGTCGCGTTGGTGGATGATCTCTGGAGGGCCAGAGACAGGGGTCATTCCTCTGCCCTGGTCCTATTAGATCTCTCAGCGGCTTTTGATACCATCGACCATGGTATCCTGCTGTGCCGGTTGGGGGGGTTGGGAGTGGGAGGCACCGTTTATCGGTGGTTCTCCTCCTATCTCTCCGACCGGTCGCAGACGGTGTTGACAGGGGGGCAGAAGTCGACCGCGAGGCACCTTACCTGTGGGGTGCCAGAGGGGTCGATTCTCTCGCCCCTCCTGTTCAACATCTATATGAAGCCGTTGGGCGAGATCATCAGTGGCTTCGGGGTGAGATATCAGCTGTACGCTGATGATACTCAGCTGTACTTTTCCACCCCGGGCCACCCCAACGAAGCTGTTGAAGTGCTGTCCCGGTGTTTGGAAGCCGTACGGGTCTGAATGGGGAGGAACAGGCTCAAGCTCAATCCCTCCAAGACAGAGTGGCTGTGGATGCCGGCACCCTGATACAGTCAGCTGCAGCCGCAGCTGTCAGTTGGGGGCGAGTTATCGGCCCCAAAGGAGGGAGTGCGCAACTTGGGTGTTCTCCTGGATGCACGGCTGTCGTTTGAAGACCATTTGGCGGCCGTCTCCAGGAGAGCCTTTCACCAGGTTCGCCTGGTTCGCCAGTTGCGCCCCTTCCTTGATCGGGATGCCCTATGCACAGTCACTCATGCTCTCGTTACCTCTCGCCTGGATTATTGCAATGCTTTCTACATGGGGCTCCCCTTGAGATGCACCCGGAGGCTTCAGTTGGTCCAGAATGCAGCTGCGCGGGTGATAGAGGGAGCTTCGCATAGCTCCCATGTAACACCTCTCCTGCGCAGACTGCACTGGCTTCCTGTTGCCTTTCGGGTGCATTTCAAGGTTCTGGTTACCACCTTTAAAGCGCTCCATGGCTTGGGGCCTGGGTACTTACGGGACCGCCTGCTGTTACCTTATGCCTCCCACCGACCCGTACGCTCACACAGAGAGGACTTCTCAGGGTGCCGTCCGCCAGGCAGTGTCGGCTGGCGGCCCCCAGGGGAAGATCCTTCTCTGTGGGGGCTCCTACTCTTTGGAATGAACTTCCCCCTGGTTTACGCCAAATACCTGACCTTCGGACCTTTGGCCGCGAACTGAAAACATATTTGTTTGTTCGCGCGGGGCTTTCTTAAATTATCTAGATTTCGAATTTTAAATTTTATTTAAGTTTTAAATTGGGGTTTTTAGATTTTTAACCATTTTAATTTTCGGCCAAATTGTATAATAAGTTTTTTAATTTATTTTTAATTGTACATTGTTTCTTTTTACCTTGGCTGTACACCGCCCTGAGTCCTTCGGGAGAAGGGCGGTCTATAAATCTAATAAAATAAATAAATAAATAATAAATACTATATTTAATATTGTACTCTGATATGTTTAAGGTCATATTCCATAAATATTTATTTGTTAAAGCAACTACTAAGATGACAGTACATTTTAAGATACTATGGATAAAGTCATTAAAAGAAGGACATGGCATAAGGTTTTGAATGGAGGGCATAAGCAGAAATACCCATGTAACATCCATTGTTATATATTATATGTTCAATAGCCCATTTATAGGCATAGATGGTTTTATGTGTTTTAAATATTTGATTATCCTTACTGAATTCAGTGTGACTTACCTATTGTTATTAAAGTTAAACATGCATAGTGCTCAAAGTGTATTGTAGTAAAATTTAATAAGGATTCTTCATCTTCTGTCTAGCACAGAAGTATTTATTTGGCTTAATGAAGAGAGATCACTCTTCCTTTGAAACAGCAGTCTGTATGGTTGTCTGAAAACTTTCTTGCCTCACTTTATTAGCTCAAGTCAGATTAAAGTTATGTTTTCCTATTATTATTCAGTCTTGATTTCCCTTCTGTAGTTTTGAATTTACTTTCCTCAAAAACATTATTCATTGCAGAGAATTCATTTAGCTGAATAGTTTACAAGCTTTAAAAAAGGAAAAGAAAAGGAAATCACCAAGGTATTAAAATGAGTCTGTGAAAAAGTACATATTTCATCAGTGATTTTAATCTTTAAAATATTTGCTTCAGGTATCTGGGACACCACTGATTCTCTGCTACATAATGTAAAGTCTAGTGAAGAAATTAGGTCAGCATTCAGACTGTCTTCCTCATAAAAATTCAGTGGTGATGCATTAAGAGAATTAATTGTGCTTTAGATAATCACGAACTAAAAAAATCTGCAAGGTGTGATGACACAAACGTAAAGTTAGTTGATGTTATGGATGGAGTAAATCTGATGTAAAAATATAATTTGTATCAAGCCTACAATTACTACCAAGCTGTATACATTGAAGTAAATTGATTTACATTTCCAGCTAGGAGAAATGGGATTGTTCACCAGTTAGTGGAGAGAAAATTGTTTCCCTGATTTTCAGTATTCCTGTATATGAAATTTATTTTATTTTTATTTATTTATTTATTTTTGTCACACAGTATATATAAGCATAAGCATGAAACAACTATATAATACATAAGCGTATATATGAGTATGAGTATGTAATAACTGTATTAATTGGATATAACGAAAGAAAACAATAGGACAGGAACAGTAGGCACGTTTGTGCTCTTATGCACGCCCCTTACAGACCTCTTAGGAATGGGGTGAGGTCAATGGTAGATAGTTTTTGGTTGAAGCTTTTGGGATTTTGGGAAGAGACCACAGAGTCAGATAGTGTATTCCAAGCATTAACAACTCTGTTACTGAAGTCATATTTTCTGCAATCAAGATTGGAGCGATTAACATTAAGCTTAAATATATTGTATACTCGTGTATTGTTGCAATTGAAGCTGAAGTAGTCTTTGACAGGAAGGACATTATAATAGATGATTCTATGAGTTAAACTCAGATCATGTCGAAGGCGGCATAGTTCTAAATTTAAATTTAAGGATTATTTAAATTTAAATTATTATTAAAGATTATTTAAATTTAAATTATTATTAAAGATTATTTAAATTTAAATTATTTAAATTTAAGATTATCACAATGCAATCATATGTATTTTTACTCAGAACTGGTTTCCCATTTTGTTCAATGGATGTTATTTCCTAATAACTGTATTCAGGACAGCAGCATTAAACTCCAAAACATGGGTCAGGTCCTTTCTTGATCTTTTATAATGAGATTTCAGAGATAAATAAAAATGTTAAGACTCTGAATTAATGTGGAAGTAGCAGTTTTTCTGAAAGAATATGAGAAACAGGTACACTAATATGATCAGATGGTGATCACACACAGTGTTGAACTAAGCACCATTACAATTTATAGTCTGCCTGCTTGCCAAAGCATTTTGCAGCATTGAATTGTATCTCAAAGACCAAACTGTTTGCTTTGTAAAATGACATTTACATTTTAATAATATATACATTAAAAAACTATCATTAATCGTGATATCAAAGAACAGCTGAAGGTCACAAAATGATTTATGAAGGTACCAACTTCATGAGATAGACAGCTAAAACCTCCAATGTATCTTTTTCATGGTAGATATAGCATTATAGTATAACATAGCCTTTATAGTCAATTTTATTATAGCAAATTTCTTTCTATGTATAGCTTCCTTTTCCTTGATTGATTATGTTTCATTAAGTCATCTTCAATTTATCAGGCCCAAGGTTGACTCAGCCTTCCATCCTTTATAAGGTAGGTAAAATGAGGACCCAGATTGTTGGGGGCAATAAATTGACTTTGTATATAAATATACAAATAGAATGAAGACTATTGCTAACATACTGTAAGCCGCCCTGAGTGTTCGGAGAAGGGCGGGATATAAATGCAAATAAAAAAAAAAAAAAAAAATTTGCAATCACATATACAGATTCTTTTTCTATGACAATCTATTCCTAACTTAGTCTTTCAGTTGTTCCAACAGTATACTCATCACCCCTGTAACTGGGTTCATCCACTTTGCAGCATGTCTTCCTCCTCCTCCTCCTCCTCCTCCTCCTCCTCCTCCTCCTCCTCCTCCTCCTCCTCCTCCCCCCCTCCTCCCCCTCCTCCTCCTCCTTTTTCCTTCCATCTTTTCCAGCATTAGAACCTTAAACTTTGTATTAGTGTCCAATATTTTCCATGCTAAACAGAGAAGAATAGAAATTGGTTTTATTACTTTCAACCAAATCTGAGTAATGGTCAAAAAGGCCAAATGGCATTGCAGTGAATGGCCCCATCTATAGTTTGGGACCAAAGCAGCTGTGTGGGTGGTCAAATTGTTTTGAGATGTGTGTTAGCATGGGACCTCTGTGGAGACTCCATCTACTCATATCTGGATCATTTTGGGTATTGACCAGGTAGAGCTGAGGGATTCAATACAAAATGAAATATTAAAATTGACTCTTTGCTTTATTTTTTTAAAAAAAAACAAATGTTTGGTTATATATCCCTAACTATAAATTACTAAGAGGAATGAAAACATCATCTTTTAATGATCCCATAATCCCTTGCAGGGTGGAGTCTGGGCAACTGAATGGAGCTGAGTCTTTACTGGTTGGATGTGTTTCCTATCGCCAATGCGGAGTTATATTCAGCATATATATTCTCATTGTGCCCAGAGAGAGAAATATCTGCCTCTACCTAGGATCGAACTCACAGCCTCCTGATTGAATGAAGTGGAATGAAAACACAGGCTATATTTAATGAATAACAGGAATAGTGTACAATATATAGTTCTTTTTAATCTGAGATTAAGACAATAGTTACTAGGTCTGTGAAAGGTGGCTTTGATTTACCTGATGAAAATTTTCTTGTCATTTCACTGCCTAGATCAGCATTTGTGAAATCTGAAAAAGGCAGTGTAATATACACAAGCTTCTCTCAATTCACTTTTAGAAACCAGAGGGTTGTGTTCCATCTCAAAAAGAGCTTTGAGGAGGTTCTTCGGTTATACTTTCAAAACAAGCAAAATACACTCTCAAAGATCTGCTCAGCTGTTGTATTTGCAGGTCTCCTCTCTGTTGCAAATGATAGCTCTCAGAATATGTTCGCCATCTTAATTCCCTATGTAGCTCAGGAGTCATGCAATAATGTTTAGGGATGCATCTAAGATGTTTAAGCGCAAAAGCTACATCAATGAATGCTCAAGAGAGAAACAAGATGACTTAAAGCTATTTGCCAGATAAATGTACTGTGGCAAAGTGGATTTGCTTCTCAAACTTTTGTCTTCCAAATATACTTTGCCGTCATTAATATGTGGGTGAATTTCCTGAGAGAGCATAGCAATCATGTGTTTTGATCTTTTAAATGTTTGAGGTAATGTTTGATTAAGACACCAGGCTAGAAACCAGGAGGCAGTGAGTTCTAGTCCCACCTTAGGCATGAAAGCTGGCTGGGTGACCTTGGGCTCTCTTAGTCCAACTCACCTCACAGGGTCGTTGTGTGTGGTGAAAATAGCAGGAGGATAAGGCATGTTTGCTGCCTTGAGTTATTTATTAAAAAACAATAAAGATGGAATACAAATAAATAAAAATAATTGGATATCATTGCTGCAATTTTTATAAATCAGGATCAGAACAAAGTCTTCCAAAAATGGCTAACAGAATATGGATTTCAACATGAGTTTGGGATGAGATTTGTAAAGAATTTAAAAAGAGGTTTTCAAAATGAAAGGACCTCCTATGTCCACAAGTGAAATCTGAAATCTAGATGACTTTCCAATGGTCAGCTTCATGGAAGGCTGGCGGCTTTTGTACTTATAGAAGGGTAATCTATTGTGATAGTTTCTCTAAGAAAAACAGTGGCTCATGTGTGTGCTGCTAACTTAAACAGGTGCTTGAATAGACAGCTGAAGGTTTAAGGGCAAAGGTCAAGCAATCAAAAGTGGCCATCTATTGCATAGATCATCAAACAGCAAGCCCATCAATGGGTTCAGTGAGGAATGCTGGAAATTAATCAGTTCAGCTCTGGTGTTTAGCCATGCTGATTATATAGTGGCAAAGCAACTGTGAGATGACAGGCCGGAGAAAGTAATGTAATAGAAGTTCATTCCCAACAAAGGCCAAAAAGGCAGATCAATTTGCAATATTCTTTTCTGCACCCATGCACCAAAGCAGAAACATGAAAGCAGAACATTAAGGGATGCTCCCTATGAACTAGACAAATCAATAAACATCACTGGGAAAGGAGGAGAGAAAAAGGTGAGCCTTCTGTTGAACATCCCCAGTCCATTTTTCCATTTCAATGAAATGATGAGGAGCAGAGGCCTCTCACTTCTTTCCTTTCACTTGGAGCGTCCTAGAACTCTCAAGGTGAAAGCAACTTTCTGAGTAAATCAAGTATATGGCCAGATCTTGGCAGAAAGGAATAGAATAGAATAGAATAGAATAGAATAGAATAGAATAGAATAGAATAGAATAGAATACAATAGAATTCTTTATTGGCCAAATGTGCATATGCTCTCAGTGTACATCAAAGACAAGATATGTTCATCAAAAAGGTACAACACTTAATGATAGTCATAAGGTACAAATAAGCAATCAGAAACCAATCAATATCAATATAAATTGTAAGGATACAAGCAACAAAGTTACAGTCATGCAGTCATAAGTGGAAGGAGATGGATGATGGAAACGATGAGAAGATTAATAGTAGTGCAGATTTAGTAAATAGTTTGACAGTGTTGAGGGAATTATTTGTTCAGCAGAGTGATGGCATTCAGGAAAAACTGCTCTTGTGTCTAGTTGTTCTGGTGTGCAGTGCTCACACAGTGAAGTTGTGGGCCAGCCAGAAGGCGAAGAAATGGAACATCTGAACTGGTAGAAACAAGGAATTGGAGTGCTTAACAGTTAATGCCTTTGATCTTGAATTTTCAGAAAGAGAAGGAAAACTGCAATTAGATCTATTATTGCTCTCTTCTGGTAAGAAAATGGAATATTATTATCACATCAGTGAACTGGCAAATACTGGTCCTATATGTGGAAAATTCCAGGAATCAAAATTCCAACTATAAGTTGAAAATCAATCTTAATATGCAGTTAGGTTTATCTAGTAAATCATGCATCACTTAATCATGGCTTGTATGAGAGGGAAGGAGGGAAAATGATACAAGAGGATCTGAATCAATCTGATAAAGCCCAACTTTCTCATGTTCATGTTCAATCATTCAGTTATAGTAAAGTTCACACACAACCAAAAAATAATGTTACTCTGATATGTGGACATGGGCATGATGGTATGTAAATTATGACTTATAGTTTATTATATGTAAGGGGACACTGCAGGGACATGGTGGCTCAGTGGATAAGATGCTGAGCTTGTCGATCGAAAGGTCAGCATTTCAGCGGTTTGAATCCCTAGTGCGTGTAACGGAGTGAGCTCCCGTTACTTGTCCCAGCTTCGGCCAACCTAGCAGTTTGAAAGCACGTAAAAAATGCAACTAGAAAAATAGGGACCACCTTTGATGGGAAGGTAACAACATTCCATGTACCTTTGGCATTGAGTCATGCCGGCCACATGACCACAGAGACGTCTTCGGACAGCGCTGGCTCTTCGGCTTTGAAACGGAGATGAGCACTGTCCCCTAGAGTCAGGAACAACTAGCACATATGTGCGAGGGGAACCTTTACCTTTACCTTTTAAGGGGACACTATAGCTTGATACAATAAAAGTAGGATTATTTTAGCATGACTTTTGAATTCAATGTATATCAATGTCAATAGGCAACTTTTTCAGGTCTCTGAATGTAGACTATTTAATTTTATTTACTCGTCACATTGATATCGCTGACATACATGACTGTGGGTTCATCCAATAAAAACAGACCATAAAAACAAACTTTAAAAATAATACCATAATACCATAATAAAACTATTATAAAAATAACAAAAAACATTAATATTATATTAACTAGGCTATACTAGCAAATGTACTTATGCTCCTCTGTGCTAATATTATAATGTGTGAATCAGCAACAATCACGGTCTTCTTTGAGGAGTGCAATGAAATGAAATCAGAGGAGGAAGAATCAATGAAGGATATTATAATAAAACTCTAATAAAAAAGTAATAGCACCTAGATAATCTTGTCCTATTATTATTATTATTATTTATTATTTTGGATCCTGCTTTTATTATTTATACAAACAACACAAGGTGGCAAACATATCCACCACACTTTCCTTCTGTTCACCGCACTGTGAGGTGAATTGGGCTAAGAGACTGGCCCAAAGTCACCCAGTTGGCTTTCATGACTAAGGCGGGACTGGAACTCACCATTTCCCACTTTCTAGTCTAGTGCCTTTACTAGACAAAACTGGCTAAAATGGAACCTAAACAGGTTTGGGTCTGATTTATACTTTGATGGGATTCCTCCAGAAAGCTGAACTTCTAGAAGAAGAAGAAGACAGTGATGAACTACTCTATAAGGTTGCAAAAGAAGGCACAAGGGTTTGCCTGCAAAATCATCAGGGGTGAGATGGTTGGTGAATATATATGTATCTGGACTATGGAAAATATGGGTCAGATTCAGCCCCTGGAATCACACATTAATAAACCAGGATGGTAGAACTCATCTTAAATCTACACAAGGGTAAATGCCAGCTGCTGTAGCTTGTCCTGGATTAGATGAAACAGTTGTTCAGCTCAATACATGACATCTTGCTATATTTATATAGAACAGGGCGTCAAACTCAAGGCCCGGCCCCGGATTTGGACTGTAGGGTGCTTAGAACTGGCTGCCCTGGAAACAGCAAAGGACCGACCCACGGTGCCTTTGCCAGTGAAAATGGAGCTCAGGAAGGCTGCCTACAGCCCTCCTGAGCTCCGTTTTTGCTGGCAGAGGGTTGCAGGAAGCCGTTGCAGCTGATAACAGAGCTCAGGAGCCTACTTTCACTGGCAAAGTGCTCAGGATATCACTGGTGCCCCTGACACAAGTAATGTAGTGCTGGCCACACCCAACCTAGCCCCCAGAGGTCAAACCAATGCAGCCCTCAATAAAATCGAGTTTGACACCCCTGATATGGAACATGAGTGGAGAATCATAGTGTGAGAGATGCATATTCAGCTGATTTCATTGTGTTTAAAACAAAAGCAAAGAGAGCCCATTGTGTAAAACAGGCTGATGTGGGGAATGAAAAGACCCCCAATTGACAGTAGACAGAATTATATCATGCTTTCTTCATACATTGCATATACAACTTACGTATGCACAGATTCCACACATTTGCACTATTATACAATGCACATATATAAACTAAATGATACCCATGCACCCAACATAAATTACATCCTCCCCTAAATGCATACAAAGTTTTGGAATTAGCTATTTATACTTTTAAAGAAGCGAAAGCTTGGCTTTTCATATTATCACAAGCTCTTCTATGTAACCTGCAATGCCTTAGTCCGAAATCAGAGTTTGCCTACTGTATGTTACATAGTATTTGTGTTACAGAATAGAGGGCTACAAAGTGGATTAGCCCTTTTTCTTTTTTTAAAAATAGCTTTGATTGATTGATTGATTGATTGTTCCTTTATATATGGATCCCCTTCTCACATAGCAAAATTCTGGGAAGCGTACAAATTTTAGCCACCCCTTCATGAAACAGAATTAGGCTTTTAATTTTAGCCACCCTTTCATGAAACAGAATTAGGCTTTTAATTTTCCTTAAGGTAATGACCTAAAAACCCTGTGGGCTTTTGTGGTTCTCTAGATAATGCTGAAATTAGAAGCTACAGCCAGGATAGTAAACGACAGGGGATGTCGGGAGTTCAGGAACATCTGGAGGGCCCAAAGGTACCCTTCCTGTGCTTTGAAGACCGTGTAACATTTCCCCATAGGCTAAATGTTGGCATTACGGCTTGCTTAATTGTTGGAAATCCCTCGGTTTTGCACTTCTCAGTGTATGGCATACTTACCGATTTTACAGGTTTAGGTGACCACTTAGTGGACAAATGCTTAAGACTGAGATGGGAACTATCAAAATTGATTGAATAGTCAGGCCTCCATGCTAACAGACTAGACACACTACACTAACTAGTCCCAACAGTCTGTTAGCATGGAGGCCAGACTATTGTTAGCCGCTATAACAGCATTGGTGGGGGAGGTGTCGTCTCTCCTGTTTCAACTGGCACAACCAATATCTGCGCGCTCTCCAAGGAGAACCCTGGCAGCTGCAGGGCATAATTACCAAATTCTCCTATATCTTTTAGGCATTTGGATCTATGGCTGATTTCTGCATTGCTCCCTTGCTAACTAATATGTTATTGGCTTGACACAATTGACAGCTGACAATGCTGGTGGCTAAAGAACGGCCTCTGGGACTGTTTCAAAATGAAGTTAATGATGGGCTGCGATGAGCTCCCTCCGTTTCCTATACATCATTTACCTGGAATTGCACTGCGTGTGCAGGTCTCTTTTGTGATGGCAGGACATGTGACCACATGGCCAGATGTACTAAATGATGCAATAATTCCACTGGGCCAAATTTGGCCTTTTTTTTTTTTTTGCAGTTTTGCAGTAAGAGGAGAAACAAAGAGATCGGCTTAGGAAATTCTCTGGCTAGGGAATGGGTAATGCTGCCTAATCCAAATGCACAATATTATCTCTTACGTATGAGGACAATAAATGAATACCCCTCAAAAATTGTAATGCTCTTGAAGCTTGCAAAAGTTGACTTTTCTTGAAATTACATTAAATGGAAGATCATCAAAACCTCAAACGGTCATGCAGGGATCCTTATTTCTTTAACAGTTGTATAGACTGAGGTTTGATAAATATGGCCCAACTTTCAAAAATAAATTAAACAAACCTTCTGAAAATCCTTTGCTTACTAGTCACCTTAAGGAATTGGAACCGTCTTCATCAGTGAATTTGGACATCGTAATCAAACACTTTTTTCAATTTAGTTTTCCAGATTGGCATGATAATTTTCTAGGTCCTTTAAAAGCATATTATAAATGGAACATTTATATAGCACTTTTTCTTCAGAACAGCTATTCAAAGATCTAAAAAATGAATATCAATAAAACATTACAAAGGCATACGATCAGGGAAAATCAAATGATGTACAGTAGCTGAAAATAAGTTCACTAGTCACATTACAGACAATTTGTTACAACTTCCATATGGGGGTTTGCTGTTCCCTTCTTCTTCAGTGGTCTTTTTCCTGCCCAGTCTACTCTATTTCCTTGTATTCCATGAAGATCTTTTACCCAATATTAACCAGGCCTAACACTCTTGAATGTCTAAACCCAAGATGATCTCTCTTCTCACTTCCTCCTCATTATACATAGATTTTGTGAATGTTGCTGCCTGGTTGTCTCTTTTTGCACCGTCCCTATGGCATATATAAAGGATTTATGCCTCTGCTTAAACTAGTCTTGAAACCTGAGTCCAGTGATGGCTAATCTTTTTTTCCTCAGGTGCCAAAAGCGTGCGTGCTATCGCGCGCGCATGTGTGCCCACACCCATAATGCAATGCCCTTCCTGCATGCCCCTCCCCCCTGCACATGTATGTGTGACCCCGGCGCATACACACACAACCCCTTCCCCTCCTCCCACGCAACCCCTTCCCCTTCACCCATGCATGCTCACGCGACCCCTGCACTCCTCTCCCCCCATGCATGCATGTGCAACCCCCTCTTTTGGCCTCACTTCCCAAAACACTGCTGGGGGAAAAAAAGCCTCACCTCCCAAAACGCCTAGTGGGAGGGGGGAAGCCTTGCCTCTCAAAACAGGGCTGGGAGGGGGGAAAAAGCCTCACCTCCCAAAATGGCTGTGTGGGGGGGGAAGCCTAACCTCCCAAAACAGGTCTGGGAGGGGAATCTCTAGAGATCTGGGAAGGCACGGGCAGCAGAAAGTGACGAGAAAGGTTGACCGCCCCCACGCATGTGCACACGTCTCCCGCTTGCAGGGTAGAGACCCGAAAATCAGCTGGCTGGAGGGAAGTGCGCACGCATGCACAATGGAGCTGAGCTGGGTGATGGCTTGCGTGCTCTCAGAGAGGGCTCCGTGTACCACCTGTGGCATGCATGTCATAGGTTTGCCATCACAGCCCTAGTCAATGTCTTTGCCTGCAGTGCTATATCTCAGAAAGAAAAAAGCAGGGAGATAGGTTCATCTTCAAAGACATACTTGAATACTTGATAATCTCATGTCATTCTTAATTTGTTATGTCTGTCACTAAAAAAAAAAATGCTTTGCTCTATCCTAGAAATAAGTGCCATTGCTTTCAAGAGGACTAAGTTTCAGGTACTTAGGCAAAGGATCATAGGATTAGCTAGAAGACCTGTGCTTTATTAGTCTAAAAAGTCTAATAGTCATGTATTCTGTTCCCACAGTGGCTAACTAGATACCCAGGAGGACCCCAAAAGCAAAACATGAAAGATTCTTTCCGCTTGTGTTTCCATCAGTGTATGTTTTCAGACAGGCTAGTTCTGAAATTAAATATAATATATAATCAAGATCATCAGGCATTGATCTCCTGGTCGTTTATGCATTTATTCCTTTCCTTTCCCAGGCTGTCCAAATATGTAATTGTGCCCTGGTTCAGGACACAATTTTTCTTCTTACTCCTCAATTTGATGCTACTTTCTTTTTCGTATAATTTTTACCAGTTTTGCATCATATTGGAATTGCACAGCTACTACTCCTGAGCACAGGCGATTATTTATTTATTTATTTATTTATTTATTTATTTATTTATTTATTTATTTATTTATTTATTTATATTTTCGTCAAGCATGTATTTTATGACAGATACAAGTGTAAACATAGTTATAAATACATATAAAGGATACAAATAAAAGAAAACATTAGGACAGGGACGGTAGGCATGCTGGTGTGTTTATGCACGCCCCTTACAGACCTCTTAGGAATGGGGTAAGGTCTACAGTAGACAGTCTATGGTTAAAGATGTGGGGATTTGGAGAAGAAACCAGAGTCAGATCAGACCGAAGATGGCAAAGTTCTAAGTTGTCTAAGCCCAAAATTTCGAATCTGGTGGCATAAGGTATTTTGGAGAAGAGGAGTGGAGGACTCTTCTTGTGAAATATCTCTGGACTCATTCAATTGTATTAATGTCTGATATGCAGTGTGGGTTCCAGAGAGATGAGCTGCATTCAAGAATTGGTCTGGCAAAAGTTTTGTATGCCCTAGTTTGCAGTTCAATATTACTGGAGAAGAAGCTATGATGTCTGATTGTAGGATTTAAGAAACAGTTCATTTTTATCATGGGAAATAAAGCAGGACATTTGGGGTACTGTTTGAATGTGTGTATATATTTATATGTGTGTTTTCTGAGGTTTTTGCGGGTGTTTGTATGTAGGTCTTTGGTTATTTGGGTTTTCTCCCGCGTAAAATTGGAAGTGTCTTGGCGACATTTCGACGAAGTCTCATTTGTCATCTTCAGGCTGGTGTTTACAGCTTCATGCTTCTAGGAGCAATGTGTGATCACAGCTGTTTCTTCCTTTTAACTGCTAGTGGGGGTTTGAACTGATTGGTTGGGAGCTTGGCTGTGTTCTGATTGGGTGGAGGTGTGTTCTGATTGGTTGGGGGTTTGGTTGTGCTCTGATTGGATGGGGGTGTGTTCTGTATGGGTGGGGGGGCTTGGTTGTGCTCAGGTTAATCTGAGTTGCAGGGGGATTTGAGTTGGTGAGCTGCATTGCTGTTGTTTGGCTTCGTGGTCGTGGGCGTGCTACATCTTCATGTGGGTGTCAGTCTGCTGCATGTATGGATTGGAGGGGTTTGAAATGGCCAATGATGCAGCTGCAGTCTGGCTTCTGGTCCGAGGTCATGCTTAATCATCGGTGTGGGTTTGAGTCTGCTTTCCGTGGTGGTGACATGCTGTGTGGCACTTGTGAATATGGGTCTTGCATCATTCTTCACATTAGGGACTCATTTGTCGATAAGGGCGGGTTTCCAAATGGCTGGTAGGTGGGAGGTATCATCCCGTTTATTCATACTGTGTGGGCGTTTTCCTATCTAGATGGCTTCTCTGATTATTCTGTTGTTAAAGTGTTCAGTTTTGGCGATAGTTCTGGTATTTTTAAAGTCAATTTTATGTCCTGTGGCTTTAAAGTGTTGGACTAGGGAAGAAGTTGGTTCCTCTTTTCTGACTGAGTTCTTATGTTCTTCAATGCGTGCACTTATTCTTCTGTTGGTTTGTCCGATGCATGTGGTGCTGCAGGCGGTGCATGGGATTTCATATACTCCTTGATTTTCTAACTCAATTTTGTCTTTGGGGTTTCTTAGGATGGTGGATATTTTTTGGTTTGTGCAGAATGCTGTCTTGATGTTGTGTTTGTGGAGGATCTTGCTGATTCTGTCTGTGGTGCCTTTTATATATGGGAGGAGGGCTTTGCTGTTTTCTTGTTCTCTGTCTTGGATTTTAGTGGGGGTTTCTTTATGGATTAGTTTGGTAATCTTATTTCTTTGGAATCCATTGGAAGTTAGTACGTTAGTGAGAGTGTTTAGTTCGGTTTTTAGGTGTTGTTCGTCAGCTAAGTGTTTTGTTCTGGAGATGAGTGTCTTGGCTACAGAGTTGATCTGTGGTGGGTGGTGGTGTGAGAGTGCATGCAGATAGCAGTTTGTGTGTGTTTTCTTCTGGTAGATGGTGTGTCCTAGGGAGCCATTGGATTTCTTGTAGACTAAGACAGGAAGGGAAGTTGGTTGTTAGCTTCTGTTTCCATGGTGAATTGTATTTTGGGGTGTAGGCTGTTGAGGTGTATGAGGAAGTTGTCCAGTTTTTCTTTCCTGTGTGGCCAGATTATGGAAGGTGTCGTCTACATATTTGAGCCAGAGTTTGGGTTTGGGTTTGTGGTCAGATTTTTCTAGAGCTTGGGTTTCAAAGTGTTCCATGTAGAGGTTTTCAATGACAGGGGAGAGGGATGATCCCATGGGTGCTCCTTCTGTTTGTTTGTATTTTTGTCCGTTATAGATGAAGTATGTGTTGGATAGGCAGTGATTGGTCAGGTCTAGGATGTGCTTGGGGGGGATTATATTTGTTTTGGATGGCTGTTAAGGCTTCTTTGATTGGCACTTAGTAGATCGCTGGGCTGTAAGTTTTGTTTCTTTATGATCTCTATGAACTGGAATGAATTTTTTACGTGTGAGGTGGTGAATTCTGCATAGGACTGTAGTTGTTTGGCGAGAAATTTGGCTAGGTTTTGTAGAGGTGAGCCTATGGAGCTGACTATGGGTCTAAGTGGGATTCCTTCTTTGTGTATCTTGGGGAGACCATAGAGCTTAGGGCGTCTGGATGATTTCTCTCTGGGAATGATTCTTTGCTGGATTTCTTCGCTGATGGGGGAGGCTTTTATTTTGGATCTAGTGGTTTTTTTCTAGGTAGGTGGTGCGGTCTGTATTTAGGAGTTTTTATGTGGAGTCTTGGAATAGGTTGGTTAATTTGGTTTGGTAGTCAGATGTGTTCATAACCACCGTGGCGTTGCCCTTGTCTGCTGGTAGGATTATTATGCTGGTGTCTTCTTTCAGGTTAAGTAGTGCTGTCTGTTCCTCTTTGGGTAAGTTGCTTTTGGGTGGTTTGCTGGTGCAGAGAATGTTGGTGCTCCCAACCAATCAGTTCAAACCCCCACTAGCAGTTAAAAGGAAGAAACAGCTGCGATCACACATTGCTCCTAGAAGCACGAAGCTGTAAACACCAGCCTGAAGATGACAAATGAGACTTCGTCGAAACATTGCCAAGACACTTCCAATTTTACGCGGGAGAAAACCCGAATAACCAAAGACCTACATTTATATGTGTGTGTATATGCACACACATATTTTTTATTATATTTATTCCCAAATTTTCATTTAACTTCAGATTAAATGCATACTAAATATTAAAGAAATCTCAAGTCAGAAGGAATATTTGCCTGAAACTATCTTGACACCAAGAGTTTCAAAATGATTCTTTGAGGACTACCACTGTAGGTTGTACGGGAATTATGTTCATGCAGTGGTTCAAGTTTATTTCTTATCAGTTTCGTTACTAAAACTAAATCTCATAGGCTTAGATTGGCAAAATAATCATCTGAAAAAATTATGGATACTGGTAAATTCTTTTCGCTGAGGATTACAATCTAAAAAGTGGGTGAATAAAGACAATGATGTTGACAAAGGTAGGATAATTATTACATTTGATTTAAATAATTTAATTTTAAATTAATTTAATTTACAGGATTTGAGGTGATTACATTTCATGTATAATGCTTCTCTTCCAACACATAAAACAGTATAGTTTAGTAACAACCCTGAGGGGTAGGGACACTATGGGCTACATACAATTGAGGAAGATGTCATTATGCAGCTCACATATTCTGCATCCCTGAAAAAGTTTTAGAAAAGAGATGGAGACCAACCTGAACTGGCAACCTTACATTTCAAAAAGGCAAAACATTAAAATAACATATTTCTCACTTCAGTGGCTCTTAGATGGGATAATAACAAGGGATTGAAATGACTTTCCTTCCAATAATATGTAATTTTTCTTTATTTCAGCTGCTAGTTATACCACACATTCTTCAGGTGATAAAAATGGTATTTCTATAGAAGTTTCTTAATACTCATCTATTAAAATACATTTAAATTTACTAGACTGATTGCTTAACGGCAGAGACTATGTAAGCAGTAGCAGCGTATCCATATCAGGGAGCAAATTATGATTGGAATAGAGGGGACTATCAGAAATGTGAAGATTGAGTTCCATTAGTCCAAGCATTGTTAGGTACCCCACACACCCACTTTACAGTCTGTTTCTGTTGCTCCCCTCTGGGAGAAGATTTTGAAGTATTTCTAGCCAGACTACCAGATTCTGTAACAGCTTTGTTCCCCATGCCATCTGTCTGGTAAACTCATGAGATTTGTTTCTCTCGCCATGTACATGTATATATCCAAACTAGACTGTGCTGTTTTTCTGTGTCATATAATATATGTGGGTTTATGTATAATTTTGTTCTATCTATCTATCTATCTATCTATCTATCTATCTATCTATCTATCTATCTATCTAGTCATGTTTATGTAGTGTATATTGGAGATAGTGATCCTATGAGAGCTGTATGCAATGAAATTTCATTCTAATGTGTACATTCAAAGTGACAAAGTTATTCTAAGTTCTAAGAAGAATCAGACTAATGGAACTCTAGCAAGAATTCTGGGATTCTTGGAGGCACCTAAAAGAACACCTTTAATTCCATTCGATATATGCAAAAGCCCAAGGGAGAGAGAACAAGTGAAATTCACTGTAATTGTGCTTGTAGGAGAGAGCTAGTGTAGAGTGGGTTTTATATTAAAACAAGACTTATTTCTCTCTCTACATCTTAAAAAAAAGTCACAATTTTTAAAAAAATCCTATATCCCTAGGACATATATTTATAAAAAGGAAATCCCATCCTATTTTATAGAGATGGCAAAGTGTCAGATTAATAATAATTTGGTAACATTTCACAATATCTGAAGAGACTTCTTAGAAGTTGAAAAGAATTCAGATGTGGGAAAAAATAACATGAGTTCAAAAAGGGAAATTTCTCGGATTTTTTTCTCACCTTAAAAATTCTTTTTATTGATATTTTTTTGGCTGTGATTAAAGATAATACAAAACAGATACTTTCACATTTATCAGAGGGAACGTCACAAGGGGCTTAATTCTAAGAATATTTGCTCTCTGTTTCTTTGTGAATTTACTGGTATAACTGTCATTTTATTGCCTGTATTAATGTTCTCCATTGCA
Organism: Ahaetulla prasina; assembly: GCF_028640845.1. Classification (NCBI taxonomy): domain Eukaryota; kingdom Metazoa; phylum Chordata; class Lepidosauria; order Squamata; family Colubridae; genus Ahaetulla; species Ahaetulla prasina. Next base: position 176,138,186 of record NC_080539.1, on the reverse strand, counting down.
GGCTTCATCTGCCACCTGGGCATAATACCATCCTACTTGTATAATATTGTGCTATGTAATGCCCATTATTCCCTGAATAATACTGCAAGCATTCTCCAAGATTAGTTTTTTTTTTAATGAAAAGAAGATTGTTTTTTTCTTTTGGGAAGCATTCAGATGGACAGCTTCCCATCTCTATTCCAGAGCAATATAAATCTGGGAGAAAAGCTTTTATCATTTTAATTAACAGAATAACAGGGCTGGAAGGGACCTTGGAGGTCTTCTAATCCAACCCCTTGATCATGCAGGAGACTCTATACCATTTCAGACAAATGGTTGTCCAATCTTTTCTTAAAAACCTTCAGTATTGGAGCACCTACAACTTCTGAAGGTAAATTGTTCCACTGATTAACTGTTCTCACAGTCAAGAAATTTCTCCTTAGTTCTAGAGTGGTTCTGTCTTTGATTAGTTTCCATCTATTGCTTACTTTCAGGTGTTTTGGAGAATAGCTTGACCCTCTCTTCCTTGCGTATTCCTTCCTTCCTCATAGATATTAGAACATTGCTATCATGTCAGCCCTAGTCCTTCTTTTCATTAAAGTAGATATACCCAATTCTTGCAACCATTCTTCATATGCTCTAGCCTCCAGTCCCCTAATAATCTTTGTTGCTCTTCTCTGCACTCTTTCCAAAGTCTTAGCATCTTTTTTTATATTTTTATATTTATATTTTAGATGTACTATGATGTCACTGAATTAGGTTTGGTACCAGGTGACTGCTCAAATAAATGCTTGTTGCCTTGTTACACTTTTTAGAAGTAACCCATCACTCTTCCAGAAATATTCTTTGCATGTTGAATCCTTTGATCTCATCTATCCAGCTGATGCATTGTCTTTCTTCTATAGAACTTCTATCAGCCTTGCAAAACATAATAGGAGAGGCTACTCTAGAATGCAACTCCAAAGATAGCTGCTCTGTTTTTAATTCAAGTTTATCTCAAACATTTTTACCTGACAATGTAGTTAGTTTCTTTTACCTGACAAACAAATATATGGAAAAGTTTAAGTCTACAGATTTTAGACGTTTGTGTGGAAACATAGATTCATGATAGCTGGTTTGTTATTTTCATCCTTGATCTTGATTCCTTATTAAAATCAGTTAGTGCCAATTTTTAGATTTAATCTATATTTCAGGACTTTGTGAGTAGATTCAATTTTTTTTAATACTTTGATCTTTTTGGTATTTTAGAATGACTGTTACCTTTTAGGCTTCAAAATTTGTAGATGAAAGTCTTTTCATATACAATTCTTATCTGAGAACAAGAACTATTAAACACGATAGCCCTTATTTTAGACAAATATCTGTGGGACTGGGCTATTAGTTACACAAATTATTCATTGATTGCTACTTCTTGGAACAGAGGAACCTTAAGTATCATGTATAGTGATACTTAGTGAAGTTGCTTCCCTTTTAGTGGCTGCTATGAGGTATTATCCAACCATAAATAACTAATGACTTTTTCAATGTCATAACCTGGATCCAGGCACCAGTAATTATGCTTGTATATATATTTGATGCTGTAATGCAGATACTGTGCCATTATAGATGTACACTGTATTTAATGTGTAGGTTAAGCCTACTTTTAACATGCAAATATTTCTTTTCAGTAAAAAATCTTTAAGCTGCAGATGAAGGTATGGGATCCAGTTATATTCCAAGTAACTAGGATAGTAGCAAAGCTTGCCCCTACTTATGACTAGACTTCAAAAAACCCAAGATAATATAAATATTTTATTGTAAATAAACGAAAAGAAAAATAAATTGGAGCACAAAGCCGGCCTACTTTGTATCACTCTACCCAATAATGTGGTAAAATATTGTCTGGGGAGAAATACATATTAGAAAAATTCATATTATATTTTGCATCTCCCAAAAATTTAGCAAGAGGGATTTCAAAGTTTGCACTTTGGGACTTTTATCGGTCATAAATGTAATTGTAGCTGGAAGTAAATAAGACTCTGCAATTTATAAGGCCTTTACACTACCCCAATTTGCTATGGATGTAGAATTACTTTGAATAATATAACCTTGTTTTATTCTGGTGGCTAGTATGTATTTTTATTTTTATTTTTACCACTGCACTGAAGATTATTTTAGCCGCTGATATATTCTGTCACAATATATTTCTAAGGTGTTTATGATCTGGCCCTTAAAACAGCACTCTTAAAGTCTTAGTCTAGGATAAGAGCAGTTAATAGCAAAACATTAATCCTTCGAAGAGATATGCATTTTCATGCACACTTTTTGGGATTTATTACTACAAGTGGCTGAAGCTGCGATTTTGTCGGAGGAGTGTTGTTGAAGACTTTTGTGATTGGGTAGATTAAGTACTGGTATATATGTAGCATTCTGCAAACAACCGATGGAGTAAAAACTTTACTTTGAACAAGACCAGAGGCAGAAATCTGATTGGTGGAGTAGATTTAATAGACTATTATACATGCAATTATCTTTTTTTTTCTCCTTTTGTTACTGATGTTTTTGTAGCAATGGATATTAATGAATCTTATAAACATTAATATCAGAGATGCACTGTAGGATACACTAAGCAAGTTTTCTTCAATTTGATAACCCCCATATGTATTGGACTTTAATTCTCATAATTCCTACTTGGCATTACTAATGCCTATATTAGCTGGTGGATTATGCAAGCTGGATTCTAGTCTATTTAGAAAACACTAGAGGTCAACTGCAATTCAGCCTGGTAAGGATTCAGACATTTATACCTAAAGTTGATATAGATTTAATTCTATGAAGAATGTGGGGAAAGTGTTCACAAATATGACAACTGTCATGAAATTTTTGCATGGGAAATATTCTTGAGTTTACAAATATTTAGGAAACAAAACCATCAGTAGACTATTAGTATTGGTGTAGTGATCATTATTGCAGTGTTTGTTTGCATAAAGCATTATATTCCTAGAACAAACAATGCAGAATCATAATGGAAAAATCTGGTTTCATGAGAACCTTGCACAATGACTGAGGACATACTATAATTAGAGCATGCAACAGATGTCTATTTTTTTCTAAGAAAAAAGAGATTCCAGAACATCTTGAATCATCCTGTTTCACCTATAAAACATTTATAAAATTGGTAGGAAGTACAGATTTTTATTTTGCCTCTTTAAGGGTTCTGTAATCAGATGGGTCAAACAAATAGAAATGGTTTACAAATCTTTGAGCAGCCATCTTCACCATTTTCATATCAAATGATCTAAGTGCCAAAGCCCACTGTAACTACATCGCAAAAAGGCCTTAAAAGTTGTAAACCTAATCTTGCGCAGCTTCTTCTCCAAAAACACTACACGACTAACCGGAGCATATAAAACATTTGTTAGAGCAATTCTTGAATACAGCTCGACTGTTTGGAACCCATACCACATTTCTGACATCAATACAATTGAACGTGTCCAGAAATATTTTACAAGAAGAGTTCTCCACTCCTCTGAATACAACAAAATACCTTATGCCACCAGACTTGAAATCCTGGGTTTAGAAAATTTAGAACTACGCCACCTTTGACATGACCTGAGTTTAACTCATAGAATTATCTATTACAATGTCCTTCCTGTCAAAGACTACTTCAGCTTCAATCGCAACAATACACGAGCACACAATAGATTTAAGCTTAATATTAACCACTCCAATCTTGATTGCAGAAAATATGACTTCAGTAACAGAGTTGTTAATGCTTGGAATACACAAGCTGATTCTGTGGTCTCTTCCCAAAATCCCAAAAGCTTCAACCAAAAACTGTCTACTATTGACCTCACCCCATTCCTAAGGGGCGTGCAATAAGAGCACAAACGTGCCTACTGTTCCTGTCCTATTGTTTTCCTTCGTTATATCCAATGAATATAGTTATTACATACTCATATTTATCTATATGCTTATATATTGTATAATTATTTCATGCTTATGCTTATATATACTGTGTGACAAAAAAATAAATAAATAAAAATAAATCTATCAAAAGTCCAAATACTGAGAATATTTTGACTCTTCTATAAAGGGAAAACTCAAAATGTTCCAGGTTCCCATTCACTGTGGGAACCTGCCACTGCAACTGTGTGTTGGACTGTCTCTGAAAACCCTGCATAGTCTACACCTTGGGTCCTTTCTATGCTTCTATGGATCTGATGCTTAGTGCTGCTATGATCACTATCTCAGTGCTGCTCAGTGCTGTCTTTTAGTCCAGTCCTTTCCAGCTAATGGTGGGATTTCCTAATGTCTGCCTTGTCAGATACCTTTTGATGGTAATCCCAGGTGGAGTCTTGTCTTGCCATAGTGCTTCCTCTGCTTGATCTCTTTCCATGTTGCTCAACAGTTCACCTTGGGTGGCATTTTACTCCTGGATGCTGTGAGTTTCATCCAGGACAATAGCTTTGACATCCACCAGAACCTGCCTGCCCTTTTTCCAGATGGTATATAAATTCTGGCTGTTAGCAACATCCAAATACCACAAAAGGATAAGACAGGCCAAATTTGCAGATGATACTAAGGTGGCAGGAATAGCTAACACCCTAGATCAGTGACGGTTAACCGTTTCGGCACTGAGTGCTGAAACTGGAACATGTGCATGGGTGCCCTGGAACAGCAGAACCCAGAAGAGATCAGCTGGCCGATGTGCACGAGCACAGCGGTCAGCTGCTCTTACGGGTTGCGACACACACATGGGCACTGTACAGCTGGCCCAGCACGCATGTGCACCAAACAGCTGCTCTCCTCTGGGTTCTGTCATGCGCATGCGTGCCAGCCAGCTGGTCTTCAAAGACCAACTGTCCAGCATGCATACACATGAGGGAACCCAGAAAAGAACAGCTGGTTGGTGCGCTTGTGCACCGGACCAGCTGTCCGGCGCATATGTGCATGACAGAACCCCGAAGAGCAGCTGACAATGGTGCACGTGCCCACAGAGAGGGCTCTGCGTGCCACCTCTGGCATGGGTGCCATAGGTTCGCCATTACAGCTGTAGATGATAGGCTCAAGGTCCATATGGATCTTGACAGACTTGAATACTAAATACTAACTAACTAAATACTAACTAACTAAATACTAAATACTAACCCTATCTAATAAAACGAAATTCAATGTAGAGAAAAGTAAAGTAAAGGGCTGAGCTAGATTTTAAATTATTGGTTTTAAATTGGGTTTTATTTGATATTTTAATTCTAAATTTACGGGCTTGTTAGAATCAGTTTTTTAGTTGTTTTATATTGTATTTATATGTCTTTTAAATGCCTGTACACCGCCCTGAGTCCTTCGGGAGATAGGGCGGTATATAAATTTGAATAAATAAATAAATAAATAAATAAATAACTTAGGCAAGAAAAACCAAAAGTACACATATAGACTAGGTGAAACCAGGCTTAGTAGCAGTAATTGTGACAGGAATCTTGGCATCTTAGTGGACAACCAATTAAATATGAGCTAACAGTGTGCGGCGGCAGCCAAAAAAGCCAATGCAATCCTAAATTGCATTACAAGAGGTAATTGCATTACAATCAAGATCAAGTGAGGTACTAATGCCACTCTATAAAGCCTTAGTAAGACCACACCTAGAATACCGCATCCAGTTTTGGTCACCACACTATAAAAAAGGTGTTGAGACTTGAGAAAAAGTGCAGAGAAGTGCAACCAAGATGATTAAGGGACTGGAGGCTAAAACATACGATAAACGGTTGCAAGTACTTGGCATGGCAAGTCTAGTGAAGAGAAGGACCAAGGGAGACATGATAGCAGTGTTCCAATATTTGAGGGGCTGCCACTGAGGGGTGTGTGTGTCAAGCTATTTTTCAAAGCACTTGAAGGCCAGACAATGGATAGAAACAGATTAAGGAGAGATTCAACCTAGAAATAAGGAGAAATTTTCTGACAGCGAGAACAATCAACCGATGGAACAGCTTGCCTTCATGACTTGTGAGAGCTTCATCACTGGAAGCTTTCAATAAGAGATTGGATTGCCATTTGTCAGAAATGGTATAGGGTCTCCTGCTTGTGTGGGGGGGCTGGTCTAGATAACCTATAAGGTCCCTTCCAATTCTGTTGATCTGTAAATGGGAAGAACAAGATCCACCAAGAGGTATGCTCTGCCTATCATCAGCTATCTTGCCAATATAGTGAACTGGCCAAACAAGTATACGAGGACTGCTATGAAGACCTGGAAGCTCCTCACAATGTATAGAGGTTTCAATCCCAACTCCCAGAGATTTTACAGCACCTGGAAAAATGGTGGGCAGGTCTGGTGGGTGTCAAAATCTTCCTTGCCTCCTCATTGTGGTTCCCATATGATTGTGGAATACCAAGGAACTTGTAATGTTTGTGTGTGTTATGTGTAGTATGTGGTGAATTTGTGTGCATGTCTGGAAAAGACAGGAGAAAATAAATATTTAATAACACAGAAAAAAAGTACCTGCTTTGAATAATACTTATTCTTATTAAATTAAATGGGAGAATTATCACTGGTTCTTGAAATGCGTCTTTATGATAATCCTTTCTAGTCTATATCAGGTCCATTGAATATGCTGAGGCCTGGGAATCGCTAGTTATTATATTAAGGGAGCAGCTGGTGGAAAATTTACATTATTACGTAGCGTATGCCACAGATTTAGCCTCAGTGGAGAAGCAGTAGCATGCAGATGGTATTTTTTTACATTATAAGGAATAAAAGTTTCAGGGTATAAATACAAATCTGTGGGATAACTTTGATACATTTCCTAAGGTTAGATGTTGAGATCTCTCTCTCTCCCTCCCTCCCTCCCTTCCTCCCCCCCTCTCTCCCTCTCCCTCCCTCTCTCCCTCCCTCCCTCCTCTCCCTCCCTCCCTCCCCCCCTTCTCTCTCTCACACACACACACCTTAAAAAGCAGAAAGCTTCTTTGGATCCAGTTTGCAACATGGGGAATATTCAGAGTGCTGCTGACAGTCTCATTGTCCTAGGAGAATATGGCCTTTCAGGCTAAAGAATGGCATTCCATGTACAACCTGCTACAGCCCTTTATGTACCATAGCACCATGTTTAACATGTTTTTCTGATAGTAAAGATCACATCAATCTTTATGAAGATGATAATCCAAATGTGGATTGCTTTGAAACTGAAATCTTTCTGACTACTTAGCCAGTTTAAAGAGATCTTTTGTGATCACTTTCAGTTTTCATCATACTTGAAATTTAATATCATATTTAAATTTGGCCAACTCACTGCTTATCATTAAGTCAAGAAAATGTATGAATAAGTTAAACAGTACTAGTCTCTTGAGAGACTACTTCTTACTTCCATCCACTGAGAACATTACCTATTTATTTCTACTCAGTTTCCTGATTTTTAACTAGTTAGTAACTCAACTCATAAATGGAAAAGTTCTGTCTCTTCTTCTTTTAAAGAGATTTTTTTTAAATAAAAAAAATATATTATTTCCCCCCCCCCCCCGATCCCTGAATTGATATGCATGTTTATGATGGGTGCAGTTCTTTAGGAAGTTCTAGTAGGTTGCAGAGGTCTAGAAGTGTGGAGTTTCAGATTGAATGGTAGCAGAATTCCCCTACCTGGATTGCAATTTACAGGATTGGCCATAGGTGTTGAAACCTTGCTCTTCTTGACCTCTCAGCAGCAATTGATACCATTGCTCATGAACAGCTTTAAGAGTTGGGGATGAATGGGACTGTATTGTACTGGTTCTCCTCCTCTTTTCTACAGGATTGATTGTGGTCAGTGTTGATGTTGTGTGGGGGGGTGGGAGACATCTAGTCCATGGCTCCTACTTTGTTGGGTGCACCAGGGCTCATTTCTCTCTTCTTTTCTTTTTAACATCTAGAATAGAATAGAATTTTTTATTGGCCAAGTGTGATTGGACACACAAGGAATTTGTCTTGGTGCATATGCTCTCAGTGTACATAAAAGAAAAGATCATCAAGAATTCTAAGGTACAACACTTAATGATAGTCATAGAGTACAAATAAGCAATCAGGAAATAACCAATATCAATATAAATCGTAAGGATACAAGCAACAAAGTTACAGTCATAAGTGGAAGGAGATGGGTCATGGGAACGATAAGAAGATTAATAGTAGTGCAGACTTAGTAAATAGTTTGACAGTGTTGAGGGAATTATTTGTTTAGCAGAGTGATGGCGGTTTGGGAAGAAACTGTTCTTGTGTCTAGTTGTTCTGGTGTGCAGTGCTCTATAGCATCATTTTGAGGGTAGGAGTTGAAACAGTTTATGTCCTGGATGTGAGGGGTCTGTAAATATTTTCACAGCCCTCTTTTTGACTTCTGCAGTATACAGGTCTTCAATGGAAGGCAGGTTGGTAGCAATTGTTTTTTCTGCAGTTCTAATTATCCTAATTATTATATCTAATTATCTAATATATCAGGCCACTAGGTGAAGTAAGTGAGGTATCTTCAATATAGTGATGATATCCAGTTTTATCTCTTCAGTTGGGAGCTGACTGAGTGATGCTGTGGATCTCCTGTCCCACCGCTGGGCGGATGGAAGGGCCTAAGTGGAGTGCAAAGGCCTTCCATGCAACCCAAGCAAGTCTGAGTGGTTTGGAGTTTTGGACCTTCTTATGACAAGGTTTTTCCATTATAAATCCTGGATGGATCCAATGTGCAATCTGAGCTTCTCTTGGACTCATGGATCCTGTTAGAAGAGCAGGTGGCAGCCATGGCCAGAAGAGGCTTTGTATACCTTAAGATTATGTACCAGTTGTGCCCATTTTCTGGATTGGGAGGCTTTGCTCACAGTTGCTAACATCCTTGTGATCTCTTATCTGGATCACTGCAATGTGCTCTGTATGAGGTTGCCCTTGAAGAGCATTTAGAAGTTTCAACTGCGCTAGCAGTAAGTGGTGTTGGATATTCAACACATGTAAAACACTGCTACGTAACCTGCACTGGCTGCCAGAGTGCTTTGGGTACAATTCAGGGTGCTTGTTATCACCTTTAAAGCTCTTCATAGTTTGGGCCTGGAATACCTAAGGGGCCATCTTCTCTCAGTTGTCTCTATGTGTCCAATTCAGTTCAGCAGGTTGGGAATGTTATGGGTCCTGGCAGCCAAGAAATGTCAGCTGGCAGGTACCAGGAGATATATACCTTCTCTCCCATAGTTCTTGCCCTGTGGCACATTCTCCCTTCAGAGATTAAGATGATTAAGTCTACACAGCCTTACATACCCTTCTGGACTTTTGTAAGCTTATGAAGACTTGGTTATGTGCCTGGGCCTGAGGCCCTAGTGTGTTGAGGGCCCTGTTTCTTGGCTATATATATCCATGGCAATAGTTTTACTTGGCAACCATATATATTTATTTTGTATTAAAAATCAGCTATTTTGTATTAGAGATCAATTATAGAACTCAAACAATAAACACATACATGAAATCTCATGATAGCTAAGTTTGTTCTAGAGCCTTTGATGAGGAACTTTGTCCCAGGCTTTCTGAAAATCAAAGTATTATATACAGTGTTGATCAAGTGATCTCCATTCAAATACTTCTTAACTTGATAAGGCAGGATTTTCTTTTCCAGGATTCATGCAGATTGCCCTTCAGTAAGTCTTGATCCTCTACATTCTTCTTATTTTTCGTGTGTGGCCTATATTTGATTACCATTTCAATAAATTTGCTCAGAAAAGATGTTAAGCTGATAGCCTTTAATCTTCCAGATTTCTCCTTATTAAAATTTAATGTTACATTGACTATCATCCAGTCTTTGAGTGCTAAACTTGATTTTAGATGTGAGGTACATTTTTTCCCTTTTAGAAGTCACAATTTGAGTTCTTTAGGAACTCTTGAATCAACACTAGTAGGATTTGAAGATTTCTTACTTGTGTTCTTTCAAGATGTTCTGGAATATTTTCTTTTCTTTCTTCAATTCCTTTCTCAAGAAAGTTAACACAGACCCAAGTATCTGTCCATAAATTCTATAATAAAACCTAGAAAAAAACTGTCATCACCATTCAAACAAATTTAGAAAAAAAATTACTAGCACATTTTGATACATTCTTCACCAATCTTGAAAAAAAACTTACAACACAAATAAATGGAATCACAACTGATCAAAAACATTTCCCAAACCAGCAAACATTGCCTTCTGCACAAACTAAACCAAAAACATCTACCAATCAACCAAACAATGTAGCAATACTAGTAAAAGATACAATTGAGAGAGAACAAAAGCGTCAAAATGCTATATTATTTGGTCTAGGTATTACAAATGAAAGATATTGATAAAATACGTAACATCATTTCAAATTACAAACTATTAACCTTCAACCCTAGTGAAATAACCGAAGTCTCCAGAGATGGACCCGAATTCAAATACAGTGATGGTTCAGTGGTGCCTAAATTCTGTAGTGTCATATGGAAAAATGAAACCAGCAAAAGAAATTTCATCTGTACTATGAACACAATTGCCAGAAACAATCTCAGCTTCAACAAACTCAGAGCTAGACCAAACCTATCATTCCTACATCGTATTAGATCCCATGAATTTCGTTCTGAGCTCAAACGACGGCAAGAAGAAGGTGAAACCAACCTTTACATTGACTACCGTGCTGACTGCATAAAAAGAAAATCCTACAATCAAATAGCCATCACTCAACCTCACTTCAATCAAAACATCCAACAATCCATCAATCAAGGCATCCATCCATCTGCCAATCGGAACATCCAACCACCTATTCAATCAACTGTCGAACAACCAACTAACACCCTACCACCCATACAAATCCTCCAATCATCCAATGAACAACCACTCAATGCTCAACCAACCTTCCTTCAACCACCTGTTGTTCATAACCCTCAATCAACTATCAATCAAAACTAGGTATGCACGCTTCTTACCTCTTCTACACCAAACACTGCAGGTCTCAAATGTAAATTAATAAATGCAAGAAGTATTGTAAACAAATTATCTGAATTTATCCTATTGTTAAACAATGGTACATTTGATATTATATTTGTTTGTGAAACATGGCTAAACTCATTCCTCCTTAACTCCATTATTTCAAACAAAGAATATCAAGTTTTTCGATCAGATCGTGAAAACCACAGAGGTGGTGGAGTGGCTATCTTTTACAAAAAATCACTGAACCTTAAAAATATTCAAGTTGCACATAAACTTTCTCTTCCTGAAACTATTGTATGTGATCTGTCCATTAACACCACACTTCGATTCTTACTATGCTACAGAGCACCTGACTACGACATCGATCACGCAAATAAGTTAACCACACTGTTACATGGGCTACCTCTTGCCCATATCCTCTCATCTTCCTGGGTGACCTAAATCTACCTTTTATTAACAGGATAACAAATGAATGTACAACTGAACCAATCCATACTACACTATACGACTCCGTTACAGACCTAAGTCTTGAACAACTAGTAACTAACAATACAAGACTCAACAACTGCCTTGATCTCATCTTTTGCAATAATACAAACTCAATTTATGGACTACAAATAAAAGAACCCTTTTCCAACAGTGACTACTGCATGATAGACTTTTGTCTCAATATACACCCTCACATAAATTGTCATAATACCGGATTACTTACGGGACCATCTGCTGCCACCGAATGCCTCCCACCGACCCGTGTGCTCTCACAGAGAGGGACTCCTCAGGGTGCCGTCGGCCAGGCAGTGCCGACTGGCAGTGCCAGGCAGTGCCGACTGGCGACGCCCAGGGGAAGGGCCTTTTCTGTGGGGGCTCCCACCCTCTGGAACGAGCTTCCCCCAGGACTTCGTCAACTTCCTGACCTTCGGACCTTCTGCCGCGAGCTTAAGACACATCTACTCATTTGCGCAGGACTGGACTAGGGTTTTAAATTTTTAAATGACTAAATTTTAGCTTTGGTTTAAATTGGGTTTTATTATTTATATCTTATTTTAAATATTTGGCCTTTATAATAAGTTTTTTAGATGAATGTTTTATTTTGTATATTTGTGTGTTTTTATATGGCTGTACACCGCCCTGAGTCCTTAGGGAGATAGGGCAGTATAGAAATATGAATAAATAAATAAATAAATAAATAAATAAATAAATAAATAAATAATAATAGTACTCTTAACTACAATTTCAAAAAAGCCAACTATGACCTTATAAACAATGACCTCTCATATCTTGACTGGCAAAATCTATTCTCAACCTGTATCACTGCTGAAGATCACTACAGAGTTTTCCTACTTGAAATCAATAGAGTCATCAAACAATACGTACCACAAATCACCACCAAAATAAAAAAAACAAAACCAATTACCCATATCAATAAAGAACTTCAATCCAAAAAAAAATCCCTCTGGAGAAGAAACAAAAAGGGCCATGTAGCAAACTTCAAAAACCGCTACAGAAATATTTGCAACCAAATAAAAACTGAATGCACCATTTACCACACAAAGCAAGAAGAAGATCTTCTGCGCACAATTTCCAATCGTGCTTTTTATAATTTTGTTAACAATAAACTTAAAGAATCAAGATCCATCCCACCACTAAAAGAATCTAATGGCAATGAATGTAACAATAAAACAGTTAAAGCAAACCTCTTTAATACATTCTTCGGCTGTCTTTGTTAACAGTGATGGCACATATCTGACATTCCCCAGTCGTACTAACAATGATTACAACGACTTAACTCATATAGACTTTACAGAAGATTATGTTGAAAAAGCTCTTCACAAACTGAAACCATCTTTATCTATTGGGCCTGATGGACTATGTGCATATTTCTTAAAAAAACTTTCCACTAATATAGCATAACCCCTAAGCATAATCTTTGATAAAGCTTTCACGACTGGTTCCCTTCCCAAACTTTGGTCTCTAGTCATAGTCATCCCTATCTTCAAAAAAGGAGATACCAGCCTAGTTGAAAATTACAGACCAATCTCTCTATGCTGCATCACCTGCAAAGTAATGGAATCTATCATCAACCAATCCATTACCCTCCACCTAGAAACAAACAACCTACTCTCTCATAAACAATTTGGTTTCAGAAAAAAATTATCATGTAACTTACAACTTCTCCACTGCAAAAACATATGGACTACTAATCTTGATCAAGGCAAAGCAATAGATGCAATCTACATAGACTTCTGCAAAGCTTTTGACTCAGTAGTACATGATAAACTACTCCTAAAACTAAAATCCTACGGCATTTCTGGACCTCTTCACAATTGGATAACTGCTTTCCTGTCAACCAGACAACAAGTGGTCAAAATCAGCCTTACATATTGGAAAAAAGAACCCAAACACTAAGTACATACTGGATGGCCATTACCTTACAGATGACCCCCACCCTGTTAAAGACCTTGGAGTTTTCATATCAAATGACCTAAGTGCCAAAGCCCACTGCAACTACATAGCAAAAAAGGTTCTAAGAGTTGTAAACCTAATTTTGCGTAGCTTCTTTTCCAAAAACACTACACTACTAACCAGAGCATATAAAACATTTGCTAGACCAATTCTAGAATACAGCTTGCCTGTCTGGAACCCTCACCACATTTCTGACATCAATACAATTGAACATGTCCAGAAATATTTTACAAGAAGAGTTTTTCATTCCTCTGAAAACAACAAAATATCTTATCCCACCAGACTTGAAATCCTAGGCTTAGAAAACTTGGAACTCCGTCGCCGTCGACAAGACCTAAGTTTAACTCATAGAATCATCTATTGTAATGTCCTTCCTGTTAAAGACTACTTCAGCTTTCATTGCAATAATACAAGAGCAACCAATAGATTTAAACTTAATGTTAACCGCTTTAATCTAGATTGCAGAAAATATGACTTCTGTAACAGAATCATCAGTGCTTGGAACACTTTACCTGACTCTGTGGTCTCTTCCCATAATCCCAAAAGCTTTAACCAAAAACTTTCTAATATTGACCTCACCCCATTCCTAAGAGGACCATAAGGGGCGTCCATAAGAGCACAAACGTGCCTACCATTCCTGTCCTATTGTTTTCCTTTTTCTTCTTCTTATATATATATATATATGCTTATACCTCCTAATATTTACTCATATATATGTTTATATACTATATAATCTTTTTTGTATGATACTTGTATATATTGTTGTGACAAAATAAAAAAATAAAAAAATAAAATTGGCAATGCTCTACCAATCCTGTCCCTGTCAAAGGTGGCGTTCCTCAAGGCAGCGTTCTTGGACCAACACTCTTCATACTATACATAAATGATCTCTGTGACCATATCTCAAGTTATTGTGTTCTCTTTGCTGATGATGCCAAACTATTTAACACCACCAACAATACTACTACCCTTCAAAAAGACCTTGATTTTGTATCTGATTGGTCTAAAACTTGGCAACTCCAAATCTCAACCACCAAATGCTCAGTCTTACATATTGGGAAAAAGAACCCAAACACTAAGTACAAGCTTAATGGATGACCCCTACCCTGTTAAGGACCTTGGAGTTTTCATATCAAATGATCTAAGTGCCAAAGCCCACTGCAACCATATAGCAAAAAAGGCTCTAAGAGTTGTAAACCTAATTCTGTGTAGCTTCTTTTCCAAAAAGTCTACACTACTAACCAGAGCATTCAAAACATTTGCTAGACCTATTCTTGAATACAGCTCACCTGTCTGGAATCCATACCACATCTCTGACATTAATACAATTGAACGAGTCCAGAAATATTTTACAAGAAGAGTTCTCCGCTCCTCTGTAAACAACAAAATACCTTATCCCACCAGACTTGAAATCCTGGGATTAGAAAACTTAGAACTCCGCTGACTCCGACAAGACCTGTGTTTAACACACAGAATCATCTATTGCAATGTCCTTCCTGTTAAAGACTACTTCAGCTTCAATAGCAATAGTACAAGAGCAAACAATAGATTCAAACTTAATGTTAACCGCTTCAATCTTGATTGCAGAAAATATGACTTTTGTAACAGAGTTGTTAATGCTTGGAATACACTACCTGACTCTATGGTCTCTTCTCCAACTCCCAAAAGCTTTAACCAAAAACTGTCTACCATTGACCTCACCCCATTCCTAAGACGACTATAAGGGGCGTGCATAAGTGCACAAAAGTGCCTACCATTCCTGTCCTATTGTTTCCTTTCAATATATGTTCTTGTATATAATGTTGTGACAAAAAAAAAAAAAAGACAGATGCAAGGAATTCATTCAATTTCTCCACAAACTCCATATCCTGCTTCATTATCCCCTTTGCTTCATTATCCCTTTTGTCATTTCTCAGTCCACTCTATGAAGAAACACATAGTGAATCTGGGGATGAGGCTGTTTAGGAGAAGTTAATCCTGATCAAAATCCCTGCCAGTTTGGAGAGGAGAAACAAAGACTTTGACAGTGTTACACTTGCTGTGAAGGAGCATTAAAGCACTTTTCCTCCTCTTTCTAGGCTCCCCAAGCAAATTCTTCAGGGGCCCAATGTAGCTCACATGACATGCAGCTTGCCTATCCCCTGTGCATAGGATTATAGGCCAATTAAATGAATTCTTGGAAGGCAAACTTACCATGTATCCTCTATTTCCCTTTTTGTCTCAACTTGTGCTGACATTTTTGGGTTGTTATTTGTCATGGATGACTTCCTCCTTCAGACCTCTTTAGTTTTAGTTACTGTTGGCAAAACCCATTTATATTTTCCCCCTCTCCTGTTTAACTGGGTTTCTAAACTTTATCTAACTTGTTCTTCCCGAACGCCATCATTCTGTTAAACAAATAATTCCCTCAACACTGTCAACCATTTACTAAATCTTCACTACTTTTAATCTTGTCATAGTTCCCATCACCCATCTCTTCCACTTATGACTGTATGACTGTAACTTTGTTGCTTATATCCTATGATTTATATTAATACCGATTGTTTCCTGATTGCTTATTTGTACCCTATGACTATCATTAAGTGTTGTACCCAGGGGTGAAATCTAAAAATTTTCCCTACTGGTTCTGTGGGCGTGGCTTAATTGGTGAGTGTGGCTTGGTGGTCAGGTGACTGAATGAGCATGGTCAATAATAATAAATAATAAAAATAATAAAGTATACAAAACTTGGGAGGCACCAGTCTACTTTCTTTAAAAATAGAGGCCCCGGTCTACCAGTTGCCTTTTACTGAGAGGCCCCAGTCTACCAAGTGCCTTTTTTTGGCAGGCACCGGTCTACCTTCTTTAAAAATAGAGGCACCGGTCTACTAGCCGCTTACAGCACTCATCAGCTTTAGTGAAGTGCCGCGCCAGTCATTTAAGGTCGTTTGCAGCTATATCACCACTGAGCGCTTCAGGGACAGAGAAGAGGAACAGCGAGGCGTGGGCAGTGGGAGGGGGAGGGATTTTTGCTACTGGTTCTCCGAACTACCTGCCCCTATCATTATCGGATCATGCGATCGGGTCCGAACCGGGAGCATTTCACTCCTGGTTGCACCTTATGATTCTTGATGAAGGTATCTTTTCTTTTATGTACACTGAGAGCTTATGCACCAAGACAAATTCCTTGTGTGTCCAATCACACCTGGCTAATAAAGAATTCTATTCTATTCTATTCTATTCTATTCTATTCTATTCTATTCTATTCTATTCTATTCTATTCTATTCTATTCTATTCTATTCTATTCTATTCTATTCTAACTGCAAACAGGCAATGCTTTACATGCTTGGGTTTATCCCTTGTCATTGGAATAACCTGATTACAAATGTGACGTTCATGTTTAATATTCCCTTTTGAAAAAAGCAACAAACTCCCAATTGGCAATATTTATCTGAGTAGAACATGGAGTTAACGCTGAGCGGCTGCCTCAGGCAACAGCCTCCATTCCGTGGCTTGTTAAAAAGAGGAATTGAATTGCATTATCACTCCAGAAGAAAAGGGAAAACTAACCAGCAGTATCAAAAGTTTGAAGCCCCTTTCCAAATAATGGGAATTTTTTTTGTTCCCCTCTCACCCCCCCTGGTGAGAACACAATATCTTTATACCATGCTTCATATGGGCCTCCAGTGGTGACCAAGAGAAGTGCTTTTATGCCCTTAGGATACGGTAGAGAATAGAAATCATCATCCTTGATTTTAGCTCAGCTGCTTTTTTTCTACATAGATTTATTGTCTATAACTGCCCATCAGGCACATTAAAGGAAAAAAAAAACCCCTTTAACCTTGTTCTCTTTTTCCTATGCTTATGTTTAGGCTTTTTCTTCTCGGCTTTGTTCTTTCCACTTGGCAAAATAAACAGCAAGATTGATCTTACGCCCTGCATGTTGGTTTGTCCCAATTGTTTATCAATAGACCTGGGCTGGGAATGCAAAGGCTGGAAGAGAAGGGCAGAACTGCAATTCACTTTGTGTCCTTTTTGCCTTTTAGTGTGCACTGGGATGTTGCTAATCTGAAGGGAGCAACTGTAGCTGCCAACTGACATGCAAATTAAGAATGAAGTATTCTGTCTCATATTAGCTCAGTGCAACTAACCATCTTTAGAAGTACCAGAGTCAAAAAAAGAGGGGGGAAAGGGATAGGGAATGTGTGTGGTTGCAAAATCTATTATTTTTTTAAAAAAAATAATGGGGATTGAATGGAGAATATACGTTTCTAGGTTATTAGTGGTTCCCTCCCCCCTCCCCGCTTTATTGGTAAATAGTTTACATGAAAGAATTTTCTACTGGGGGAAAGAGATTGTTCTAGAAAATGGACCAATCACTACAATTGTCATTAAATCACTACAGAAAAAAAGCATAATAAAAAATCAGACTTTTAATGAATTTTTAATTTCATTTTCCCCATCCTATGCTTAGAGAATAAAGCAATAGTTACATAACTGGGACTTATCTTTGAATCGGTATTTTGGATAACAGTCCCACAAATATGTATGTGAAAATCAGCCCTCTTAGGCTCAGTGAACTTAACGTGGCGTGGCTATGTCTTTTTAATGATGTCTTGCAGGATTTTGATGATGTTGTGAAATATATTAAAACAGGTTCCCCCATCTCTTAAAAGAAATCAAAAGATGGAGATCCAGAAAGCATTTCAATCTTCTCATTGCCTTGCATTGGGGTTTTGATTTTTTCAAGCAGGAATGTGAAAATTACAGTCTGTTCCTGCCTGCTGGACACCCAGATCAACGGTGTACAGCCAAGTCCCAGAAGCCAACAATTATATACACAAATACTAATTCTAATAATTACTAACATTTTGTGACTTTGTGTTTCTCTTTGCCTCCCCTTCTCCTTTATCTCCTTTTCACTCCTGTTTTTTTTCCACCTAAGGGAAAATAGCTGAGTCCGTAATTTTCATTCTTTCTTGGAGAGAATATTCTTTTCTTTCTCTCGTTAAATCTCTAAAGCATTCTGACAAAACAGGAAGAGTGAAAAGTAAAGAAAAGAAAAACAGGTTGTGTTGCATTGTAGTTTCAGCTACAGGCCTTCCCCCAAGTTCATGGACAGATTCGATTTGGGTTTCATGATTTGGTTTGAATGAAAGAAAGCAGCTCAGAGATTAAAGAATTTAATCCTTTTCCATGGGTCTCTCCAGAGTGACTCTGTAACCCGTTGCTCATTGTGTGCTGGTTGTCAGGAGAATAATATGTGAGCCCGTTACAACATAAAGCCTAAGTCTGGTCCAAGAGAAAAGGCCCAGCTTCAGTACAGCTTTGAGATCTGTTTGGTCCTTATTTACCAGCGGAGGCATAGCCGAAGCGATAAAAATATTGAAATACAGGCCTGTTAATAAAAAGCACTTTTAAGGTTCATTGATTTTATGCTAAATTCTCTCCCATGGAAAATAATGGGATTTGGAAATACTCAACACTGGGCAATGATCCACTTAGGTAATGGTAAACTCTGAACTTAATGGTCCTCCATTCTGATTTAGGTATAATTTGTGACTCTTATTAGGACACGTCCATATGGAAAACTAGAAGTACGATGTGACTGCAGAGCCTGTGTGACCAAACAGTGTTGGCTGGTTTTGCGAGCTGAGTTTTTTTTTTTACTGGACCTACTGTAATTTCATTTGAAACTGGAACAAAACTGGTGTTTTCTTTGCAATGTTACAGCTTTGCTGAGTTTCTAGGTGGATTCGTTCCAGTTTGTAGGAAATTCTTGCTTCCCTTTGCCTCCTGGGCTTCAACCAGGTGCGGGCTGCTGAGGTTTGCAGGGGTTCGGGAGAACCTCTAGCTAAGATTCTGTGCAATTTGGAGAACCCCCAAATCCTACTCTTGGCTGGTCCTTCCCACCCTTCCCCTCCCCTCCCCTCTCAGGAGTCCCCACACGGCCCGTTTTGGATGCAGGTAAGTGCAGGGAGTGCGCGGAGGCTCAGGGAGGGCGAAAAATGGGCCTGTTTCTGGTCTTGAGACAGCCTCTGGAGCCCGGGGAGGCCATTTTGCCCTCTGAGAGGCTGGAGGAAAGCCAGGGGAGGGCAAAAATTCCCCCTCCACCATGGTGCAGGAGGCCGACTAGGCCATGCCCAAATCCCTTGCTAAAATTTTTGAAGCCCACTCCTGGCTTCACCCTTTCTTGCAGGTCTTTCAAGGGAAGAGAAGGTCTGAAGCCTTCTCAGTTCTCATTTTTTAAGATTCTGGATTTTTGTTTTTTTTCTCTTTTTGCCTAGACAAGACAAATATATCTAGCATGAAGGACATATTCAACAATTTTATTTCCCTTTTCAGTGGAGGAGGGGTGAAAGAACTTCTGTATTTTTGAGGGTGGCAGGGAAAGACAGATTGTTTTTGTGATGATTTAACTGATTTACTGCTATTGAGTTAGGACATTTCCACTGATAGTTCCAAATGTATGTTGACTATATAGAATAATTATGCCAATACTTGAAGGTATCTGAAGTCTCTAATATATCTCACCTGATTGGTGTTGGGGGATAAAATGAAGGGTCATCACCATGTAAAGAATAGAATAGAATAGAATAGAATAGAATAGAATTGTTGTGACCCAGGTTCCTGGACCCGGACTCCTGGACTCGGATGATTCAGAAAGTGAGGGAGAAGACCTGGCCAGCCCTGCTTCTCTTGAGCCCTTTCCCTCCCTGGCACCCACTCAAAGGGAGGGGGAGGGGCCGGCACAGCCTGATTCCATGGAGCCTCCTTCTGATTTGGCAACGCCCCAAGAACAGTTTTGGAGCGATGCAAGGTCACGTAGACGTAATCGCCGTGCGCAGCAGCGGAAGAGTTGGGACAAAGCCAAGTCATAATTGTCATGCAGTGACATCTGCAGAGACTATAAATAGGAGGCGGGACTTCCTGGTTTTTTGTCTTGGACAAAGTAATGAGTTGGCGCGAGCTAATGAATTGGCGCGAGCTAACTATTTCAATGGAGGGAAGAATATATTCGTGAGTAATTCTGGCCTTATCTATAATTTCCTCGTTATCTCCAGAAACTTGGCAGGCCCGTGGGTAGACGTGGCCAGGACATGTATCTATGTAAATAAAAGGAAATAAAAGGAAAAAAAAGGAAGGCCTCTGACGGACTCTTTGCTGGGAGTATTGGGGGAAGGGAAACAGAACAAGAATAGAATAGAATAGAATAGAATAGAATAGAATTCTTTATTGGCCAAGTGTGATTGGACACACAATTTGTCTTTGGTGCATATGCTCTCAGTGTACATAAAGAAGAAAATAAAATATATTCGTCAATAATCATAAGATACTACACTTAGTCATAGTCATAGGTTGACGTAGTCAATATAAGTTGTAAAGATACAAGCAACATGGATATAGCCATAAGTGAGAAGAGATAGGTACTAGTAAAGATGAAAAGAAGAATAGTAATACAGTCTTAGTAGTTAATTTGACAGTGTTGTGGGAATTAGTTGTTTAGCAGAGTGATGGCAATTGGGAAAAAACTGTCCTTGCATCTTCTCGTTCTGGTGTGCAGAGCCCTATAGCATTGTTTTGAGGGTAGAAGTTGAAACAATTTATGTCTAGGATGTGAGGGATCTGTAGATATTTTCACAGCCCTCAAAGCCACCTTGGGTTTGTGGAGAAAGGGGAGCCTACATCTAACAAACATTATTTATTTTGAAAGTTTGGGATTCCATCCATTATGTTCATTCTTGGGTGGCACACATACCATTGTATGAAAGAATCTCTCCCCATTGGTCCTAAATTGCCAATCAGATCTACTGAAAACTATGCCAGTAAACTTTAAAAGTGATTTGAAAAGTAAAGGATAAAGAAAGATAAAATAAACTCATGCATCTCTGCATATCATTTATATCCGTAATCGTATTGGAATGCTTTATCATATAAATACAATTATTTGATACAACTAATGGTTTTTTTGGCATTAAAAATTGAACAGTGAACTTATTTATTCAGACTTAAGTAGACCAATTTCAATTCAAACTGACTCAAACCTGGATTCATGAGAAAGTCTAGAATTCTAAGCTTTGAAACAAGAAGTTTCCAGGTAAAATTTCACAGCTTCCCTACATAGTCTTAGATAGGAGTCAAATTTTGATTGTTTGGGCTGCAATATTGATGTTAAGGTATTCAGTATGGTTTCTTTTACAACTGTGAGCTGTCCAAAGGTACTGATACTTAGGTGGCATATAAGTTTAATAATAAATTATCATTATTACTATTTGAATTCTGCTTCCAAACCTGCCAAGCAGCATATTTCAGTCCAATCTTCTTATTTCTTAGTGATTCTGTTCCTATGACTAGCAGCATACCGTTGGAGATGGTTGGATGGATGTTGCATCAGCCATTTTGTCAGTCCTCCTAACAATTGCAAAAGAGGCAGGAAGATGGTCATTTTCCAAGCCATTTCCTTTTTATTCCCTCCCCCCCGAGGAGAGAATTAAAAAAAAACCCCAACTAGAATCTGCACCACAGCAGACAAAATCAGGAGGCAGGAACTCACCTTTCATTAATTCCTTCTGATTTTTACCTTCTCCTCAGCTGGCAGCTTGGAAATGGATGAATAGTTGTAGAGAAGAAATACCTAAAAAGGCCAGTTTAAAGGCACCTTTCAGTTTCAGGTTCAGAAGAGGTAAGAATTGGTTGGAGTCTAAGGTCAATAGTTCCCACAAGTTAACTGACTGAATGGAGTTCATTTAAATCCAAGGATAACTGAACATTGAGGGGTAAATTTCAGTGGTGAAATCCAAAGTTTTTTCTAACCGGTTCTGTGGGCGTGGCTTGGTGGGCATGGCAGGGTAAGGATGTTGCAAAATCTCCATTCCCACCCTACTCTGGGGCCAGCCAGAGGTGGTATTTGCCGGTTCTCCAAACTACTCAAAATTTCTGCTACCGGTTCTCTAGAACCTGTCAGAACCTGCTGGATTTCACTCCTGGTAAATTTACATCCCCAGTTATTCTGCTACCTCTGGGCTAGAATAGACAAGACGTTTTAGAGGAGAAGATTCCAAGATACAACACTTGATAAGTAAGTTTCTGGCTAGAACTAGAAAAGTGGTTAAAGAGGAAATCTGTCAGCCTCCACTCCACTCTTCATTTACTTTTAAATGATTATATCAGTAGATAGAATGTAAAATGTTTATTTCTGTATTATAAACTTTTAGGATCATGAGGTGAATCATACCACCGTCCGGGGTAAGGGAAAGGAGCTTATTATTAGTGTCGGCTGACATAACTGGGAGGAGGGGTGATTAATGATTGAGTGTTATCAGCGCGCGCTTTCCTAACCGACACTGCATTCCTGAGTTGACTGACATCCAGAGACTTGTGGAAGAAGATTACCACGAGGGGCCGTGAAGGAGTTGGCATTGGACCAGACCAGCCTGACCTCCTGGAGGAGGAGGGACAATTGGGGGGATATGATATGTTTGCCATATTTTGTCTCAGTTCCAGCTTTGCTTGGCTGCTAACCAGACTGTAAAAGTAAAAGTACTTGTTCCCATTCCAAATGGAGTCAAGGTGAATTCTTTCCTATTTGCCGTCGGGGGTAGCCTGACATTAAGCTGGAACTCTCATCATGTCTACCAACCAGGATTGCAATCGCAATACCGGGGGGGAAGAAAACCCAAAGGTGATAGAAGGTCTGCTACCGGCTGAACTGGGGGAGGCGTCCGGAGATATTTCTTCTGTCAGTTTTAACCCTGAGCTGGAGATAATGCAGTTGGAAGAAGAGAGGAGGCAACCCGATTTCAAGGAACCTCCCTCTGGAGTAACTACAAGGAGAAAGGAGAAACTGCGCACTTTTTCCGAGTGGGCTGAGGAGCAGAAAGTCAGAGACAGCCTCCAATTGGAAGAAGCACTACGCCTATTTCGTGAAGTGAAAGTAAGGCAAGCTGCTCGCCAAAGGTATGAATCCCCTGTTCAGTCCTCCAAGGGGGGAGGGGAAGAGGAAGAAGAAATTACAAAGAGGCCCGTTAGAGGTGATTTCCAGGGTGGTGAGATTCCTGAAGAGACGGAAACTCTCTCCCCAGAGGAAGCTGAATTGGATGGGGGCCAGGCGCCACCTGCTGACCATGCAAGGCACAAGAGGGAAGGAAAAAGCCAAAAATTCCCCATATTAGAAAATTTTGATGGAGATGCGAAGGAGCTGGAATTGTTCCTGGCGATAGTGAATGACCACATGTTAGACTGGGGGGGAGATTATTGGTCACAGGCAGCACAAGTTAGAGCTGTGACCCACAATTTGACCGGAAGAGCAGCTGCATGGTTTGTGTCGCTGTATAAAACCACTCCCCTTACTGCAAAATTACGAGCATTTTATTACGGCACTAAGGAGGAGGTTTGAGGACCCCTGGCAGAGCAGAAAGCCAAAGGTCGAATGAAACCATCAGGCAAGGGAGGAGACCGGTGGCTGATTATACCCAGGAATTCAGTGATCTAGTCCCTTGATGAGAGGGTGGTCGGAGGTGATCCTGGTCGACTTTTACAAAGAGGGCCTGAATGGAGATCTCTATGAACTGTGCCGGCACGAGCGTCTCCAACCACATTGTATGGCTGGTATACCCTGGCAGCAGAGATGGAAATTGAACTAGCGAAGGACCGTAGCAGAAGGCAGCGCACTGGAAGACCTTACCGGCCCATTCTCCTGGGTGGCCCTCAAGGGACACGCCTAGACCAGAGGAGGAGGCAACGATCGACTGCGTGCTACAGATGCGGAAAAGAGGCCATCGGGCAGCCGACTGTCGAGTGAAGTTGGTTCCAAGCACGACCCCTGGTGGTGGGAAGGAAGCAGTGAAACCAACTGCTAAGGCGCGAAAACCGGCAAAAGTGGAGGCGGCATTGCCAAGAAGGGCACGCCCATCCAAGAGGACATGACGTCGACCGACACTGATGACAGCAAAACCACATCGGAGTCCGACGAAGACTTTCTGGTGAGTTGGGCACGGGGCCCCTTGGACATTCCAGTCAACCTGCATGTTCCCTCCTCGGGCAACAAGGGGGAAATGTTAGCGTTATTAGATTCGGGATGTACTAGGTGCATGATCAGTCCCGAACTAGTAGAAAAAATGGAACTAAGGTTGAGAACCCTAAGCAGGCCCATAGCATTTGCCCAGTTGGATGGCAGTGTGGCAGGGGGAGGACCCGCCCATTTTGTAACAGAACCCATAGAAATGGAAATTGGAGACCATCGCGAGATGTTAAACTTCATAGTAGCCCCTGGAATGGACCAACCTTTGGTACTAGGACTGTCATGGTTGCGGAAATGGAACCCCCATATTAACTGGAGAACGGGAGTCTTACGGTTCCGCTCAAGAGCGTTAAAAGAAGGAAAGGGGGGTTCCAAGAAGAGTCAGACTATGGCCATGCTCCAAGATAAATGGGGGGCAATGGTTGAACGGATAGATGGGGAGGAAAGGATACCTAAGGAGTACTGGGACCTGCGGGAAGTCTTTAGTGAGAAAGCATCAGACGTTCTACCTCCCCATAGGCCTATTGATTGTGCCATCGACATCCTACCGGGGGTAAAACTTCCAAAACCAAAAGCTTACCCCATGACCCAAAAAGAATTGGGAGAACTGCGAAAGTTCATAGACAAAAACCTAGAGCGGGGCTTTATCCAACCAGCTAGGCCTCGCGTGGCCGCACCTGTGATGTTCCGGGAAAAGAAAGACGGCTCATTTCGTCTTATAGTTGACTATAGAAATTTGAACGCAGTGTGCGCCGAAAACATATACCCCATGCCGCTCATGAAAGATATGTTAGCACACTTAGCGAAGGGGAAGTTCTTCACCAAATTGGACCTGCGAGAAGCTTACTACAGAGTCCGTATAAAGGAGGGGGATGAATGGAAAACCGCTTTCAACTGTCCACTAGGGTGTTTCCAGTTTCGAGTACTGCCTTTTGGTCTGCAGGGGGCGCCTGCAGTTTTTATGCAACTGATAAATGAAATACTCCATCAGCATTTGTTCAAAGGAGTTCTTGTCTACCTTGACGACATACTCATCTATACAGAAACTATGGAAGAACACATTAAACTAGTAAGAGCAGTTCTCAAAAGTTATTATCTGCTGAACTGTATTGCAAGCTACCCAAATGTGATTTCCAACAAACCAAAATAGACTACCTAGGATAGCGCACCTCGGCTGATGGGTTAGAAATGGATCCAGGAAAAGTGAAAGCTGTTTTGGAATGGGCCCCCCCACGCACCCAAACAGCTCCAAAGTTTTTTGGGATTTGCAAATTTCTATCGTCAATTCATCCCCTCCTTTGCTCAAATTGCTTTACCAATCACTAACCTCTTAAAAACTAAAGGAGACACGAAACCCAAACCATCATTACCCCTCGAATGGACAATGGAATGTCAAGCAGCATTTGAAAAATTGAAACGACTCTTTGCCGCCGAACCTATTTTAAAGCACCCTGACATGGATGTTCCTTTTGTAATACAAGCTGATGCAAGTGATGTAGCAGTCGGAGCCGTCTTGCTCCAAAACAATGCTGATGGTAATTTACAACCCTGTGCTTTTACTTCTCGAAAATTGACTGAAACCGAAAGACGATGGGCTATTTGGGAAAAAGAAGCGTTTGCAGTTCATTGGGCTCTACGGACATGGAGACAATTCTTAGAAGGTTCAAATCATCCTTTTGAAGTTTGGACTGATCACAAAAATCTGGAAGCGCTAAAGACTCCTAGAAAACTTTCGCCTAAACAAGCCCGTTGGACTCAATATTTTAACCGCTTTAATTTTACTTTACAGTATATTCCTGGAGGGAAAAACTTCTTAGCAGATGCTCTTTCACGTTTACCCCAATACAATTGCACTCGCTCCGAGGTGGTTCAACCAATACTTCCCGTGCAACAGTTGGCGGCCCCAGCAATAACTAGAAGCCACTCCAAAGCTGACCCCTCACTCCCAGATGAACTAACCAAATCGTTTAAAGAAGCTTTAAATACCGATGACTGGTACTTAACGCATTCCCATGAATGCACACTCCGTGATGGACTAGCTTGGATTGGAACAAAACTATATGTTCCTCTATCACTCAGAGAAACCATCCTACAACGATGCCATGATGCCAAGATGGCAGGGCATTTTGGATTTGTGAAAACTTTGCATCTTCTTAAAAGACAATTTTGGTGGCCAAGTCTTAAAAAAGACATTCAAGCATATGTGGCAAGTTGCCCGGTCTGTGCATCATCCAAAAGACCTCCGGGAAAACCTCCTGGACTACTTCAAACGGTAGCCAGACCAGGAACCCCATGGAAAGAAATATCCATGGATTTCATAGTGGAATTACCTGAAAGTTCCGGCAATACTGTTATATGGGTAGTGACTGACCTTTTCTCCAAACAAGTCCATTTTATTCCATGTTCAAAAATACCCTCCTCAAAGACTCTAGCAAAGTTGTTTGTACAACACATTTATAGACTTCACGGAGTGCCTGATCGCATCATTTCAGATCGAGGAGTTCAATTCACTTCTAAATTTTGGAAAGAATTTTTACGACTCATTGGTTCCGCCCAAGGATTAAGCTCCTCCCATCATCCTCAAACTAATGGAAGCTGTGAACGTTCGAACTCTGTACTAGAACAATATCTCCGATGTTATGTTAACTACCAGCAAGATAATTGGGCTGATCTCTTACCTTTTGCTGAAGTTGCCTACAACAACTCAATTCATAGTAGCACGGGATTTACTCCCTTTAAAATAGCTTCAGGCCAAGATTTTGTTCCTATCTCGGAACTCCCACAGGAAAAAACTACTGTTTCCTCTTTATCAGAATGGATAGATCAAATACAAAGCACATGGAAACTGACTCGCAAGGCGATCGACGACGCTCACCGTGCGCACAAAAAACAAGCAGATAAAAAAAGGTCCCCTGAGATCAAATATCAAGTGGGCGATAAAGTTTATCTTTCCACCAAATATCTTCAAACCACTCAGAAATCTAAGAAACTTGGACCCAAATATGTGGGACCTTTCCCAATAATAAAAATCATCAACCCCGTGACGGTACAACTAGATTTACCAAAAACACTTAGGAGAATTCACCCCGTTTTCCATGTCAGCTTGCTGAAACCTGAACACACATCTACTTTCCGTCCTGACCATACACCCCCTCCTATACCAATTCTCATAGAAGGAGAACAACACTTTGAAATAAAAGAAATTTTGGATTCAAGAAAACATAGAAATAAAATTCAATATCTTATTTCTTGGAAACACTTCCCATTATCCCAAGCTGAATGGGTGAATAAAGAAGATGTTCATGCCTCGGAAAAAATAGCACAATTCTATAAAAAATATCCTGACAAACCCTAACTTCTCTTTTTTCTTTCTAGGACTGACGTCCTTGTTGCAGGAGGGCCGAATGTCAGCCTCCACTCCACTCTTCATTTACTTTTAAATGATTATATCAGTAGATAGAATGTAAAATGTTTATTTCTGTATTATAAACTTTTAGGATCATGAGGTGAATCATACCACCGTCCGGGGTAAGGGAAAGGAGCTTATTATTAGTGTCGGCTGACATAACTGGGAGGAGGGGTGATTAATGATTGAGTGTTATCAGCGCTTTCTAACCGACACTGCATTCCTGAGTTGACTGACATCCAGAGACTTGTGGAAGAAGATTACCACGAGGGGCCGTGAAGGAGTTGGCATTGGACCAGACCAGCCTGACCTCCTGGAGGAGGAGGGACAATTGGGGGGATATGATATGTTTGCCATATTTTGTCTCAGTTCCAGCTTTGCTTGGCTGCTAACCAGACTGTAAAAGTAAAAGTACTTGTTCCCATTCCAAATGGAGTCAAGGTGAATTCTTTCCTATTTGCCGTCGGGGGTAGCCAAGTGTAAATGCCAAGTGTAAATGCAGTCCCTATTTATAGTAGAAATGAGATTCGATTCTTGTGCCTCCCTCCCATGTGACATGCTAGGCTGAAATGCTCGCACTATTAGGAGGAATAGGGCCCCAGCTATGATAACAGTTCAGTCTGGTCTCTGACCTTAACTGGGTCAGTTAACTCCTTCTTAGTGTTTCCATGGCAGACTCCAGTTGAGCATGTCATGGGAACAGGAAGGGTATCTTCTGGAGGGGTAAGAGCCTGTCAGATGGCAGAGTTACTGAATGCCTGAATAGTGTAGAAAATTTGTTCTTTAACTAACTCAGAAAATATTTTGAGGGCTTCTAATGATATCCTTTCTTTGAAAGCCAGCACTTCAAGCACTATAACTGCAGGTCACCCTCGACGACAACTGAGCTCAAAACTTTTGTTGCTGAGTGAAACATTTGGCAAGTGAATTTTAGCCCCCTTTACAACCTTTCTTGCCCCAGTTGTTAAGTGAATCACTGTAGTTGTTTAATTAGTAACATGGTTGTTCAATGATTTTCCCATTGACTTGCTTATTAGAAGGTGGCAAAAGATGATCACGTGGCCCTATGAACTGGTTGCCAGGTATCCATATTTTGATCATGTGACCATGGGGATGCTGCAATGGTTGTAAGTGTGAAAAATGGTCATTGGTTACTTTTTTCAGTGCCATTGTAACTTTGAACAGTCACTAAGTGAACTGTTGTAAATTGAGGACTACCTGCATTTTCCTAGAATCTCATTTCTAAGACGATTGTCTTCTAATCCAATCTCTCTGACTTGATAAAACTTGATATTTTCTCCCATCTGGATTCCTTTTTTGCTCAGTGAACTCAGTGAATGGATGCAACATCCTGATTTGCTGGATGTGTGGAGGAAGGATTTTTAAAGCAAGATCAGGAAAAATGGAGTTGAAATCTTTCACAAAGCTGGGAGACAATCTACCTGAGAAGATGAAGCAGTAGATTTTCCACTTTAAGTAGACACTTTCCATTTCTCACTGAGAGGTAAAAGCAATGGAAGGGGACAGGGTGTCCCATTTACCTGACATTTCCTGCAGCCATAATAGTTAAACTCTATTCTCTGTCTTGGGGTGAAATGAGAGGTCGGGTCTTTAATGTTCACTGAGGCAGGGGTCTCCAATCTTGGCATCTTTAAGACTTGTGGACTTCAACTCCCAGAATTGGGAGTTGAAGTCCACAAGTCTTAAAGTTGCCAAGGTTGGAGACCCCTGCACTAAGGCACTGGGTTGTTTTCTTAAGCTTCAGGTAAAATTATGATGATGAAGCTATATTAAAGTACAATACACAAGTTTATGGTCTGTGGATTATTAGCAACATTATCTGATTATTTCATGTGGCCCCTATAATCCTGTAATTGTTTGCCACAGCACTTCAGCAGTTAAGGGTTGTTGCTGAATTTTGATAGAGCAATTTT
This sequence comes from Ahaetulla prasina, assembly GCF_028640845.1. Taxonomy (NCBI): domain Eukaryota; kingdom Metazoa; phylum Chordata; class Lepidosauria; order Squamata; family Colubridae; genus Ahaetulla; species Ahaetulla prasina. Next base: position 176,108,497 of record NC_080539.1, on the reverse strand, counting down.
TGATAGCAAAGTAGACAAGCAAAGGAAATAATTCCAAAAAGGAAGAAAGAGAAGACCATTGTGTTCCCATAACATGAAATAATCCCTTCTGTCCATGTGGCTTTTTCCTTCGCAGGTATCCAGTACACGTTACATTTTCAGGCAGATCTTAGATGGAAGGAAAAGGAACAAGTGTATAAAAATAGCTCATCCTTGTTTTAAAATCATGAATTTGACTTCAGGGAAGGGAAGAGAAAGTCTTGGAGACTGGCAAGCTAGAAATCTTGCTGTGGTAGGATTCCTGATATATTTATCTTCCTGAAATCCTGGTGAGTTCTTAAACAGCAGATCTACGTATGGAGAATTGCAATATTGCTTGAGAAACAGGTTAGGTGCAATTTGAGACATAATAATAAAAGAAACCTGATTCAATCCAAACATTGGTATGAGATTCTCATCTCAAAAACCACAATGAGATCTATTGTCTGTCTGTCTGTCTGTCTGTCTGTCTCTCTGTCTGTCTGTCTATCTATCTATCTATCTATCTATCTATCTATCTATCTATCTATCTATCTATCTATCTATCTATCTATCTATCTATCTATCTATCATTGCAAAACAGATACATAGGATTTCGTGAATTTCCATCCTATTAGTATGATGAGACTTACATGGAACCAAAACCATAAATTATCAAACTACAGTTCAAATTTCTCTCCAACTTTAGCCATTGTGTGAAAGTATGGGCACATTAGCTATTTGCTATTATTTTATTTGCTGATTTTCTATACAAGTGACTCTGGGTGGAAAACAAGAGTAAAATCACAATTACACAAGATTAGCTAAGTGAAGATCTATTTAAATGAAAATCAGCAATGAGATCCTGATAAAACATGAACTGCACCACCCCAGCTCCATCAATATCCTGGCCCCAGCATCTGATGGAAAAGTCAGGTCTTCACTGCTTTCTTGAAGGCCAAAAGAGTTGGTCCCATCCAGGGGTGAAATCCAGCAGGTTCTGACAGGTTCTGGAGAACTGGTAGTGGAAATTTTGAGTAGTTCAGAGAACTGGCAAATACCACCTCTGGCTGGCTCCAGAGTGGGATGGGAATGGAGATTTTGCAATATCCTTCCCCCAGGAGTGCAGAGGGAATGGGGATTTTGCAGTATCCTTCCCCTGCCATGCCCACCAAGCCACACCCACCAAGCCACACCAAGCCCACCAAGCCACGCCCACAGAACCACCCACAGTAAAAAAATTGGATTTCACCACTGGGCCCATCTCTGGATTGAAGATGTTCCATAAAGCTGGTGCCTCAACAGAGGAAGCACACTTCCAAGCCACTGCCACATGATACTTTTTCACTAAGTGGACCCAGAGTATGTCCACCTGCCAGATCTAATGAAATGGGCAGAAATCATTGGGGATAGGCAGTCCCACAAATAGCTTGGCCATGTAGGGCTTTCCTTTCTTACACCAAGGAATCAGACTTTCATGAGAACTTTCCTCAAATTCAATTTGGTAAAGATGTGTTAATGTCATTATCTACCTGTTTATCGCTCCTTAAATTGTTTATTGTAAAAAGTTATTAAAATACTAAGGAATTTATTTGAGCAATGTTTTTAAGGGTCACTATAAGGTTTTGTTGCTTATAAATAAGTTGATTGTTAGGAGTCCAGATGGATCAGGATTATGATAGTCAGTCTTGCCTTTACACAGTGGTAAGACATTACATTCTCTCTCTAAAAAGACCGTCACTTTCACTAGCGCATGGCTAAATTT